>NC_137771.1:169219761-169819761 GCF_963455305.1 Plecotus auritus | reverse complement strand
GAGGGGAGGTTGAAGGGAACAGCAAAGATCTATCCTTCAGTCCAGACCCTTACCGGCCAACTCACCCATCCATCCATCTAACCAGCCACAATAAACGTTGTTGAATACCTGCTAAAGCCCAGCTCCAGTCCTAGGCATGATCCCAGGCATTTAAGATCCAAAGGTGAATCAGGCTCCATCCCTTGCCTCAAGGAGCACGTATATAAGGGACCATAAATGATTCTCTTTCCTCATTCCCTAAGTGCCCTGGGTGAGAAGGCCCTCATTCCCTAAGTGCACTGGAACCTGGGCTGGAGCAAGGCAGAGGACGTCCCAGAGGCAGCATCCTGTGGCTGCCCAGCTCAGTCACAAGCAGCCCGCCCAGGGCCTAGTTTTCTCTTGGCAGTCCCAGTCCTCGTGTCCAGGAGGCTTGTTCGTCCCCCAGTGATCAAGTATTCGTTCAGCACTTGCTGTGTATCCAAACTGAGCTGGGGCAGAAGGGCAGTAAGACAAGCAGCGTCTCCGACCCTCCGGTCACAGGACAGCCAGGAGAAGATGATGAGTGATAGATGCCAAGCCCAGCAGGTCAGGGTCTGGGGGAGCCTGTGCAGAGGCGATTCACAGTGGGTGGGGGAAGTGGATCCAGGGGTGCTGCCCTGAGCTCAGGCAGTGGCTTTTTATTAGGTTCCCATGGCCTGCAAATGAAGGTCTTCTGGGAGGAGTGAAGTGGCTAAAGGTGGGAAGAGAGACAGATGTGCAAAATGAATGGCAGTGCTGGGGGAAGACTGCAGGGAGGGGTTTGTGCTGGGTGTAGTGGTGGCCCAGCAGGGTCTGCACAGGCTTTGCAAGAGCTGCCCGTGGGCTGGAGCTTGAAGGATGGGGGTTGCCAGGCAGCTAAGGAGGAGGCACAGATGTGAAACAGCGTGGAGCACCGAGGGGTCTGGTGTGGCAGGATCATGGGGTGTGAGTGGGATGAGGGTGGAAGACGACGCCCAGGAGAGACAGAGGCCACGTTGCAGAGGGTCTTCATTGCTGAGCAGAGAGGTCCATGTTTTATTTTGAAGGCACTAGGGGCTCCTCAAAGGGTTTAAAGCGGAGAAGTAGATTTGGTATTTTGACCTCTTGGCCCAGTGTAGAGATGAATAAGTGGAGAAGCCAGTTAGGACTCAAGTGCAATAGTCCATACTAGTGATGGGGAGAGCTGAACTAAGGCAGCCGAGTGGGAGTGGAGAGCAGAGGGAGGAAGAGGTCGGCAGGCGGCAGAATCACACAGGGTCACAGCACCAGGGGGCACCAGGCACACTGTCTTCTGCATGAAGGTGATCCCTGTTGTTGGGGAAGCTGGCAGTGCTGGAGAGCTTAGGAAGGCTTGGGCCACAGCGGTGCCATCCAGGATTCTGGCTTGCATAGCTGAGTAGCATAGATCAGGATGGACACAGAGCTCGCCTGACTCCAGGCAGCGGTTCTCCCACAGCTGTCCACTGGGATCACCAGAGGAGCTTTAGAAAATAGTGATGCCTCGGTCCCACCCTCAGAGACTCATTTAATTGGTCTGGGGTCCAGCCAGGCACTGGGATTTGTAAAAGCTCAATGTGCAGCCTATTCCAGGATGTCAAGGAGGCCTTTTCTGTAGGTGCTGCCCAACTGGTTTGGCTTCCCCAGGTGTCCTTGAAGCTGGCGCCCATTTCTGGGTCTGTACCTTATCAGATGTTAGACTCTCTGGGTTGATGACCAGGCCTGCGGTTTGGTTCGTCCAACGCCACGTTGATCTTAGCCACGGGAAGATATCTTAGGCGAGCCCACAACTTGTGCTGAGGGCAGGCTCAGCTTCGGGGGGCTCTCTGAGGGCTCTGCAAACCAGCCCCAAGTACACCAGGAATTAGTTTTACCATCTTTTTAGGTTGTCTCTTTGGAGCCTGATCTCTGGAATTCAGACTAAATTCTTCCCAATGAAACTAAAAAGAAAAGTAATTCCATTGCATGTCCCTGTCCCCACCTTAGGGGTACCATCTGGTCACAAGGCAGAGAGAATGAGAGAAGTTGGAGTGGGCTGTCCAGCGTTCTCTCAAATAGGCTGGCGGCAGACCTCAGCCGCTGGCCACCAGGCCTGGTGAGAAAGTCCCGACTCCAGCGAGGCAGCTCCCTGCCATTGCCCAAGGAGGCTTCAGGTCCCTGCTTGTAAACGTTCAGTCCCCAAATCTGCTACCACAGGTGGCTCACAGCAAACAAGTGCTGAAAATGAGCTGCACTCCAACCGGCCCAGCTTCCTTGACTCTCCAACGGCCTGGGGTCCTCATGGCTATAACGTGACTCTCCATTACAGCCCACTGCTCCTCCCACATGGCCCCAGGGCACGCTTTAACCAAACTTTAACACTCAGTGCTTTATCAATAGTTTAAATAATTAATATCCCTTAAAGAAAAATCTAAGTGCAAACAGTTCATGCAAACCAGTGTCCATTAAAAGGACGTTTGAGTGCCTACCCCTTATTAAACAGTTTGTGTGAACTATCTCTCATTAAGGCAAATCAAAATACCCCAGTCTCCTCCAGTCTCCAAGCACTGAATGGAGGGGCGTGGGTGGGAGGGGCAGAGTGTGCACACACACACACACACACACACACACGCTTTCGAAGGGAGTGGAGAAATCAAATAAGCTCACCTGTGATGTTATTTATCAGTGTGATGTAATAAACTGGCCTGGGGAAAGGAAAGGTGGCAAGTGGTCGGCAGTGTCAGGGGCGGCTGTATGATGAGCTAAGTTGGGTTTGGCAATTAGGAGCTGAGTGATGAGACCAGAGCATGGCGTGGCTGGAGGTCTAGTTGCAATGGCTTTCTGATCTCGGGCTGCCAGGTGTCCTGCAAGTGCAGAAATGAGGACTGAAATGCACAGACACATCGGAACGCATCCGGGGCTGGGTCCGGTCCGGGGCTGGGTCCAGTCCGGGCCTGGGCACATGGTGAGGCTGATTCTGAGCTCTCGCCTAGTTACCTCCACATTCTCCAAGCTAGTCTGGAAGCTCTAGAGTTGTTTGAAATCTAAACTCTGCTGAGCACTCAGAAGATGTCTTAATGTTCAGCCATTGTCTCTGGTGTCCAGGGGAGTTGCTGAGTCTGCAAGGAGATTACTCAGTTCCTGGCTGTCTCACCTGCTCTCTCCCGTAGCTGAAAACCATGCAGTTATTCTGCTGCTAGAGATCACCATCCTGGAATTTCTGGGACAGTCCCAGTTTAAAGCACTATGTGTGGCAGATTGACCAAACATGTCTATCTGGACTCCTTCGTAAAACTCCATTAAAGGACATTGACAGATTTTAAAGGCATAGATGCACAATGACAGGACAAAAGAGACGTCAGTGGACAAGAGATTAACTGCATTCTGGGGAGATGGAGAGTGGATGGAGCAATCGAAACTGATTTATCAGAAGAGTTACAGAGGGGATACGGCAGACTCCCAGAAGGCTTAGAAATTGGGTGTCAGATGTTGTGGACTGTGAGGATGAGGTGCAAGCCTAAAAGGGGGGAATGGTTGAAATTCTCAAAATTGAGAGGTTGGAACCCAGATCTCCTGTCCCATTCCACACAGCCATCCCTTCCTCCATTTTACCCCTCTCCCAACAAAGAAAGACTAAGACCCTTTCTCTAAAGACCAACTGGTGAGGCTCCAAATTTGGAGACTCCAGGAAAGGGGAGGACACTGATGGGGTTTGAGACTTGAACAATGTTTCTCCTCTTCCTCTCTTTGTGCAATTTATTTATTGAAGAAACCTGGTCATGTGTCCTACAGAGTTTCCCACAGTCTGGATTTTGCTGATTGCAATCCAAGCATAACTTCCCCTATGCCCTGTATCATCTGTAAATCGATTGTTAGAGCTAAAGACTTTATTCCATTTAGGTTCCCGCAAGATTACTTTATAGGTGTTATTGAATATTTTTAAAGATTAGTATCTGATTTTCTCCGTGTGTTTTTTTATATTAGCAACTACTGATGATTGTTTCCTGGATCCATTAATTCTTTTGGCGTTGTAATGTATTAGCTGGACGACTTCTGCAAAGAGATACTTCTCTTCATCTACTATTTGGTTACCCAATTATAGTCATATAGGAAAGGCAGAATAAATATTTGATACTCTGTCTTTATTTACCAGTTGATAGTATTTGTCAATGGTGATCAATTAATTGTATTCTTTTGTTATTATTATTACAGACTCGATGCTTTAAACATTGTTATCTATCCATTGCATGACTATCCCATCTTTTGCCACTAGGGGGCTGCTTCAAGTTGGATCCTTGGTCCTTTGACATGATGATGCCAATCATCTGTGATTGCATCCTTGCTATTTATAAAGGAAATGTTTCAGGCTTACCTTGCACATTCCCTGGAATAAGCCATTGCTCTAAGAAGTCTTTGTTCCTTTCAGTGGGAAATGGTTAGAGATTTATTTTCTAATATAAACAGTCAAAAATCCCCAGACATTTGAGGAAAGCCTAAAGTGAAAGAGAAAGATCGAAACAAACAGGCAAACAGAGTGAAGGAAGCTGTTAGAAACAGGGTCAATGCAAGAACTAAAAGAAAACATTAAAAAATTAATTAGAAAAAAATAATTAGACTCTTCTGAGATATAAAAATATATCTTGTTACATAAAACATTAAGTTAGAATATGGAAATTAAAAATATGATTGTGGAAATAAAATTTGAATTTAGAAGATAACATTGAAGAAAAATCTCCCAGAAATTAGAACAAGAACAACTATAAAACAAGAAATGAAAAACAGGAGAGAAATAACAGAAAACTAGATGATAAATATACAAAGACCAACAGTGGATTGGATTAATAAGAAAAAGAGAACAGAGAAAAAGGTGAGGAAGAAATTAAGGACAAAATAACCTGAGAAAATTTGCCAAAACAGAGGATGAATGAGCCATTACACTGAAAGAACTGACTGAGTTCCCAAAAGAGACGTGCACTAAGGCACATTCGTGTGGAAGTCAGGATTCGGTTATCAAAGAGAAGATCCTAAAAGCTCCCAGAGCCTAAAGAAAATGCTCACTGCCAAAGATGGGGAATGAGACTCACACCAGACTTCTGAATAGCCATCCTGGATTCTAGAAGACAATGGAGGAATAACTGCCTTTGAAATTCTGAGTGAAAAATTATTTTCAGCCTAAAAATCTATATCAAAACTGTCAATCAAGTATGAAGATAGGTTGAATCAGACATGCAAGAATTTTTAAAAATTGACCTACCGTATTCCTTTCCTTAGGAAGATACTGAAGATGTGCTCCACCAAAATAAGCACGTAAATCAAGAAAGAGGGAAACATGGGATTCAGCGAGCAGGAGAGGAGAGAAGGTACGTCCCAGGTGAACAGGCAAGCAGGAGGCTTCCGTCCACACTTGGGCAGGAGGAAGAGGATGGGGACTCATAGATTATCTGAACCATTTGTGTGTGCAGTTAGCAAACAATATCAAGAGGGGTTTGTAACACCTGTTGAGCATTTGGGGGAAATTAGTAATTTGCAAAACAAGCAGATGAAGAAAATTATCCAAGATAATTATTCCATTCAGGAAAAAACAAAAAGCTGGTCAAGAAAGGAAACCTCATCAGAATAGGCAAATTTCCTTGATTCTCAGATGCACATTTTCACATTTTTAAAGGGTCTAAAATCAGGCCACATCTCTCCATCGAAGGCATCCTACAGTCCCTGTGGCCAGACTGCAGTCCTGATGGAGTTGTCATTGCCTGTGCCTGAACTTGGTCATCATTCCCGTGTTCCGATTCTACACCACCAACCAATTGGCATTTTAGTCCACAAACCATTTGCAGATGATCTGAGGAGGGAATAGGAGTCCTGGTTTGTCAAAAGACCTTCTGTGAGCACCTTCTGGTAAGATCAAGAAAGTGCCAGCATCCAATCTTGCAGGATGGGGTCAATAGCTTGAAAGAAAAATCTGGAGAACAGAGTGGAACGTTCTTTAAGAATTGCTGTATCACTGATACCCTGGGTAGTTCAAAGAATGAGACGCCAAGACAAGCAAACAACAGCAACAAAAATGAGCGCTGACAACGGAACAGAAAAGTGATTCAGACGAGATGAACTATGAATTCAGAGAAAGTTTAAGGATACTCAGTTCTACTTACATTTTTCTTTTTTGTATGCACAATACCGATATATGATTTAAAATGTCTAAATAAGAGCACTCTCAATAAATTTACATTAAAAATTTAAGTAATAAAGGCTTGGCAGCATATATTCTTTCTTAGTGGTTCATATTACAATCAATGATGCAATCTGGGGTATTAAGTTGGTAGTAGTGAACAATTTTTACATATTTATAATAATAATTAAATACCGATGTTGATTTTTAATTAAATTACTATCACACTAAAAGATTAAATAATTAATGTTACAGAATTGTAATGGGAAGATGAGGAGGGCAAAAAGAATGTGTGCTTTGAGGTAGGAGAGATGGGGATGAGTAAGTGGGGGAAATCTTCACCTCCATAGCAGAAGAAGTCAGAAGATGAAGTCTGAGGTTGACGCATATTTTTTAGAAACTGAATTAAACACACACAGAGGAATAGTTGACCTTGAGAAATGGGGTCGGGGTGTGAGAGGAGTAGGCTACTTGAGCTTATTTAAGTAAATTTTTCATACTATTTAACTTTTTCAACTCTGTGCATCGTTACTTTGATAAAAATAATTTTTAAATAAAATAAATGACGCAAGCCCGTTCTATGCTGTTATCATTATAAATATACATATTCTCTGCAGGCCATCTGCTCTAGCTTTTGGTTTGAGAAATCTTTTCGCTGTGAGAGGCTGTAGGATGCAGCAGAGAGAGCTGAGCGCTGGTGTCTGTTGTCTGAGTTTGCATCTCGGGTTTGTTGCCTACTAGCTTTGTGACCTTGGGCATATTGCTCCGCTTCTCTGAGCTTCCTTTTCCTCACCTGTAAAATGAGCAGGAGGCTGCGTGTTTCACCGGCTGTGCTGAGGATCAAAGAGGAGGCGTGTCAAGTCCCTGGCACAGTGTTTGTCCTGAAGTTCAGCCCAGGGTGACTGTAACTCCTTTTGATTGAACACACCTGCCCCCACCCAATGAGCTTCCCACCCCCTTAGGAACAAGCCTAACCCCTTCAAAGTGCCCTTGTGCTGAGGGTCCAAGGCCCCAGTGAGGCCCTTTGCCCACACACTCCCCCACAGCCACCCACGTTCCGGAGTTTTAGGCCTGGACATGTGCAAAGTGTGTGAGTCACTGCGCTTTTCTACCCACAAGGCCCTGAGGTTTCTTGTCTATGTTCCTTTTTTCTTCTCACATCAGGCTCAGCCTGGGCGCTGCTGGGGCCCTGAGGATGACAGTGGCTCTCTGGTTTCTGTCCAAATGAACCCCACAGCAATGTGGCTAGATGCCAGGGGTCATTTGTCCTTCCCCTGAGCCCCTGGCCTGGCCTGGCAGGATGAGCCCAGCCCGCTCGTCTGATGAAGGCATGGCCAAACTTGTCACTGCTCCTGAATCCAGGAAGTCAGCCCTCCCTCGGCCCCACAAAGCAACCATCTTGGGCCTGTGGGAGGCTGCAATCTGGAAAGTAGAGAGCAGCCCTGCCCCCCTCTAGGCACCCTTCTTGCCCTCTCACACCCGGGCCCCCAGACCCCAGCAGGCAGTGACTGCACAGCTAGAAGGAGCTTTGTTAGAAATCAGAAGAGGTGTTGTTTTATTTTCCCCGTTTGGACAGGAGAGCTGCTTGCTCAGGGCTCCCGCTCCCCGGACAGGTAGGCAGTTCATATTTATACATGGAATCCAGATATCTTTAAAAAGCCACACACCAGAGCTGTTGACATTGCCTGGACCTGAGGGGCATCACTTCTCCTTCCAGAAGCTCTTTCGGAGGCCAGGAGGGACCGGGACGAGCTGAGAAGACAGACGGAATAGATGAAGGGGGAGGAGAACAGCCCTCTCCCAGGGCCATGGGCACTTGAGACATGACAGTGTCCTCTGGGTCCCTGAGTGAAAGCTGTGTCCCCAGACATGTTGCTCATGAGAGAGCATGCTGGATGCTAAAGGGAAACGAAAAGGGATGCAGGCAGCTCAGAGCTGGGGGCGGGGGAGAGCAGTTAGGAAAGTGGAAGTCCCGGGTTCTGGAGGTGGTGGGATAAAGAAACACACACACACACAGAGCCCTTGAATCCGGAATGTGGGTCCCAATCCCAGCTCTACCGTGTGGCAGCAGCAAGTCACACAGAACCTGAGTTTCTTCATCTAAAAACAACAAAAAAGCACTCTGCAGGGTTGTAGTGGGGAAATTAAACAGATCTCTGGTCTCTAAGGTTTGCAGAATCTAGCCTTCCTTGCCCCCCACTCACTTGAGGGA
The DNA here is from genome assembly GCF_963455305.1 of Plecotus auritus. NCBI lineage: Eukaryota > Metazoa > Chordata > Mammalia > Chiroptera > Vespertilionidae > Plecotus > Plecotus auritus. The sequence goes on along the minus strand of NC_137771.1, from coordinate 169,811,410 downwards.
CATCTGGTACATGATGGAGGCACGTTTCCTGTTGCCCACTCAGGCCTGGGGTGGTCCTGAAGGCGGACCACTTCCAGCTCCTGCTGCCCTGGGGAGGAGGGCTCCGGGAGGTCCTAGGATGGAGCTGCAGGGGATGCAGCTGAGGAAGCTGGTACTCCAGCCTCCCCGGACCCTAGCAGGTGTGGAGGGTGTTGGGCTGAGGGGATGTTCACTCCTTAAAGGTCTCTGGGTACGGAGGTCTGCAGCCCTCTGGGTCCATGTGGATGTAGTGAGAGGAGCCCTTACCCTGCAGGCTGTCCCCGGCCCTTCCCTAGCTTCCTGTCCACCCAGACCCTGACAGCTGCCTGCCCTGGCGGCGAGTGGCACAGCTGTGTGATGTCTGTGTCCTCCCCCCGCAGGCCACAGAGTGGGCCTCCAATGAGGACACGCGCCGCTCCTGCCAAAGCAAAGGGAAGACGGAGGTATGGTGGCCTTGCTGGTCCGGGGTCCCGGCTTGGGGCCAGTAGGAGGCTGTGGTTTCGGGGATGGACGGACATGCTGTGGGCACAAGGTCACCTGTGCACAGGCCCAGACTGCATGCGCTGGGGGCTCCTGTGCAGGTGAGGTCAGCCCTGAGCATTTGAGAGGGCGGTGACGCAGTGAGGCGGCTGGGGAGGGAGGTATGGGGGCAAGGGATGCCCATGTTGCCACCTGAACTTCAGGTCAGGATGAGCTGGGACACAGGGCATTGCTTTTACATACCTGTGGTGCAGTGGTGAGAGGGGAAGACACCCAGAGCCTGGAGAGCTGTCCCTTTATCACCTCCCCTTCTTGCTTCAGGAGGAGTGTCAGAACTACGTGCGCGTCCTGATTGTCACTGGCCGGAAAGTGTTCCTGTGTGGGACCAACGCCTTCTCCCCCGTGTGCTCCAGCAGGCAGGTGGGGACCGCTCGGGGGGCAGGAGGGGGGAATCAGAAAGGCACACAGCAGGTTCTCCCGCCCAGGCACATAGCCTCGGAGTGGGGGTGCCAAATTTAGCAAACCCCAAAACAAGAAAGGATGCCCAGTTAGATTTAATTTCTGATAAACAGCAAATTTTATTTTAGTGTAAGTATGTCCCAGGAAAGATTTGGGCCATACTGCCCAGAAGGCGCAGCTCAGTGGTTGAGTGTCAATCCATGAACCAGGAGGTCACGGTTCAATTCCTGGTCAGGGCACATGCCCAAATTGTGGGCTTGATCCCCAGTGGCGGGTGTGCAGGAGGCAACCGGTCAATTATTCTCTCTCATTAATTCCCTCTCCCTTCCTCTTCGAAAAAAAAAAAAAAAGATTTGGGACATACTTACACTAAAAAATTATTTGTTGCTCATCGAAATTCACATTTAACTAGGCCTGCTGTATTTTCTCGGTGTACCTAACTGTGCAGGGGCCAGAGGCAGGTGGAGCTCCTGACACAACCTTCCCCTCCATGAGGGCTGCTTCCACAGAGGGACTGTGGGGTGGAATGTGAGGGGGAGGCTGGGAGAGAGAGGCTCACAGAGACCAGGGACCCAGGGGGAAATAAACTCTGAGGTGGGAAAACAGGCAGCCCCTGGGTCTCAGGGAAAAGTGCCCCCATCTCCCCTCCATCCCAGGTGGGGAACCTCAGCCGGACAATGGAGAAGATCAATGGCGTGGCCCGCTGCCCCTACGACCCTCGCCACAACTCCACAGCTGTCATCTCCTCCCAGGGGGAGCTCTACGCAGCCACAGTCATCGACTTCTCAGGTCGGGACCCTGCCATCTACCGGAGCCTGGGCAGTGGGCCGCCCCTTCGCACTGCCCAGTATAACTCCAAGTGGCTCAATGGTAAGGAGACACAGCCCCAATGGTGGGGTTCCCCCAGTTCTGACCCACCAGCCCACCCTGACCCCCATCAGTCCTCCTCCCTGCCCAGCCTCTGAAAGGGCTCACACTGGCTTCATCAAGGGGCCCAGAGCAGGGCGTGTGTTTGCCCAAGGAGATGGACTCTGCCTGAAATCGCAGATGTCCTGAGTACCCAGGGCAGATGGGGGCAGGCTATGAGGGGAAAGGAAGCATTAGGAGTTGATGTGGAGGATGGATTATGGGAAAATTGACGGGGGGAGGGTGGATGAGTTTCCTGCCCCTTGGAGTTGAACCCCTGCTTATCCACTAACTAGCTGTGTGGCCTTGAGCAAGTATTGACCTTGCTGTGCCACGGTGTTCTCATCTATGACCTGGGGCTAATCACGGTGCTAACCTCCTAGGACCTAGGTGGTTAAGAGGATTAAATGGCTGATGCCTATAAAGAGCTCACAATAGTCCTAGTACACAGTGAGTGCCCAGTAATGCATGTCAGTTATTATTCTAACTGCACTTTGGATTGGAGGTGGGAACAGGGTTAGTTAGAGCCTCCAGGTCGCCAGGCTGGCAGAGGGATGTCAGGATGCCCATCTGGGAAAACGGAAGTAGGCGACTACTCCTGACTCTGCCCCCTTCCTCCCTGCTGGCCTGACCCACCCTTGTTCCTCTTCTGCCCCAGAGCCTAACTTTGTGGCAGCTTATGATATTGGGCTGTTTGCGTACTTCTTCCTGCGAGAGAACGCGGTGGAGCATGACTGCGGGCGCACCGTGTACTCTCGGGTGGCCCGCGTGTGCAAGAACGATGTGGGGGGCCGCTTCCTGCTGGAGGACACGTGGACCACGTTCATGAAGGCCCGGCTCAACTGCTCCCGCCCGGGCGAGGTCCCCTTCTACTACAACGAGCTGCAGAGTGCCTTCCACCTGCCCGAGCAGGACCTCATCTACGGGGTCTTCACCACCAACGTGTGAGTCCCTGCCCTCCGCCGCCCCTTCCCTGGGGTGCTGGACAGGCGCTGGTCTGGCCTCGCAGCCTGGTGGGCTCGGGGAAGTCCCTCTCTGAGTCTTGTTTCTCCTCCTTCTGCGCGATGGGGATTGTTGTGCCTTCTGCACCGGGTCATCTGAGGATTTTGTGACTTGCTGCCCTGCCGTGGTCAGCATGTATTCTGGGTTGCCATGAAGACCAGGCCTAGGCCAGATGTGAAGAAATAAAAGGAGCTGGGTTGTGGCCTCATGAAGAAGTTGTGGTGATAAGAGAGAGACAACTGCCTTGAAGGAGAGGATGGCAGCTCCGGAAGGGTCCGGCTGCAGCCTATCAGGGAGATGCAGAGGGGGTCTTACAGTCCCTTCCAGCCTCAGGATTCCATGGCCCTGCTAACCATACCCAGCAAAGCAAGAGCAGACCTTAAGGAGCTTACATTCTAGAGAGGGTGGTTATCAGTAATTGTGATATTAATATCTCACCATTTTAATCGTGGTAATTGCTACAAAGGGAAAGGGCAGTGAGTGCACAAGGAAACCTCTAAACATATGGAGGGGTGATGATCAGGGAAGACTTCCTGTAGGAAGTGACACCCACAGGACAAACAGGAATTAACTAGGGGAGAGGAGCAGTCTAGCCCAAGGGAACCACACAAGCAAAGCTTTTGGGTAGGAAGAAATGTTTGAGGAACGGAGCCAGACCAGAGTGGCAAGAGCCTGGAGGGAGAGGAGGAGAGACAGGAGAGGAGGCAGAAGGGCTGGGAGAGGGAGGATTATGTCCTGCAGGCCTTGTAGACCATTTTACCGGTTTTGATATTTATCCTAAGAGCAATAAATTATTGAAGGACTTGAAGCAGGCCAGAGACTAGCTCGGATGTGCGCTTTGAAACACACACTCTGGCTGCTGAGTGGAGAATGGATTAGAGGAGACGAGGCAGCGGCAGGCACAGTGCGGCATCCAGGGGAGATGATGGTGGTGGAGACCAGGCAGAAACAGACACATTTGAGAGAGGGACTAAATGCAGAGAACGGAACTGGAAACACTTGGTGTAGTGATATCAGCTCTGAACTGTTCACATCAGACTCATAGAAATCTGAGACTCTGTGACTGAAAGGGGTCTTAGAGGTCATTTGGCTCAGGGTGTTGTGGGCAGCAGTATATCAGTGGTTTGGTAACCCGCTTTTAAAACAAATAAATAGCCCTGACTGGTTTGGCTCAGTGGATAGAGCGTCGGCCTGCAGACTGAAGTGTCCCAGGTTCAATTGAGGTCAAAGGCATGTACCTTGGTTGCGGGTACATCCCCAGTAGGGAGTGTGCAGAAGGTAGCTGATCGATGTTTCTCTCTCATCGATGTTTCTAACTCTCTATCCCTCTCCCTTCCTCTCTGTAAAAAATCAATAAAATATATTAAAAAATAATAATTAAATAAATAAATAAACCAGAATAGACTGGAATAAAAATATCAGAGTATAATGTATTTAATAAGAGTAAGTATCCTAATATATAAAAACCCAGGGTCTGTAACAACTGACCGAAGGCTCAACTGAACAACAGAAGTCAGTCCTGCAGTCAGTGCTGGGTTGCCGTGGCAACCCAGCACTGACTGCGCAGCGACCCAACACTGACTGCTGAGGGGGCTGCAGATCAGGCCTGGAGAGAGGCCTGGAGAGAGAGGCAGGGTCTGATCCACAGCCTCTGTGGCAGCTGTTTATCAGCCGTTGCCTCTCTCTTTCTCTCCAGGCTTTGCCAGCAGCCATGCCTCTGTTTCTCTCTGGGCCTCCATGGGGGCTGCTGATCAGCCCCACCTCTCTGATCAGGCCCAGAGATAGGCCCGGAGACGCTGACTGGCACAGAAACTGACCAACCAGAACCAAATCTGGGTGAACTGTGAGGAGCCAATGGTTGCCTAGGAGGCAGAGCTTTTGACACTGACTAGCACAGAAACCGACCAATCAGAACCAAATTGGCCAGCAGGGGAGGGCAGTTGGGGGTGAGATCAGGCTGGCGGGGGAGGGCAGTTGGGAGTGAGATCAGGTCGGCAGGGGAGGGCAGTTAAGGGTGATCAGGCAGGCAGAGGCAGTTAGAGGCGATCAGGCCAGCTGGGGAGGGCCGTTGGGGCAAGATCAGGCCAGCAGCAGAGGGCAGTTGGGGACAACCAGGCTGGCGGGGGGGGGGCAGTTGGGGGTGAGATCAGGCCGGCAGAGGAGGGCAGTTGGGGGTGAGATCATGCTGGCAGGGGAGGGCAGTTAGGGGCGATCAGGCAGGCAGGTGAGCGGTTAGGAGCCAGCAGTCCCAGATTGTGAGGGGGATGTCTGACTGCCGATTGCGAGGGGGATGTCCGAATGCTGGTTTAGGCCCGATCCCTAAACCGGCAGTCGGACATCCCCCAAGGGGTCCCTGATTGAAGAGGGTGCAGGCTGGGCTGAGGGAATCCCCTCGCCATGCACGAATTTCATGCACCAGGCCACTAGTTATTTCATAAAACTTCATTGCATATGTGTGTGTGCATATACTAGTATGTGTGTGTTATACTGAGTTGTAATATCAAATACTAGAGGCCCAATGCATGAAATTTGTGCAAGGGGTTCAGCCCTCATAGCTCTGGCTGCCTCAGCCCTGCCCCGCGGCCCTGCCCCCGGCCCCCCGGTCGTTCCGGAAGGTCATTCCAGAAGGTCATTCCAGAAGGTTGTTCCAAAAGGTCGTTCTGCCGTCCAGTCTAATTAGCATATTAGCTCTTTATTATATAGGATATTTCCTACAGTGGTCATGGATAAGATGTTTGAAAATGCTGAGTTTACTTGACCCTCCCACGGGAGAAGGGAAGGGGATGAGGAGGTAGCACAGAGGAACCCACCAGGGCTCTCATCAGTGGCCTTTCTTTCCCAGAGGGTTCCCAGAGCATGAGGACCACGGTTCCTCCTCTGTGCCCCGCCCCCCCCATCACACAGGAGGCACCAGGCGAATCGTAGGTGTTCAGTCGGTCTTGGAGCCGTGCCAGGCGGTGCCTTGTCTGCTGGCTGTGGGGTTTAAGGAGGGTGCTGAGGCCTATGTGGGGGCAGCATCCCACCACCTCTTGCCTTTCAGAAATAGCATCGCTGCTTCTGCTGTCTGCGCCTTCAACCTCAGTGCCATCTCCCAGGCTTTCAACGGCCCATTTCGCTACCAGGAGAACCCCAGGGCTGCCTGGCTCCCCATCGCCAACCCCATCCCCAATTTCCAGGTACAGCTTCTCCTCTCTGCCCCTCTCTGTACACATGGCCTTCCACCAGACTGCCAGTCACAAGCTGACTCCCAAGCCTGTCCCTGCTCATCTACGCCCATCTGAGGGGGTCTACAGTGGTCCCCTATGAGGCTGGTAACCTCTAAGACTGTGGAACAAGAAAGGTAGAGCAGTCAGCTCACAGAGCAAGGGATCATGCTCTGAGCCATCTCTAAATGTGACCCCCACCTCCAGGAAGGTAGGGAGGTCGGACCAGGAGAGCACACATTATCTGTCTGGCAGAATTTGGGGATTTTGGCTGAAGTTTGCTTGCCGTCTGCATGGGTACTAATGCCTGGAGGGTCTCAATGGCAGGAGTGGTGAGGGTGTGTCATCACCTGATTGATTTCCTCAATTGTTTTTGCCCAGCAACGGACCTGAACTTTCCCTGTTTCTGTGTGTTCTTTCTCTGCTCCTATACTGAACTTTTTCTGTTTCTATGTGTTCGTACATCTTGTTTACTGCAGGCCCTCCCTTGGTTTCCCATGCCTCCCGCCTTAAGTCCAGAAACATTTTATTATTTCTGCTTAATTGATTCCTGTGGTTAGGCTGGCTCAAACTGCCATGTCTGCCCCTGCCTATGTTCCACCTGCCTTTGTGTTCCACTGGATCCCTGCCCTATCTGCCTGCGTTTCAAATTAACTCTCTCAAGGGCACTGGGTGCCCTGGGTTGGTATGGGAAAGAGCCATGGGCAAAGGAAACTACGGATGGTGGACTTTCACATCCATCAACTTCCTGTCCAGGCCAGAAGGAGCACGGGGAGACTTGAGGCTTTGTGGTCCAACAAGCTTGACCCGGATCTACCCCTGTCTCTGTGTGTGACCTTGGGCAAGTCACTCACCTCCTTGCCTCACTTTTTCTTTATCTGGCATGCAGGGATAATTCCACTGACCTCATAGATGTGTGTGAGAGTTGATAACACCTGATATGGTGCCTGGAATGTAGTAGATGCTCAATAAATGGTAGTAGTCTGCCAGTTTTGGTTTGGAAGGCATACGAACTTGAACAGGTAGGGACACGGGAGAGGAAGGCAGAACTGACACAACGTGAGAAAGGGGTGCCTAGAGCCACAGCATAAGATCAAGGGACACTTGTTGTCCACACTCAAATAAACCGTTTTTTGGACAATACAGTCTCCCCCTCCTCTTCCCCAGCCCTGGCAGGTCCTTCCTGCCCCACTTCCCAGCCTCAGTTTCCCTAAGTTCCCAAAGAGGCATCTCTTCCTGGAAGAGGGTGCAGGGGACTGGGTGGGGGTGTTGGGAGGACTGAAGAACCAGAGTGTGCCAGTGACCACCTGGGTTACCATAAGGAAGGAGGGAGACAGGGATTGCTCAGCCCAGTGGCTGCGCTCCTGTGACCCGCCTCCCCGCGCAGTGCGGCACCCTGTCGGAGATGGGCCCCAATGAGAACCTGACGGAGCGCAGCCTGCAGGACGCACAGCGTCTGTTCCTGATGAGTGAGGCCGTGCAGCCGGTGACCCCCGAGCCCTGCGTCACCCAGGACAGTGTGCGCTTCTCTCACCTCGTGGTGGACCTTGTGCAAGCCAAGGACACGCTCTACCATGTGCTCTACATCGGCACCGGTGAGCCTGCCCGCGGGGTCTGGGCGCGGAGTGGGAGGAGGTAGAGGGGCGAGGGCGAGGGCCGTGAGGTTCCCGGCCCTTCAAGGCCACCCCCTCACCTGCCCCTTCCAGAGTCGGGCACCATCCTGAAGGCACTGTCCACCACGAGCCGCAGCCTCCGGGGCTGCTACCTGGAGGAGCTGCACGTGCTGCCCCCCGGGCGCCGCGAGCCCCTGCGCAGCCTCCGCATCCTGCACAGCGCCCGCGCGCTCTTCGTGGGGCTGAGCGACGGGGTGCTGCGCGTCCCGCTGGAGAGGTGCGCCTCCTACCGCAACCAAAGGTAAGCGAGCCAGGGGCGGGCCTCCGCGGGTTTATCCCCGCCCATCGCGCTTTTGGAGTCTGTTGGACCCGGATGTCATCCTGGCACAGTCTCCAGCTGTGTGCCTTTGAACCAGTCACTTAACCTCTCTGAACCTGGGTTTCCTCCTCATAAAATCTCCGCAGGGTGTTGGCAGGGTTTCGTGAAGGTTAATTGGGATAATCAGCATAAACCACTTGTCACTGTTGTCATCCCTACTGTCAGCCCCGTATAGTTACAGCCCACTTAACTTCTTCTCTGTCCCTCTGTTCAGAGAGCGGCCTTTATCTTCGAGACCGAGACCGCAGTGCTTATCAGAGAGAGGTGGGGGCAGATAGGAGACGCGCTTTGAGTCAGCCCCCCGCCCCCCATCTTTGCTCCTCTTCCTTAGGAGAGACACAGAAGCCTAGCTGGGGTGGGATGGAGGTAAAGAACCATGTGGAGCCTGTACCCTTCCCAACTGTGTCCCAAATCAGTTCCCCATACCTTAGCGGTTTCACTAATTTGGCAACAGAGACATGCATTTAAGGGGGAAACAAAAGCTTATTCCAAAGCCAAATGGAGATATAGCTCAGAGTCCCACCATGTGAGCCTCCCCCAAACGGCAGCTCTTCATTTCTGAGCTCATAAAGAACGGGCTTTAGCTGGCATGGCCACAGCCACACGGGCTCCTGTGGTCTTTGCAACACAGAGACCTCCTGGCTGCGCCCATCTGTCCTTGAGATTTGGGGGACAAATGCATCTCCTGCTGCCAAGGATTGTCCTCCAGCCCCAGGAGGGTGTGCTGGGAGCTGGGCAGAGGCCTGGAGAGCAGGGGACGAGGCTGGATAGTACTGAATGTGGCAGCCAGGGGAAGGGGGAGGGAGGTAGCAGTGGGCAGACAGTCAAGCTGACCTCAGCCCCAACACATGGCTCCATCAACAAAACACCAAAACATTCACTTAGCCCTCCCATGCTCAGAGCACTTTGCAGGGCTGTCAGTGTGAGAGGAGCGAGGAACACTAAGTCTGGAACACTTTCATTTTCCTCGGAGTTCTGGATGTGTGGCTGGGGAAAGAAATCTTGGCTTGTATCTGACGTGTGGGGAGAGACAAGGGTGCAGTGGCGGGGGGGGGGGGGGCTCACATGCTGGGATTGGACACACCCGGGGTACCATCTCAGCTCCATTGTCTACTATTGATATAATCTTCAAGTTCTTTAACCTTTTGTGCTTCAGCTTTTTCATTGGGAAAACAGGGTGACATAGTGATGGGGCAAATACTGTTAAATTTGGGCTGAGTCATTGTAGGGGTTGGGAATAATACTCATGAAGCACCAATCCAGCGAGTCATAAGTGATAGCTAGTGTTCCTATTCCTTTTTCTCTCTAGAAATGTATTTAGGGGTCTCCAGCCTCCTGGGATTTCTGGAGTCTCCAATCTCCAACCCTGAATACAGACAGCACTGCTTGGCAGTGAATCACAGGCTCCTGCTGATGGCATTTCCCCCATTGCTTGTGTTCATTAACCCTTGTGCTGTTATTAAACTTTTCACATGTGCCTTGTTCTTTAAGAGGTTGTAAAGCTTTAAGAGGTAAACTCAGTGTCCCAGTATTTTTTATATTCCACCAGGGACCACGCCCAGCCCAAGGCATAAACTGGCCTTGCACACATGACTGATCCTTCTTGATTTGGCCTGAAAGGAGGTTGGTGCAGGAGGGAGTAAGGAATGGGGCTGGAAAGTGGATTGAGGCCAACTGAGAATGCCAAGGGAGAATTTTGATTTGGATCCTGTGACCATGGGCACTGAAGTGGTCTTAGAGCAGGGGAGTGACAGAGTGAATGGGTGTTTTACGAAGATCAATCAGAGAGTGGCGGGCAGTACAAAGATCAATCAGAGAGTGTCGGCAGCACTGTCATAGGGCAGATGGTCGGCCAGCATGAGCTAATGTGGCTGTGGCCAGATCTGAAATAACGGGGTCTGCAGTGGAAGAGAGGAAGAAAGCTGCTGCTGGGACAGGTCCCCACTCACACAGTGCTGCAGAGAAGGGGCAGGCAGGTTGCATAGCGTGGCCAGGTGAAACAGCAAGTTCGAAAGAGGTCAGTTGGGAGTCTGAAACTTTCATCCTGTTTGGCTTCCTGAGTTTGGGATAAGGGACATTTGTGTGTTCAGTGAAAACCCTTCCATATACCTCTGGGTGGATGGAAAAATGGAAAATGTGAGGTTTCATTATTGCAAAGTTAATCAACTGACAGGAGAAACCCATGCAGCCACCACTCTGTGCACCCCAGAGTCTGGAAGCCAAACTGTCTGTCGTACAATGTACATCAGAATTTGTGCAATATGGGTGGGCTGTCACAGAGTTTTATCCTAGGATAGGCATTTCATGTGTTTTCCTCATTCCTTTCAAAGCTGGCAGGAGGATGAGGGTGGGTAAGCAGAGTGCCTTCAGGCCCCCTCCTCTGCCCAGAATCCGGGGGCTTGTGTCTATCCCTCTCCTTTCACTCAGGAAAATGTAGGTCCTGTGGGGCACAACTAGAACCCTAGCCTGGCCAGGGAGAGACCAAGGCTCACGAGAGGAGGAGCAGGGAATGATGCTGACTTGGCTCTACAAAGCAGGTGTTTATGCATGACCCACCCCTTCCTCCTTCCAGCTTGCCGATCAGGCTGCACCGGAGGGACGGAGGGACAGAGGGACGTGGCCTCTACCTCAGCTCCCTCAGGAGGAAAGCTCAGAGAGTGTCTCCTGACCTTCCCCCTCTCTGCTGCCGTCTTAAATAACAGCCACTTGCTCCCAAGCTCCTGGGACACCATTGCTACCTTGGACAGCTCCCATTTAGAGCCTTGCTACTGGGTGCTGGAAACTGCTTGCCACCTCCACCATCCATCTCTGAGCCCATGGAATGAGCCTGTTCCCTTCTATAATGGCTGCTTGAGACATTGAAGTAAAAAAAAACAAAAAACAAACAAACAAAAAAAAACAATATGGTGATACATTATTGGTCTGATGGCTGCTTTAAAAACACATACACACACAACTCTAAACTGCCACCCAATCCTACAGTCAGAGACACAGTTTAACTCTTCCCTGCTTGGAGCTTTAATTTTCTTAAGAGCGTTCCCTGCCCTGTAAGCTTTGGAGCTTCATTTGGCAAAAGCAGTGAATGCAGATAAGAGAGCTCAGGCACTAGCCCCAGCGCGGCCTTGCAGACCTCCCAAGGCAGCCAGAGCCAGGGCCAGAACAGGGCAGGAGTGTCCTTGGAATAGGAGAGGCAGAGAGGGTGAGGGATCCTGATGGCGGAGGGGGGCAGGGGGGTGGGGTTAGCATCTACTCTGAGGTTTCTCTTCGCTCCTTTCTTGTTCCGTCCTGGGTTGGAGAGACGGGGCACTTTATCTCTAGGCTTTGGAACGTTGACATAAGTGGCCCTGGAACAGCGGTTCTCAGCCATGCTATTCGTTAGAATCACCTGGGGAGTATTTAAAAGATCCCAGTGCCTGGGCCTCCTCCAGTCCAAAGGCCCAGGTTAAAGGCAGGGTTTTTGTTTGTTTGTTTGCTTGCTTAAGGTTTTTAAAAGAGTCCCAGGAGATTTTAATTTGCAGTTAAGACTGGAAACCACTGTTCTAGAACTGGCTATGAAAGAAGTAGCATGAGGCAATTGCATTCCTCCTGAATCTTCTGCTTTGATCTTGTGTGAACCGACTCAAATGTGCTGCTCTTAGTCATTTTCTCTATTGGCAGACATATGTTTTTGATAAATAGCATCTTTATTATTATTAATAACCACTAGTCATGGCTAGTTCTTCTTTAAAAATTTAATGTATGTTGCTTAGTAAGTGCAATATCAGCTGCTTCTAGAGTTTGGTATCCCTTTTGGAGAGCTGGGGGAAATACACTCAGGAGTGGGCTTTATTGAATTCTAACTGGTTGAATTTGCTAGCAGCCAATTTGATCCAAATGTCAGCACGTGAGCAGAATCTTAAAACCACAGGTTGCTGGGGCTATGCTTACACATGTATTTAGTCCCATAATGTCTAACTTGATGCATTCTGCTCGTGAAACACCCCCCAATCAAACCATTGGTCCTAGATGAAAATATGAGTGCACTTATACTGTACAATTTACACAAATTGTGCTTAAGTGAATAAAGTGGAAACAGATTCTTGAGCAACAGATGAGTGTTCTGCATTCCCAGGTGAGCCAGAGTATGCTTACTCGGCTCCAGCAAGACCCTCACCCACTAAAACCCCAAGCCCCACCTCCCTTATACAAGGTCAAGGGTTGCTGAAACAAGGGAGAGAATTGTCTTCTTTGACCTCTGCTGGGGACAAGGGAAGCCCCACCCTCTTCTCTATAAGGCCTCTCATAAAACCTCTTTTCTCTCTGGAGCCTGGTCTGGAGGCATGGTCTATTGAATTCACTAAAAATAAAGAACTCACCTGACAGGTGACTCTCCCTGAAGCTTCAAGGAGACACCAACAGGGGCAACCTCTTGACTCTTTAGTATATCCCTTTAGCCCTCGACATCCCTGGCCCCGCTGGCCAATGGAAAGTCCCTCTGCAGACTCCAGGAGGATAATAACAGTGCCTTCATTATTGGGTTTTGTATTAAATTCTTCCATGCTTGTAAAGCACTTAAAATGATGCCTGGCAAACAGCAAGTGTTCAATGAACTTATCATTGTGGAGGGCAACTGGATGGACAGGGGTGCCCAGAGGGGAGTGGCCAGGTATATTCTTGGGATGCAGTGAGGCTGGGAGGCCAGTGGGCTTGAGTCTCAGGACCTCTGTCTGGCAGGGCATGCCTGGGGGCACGGGACCCGTACTGCGGCTGGGATGGGAAGCAGCAACGTTGCAGCACCCTCGAGGACAGCTCCAACATGAGCCTCTGGACCCAGAACATCACAGCGTGTCCTGTGAGAACCCCCTCATCCCCCCCGCCACCTAGGACCTATCCCCCCATTTCAGGCTGTGATTCCCCAGCAGAATCCCCATAACTCCTAGAACCTCCTGCATTCCCTACCCCTGCCTTCTGTGACTGGCCCCCCACCTCTGATGTGTGTCCGCAGGTGCGGAATGTGACTCGGGATGGGGGCTTCGGCCCGTGGTCACCGTGGCAACCATGTGAGCACTTAGATGGGGACAACTCGGGCTCTTGCTTGTGTCGGGCCCGAGCCTGTGATACCCCGCAACCTCGCTGTGGGGGCCAAGACTGCCTGGGGCCAGCCATCCACATTGCCAACTGCTCCAGGTATGTGTGGCTACAGGGTTTGCATGGCTACTGTCTTAACCTGGAGTGGGGCATCCCTAGCCAGATGTTTGCACTAAAGGGTGGAAACCACCTCAGGGCTTTACAGGCAACCGGACAGGCAGCTAAAGTCTGAGGCAGGAAACATGAGCATTGGCGGAGCTTCCACTTTAGTGGGAGAGAAGTTCTGCCTTGTGAGAACTCTTGATACAAAGAGGAAGGCTGGACAGACTTGGGAATCACCCCTGGACAGACCTTAGCCTTAATAGGCCTTACTGTCCCAAACATGAGAGGCAGCATGAGATGGTGGTAAGGCAGGCAGACCTGGTGCCAGTCCTGGATTGCCACTGTCTGGAGGTGTGACCCTGGCCAAGCCACCTAACCACTCTGAGCTTCTCTAAGTGGGAGGTCAACACTCCCACCCCAGGGGTTGTTGAGAGGCTTATAGAGGTGGTACTTTATATAAAGTACCTGCACACTAACTAGTACTTGGGGACCTCATAAAGTGGTTATAACAAGTAACCCACAATTCTGGACCCTCATAAAATAACTTAATTAGTACATTTATTAATTTAACTGTCGCAAGAACCTGATGGTGGTAGGAATACAATCATTATCCTTACTTTAAAGATTAGCATATGATGAGGCACACAAAAGGTTTTAGTCACTCGCCCAGGCTTATACAGCCAGTAAGTGGTAGAGCCTAAATTTGAAAATTGGAGTCAAAGTAAACAGGAGTGAGTGTTGTCTGAGTTTGGAGCAAAGCACTTGTGGTGGTAGAGCAGGAGAGGGAGATGGGTTTGAGTGCAAGAACTGGCTAACCAAGAAGGTTGAAACCAAGGTTGCAGATTGGAAGGTGATAGGGGCCGTTTCTAGAGAATGTGTCCTTTCGTCCCTGTGAGTAGAACCCATGTCCTGTCTCTGTACCCTTAGCCCTGAGCACAGTCTGGTATGTGCAAGAAGGCTCTCAACACATGTTTGAGGATGGATGGATGGATGGATGGATGGATGGATGGATGATGAATGAATCACTGTCTGGCACTTCCTGATAATAACAAATCCATATGCCCAGATGTAGACGAGATCAGAGAAGCTAGGGCTCAGAGGTCATCTGTCTCTGTCTCCTCCGACCCCTCCAGGAATGGGGCGTGGACCACGTGGTCGTCGTGGGCCCTGTGCAGCACGACCTGTGGGATAGGATTCCAGGTCCGCCAGCGAAGCTGCAGCAACCCTGCTCCCCGCCACGGGGGCCGCATCTGCGTGGGCAAGAGCCGGGAGGAGCGGTGAGCTAGTCTGTGCTTGGGGGGTTCTGAGAAGCTAGCCCTGAGGTCCCAGACTTTCCCGGCCTCCCTCGTAGAAAGCCGCTGGGGTTTTCCAGGTGACCCAGTGGACTCTCGTCCTTCCTAGTTTGCACTCCCAGTGCCTCTTAGTAGGGAAGGGGGCGCTTGCTCCCTAGAGGGCTGAACCCCTCCCTTCACGCCCCTCAGGTTCTGTAACGAGAACACGCCCTGCCCAGTACCCATCTTCTGGGCATCCTGGGGCTCCTGGAGCAAGTGTAGCAGCAACTGCGGGGGCGGCGTGCAGTCGCGGCGTCGGGCCTGCGAGAATGGCAACTCCTGCCCCGGCTGCGGCGTGGTGAGGGCCGGGCTGGACTCGGAATCTGTAACCTACAGGAGGGTGGGCCGGGCGGGACCGCGGGGCAGGCCTGGGGGCTGCAAGGCTATGAAACAGCCCCAGCTCCTATCCCCAAGGAATTCAAGACGTGCAACCCGGAGGGCTGCCCCGAAGTGCGGCGCAACACGCCCTGGACGCCGTGGCTGCCCGTGAACGTGACCCAGGGCGGGGCGCGGCAGGAGCAGCGATTCCGCTTCACGTGCCGCGCGCCCCTGCCCGACCCCCACGGCCTGCAGTTTGGCAGGAGGAGGACGGAGACCCGAACCTGTCCCGCAGACAGCTCGGGAACCTGTGACACAGATGGTACAACCCCTCGCCCGTCCCACCTTCCCCACCGCCTCCCGGCTTCCCCGGCGCAGAGCGAGGGGGGCGGGGCCTGCACCAGGGGCGGGGTGGGCGTGGCTGGGAGCCGGAGCGGAGCTCTGGGTGGCACGGTTTGGAAGAAGCCCCTGTGGCTGAAGCCAGTCTCCCCACCCTCAGCCCTGGTGGAGGATCTGCTCCGCAGCGGGGGCACCGCCCAGCACGTGGTGAGCGGGGGCTGGGCCTCCTGGGGCCCCTGGTCGTCCTGCTCTCGGGACTGCGAGCTGGGCTTCCACGTCCGCAAGAGGACCTGCACAAACCCTGAGCCCCGCAACGGGGGCCTGCCCTGCGTGGGGGACGCCACTGAGTACCAGGACTGCAACCCCCAGGCTTGTCCAGGTAACCCTGTGCTAAGTAATCCTGGGAAACCTCCACCCAGGGAACCCCCATCTAGGAGACTCCCAGGCCACAGCTCATGCTCAGGTGACCTCTTCTCCCTGCCGTCTGTACAAGGGCCCCAGAGCAATAGTCCTGAGCAAAGACTCAGCAGCCACTCCCATAGAGCAGAGCTTTCCTCACCTTCCTGTCACTTTTCTCTCTCCTCCAGTGGGTTAGCCAAATGAGGAGCTTGTTTTGAGTTGGTTTTCGATGACTCCTCTGCAGCCTGCCTTTCCCCCTGCCACCCCTGACAGGGAGGGCCCTCTCCCTGCAGTGAGCTGTGGGAGTCGGGGTGGCCCAGGGCAGAAGTGGCCTTGCCTGGGAAGGGACAGAAGACTGCCTCCGGGCCCTGCCTGCACCGGCAGCTCCCCTCACACACCCTATCCCCTTGTAGTGCGGGGCGCCTGGTCCTGCTGGACCTCCTGGTCCCCATGCTCAGCCTCCTGCGGTGGTGGCCACTATCAACGCACACGGTCCTGCACCAGCCCTGCGCCCTCCCCAGGCGAGGACATCTGCCTGGGGCTGCACACAGAGGAGGCACTGTGTGCCACGCAGGCCTGCCCAGGTACTGAGTACACCCGGCCCGGGCTGGGGAGCACCATGGAGCCCTCCAGTCCCCACCAGAGGGTGCTGGGGCAGTTAACCTCGTCCCAACCCACAATCCACAGAAGGCTGGTCACTGTGGTCTGAGTGGAGCGCATGCACTGAGGATGGAGTCCAAGCCCGCAGTCGGCACTGTGAGGACCTGGTCCCAGGGCCCAGCACCTGTGCGGGAAACAGCAGCCAGAGCCGCCCCTGCCCTTACAGCGAGATTCCCGGTAGGTCTTCCAGCCAGCCCCTTCACACCAACATTTCCCACTGAGCCCCAACTTCCTTCCCTTTCTGAAGCATATACCCTGGGGGGGGTGCAGGATAGAACATCGGGTGGGAGGCAGGTAGCCCCAGGCCTATCCCACAGCTCAGTGCTGACCCAGGGATCCTCTTAAAGACACACCTAGCCCCAGAGGGACCCCTCTTGCCTCCCCGCCTGCCCCAACACCCTCTTTGCTTGTTTTCCTGCAGTGATCCTGCCTGCCTCCAGTGTGGAGGAGGCCACCGGCTGTGAAGGTAAAAGGATATATAATACTGTCCTCTACCCCTCCTCTTCCAGGAGGAGACCCACCTTACTTTGAAATTTGGAACCTCTCCACCTCCCATTCCAGATAGACAAACCTTGTGGAGGTTCCCCACTGCTTCAGACCATGTGGAGGGGCCTCCGGGCAGTTTCATTCATGCCCCCCATCTAGGAGGTAGTCATTAAGTCTGTAATCAAGAACTCACAAGTCACCCAACTCCATATCCTCTGCTTGCCTCTGACCCAAGCCATAGGTGGTCCTGTTTCCATTGGCTCTGGTCTCAAAGCTCTTCCTTTATGTCTCTGAGCCTCCTATTGGGAGCCAGATGGGGGAGGCTGTCCACTGCACAGTGGCCCTTTCCTTACCACTTACTGCTCCCTCTCCCAGGGTTCAGTCTCATCCACCTGGTAGCCACGGGCATCTCCTGCTTCCTGGGCTCTGGGCTGCTGACCTTGGCCGTGTACCTGTCCTGCCAGCACTGCCAGCGCCAGTCCCAGGAGTCCACACTCGTCCATCCTGCCACACCAAACCACCTGCACTACAAGGGTGGGGGCACCCCCAAGAATGAGAAGTACACACCTATGGAGTTCAAGGTGAGAGCCCTCTGATAGAGCAGAGGGCAGGGTGATGGGTGCAATGGTTCTGGGTCTAAGGTGGGCTTACTGGGCTGGGAACTTGGGAGGGAGCAATGGTGTTGTGAACAGGATACTACATCAGCAGTTAGACAGCCGTGGGCAAACTACGGCCTACGGGCCGGATCCGGCTGTTCTATCCAGTTCTCTTGCTCTCCCCTCCACTCCTTTACTTTGAATTTATATTAGTTCACACAAACACTCCATCCATGCTTTTGTTCCGGCCCTCCGGTCCAGTTTAAGAACCCATTGTGGCCCTCGAGTCAAAAAGTTTGCCCACCCCTGAATTAGAATGTCCTTTCATTGACTGGCTCCTGATCTCCTTAACCTGGCTGTCCGCTTACCCTGTCTGTCCCTTAACCCATTCTTTTGTTCCTTCCTTCTCCCACAGACCCTGAATAAGAATAACCTGATTCCTGATGACAAAGCCAGCTTCTACCCATTGCAACAGACCAATGTGTACACAACTACCTACTACCCCAGCCCACTGATCAAACACAGCTTCCGGCCCGAGTCCTCACCTGGACAACGGTGCTTCCCCAACAGCTGATACCACTGTCCTGGGGACTTGGGCTCCTTGCCTTCCTAAGGCACAGAGCAGATGGAGATGGGACTGTGGAGCCAGTTTGGTGTTCTCCTTCTGCACCAGGCCAAGAACTTGCTGCCTTGCCCTGGGGGGGTCCCATCCAGCTTCAAAGAGCTCTGGCTGGCAGTGACCATGGGAGAGAGGGCTGGCTTCAGGCTGGCACATGGCTGCAGTTCCAGCTCAGCCCAGGTCTCTCATGGCCTCCTTTCGACTCACCATCATGCTCACCTCCCCTGCCATGTCTGGGTTGTGGACCTAGTGGGCATGTGAGGAATTGGAGAGTAGAGATGGCAGGAGGGCAGGCTCTTAGGTTTGGGTTGGAAATGACAGCCGTGTAGCCATCATGGGCTGAGTCTGTCCCTCTCTGGCTGGCCCAAGAAAGAACCTGGGCTACAACCTGATTATCTCTGAAAGAAGTTAATCCAATGGCCTCAGAAGCTCTGGATTTTCTGCTCAGGGCTGGGCCATTGTGGTGCTGCCACAGTGTGACAGAGGGACCACGGCTGGCCCAGGTTGCACATACCTCTGGTCAGAGGCAGTGAGGGCTGAGGACTGAGGACTCATCTTTGCTGAGAAGCCCTTATATCTGGGCTGGCCCAGACCTCAGCCTTGTCCTCCGAATGCATGGAAGGTGGCCCAGGAGAAAAGGAGGCAGGAGCCCAGCCGCCGTGCCGCTATGGAGACTGTCTTCCAGTCGCTGCTCAAAAGAGCTGTTGGCTGAGACCTGCTTGGGAGCTGCTGGCCCCTCATCTGTTCAGGAACACACACACACACACACACATACACACACACACACACACACACACACACACACACACACTATCACAATCTGCTACAGCAACAAAAAGGATGCTGAACTGTGACATTATTATTAAAGATGATATCCAGTCTCCAAATGGAACTTTGTCTTTGTGCTTATGCGTGTGGGATGGTCCAGTCAGAGTGGCACACTGGGGTGACAGATGGTCTGCTCAGGGTGGAGGAAATGACCCAAGTAGAGTGTGACTTTAATAGAGGATATCTTTCCATTTGTGAGTACAAACACACATGTCTCTTTTTGGAAAAGAGAGTAGGGACAAACAAATCCACAAGTGGGAACACAAGGTGTGCCAGTGGCAACATGACAGGAGAAATTTCTGCCCATTCTCTTAGCAGCTCTTCCAGAGCGGGAATGTGTGAGTCCAGCAGGGGAGAATTGATGAGGGTTATTTTATGAGGTTTTTACAATGTTGAGTTTAATAAAATCAAAATTGACTGAGAAATGAGTAAAGCTGTGAGGTGTAAATGAGGAAACCTGTGAAGCCCCATGCAGTTTTTGCTGGATTAAATAAAAATCACCTCCAAGTCTCAGCCCACCAAATCAATGCTACTCTTTTGGATGAGAATGATGGACATGTTAAATTTAGAGAGCAATTTCCTCAATTAGCTGGATCAATTCTCATAGGATTCCCAGCAAAATCTGCTTGTGCGTCACTCTGAAAGGCTGTGATCCTAGTGGTAGAGGAGGGAGAAAAGAGCATTGCTGGACCGCATGTCCTGGAATCCCTGTGCTTGTCAGGACAACTGAAATAGCAGCATCCTCCAGCCAGGGTGGAGTTTGTCAGAGAGCTCAAGGACAAGGAGTATTTCTGCAGCTTTGGGATTTCTCACTAGGTTCTTGTTAGCCCCATGAGTCCAGAACTTGTGGAGGCCGGGGGGGGGGGGGGAGGGGGGAGGGAGGTGGTGGTGGTGTTAGATCTTAGGGTCTAGTACTCTCTGGGATATGGTAGAGCCAGTAAAGCTCAATCGTGTTTGAAAGCCCAGTGTGCCTGCTTCCCAAGGGCCCCTCACATTGTCCAAGTGGAGGGAGTATATAGGTCTGTAGGAAGTAGTCATGGAAAAGTCCCAGATAATGCCCACCCCCTATTGACTGCAATGGCACCATTGGGAAGAAATCAATAGATGCCATGGCAAAACACCACACACACACACACACACACACACACACACACTGAATTCTCTTTTTATAAAAACTGCTGTAGTTTTGAAGGCATGACCATTCAGAATGCATGAAGGGATCCACACCATGCATGGTTCACATGGCTACTCCATAACCAGCCCTGGCTCAGAGATGAGGACACCAAGATTGTGCTCCTTGACAAGGAGGGTGTGGTACACTCTTTGGCAGATGCTTGAAGCCACATCGATGGCTGCATGGTGTCAGGAAGCTGAGGTGTGAAAGATAAGGGGGCTTCAGGAGCCCAACTGTCTCAGCAAGAGAAGAAGAAACATGCAGGATCCAGTGCCCCAGGCCTTCAATAACTGTGTGTGTGTGTGCGCGCGCTTTTTTTATTATTAAAGTAATATGTGTTCATTGAAAATTTAGAGGATACAGGAAACCAAAAATATAATTACAGTTATATTATAAACCAAGGCAGAGACCTAGGGATTTAAATGGTGATGTGAAGACATTTCTTCTCCTTCTCTCAACAGCACTCCAAAAGCAAAGAACACAAAAAACAAAAGCTCTGTCACTATTTTCAATAAAACTAGGATGTATCTGTAACCCCAAATCATAACACATGAAGACAGAAACAGATGGAGGAATCTCAATCATCTAGTGGAGTGGATGTAGGTCAAATCTGGGCAGCCAAGCAACATCAGAAAGAATCAGTAATTGGAGGAACCAGGTATTAAGAAAGGTGAGATTAAGGTGGGAGCATGAAAAGAGAGGGGTTGGTTGAAAATCTGCATGTAAACTTCAGCTAGACCCTCAAGTTGTCTTCATTCTGAACTTTTACAGCTAGATCTCCACAGGGGGCAATATTTATGTACCCTTGAGACACTGAACCAGAGAGGCCCTGGACATGGGGATGCTAGGCACAGAGGTGGGTGTGTGGTGATAGACTGTTTAGACAACTAGTGACATATATATGATTTTCTAAGGACTGTATGATTATCAATGGGAGTTAGCAGTTGCCTTTTCCAGCTAACTCCAAGACTCTGGCACCTAGATTTCTCCCCCTCTGATTCTAGGCAGGAGATTGGATGATGATTCTTTGAAGAAACAAATCAAGCCTACGGATTCCAAAAGAATAAGCCAGCTAGTCATTCATGCAATAGTCCAATAGCAAAGTACACTCAGTAATAAGCAGTGCCCAAGTACAGAGAGTAATGGGCACAGACATCAGAAAAAAGGTGTCAACATGAAAGAAAGACCAAAACAAGTAGACAGATAAAGAGGACTTCAACAAAAATACAGATGGTGTAGAGAAAAACACATTTCAAAGACACCATAATTCTTCAGAATAAGTGAAGATATTGCATTCATGAACTAATATAGGATGCAATAAAAAAATTAAAGCCCTTAGAAATGAAAAAAATATATATATGACAGCAGAAAAAAAATAGTAAAAGCATTTAAAGATAAAGGACACTTCCCAGAAAGTCAAACAAAAAGTCAAAGAAATGGAAAATAGAAGAAAAGAGGTAAGAAAATTAGAGGATTAATCCAGGAGGTATAACAGCCCATTAAAAAACTCAGTGGAGGGCCCTCGCCAGGTCCCTCAGTTGGTTGGAGCATCCTTCCATTCACCAAAAGGTTGTGAGTTTGATTTTCAGTCAGAGCACATACCTAGGTTGCGGGTTCCATCCCTGGTCTGGTGCATACAGGAGGCAACCAATCAATGTTTCTCTCTCTCTCTCTCCCTTCCTCTCTCTCTCAAATCAATTAAAAAAAAACAGCCCTGGCCAGTTTGTCTAAGTGGTTAGAGTGTGGGCCCACAGACCAAAGGGTTGAGGGTTGGATTCCCAGTCAAGGGCACATACCTCTGTTGCAGGTTTAATCCCTGGCCCTGGTTGGGGCCCAAGAGGGAAAGCAATCAATCAATGTGTCTCTCTCTTGCATCGATGTTTCTCTCTCTCTCTCTCTCTCTCTATCTCTCTCTCTCTCTCTCACTCTCTCATTCCCCCTCTCTCCCTCCTCCCTCTGTTGGGAAAATTTGCCACAAACAAAAGAAGTTGTCTCCAGATAAAAGGGCCCACCTAGTACCTAGCACCATGATGAGAAAAATTTACTTAGAGGCAAATAAACCTGGTGTTTCAAAACATCAACTTTGAAGAGAAGATTCTAACAACAGACAAAACCAATTAGGAATATGAATGGCAAAAATCTCTTACTAACAAGATTTAAAGTTAGAATACAGTGGAAATTATCCTCAAAATTCTAGAAAATAATGTTTGGGTGTGAATTTTATACCCAGCCAAACTATGAATCATATGAGAATAGAATAAATACAATTTCAGGCATGTAATCTCAAAAACTGTATCTCACATGTTTTTTCACTAAAACAAAAGAGTAAAAAAAGAAAATGTGGATGCAGAAGAAAGGGGATCTCACACAGTAAGAGGATGAGGAGAGAGCAACAATACAGATTAGGGGGATAGCCCTGCATCCAGAGGAAAAACTAGAACAATAAATCAACAAACAACAAATGCTGGTGAGGATGCAGAGAAAAGGGAACCTTATACACTGCTAGTGGGAATGCAGACTGGTGCAGTCACTATGGAAAACAGTGTGGCGTTTCCTCAAAAAATGTAAAATGGAACTGCTATCTGACCCAGTAATCCCACTTCTAGGAATATATTATAAGAATCCTGAAACACCAATCAGAAAGAATATATGCACCCCTATAGCAGCATCATTTACAATAGCTAAGATCTGGAAATAGACCAAGTGCCCATCCGTATATGAATGGATTAAAACAAAACGAAACACCTGTAGTACATTTACTCAATGAAATACTATGCAGCAGTAAAAGAGAAAGGATCTATTACCCTTTGAGACAGCATGGAGGGACCGAAGATGATTATGCTAAGTGAAATAAGCCAGTAGGAGAAAGTCAAATATGATCTCATTTATATGTGGAATCTAATGAACACAATAAACTGATGAATAAAAGAGAACCAGAAGTATGGAAACATGGAACAGACTGACGAATCTCAGAGTGTGTGTGTGTGTGTGTGTGTGTGTGTGTGTGTGTGTGTGTGGAGGGGTGTCGGGGAGGGGTGGGGGAGGAAGAGATTAGCCAAAGAACTTATATGCATATATGCATAACCCATAGACAACAGGGTGGTTAAAGCTTGAGATTGGGTGGGAACCAGGTTGGGTGGGCAATAAGGGCGGGAACATCTGTAAATGCTCAACAATAAAGATCTATAATAATAAAAGCGTAATATGCTAATTAGACTGGACATCCTTCCAGACAACCTTCCAGACAAAGCTGGGGCTGCGAGGGAAGCCCAGGGCTCAGGTGCCAGAGGAAAGCTGGTGCTGGCAGCCGGGGGAAGGAAGGCCTACTCTCGCACGAATTTTGTGCATTGGGCCTCTAGTAAAATATAAAAATAAAAGTCTGGGAGCCTCAGAACCTCTTTCAGCAGCTGCCCTAGGAGTGAGTCAGGGAGGGGAGATAGGGCCTTGTTTGTAGAGCTCCAAAGGTAACCTCCTGCCCCACCCCCACCATTTGAAGTTCAATTTACATATATTTCATTCATTTACATCACTGAAGAAGATTTATTTTGAAAAAGTTTGCATAAAATTTGAAAAATCCTGACCTAAAACATTCTATTATATAAGTGCTATTGCTTTTCACAGATTTATCTATTCTATTACGTAAATTTATTCTACTCTATCATATAAACATATCATTCTATTACATAAATTTACTATAATTTAAATTACTCTCATTTGTTTCAAAATTTTCTTTATCAAAGAATGCTATTATGAATCTTATCCATATCTCTATGTCCTTAGGATAAATTTCCAGAAGTGAGGGCTCCTAACGTCTAAGGCCAAATCTCTTGCTGGTGGGAATGCATCCCACCGGCAGCGTATTCTCATTTTATTATTGCTAACCCTAACCACTCACACTGATAAGAGCTGTCCTTTCCAAGCACTGTACCAAGTGCTGTACATTGATATCATCTTCAATTCTCACTACAATCCTAAGAAGGTACGAATGTCATGCCCAATTTACAGATGAGGAAACTGAGGTTTAATAAATTTCATTGCCCAAAGCCACACCGTTAGTCTGTAAGAGAGCCAGAATTTCAACCCAGGCAGTCCATGAGCTTATTATCAACTTGATAGTTTTTTAAAGCACAATGGTTTACATTTTAATTTTTAAATATTTAGTGAATGACCATTCCCTCCTCCCCCATAAGCATACTGGCAAATACTGGCTATTTGCATTTCTTCTTTTTAAGGGGGATGTTCTGTTCCTTTTCTCTTAAGTGGTCATCTTTTCCCTATTGTTTTATAGGAGCTCTTGTATATAAAAAATATTAATTCTTGGTCAAAGGATTTAAATATTTCTCTAGTTGATCCTATGCCTATTTTCAAACATTGAATTTTTTACATAGTCAGAACTATTGATTTTTGAAAAATGAAAATTGCACTGATTTTGCATGAATGACCTTGAAGTAATGACCCTTCTTGTGGTCACCACCATGAATCTCAGGTATGAAGACTGTAGAGGACACATTTCTCCCCTGTACACCCTGCCTGGTAAGCAAGTAAAGATGGGTCCAGGTTGGGGAATGATCAGTTTGGAGTTTGACTTAGGAAGCTCCCATCCTTACGCTGTCCCAAGGAAAAGGAATGCCTAAGCGAGAAAGAGAACAGGGTGTAGGTTGAGAGGTTCATGTCTCTGGGAGAAGGAAATACAGCTGGGCCCCTTCTACCTACAGGACAAGTGAGCTTTAGATGAGAAACAAAACCTAGGGCTCCTCTCTCGGCTGGCAGAGACTGGCCACAGTGGTCAATAGTTATTCCAACCCAGAGTACAGGGCACCCTTGATCACAAGCCTGGTCTCTGAGCAGGTCAAATGGGCCCCTCAAGCATCCAAGGGTAGGAACGCATTGGTGATGCAAAGAGATCAGCTCCCCAAAAGGCCAGGGAGGGGCCGCTGACAGGAGGCGGTACACCTGTATGAGGGCCAGGTCTTCTCTGACTCGATGCTGGCTTCTGAGTCCTGCTTCCAAACCCATACAGCACAATTCAGCTCTCTATGTGCAAAATTAAAATTTAGTCTGACTTGGTTCATGTAGTCTGGGGACAGAGGATATTGCCCCAAACTTGCTTTGACAGCCAAAAACAGGCAGGCACCTCTCCCAATAGGGCCCATTCTGCATGCTCATTCTGTGGGAGAACAGATGTGGGACAGAATGTCAAGAGCCCAGAGTCTCTGGCTTTACCTCTCACCAGATGTGCAACCTCAGCAAGTCTCTTCCCTTCTCTAGGTTTCCGTTTTCTGGCCTATGTAATGGTAGGTAGGGCCTAAGGTCCCTGCCAAATTCTGTGATTCCCAGAGCTTTGGAAAAAAATCTTACATATGGTGGTTTTTTTCCCTTTGGGATGTTTTACTAGCCAAGTGCTCCAGTGTTGCCCCAGCCCTGGCCCCACTGTCATCACACACAAACCTGTTGAAATGTCTTCCTCAGAGAGCCATCCAGACGAGTGCTGTCTCCCTGACTTGCAACATTCTAACAGGGGAGCTTCATTGGAGAGGGGGCATCGCCATTAATACTACACAAGTGTCCAGAGTCCCGAGTTCCTAAGATCTGATTGGGTCCTCAAGGATAATCTTCCATATGACTCTGTGGTCAAATGGCTCTGGTGTCCATGGCCCTGGGCCTCTGCCCAGGTCACTCTGGCCTCAGCTGCACTACTAGGTTACCCCCCAGAACTCCTGGAGAACCTGCAGGCCAGCCTGGGAAGGACTCCTGGCAAAGCTTTGTCCTCATCCTGAGCTCCCAACGGGACACTCCCTCCCTCAGTGCCCGAGGGCTGGGCAGCTAATTCCATGTCTGTGTTGACTGTGCTCAGCCTCAGGGTCGGACTCCTAACTCTCAAAGTCATTGGAAAATTCATCTCTATCCATGTGGTCCTTCCAAACATTTTCCCTAGTGTCCCAGGCTGAGGGGACACAGGGTCCCCGTAGTACTCAGGACATTCCTAATCAGCTGTGCCCAGCATTGGCCATTCTCAAATATAAGGGTCACGTCTCTCCCCCCAGTAAATCTCCTTTGCAAGATTCCCAGGGGGGCAGGCTCTAAATAGGCCCTGCCACACAGCTCTCCTAGGTGTAACCAGGTAGCGCCAAATTCCTGCTCAACCAACAGCACTTTCTCTCCTTGAACGTGTGTACAACTTTCTTCAATGTATTTTTAATACATTTCTTTAATGAGCATAGTGGGTATTTAGAAAGAATACATGCATGGGGTTAAAAAAATCAAACCGTCCAAAAAAGATATCCAGTGACAAGTGAGTCTCCCCTTCTTGGTTCTTGTGCTCCAGATTCCCCTTCCCTGAGGCGGATAGAGGAGGACAAACCAACCAACAAAAAACCTGTATGTTTATAGGAATGTACATAAAATGCACCGTTTGGCTTGACCTTGATATTCAACCCCAAATCTGTGAACTGGCCTCCACTCTCAACTTTTGGAAGTCTAAATCGCTGAGTGTGTATTTTGTCATCATATATAGAACTCCTGAGCTTGTGCCTGGTCTACAGGCATGATTATATAGGTTACCATTGTATCGAATCAGCACATCAACTCTAGTGGTTTGCACAGGGCATGCCACTTAGATTTATTGTTAATAGATGATACTTGCTATAAATGTATACCCGGACCTTGAAATAGAAATCTCTTTATGCTTCATATGTTAAAATACTATATATGTGTATTTAGTATTGTAAGAGTAAAATGCCACATTAACGATGATTGTGAAACTGCTAATTGTATTTTCAAACACAAGTAAGCATTTTAAAATAGTAAATAAATATGGGAAAAGGTTGAGAGTTTAAAGAACATTATGAGAGAATAATTCATGTTAGTCTTTGTGAGTCAACAAATGTTAAACAACTTTACAGAGAATTAGTCAAGGTGATTTCATTGTCCCTCCACCTCCAAGGAGTCCCCTCCTTCCCTGCATGGCCCTGGTTCCTCAGTCACCTGGTCAGACCCCCTCAAGGATCCTGCCACACCTGTTCTTTCACCATCAAACTCTGTCTGTCCGATGTCCTCCATTTCCTAGGACCCTCTTCTCTAAAATACCAGCTGGATAAGCAGATTCCCGCTTCATATAATTTCCTTGAATTAAAATAATTAGGTTTTCCAGGCCTAACCTAAAAGAAGTGATGCTGGGACTTTCAAGAACTACCTGGCAGGTGAGACTGACATTTTAGGTAGAGGGACACTTGACATTCCCTTCTTCCACCCTTTTCCATGTTCAGGAGTTGGGCAAAGGCCTGGGGTTCTCTCACATTGCTCCATGGCTTCCTCCTGACCCTCTACTGAGCACTTTCATCTGCACAAGGAGTGGAGTCTCTCTGGCTGCTTGGGGCATCTCTTTGTACTTAGAAGGTTTCTGTGTTTTCTTGATCTTCATTTTAATGTCTGTATAGGACCCTGGTCCCTAAATAGCAATATAAAGGCATTACTTCAACTTGATTTGTGGCAGGAGATTGGGACAAGCAAGCATGGAGAGAACCAGGCTTCCATCTCAACCCCACAGAATGACACTCAAAGGAATGCATCAGTCCTAGTCCTGTCAAGTCTATTGTTCCCAAAGCTCTGAAGCAGCCCCACCCTCGCACAGGCCTCCTCCCTTCAGACAAGCAACCTTGGTCGTTGGTTGGCTCCACCTGCCACAGGGTGGCCTGGCACGAAGGACTCAGAAGCCCAGAGGAAAATCAGCTGAGCCAATCAGATTGGAACTCTGTGGGATTTGGGATGAAGAATAAAAATAAGATTGGCCAATAGCAATAGAAGAATGGAGCAGACACACAGAGACTCCACAGAGAGAATGGGCTGAGAGAGATGGGGGAAGGGTGGCGATGCCCTCTCTTGGCTCCACACATCGTGCCTTGCTGGGATGGCTGAGGTAACTCTGTGATTCCTGTGACCATGGAGCACACTATCTCACGGACAACCATGGGTGCAGCTCAGAACTCATTCCCCTGGTCCGCCTTCTCCCTCCACTCAATATCCGGCCAAGGAGATTCCCCACCCACAGGGTGTAAGACTGGCCTGGCTCATGATCTTTACTTTTAAAATTTTCTTGCAGAGAAAAGAGGAGTCTGACATAGTCATGTTTGCCTGCCTGACCACATCCAGAAGCAGTCGATGTGCTCAGGTAAATCCAGTTCCCTGAACATCTTCTCTCCCTCCTCCAAGAGGCATGCCAGCACCGAGCCAGCAACTCTTGTGCACCTGCTGGTCCTGAAGGGTAGAGCGGTGGCCATTATTATTATCTTTTCTTTTCCTATATACTTTCTGAAGGAATTTTGAAAAATTTAGTTACATCTTCAGATTTTTACATTGACATCTAGAATATTTCATCATACTTTAAAGAGCTGCAAAAGATGTAATTTCTGGCATATTCTAAAGACTGGCATCCTATATAATAAAAGGCTAATATGCAAATTGACTGAATGGTGGAACGACCGGTTGCTATGACGCACACTGACCACCAGGGGGCAGACACTCAATGCAGGAGATGCCCCCTGGTGGTCAGTGCGCTCCCACAGGGGGAGCTCCACTCAGCCAGAAGCCCTGAGCTAGGCTCACGGCTGGGGAGCACAGTGGTTGTGGCAGGAGCCTGCCAGACTGCAAGAGGGCACAGGCCAGGCTGAAGGAACCCTCCCAAGTGCACGAATTTCATGCACCGGGCCTCTAGTTTAAAAATAAAGTTGTTTTTTTAAATGTAACTGTGATTTAATAGAATCTAAAAAGCACGGCATAAATAGAATCTAAAAAGCACGGCATTTAAAAAAATACAGGAAGAGTTCTTTAACAATTGGAAATTCACATTGTTCCTTTTACCCTTGAATGTGAATATCATCCCACCTACCCCACAGAATTTTACCACAATGTAATATATTTTTAAGTTCAAAAGTCTCTTAATATTCACACTATCATACTTCTCTGCAACTAAAATGTGTACATGAATTATAATGTTAATTTTTAAAATGTCTTATGACTATAAGATCTAAGTTAATCAAGTATTTGGAATTGAGATATCATAATTATTATTAACATCAAACATTATAGAGACACTTGAATTTTAACAAATATTAAATGTAAAATAAATTTTAGGCAACAGTGGTTTAGAATAAATGTTACTTATTACTAAAATGAGAAAGATTAACAATAGAGAGAGAGACCTTCTTAGGACTTGCAAAACAAGTATTAATGCTGAGTATAAGTGCATTATTTACAGAACAACACTTCAGAAAATGGTCTGGCCATTTCTTAAATAGTTAAGCATGTATTTACTACATGATCCAGCCATTCCACTCCTAGGTATTTACTAAAGAAAAAAGAAAGTATATGTCCACACAAAGAAAAAAATAGAAGTTTTATTTGCAAAGCCAAAAACTAGACACAGCCCCTCAACAGGTGAATGGATAAAAACTGTGGTATATCCTTTCAATGGAGTACTATACAGCAATAAAAAGGAACAAACTATTGATACACACAGCAACTTGAATAAATATCAAAATAATTACACTAAGTGAAAGAAGCCAAAAATAAAGGGTACATACTGTACTGTTCATTTATATACAAATCTAGAAAATGAAAATTAATCTATAGTGGCAGAAGGCTGATCAGTGTTGGCCTAGGATGGGGTATAGTGACAGGAGAGAGGGGTGTTAAAGGGGGCAGTAGATATGTCCACATAGTTGATGGTAGTGATGGTTTCATGGGTATGTACATGTATCAAAATGTATATTGTACATTTTAAATATGTTAGGCAATTATATCTCAATAAAGCAGTTAAAAATGTGAATAAGTGTCCAAGAAAATATAAAATACATAACTTAGCTCTTACAGTGTTTCCTTTACTTGAAGATGTACTATTCATCTGGCTGAAGTAAATAGGGAACTTCTTTCCTTCTGGTCTTTGAAACTCTCTCAAGGCTTCCCCTGGGACTCAGGCCGGGCCTGGGTGAGGGACAGCTCTCTCAGAGCACTTCTTCCGGGCTGGGAGCGTGGAGAGGCAGAGGGGATGGCCTTCTCACGCAGCAGGCTTTATTCCAACCTTGAAGATTCCAAGACAGATACAGTGAGATAAGGCCCGCAGCCCAGACACGGGTGTCACGTGGGGGAGATAAGGTCCTGCCACCGTCACCATCTCTCACTTGCTTTGCTTTCTTGGACTGTTCCTTAGGAGTTTCATGATCTTTGACAATAGTTGGGGATAGAAAAGGTGAGGTTATTAAACAGAAGTTGTCATCCCTTCTGCTCCCCCACTCTATACTACATCTGAATTCTGAGCCAGAGCACCCCATTTATAATGCCATGTTTTCTGTAACAGAAATATGTATAAGAAAGGGATGGATACGAAGCCCTATAATAACTTACTGTAGGAGGCATTGTGGAATTGTCCCGATTCCTCCCCTTTTATGGGGCAGTGGGGAGGTTTTCACATCCCAGGACCTCCATAGTAATAATGCTAAGTGTGAGAGATACGCCTATCACTTATAAAGTAGAAAAGGGACAAGTATGAAATGGTAAGTAGGAAAAGTAGAACCCAGCCCGCACCTCAGGTCAGCAGGAGCCATCTCAGATGGGTGTTAGGAAAGGCCGCCCTTGGTTTCCTTAAATCCAGCACCTTGTGAACCTCCTGCACTCACACGCCCTGAGCTGAAAGCCCCTGACGCACAAGGATGACCCCTGGACCTTTGCATTCCAGACCCACCATTTCCTGGCTGGGCGATGTGAGGTGGGAGCGGTGACACCTACCTGGCAGGACTTTTGTGAAGAGTAAATTTTATAGAACAGAGCCTGAAACAAAGTCTGGCAGTGATCTTAAAAAAACCTCCTCCACGTGTGTGTGTGTGTGTGTGTGTGTGTGTGTGTGTGTGTGTGTGTGTGTGAGAGAGAGAGAGAGAGAGAGTGTGTGTGTGTGTGTGTGTGTGTGTGTGTGTGAGAGAGAGAGAGAGAGAGAGGGAGTTTTCCAGGACCTGCTGCCTCCTGGTTGGAGTCGGGGTCTGCATCCTCACAGCCGGGGCTCTAACGCAGCGCACTGCTCACCAGCAATTTAACCTTGGGCAATTTGTTCTTCTTATGCAAAATGGAGCTAATAATAGAATGTACTCTGGGTTTGCTGTGAGGGCTAAAGCATGGAAAGTGCTTAGGACAGTATCAGGCACCCAGCAAGCACCCAAAATTGTTATCTGAGCTAAGCGTGGGGGTTAAGGTTTGTTTCAGCAATCTAAGTCACTGGTATGTCAAAGTAAATATGGAAAATATAGTCTTGAGCTTCACAAAAATTGCTTCGTTGACAAAATTCCAAAATATGTCCTAGCTTCCTTTGGGGACAAAAGATACCAGTCCAGTAAATTATGCATGAAACAGCTCTGCAAGACACCACTAGTGAAAAACTAAAGTCTCCTCTATAGGGTTTTCCATTTATCTCCATTTATCCAAACTTGAGAATTTCTCTTCTTCCCTCCATCCCTTCCTATACTGCCTCCTTCTGGCCTCTTACTTACTGGAATTCAGAATTGAACGGGATCTTAATGATCAGCAGATCCAGTGTTTTAATGTAAGAAAGAACTAAAGGGTTGTAGCAAGGGTCATACATGCCAAGGGTGTGCAATTTATGAGAAGCGAAGCAAAGATCAGGGAGGGGAAAGGCCAGTGTGACTTGCCCTCCTGTCACCCTTACTGCTCACTTTCCCACCAGAGTAGCATCTCTGAAACAAACGCATTTGCTGGTAGACCTAATGGGGCTGTGACACAATAAGAAATAGACATTTGGTCTCTGCCTCCACTTCGTGGCACACAGACCCTAAAACCAGGGGAGTCTCCTAAGTGCGGTGTCTTTTTGTATGCTCATGAGACAAACGGGGCCACAGCCACAGTATGGGGGCTGGTTGCTAGGGGAACCAACCACAGGGATTAGACCGAACTTCAGTCCCACTCTGAAACCTCCTGGGAGGGCAGAGGGACGGGAGGTTGAGCTAATCTCTAACAGCCAATGATTTAATCAATTATTGCTAATGAACCCCTATAAAAACCCTAACTGAAGGCGGTGGGACCTGAGCCTTTGGTGAACACATGGAGGTGCTGAGAGGGTGGCGTGCCTGTAGGGCACCGAGGCTCTGTGCCCCTTCCTCCATATGTCCATCTCCTCCACCTGGCCATTCCTGGGTTGTATCTTTTTATAATAAACTTGTGATCTAGTACAAAAAGTGTTTTCCTGAGTTCTGGGAGCCATCCTAGCAAATTATCAGACCTAAGGAAAGGCTCATGAGAACCCCTGATTTATAGCCTTTCATTGGTCAGAAACACAGGTGACAACTTGGCTTGCAATTGGCACCTGAAGTAGTGGGGAGGGGATCATCCTGTGGGACTCAGGCCTTAACCTTGAGGTCTACCCTAACTCTGGCAGTTAGTGTCAGAATTGAGTTAAATTGTTGGTGTCTGCTGAGAATTAGAGAATTGCTTTGTGTGGAAAACCCCACACATTTGGTGTCGGAAGTGAGAATAGGCCTGTCTCATTTTATTGAGCTTCAGAGACACTGCCTTTTTTTTTTTTTTTTTAAACAAATTAAAGGCAAGATCTTCCACCAGCAGAAAGATTCCAACGCATTGAAGGCTCAGCTGATGGTTAGCATAATTTTTTAGCAATAAAGTATTTTAAAATTAAGTTATGTACATTTTTAGATAATCTTATTGCACATTTAATAAACTACAATATATTTTAAACTTTTATATACACTAGGAACCCCAAAAATTTGTGTGACTCACTTTATTGTGATACTCACTTTATTGCAGAGTCTGGAACTGAAATATCTCCAAGGTATGCCTATACTGAGTATAGAGAAGAAACAGTTTTTCCATTGAGGCTGTATAAATAATCCTATATAATAAAACCCTAATATGCAAATCAACTGAACAGCAGGACGACCAGTGGAACGACCAGTCGCTATGACTCGCACTGACCACCAGGGAACAGACGCTCAATGCAGAAGCTGCCCCCTGGTGGTCAGTGTGCTCCCACAGGGGGAGCGCCGCTCAGCCAGAAGCCAGGCTCATGGCTGGCCAGTGCAGTGGTGGTGGTGGAAGCCTCACCCGCCTCCTCTGGAGGTGGGCGGTAAGGAGCAGTAAGGAGAGAGGGGTCTGGGACTGTGAGAGGGATGTCTGACTGCCGACTTAGGCCTGATCCCCCCCTAAACTGGCAGGCAGACATCCCCTGGGGGGTCCTGGACTGCAAGAGGCCGCAGGCCAGACTGAGGGACCCCCCCCTGCAGTACACAAATTTTGTGCACTGGGCCTCTAGTTAAATTAATATGAGGATATGTGTCAGGAGCTAAAAGTCTTCATACCTGAACCAAGTAATTCTCCTTCTAGGTATCTTTCATAGGAAAATATTGAGAAACTAGGACAAAGGTAAATATCAAACAATGCATTTTCCCAGAATACATCTCCTCAGAAACAACCTTAATGTCCAACAATAAAATTAAAAACCTTAAATTATAAAAGTGTCCCTTGTCATGGGAAAATGTTCATGACATAATGTTAAAGATATAAAATAAAAATGCAGTGATGCTTGTTCTATATTAACCCTGTTCACAATGAGATGTAGAGAAAGCATTATATTTTCCTGTGTTTTTAAAAATGAAGACTTTGAAACCTGTAAGAGGAGAACAGGACAGTTCGGAAACTAATCTGGGAAGATTAAGAAAAACTTTCCTCCACAAGGTTAAAGGACGTTCACGACGCCACGTGTTTCCAGGACTGGGCACCCGGCCACTCGCTCATGGATGAGCTTGCTTTGAAACTAAGAAAGGAAGTGCCCCCATGTTTTAGCAATGGATCTGGACCTACTTCAATAGCTTTAGCTGCTTGTTCTTTTGTTTCAAATTCCACAAGGCAAATCCCATTGGGTCTCCAGTAGACTTAAAGTACTGTCTACTTATATAAAAAAACATCACCTCATTCCCCAGTTGCTCTTTCAATCCAGCTGTGATCAACAGTTTTTGGAATTAACTCCCATGAAAAATTAGAAGCAATATTAAATATGTAAACATCTAATCACTATCTTCTTACTCAGAGGCCAAAAATTTTAACTTGAATATTAAAAAAATAAAAATGACTTTGGGAGAGAGACAAGAGGGGAGGAAAGGGAGAAGGCAAGGAACACCAGGCATAAAAAGAATAAAAGAATATAAAGGAATAAAAATACTCGCGACCTCAACAGTTCCAATGTGCCAGGTGCTCCATGTTCCTCACAAAACTCATGGGAGGGAAGCATGATTTTCCCCCTCCTTTATTTTAATTATGTATTTTTAAAATTACGTTTTATTGGTCTTTAGAGGGAGAGGGAGAGGGAGAGAGAGAAATATCAATTGTTGCCTCCCACACGCACTCAGACCAGGGACAGACCCAAAATCTTGGGATGTATTCTGACAGAGAATCAAACCAGCAACTTTTCGGTGCTCGGGACGATGCTCAACCAACTGAGCCACCCCGGCCAGGACTTTAATTATGTATTTTTAATGGATGAGAACACAGGATCTCCAAAAGAGATGAAGGGGTTCCCAAGTCTCGGGGCTCATTGGTTGAGGGGCAGGGTTCGGCCCAGCCTGTCCTGCTCCCACGCTCATGTTTTTCCC
Source organism: Plecotus auritus (assembly GCF_963455305.1). Lineage (NCBI taxonomy): Eukaryota > Metazoa > Chordata > Mammalia > Chiroptera > Vespertilionidae > Plecotus > Plecotus auritus. Next base: position 169,776,771 of record NC_137771.1, on the reverse strand, counting down.
ACCACATCTCGCTGCCCAAACGCTCAGGGAGCTTTGTCTTCACTTCTCCTGCCATTTGGAGTTTGGTTAAAAACAAAATGCGGACCACGCTAGCACAAGTGCTTTCAATACACATTTATTGAAAAAGCACAGCACAGTCACTACACCGTCAACAGAACCGTATTTCCTGACTGAACAGGAGATTGCCATTCTAACGTGAATTCTCCCCAAAAGCGGGCCTGTGTGGAAGCTCACGCTGCGAGTAATGACTAGAGCCTCCATTCTGAGCTCGGAGTTCTAAACCATTAAACATTTAATTACCACTTTGGCAAAGCAAAGCACATTACCATTTCTACAATGTAACAGCACAGAGATTTTAAATGCATCTTTATTTTTTAGAATCTTCAGTATTCACAACATGTAAAATGACGTTTTAAATAAAAGGCTATGCCAAAACACAGTTTCTTAGAAAGGCCCAATGGCAAGGAAGGAAAGTTGCACATGAATAATATTTATCAGTGATTATAGTTGACATGAACTATAGTTTTAAAAGAATAAAAATACGACTTCAACATTTCCTTACAAAAGTATACTTGGCCATAAAATAAAAATCTAGAAAACCTCGACTGTTGAAAAAGTAAAATGAAAAAACGATTTATTTTATTAAAATGTAATACAACCTTTACATGGTAAGAATTATTTAAAAACACACAGAACCCTTCCTAAGAGAATTCATCCCATACACTCATGTTCTGACAGTTGCATAGACCCACCAGGTCACAGAGCTGGGACCCCCAGCATCGTCTCAGTGCCGGCAGATGTTAAGCCTCCTCCCTGCACCATTTCATATTTGCACCACCCCTCCTGCCAGGAGACCAGTTTGCTAGGCACGCGGGGAGTCACAGGAAGAGAGCACCGGCTGTCAGGAGCCTGTAATCACCTGGGACTTAGAGGGGCTATTTTAAAGTCAGGTCCTGGAGGTGGGAGAAGCTCAATACATCATGTGCTCTATCCTCAGTCCCCTGGGACTGGCCTAGCCTGTTCTTAACTCAGAGCCCAGAGGCAGGCGTCGGGGCAGCCGGAACTTCTTATGTCTGTCCCACTGCAGCAGTTTCAGCCCAAACTACTCCCAGGACCCCAATAGGTAAGGACTTTGTTCTTCCACAGACTGAAAAGGAGTTAGGGGCTTCAGTGTGGCCAGGACTGGGAGGAAGAATAGGGGAAGGCATGACATTCAAGGTCTAGAGGGAGGCCTAAAGCCAAGGGATGGGTCACCTCCAGGAACCCCAGGGAATGGGGTGAGGGGAACCCTGTTTGGCATGCGAGGCCCCCTAGTGTGGAGATTGGTGACAGTGGGACTATTAAAGGCTCCCACACCAGCGGCTGCCTCTGCTATTACTGCAGCCATCCCACTCAACTCTCTTCCTCCCGCTGCCCCTGCAAAATCAAACCAAATGCACCATGGCTTGAGAACAGGAGAACCAGAGTGCTTGGGCATTGGGATAATGATTTCGGTTGGACAGGCTTTGTGGCTTGCTTCTAGGAGTGTGAGAGGGTGGAGGCAAATGGAAAAGTCTGAATGGAGTAAGACATGGCAACCTGACTTGAATCTAGGTCCACTTGGACGACCTAATTCCTCTGCTCCGCGCTCAGGTATGAAAAGTGATTACTCAGGCAGAGTGCATGAAACATATTGGGGAGCTGAAAGCATGCCTTCACTTACAGACATTCCTAAAAAATGGAAGGGGGCACTGTGAGATTTACAGACTTTTGAATAAAACTCAGTTCCTCTTGGGAGGCAGTGCAGGTGTAGATTCCCACTGTTTCTCAGAGCAGCACAGGCACCTCCACTGTGCCAGATGGGTCAGGGTTCCGGATGGCGGGCTCCACCTTCCAGTGTTCCCGGGGCTTTGGAGTGTGGAGGAAGTGAGAAATTCCTGGTCACCATTCCTTGTCACAGGTCCTCTGCCCTGACTTGTGCTGCTTGTCTTCCCTCTGTCACATGGTTTCTTGACCCCATCTCTCCTGCCGCCACTCTTTGGAAGCAAGCACTTCAAAGTGAGAAGGGCCTGGCTCTGGAACAGACGACAGGGGGACTATAGAACTGCCATCTCTCAAGAGCTGAAAAAGCAGGTGGCCAGACGCACAGCAGACAGGATGTGTGTGGAGGCAGGAGGCTGGGCCAGATGAGTCAGGAGATGAGCCAGCTCAAGCTTGTTTTCTGGAACCTTCTTCCACCACAATTCCCTACGTCCAACCTCCTCCTCCACTTTTGCTCAGCAGACATGCTTACACATGCCTATAAGCCAGTCATACCTCACTAACTCTTCCACGGGGGTCTCCTGGGTTTCCCCGTGCGGGAAGGCCCTTCCCTCTGCCTAACCCCATGTCTGAACAAACACTAGCAGATATGAACGCTTTGGAAGCTTGTCATCTTTCCCTAAACTCTTTCCAATTCTTTTCAAGCCATTAAAACAGATTTCTCTGCCTTTCCCTTCGAAGGCTGTCCTTGAAGGTTACACATAGTTATACGTTGATTAGAGACAGCATGGAATTTTAACAGACCAAGAAAACAGGATTTAGAACATATTTTCCAAGGAGGGAAAGATCCCATAGACAGCTGTAGAAATAAGCTGCAAAACTTCCAACAGCATTTAGGTGGTGTTGCTGGCTTTGAATCAGTTTTTATGAATGGATTCTTCAGAATATGAATGTCTCTGAGGGCCAGGACCCTGTCTTGTTTCTGTAGCCACAGCGCCTAGCCCAGTGCCCAGTGTGCAGCAGGAACGCAAATATACTGGTTGAATTACAAGATCCAGCCTCCTCCATCCCAGGTTTGTGTGTGTGTGTGTGTGTGTTTGTGTGTGTTTAAGTACGATCTGCTTCTCCCAGCATTTAGTATTGACTTTGATGAAATCCCTGCCTGACTTTATTTTAGGGTATTCTGTTATGTTCTCATCTATATATATAAAAGCTTAAGTGAATGGCTGACCGGCCGACTGTCCAATAGTTATGACGCACACTGACCACCAGGAGGCAGATGCTCAACACAGGAGCGGAAACCACAGGCATGGAAACATGGAACAGAATGATGAATCTCAGAGGGAAGGCGGGAGAGGGGAGGGCGGAAAGAGATTAACCAAAGATCTTACATGCATACTAGAGGCCCGGTGCAAGGAGGGGTCCCTTGGTTGGGCCTGCGGGGATAGGGCTGAAACTGGCTCTCCGACATCCCCCAAGGGGTCCTGAATTGCGGCGAGAGGGCACAGGCCAGGCCTAGGGACCCCAGTTTTATTATAAAGTACTCAGATGAAAAAAAGATCACAGTCTGCTTTAAGACAAAAGAAGAAACTTTGTAAGCAAAAATTAAAGCAAAAACAATGAAATAAATTTCAGGACTTAGATAACAAAGAATTGACTGGTAAAGGAATACTGATAAAAGAGTGAATAGGTCAGGGAATCAATGGCTGGTTCATTTCCCCCAATTAGATGGAAGGACAATTATGGGCGACAGAATGTAGCACAGAGTTGCCTGCCCAGGACACTGGGGGACTATAACAAGCTTGTGTAAAAATGACAACAAATATGGATAGGCCTCTTTATTCTGAGATAGAAGAGGGTGAAATATCAGGGCTAAGATATCAATTGATGTTTTGTGTTTTCCTGAAAAGGACAAGGGTAACTGCATTTCTTTGGGACATGGAGCAAGAATTCTGGGGTGCAAGCCGAAAGGACCATGGGGTCATGAAGGACAGGGACGGGTCCATTGGAGACATTTACATCACTTACGAAAACACTTTTCTCAGCAATAACTTATTGATCAGGAAGAGCAGTGCAGTGTGGGTTAGAGGGTTCAGAGGAGGACTGAAAAGAGACAGTCCTCAATTTGGGGTGGATTACGTTGGGTGGCCTGGTTCTGCCCATGGTTGGTGAGGTGGGATCAGTCACCACACAGGACTTCTTCCAGGTACTTTCTCTGAATCACAGACCTAAACAGAAACATGTGTGTATGTCAAGAAAGTGATTTTGGCCGAAACCGGTTTGGCTCAATGGATAGAGTGTCGGACTGCGGACTGAGGGGTCCCGGGTTCGGTTCCGGTCAAGGGCATGTACCTTGGTTGCGGGCACATCCCCAGTGGGAGGTGTGCAGGGGGCAGCTGATCGATGTTTCTCTCTCATCGATGTTTCTACCTCTCTATCCTTCTCCCTTCCTCTCTGTAAAATATCAATAAAATATATTTTAAAAAAAAAGAAGAAAGTGATTTTGTTTGAAACTTGTAGATGTAATTTGGTAGAATGGAGGCAGAATTTTCCTAATATTTCATTTCCAAAAATCATATATTTCTGGTGGGGAGAGAAGTAAGTTTGAAATTGGGAATTCATAGTAAACAAAATCATCTACAGAACTAAAACCTGCCCTTTGAGCAATCTTTGGGTTTCTGCAAAGGCTTAGGAAGGCCAGGACTTCACTAGCAATGCATCAAGTGTGGCATCCAGTGTGGCTCAGGCATACTCACAGGTGGAGACCTGAAGGGCTTCCACATCTCCAGCCCCCGAGTAGCCCTTCTCTACCTGGATAGCTGGTATCCCAAGTTCTATCATTAGAAATCCTTCTTTTTGGTGTTTAGACTTTGTTCTTTGTTAAAACTCAAATCTCTTTCAGAAAGGAGACTCACAAGGCCTCCCGAGCATGTGTATTTCAATGTGTATGCATTTTTGTCTCCAGGGGGAGTTGAGGAGCCAACAGTATCCTCAGCTTCCCTAAGGAATAGTCACCCACCCCCCAGTCATGGAATGATAACAGGGTCTGGGATTCCTTGAAATTGATCCTATGCTCCCAGACAGGTACAGGTTCTGTCTATGATGGCAATTTCCATGGAACAAAATATCCTTCCTTGAACTCAGTTATAGTCAGTGATGTTATGAGACAAATATTTGGGTTCCTGTTATGCATAATTAGGTATTTGGGAAACGGTCACCGTTCCTTTTCATTGTTAGTTCAGGAGAGTATTTGCAAATCAACACGTAATTCGAGGATCAGCTTTACCATCTGATCTGACAATTTGATTCCTGCAGGTGCAAACCCATTGCTGGCCCACGATGAATCAAACCAAACCAAAGGACGTTCCTGTTAGGCCTGATTCTCACGAGCAAATGCAGTATTCTGACCTGGCGCTAGAATGCTCTCTCAGCATCAGATGGCAGGTTTTCTCTTATTGCATTTGATAAATTTAATAAACCCACATTTCATGTATATAGTCCTCCAGGGAAATAAATAGCACCTGTGGTTTATCTCCTGTCAGAAAATGAAGAAGCCACTTCTCATTGCATGTGAGTGCGAGGGAACAGCCCACGTGTTCATGTACCAGCAGGCACAGCAGGAGGGCTACTGCACAAACGGAAACATGACCATAAACGTGACCGTACCACAGGCTGAGCAGTTCCACAGACTGCATGACCTTCAGTCATTTTCTAATACTCAAATACGAGTGGACCTGAATTTCCTGGAAGAAACCTTAGCGAATATCTTTGCTCACTCCCTCATTTCAGCGATGTGAATAAATGAGAGACGAAGTGACTCACTCACGGTCAAACGGCTGAAGACACCAGGGCTGGGACCTGAGCCAGGCCTGGGGCTCCTCGGCCAGGGTGCTTTCTCTATGTCCTCTCCCATCTAGTTCATCAAGACACTGCTTGGCCAGCTTGCCTCCCTGATGCTGGCAATTCAAAAAATCTGGGTTTCACACAACTTGCTTCCAAGCACAGTCAGAAATTAAGTAAGAACACAACCAGAAGGGACAACTGGACGGGAGGGAAGGCAGGAAAGGAAGTGACCACAAAAGCTAAGTTCTTGTCCTGCTGCAGCTCATCAGCTTTGCTGCTAGCGGGAAAGATAGGAGAGCTGAGGAAGCCGGTTAGGAAAACAGTAAGGGTTACCACATCTTCCTTACCTATTATTTTGAGCAAGTGGAATCACATACGCGCATCCTCCAGATGTTCTGAAGCATTGCGTGCCTCTGCTGAGATGGGGAGCCAAGAAACAGGGTCAAGAAATCTATTTGGATTTTGGGGGTCACTCATCTTCTTCCCTCACAGTATGTGGACCTTAGTTGGTGACTTAAAAACAGAAGCTCTATTTCCCAAAAGAAAGGCAGAATATTGCATATTGGAATTCATCTCTAAATTTTAGAATATGATAGAGCTTGATGGTATATAATGAGGCCGGTAAAATGCTGTTAAATATTAACCACTGTGACATTTGATTCAGACTCATGAGGAGACAGATCTCAGAAACTCCTGCTTCTGCCCAAAGTTAATGCCAATGTGGCGTAAGAAACATTCCTTAGATCACTTGATTTTAAATCCCAAGTTTTTATGCATTTGTATGAAACTGCATAGAAGATTTGAGAGGCTTCTGAGGGATGACCTCTGGAAAGGAGAATGGATTAGCCAGCACTTGTTTGTAGAGTTCACTTTATACTTCTGAACTAAGAATTTTATAATGAGTCATGTATTTCTTGTTTCATTTTCAAAAATTTTAAAGAAATGAAAAAAAATTTACCTGTAAGAATTTACTTCTGGTTAGCACATTTATGGAGGGAAATGCTGGTCTGGGAGGCAGTGACCTGCTAAGCCCTGGCTGCGTCATTAACTTCTCAGGTTCTATTTTTACTTACTTGTAAAATGAGGTGGTTGGATTAGATCATCTTTTTGATTCTATGATCCTTCTGCGTAAATGGGAAGAAAGCCAAGCTGACTTATAGGAAGTTCAAATTAAACTGTAGTTTCTTAAAGAAGTATCATTTTCTAACCTTGAGGTAAATTAAAAGTATCTCCAAGTCATTTTGGCCATTTTGGTGGAGCCTGAAGCCGCCTCCCTTTTAAACTGGAAGAGCCAGGTGGGAACCCCAAGAGCCCGTGATGTGGGGTGGATCTCCTGGCAGTCCCTCTGGAGCCCCAACCCTCAACATGTACCAATCCCAGCACGTTTAAACTAAGAGAGTTTGACGTGTGTGTGTGTGTGTGTGTGTGTGTGTGTGTGTGTGGTTTTTAAAAAAATCATTTTACCAAAGTTGCTGAAATGAATTCTGTGCTTTGTTTCATTTTTTAGCTGTGTTTTTTAAAATTTTATTTCAATGCCCCCTTGTTGAATGAACACAGCAGGTGGGGTGGGCTAACTTTCTGCTCTTTCTCAGTAAGGGCTGAGATGGAAAGTTACTGTTTGAGGCCCACCAAGTTCCAAAGCACAACCGGAAGACAACGTAAGGCAATCCAATGTCCGTATTCTAACATGCAGCAGATAACAAGTATAGAAATTTGTTAGAGACCTTTGTAATTCTCATCTATGAGCTTTGACCATAAGAATTGCCGAATCTTTCTGGAGTACCTGGATTTACTTATGTTTGGGCCATGTTAGCATCCTTTCAGGAGAGGGGAGGTCTACCACCAGTCAGGACTGAGCCTGGGACTTTGGCCTGGGAGCTGGGGGAGGGGTGAAGGGTGTGAAGAACCCTGTGCCAGGAAGTCAGTTCAAGGAAGCGGACATCTAGGAGTTGCAGGGATGGAGCTGAGGTCTGACTCACGCAAGCATTCCGAAAGCTGAGGTGCCAGACAATGAGGACAGTGGAGAGACTCAGAAACTGTTCAGTGAAACAAGAGGCTGATGTTTCTGTCCTGCGCAGAACAAACTGAAAGTGGTTATAAAAAGAAGCATGTTCAGGGGAGAGACTGCCCACAGCCTCTATCCTTCCCACCCCTGGCCAGAAGTGACACTTTCAAGGGCCTTGGTATTGTTCACCTCCTGACTCTGCGGTTCTAACTGAGCTGGGAGAACTCCTGAAAGGAAATGAATGCTCAGGGTGGCCAACATGATGTCTGCTTCCCCGATGGATGCTGCCGTAAGGGAACCCCCTGTCTGTCAAGTTTTGTTCTTCTGGGATGGTCCAACACTTTCCCCAAAGTACTGCTTCTATTTCCTAACAGAGTAGCAACTGTTTGATATTATGGAAATAAACTATATCTTTCTCCTTTCTGCATAATTCCCAACTATAATGGAATTCTAGTTTTCCTATATTTAGGTCAAACAGGTTTGATAACATTTTCTCAGTTTTCTATATATTTCTTTTTTAATACGGCACTTTCTTCCTATCACAGCTTTTGCACTTGCTATAATCATAGTAATTCCTTTATTTATTATTTCAGGGACAAATGTGGAATTAAATGTGGCTGTTAACATTAATTTAAAGGAAATTTACTATGCATTTGTATTGGATCTTAAAATGAAGCTTGTACTTATGCAAACAGGAGGATGAATGCCTATATTTTAATAAATATAATAGCAACAAAACTAATTAAAAGTAGATGGGAATTTAACCTCTTCAATTTAAAAGCTCTTAGCTTGAATCCTTCATTAGAAGAGTTTCATCAACAAGTTGTAAGCATTCTCAGTAATTAAACATGCATATGTGATCTATGATAAAATTTGGCCCTTAGGCCATATATGCTTAACTATACAAGATTATACATGTATGGATTCCCTCTTTTTATTTATTTTTTTATTAGCTCCATCCTCCAAGGAAATGTGTGTACTTGTCTTGTTCCTATTCCTCCATCATGGACCATATTAAAAAATATGTCTTCCCATAGACTCAGTTTTCACTGATAAGCCACAGGGGACTTAGACGGTAACATGTCCTTACCAATTACTAATGATGTGGACTTGGTTTATGAGGACTGAACTATTCATCAGATCTTTCTGTATCATGCCATTGCAAACTAAGACTTAGAGTACCAACTGGAGAGTGAAGAAGAAAATAGAATGATTTTACTTAAAAACCAAATAATCACCTCAATTTAATCCCTGTACTTTCCACACAAAATAATGGCAGTTTACTCTTAGGCCCTACTGTTTGTGAACATGGAAGAGTATTCATAAACTCCCCCAAGTGTCCAAATTAAGCTGCAATTCTGTGAGGTAGGAAAAAAGTATTTTGGAAGTCTGAAGATGTGGGTTTTAGTTCTACTTTTGCACTAACTAAGAGTGTGACCTTTGGCAAGATCCTTGACCTCTCTGGGACTGTTTCTACAAATTCTAAAATGAAGGCTTGGGTTAGTGGAAAGTTAAGATTTCTTTCAGTTATAAAATTTCATTAGGATTATATTATAGTTGTTTAGAAAGTGCAAAGATAGCAGCTGGCCTATTTTAAAGCAAGCTGGAAATAAAAACAAAGATAAAAAAATAAGATTTGAAATATTCAGGTAAATAAATAGTGTGTAATGCTCCCCCACCCCAAAGCTTTTTGGTTCTATTTCTATCAGATTTTGTATATGAAATTTTAATCACTTAAAACAGCTGCAATTTGTGATGAGAACAATGAATGATCTGCTGGAGTGGTAAGTGGATATAAATGAGACAGAGGGCCTCATCTCATGCTAAAAACAATGGCTGGTTTCTGGCACATGCGAGAACTTTTAATCACTACTCACTTGAAATATTGAGTTAACTAATGAGCTGTTAACTAATTAGTCATTTAGGTAATAAGTGTTATTCTTTACTTTGTGTTAAAACTAGAATTAACCATAATGAAAATGTTCTACTGGTATATCAGAAGCATTACAGCAAAATTTTATACAGCAACATCCTCAAATACAAAAGATCTGACTAAAACCAAATACTTCAGAATTCTTCCCTCTGCTCTCTATCTTCTTTCTAAAGAGAAGGGCTGGTGGTTAATTTAGGTTCTGGGGCATGAACTACTGATATCCTTAGTGGCTAGCTTTCAATCATCTTAAGGAATTCTGGTTTCATTTTATTTTTATTTAAGAAGAATGATCGAGTTCATTGGAAATAAGTCTAGCTTTCATGGGTTTTCTTCTACTTTTCAGCAACTTCCTTAGGTCCTTTGTTTCTTGTTGCTAAGTCAGCAGAGTGGTTATAAAAGGGAGATGATTTAAAGGTGACTTACAGATGTTAAATTTCAGGGTTTTTGTAAGAAACTTTCCAAGTTGAACAATTTAGGATTTTAGAAGAAGGCTCAGAAGTAATAGAATCTTCCTCCAGGACCGACGTGAGTTAATGAATAGCCTTGAACTTACTAAGGGTTGGAACTATGGACGAGTGTGAGTGATGGTATATGCACACATGGAGAGATGAGTAAGTAAGTGCTGACCAGCTTTCCTTAACCATACGTCACCGCCGTGGCTAACAGAAAGATCTGGCTTGCACCTTGTCTGCCCCCCAAAAAAGACAAATATAAGTTATATTGAGCTGATAAGGAAGACACAATTTCAAGTGAGGAAAAAGGAAAGAGGGTTGAGTGAAACATAATAATGAAGGCAAAGTATCACTCTTGACTTCTGGGGGAAATGTTTGGTTTTCCTGTGTGAGGGGAATTATGTAAATGTGAATAGTGGAAATAATCCCACCACAGCATATTTCATGTGGCAGTGAAGTCCATGTCTGAGAGCTGTTCCATGAGTTATTGTTATTTTTTACAAAGCTATCCTCCTTACACAGAAAATGGGTACCGGTAAAATACTGCCCTCTCAAATACATCGACTCCATATAGAACTGAATATTTTACAACCTGAATTGAAATACAAGAATGTAATTAACAGAAGTTTCAATGTTGTAAATTGTTATTTTCAAACAAGGGTCATTGAATAAAATGTAACCCCTGTAAATAATAGCTGGTGCTGGACTTACACCTCATGCCACCATACACACACACACACACACACACACACACACTGAAGACATAGAATGTCCTATGTGATTTGTCATTTCTCTTTTAACAAAGTGCTAAATCAGAATGGAATTACATTTGTCATACAATTTTTAATGAGACTACATTAAACGTTTAGTCACCTTTAATATAATCATTTAAGAGCCTAATAGATGAAACTGTATTTCACAGAAACAAGGATAACTTTAGGTCGAGACACTAAGTGTGTGTTCTGAAGTCACTGGAAAGCGGTTGGTCGCCATAAGATGGCCAGGGGTTTCTGACCTAATTAAAAATAAGGAGTCATAGAAGAAATGGCTTTATTAGAAAAAAATGTAGTGTACATGTGGCTAATTTCTATCCTGGATATACCTGTTGGCTATTTTTTTTGATTAAAATCGGATATAAGGTTTAAACTTCTTTAGAAGTTAGTGGCATTTCTTCCTATTCTGATATGTCACTTAGGGAAGGAGTTATCTCCATGTGATAGACGCCCTTTATTTCTTTTCATAGTAACAATGGATCCGTCAGCCCTGTGGCACTGGCACAGAGCACAGAGGGAATTATTTAGGTAGTGCCTTGTGTGTAAGACAGAACACTGCCAACCCCAGCAGTGGGCACAGGCATGCCATTTAGAGAGTTTTTTAAATCCCCGATTATCATTTGAGTCCCACATTATCATTACCTAGTAGTAATTAAATGAATGTGATCACCGGTAACTTCACAAGACCTCTGAATGAAGTTTCCGTCTTCTCCTTTTTATCCGTCAGGTGTGCAATTCCGAGCAAATGTGCAGGATGCAGGATGGATCTCCAGTCTCTCTGTAAACTCCTTCGAGTCTGTGCTATTACACGGAGACAACCACATCAAGATAGAGTCTGTCATAGGATTCCCTGAAGCACAGAATGAGGAGGAGACTGAGCAAACACGACCCGGGAAGGCACCAGTTGAACCAAGACAACTCTGTAAGACAAACACACGCAGTTGTAAGCATCCATGTGTCACCAGCAGAACGCCACCTCTAAGCCGGGAGCAAGCTGCCCTGCGTTCAAAAGCACTTTCGATAAACTTGCCCTGGAAGGCCTGGCAACTGGCTTTCCATAAACAGAGAGAGTCTGGGGTCTAAGTGGTACATGTAATATACTACAGGGCTTTCATGTGGAGTATTTTTAATCAGTGTTGTTAATAAGTTTTCATCAATTTAATCTATCTTGATTTTTGTGGCAGAAAAGAATCTATTAACTTCAAAGGGAAAAAATCAATCACCTTCAAATGTTAGTTTGTTAATTATTTTGAAGGGCCCTCTATCACTCTCACTTTTGTCCTTATTTAGAAATAGCTGATGGATTAGACAGACAAATAAGAAAATCACCTGAACTTTGAAATAACACATTTATTTATTTATTTATTTATTTATTTATTTATTTATTTATGGATAGAAACATCTAATTCTCAGAAAAAACATCAAGTAGTAATTCATTGTAAAACAGATGAGAAAATATATAAAAATTAAAGAAAAACATAAAAAATTAATCCTAATTCTACCCTTACAGAAACTACTGTGCCTATGTTGGCTTATGTATTTCTTCTTTTTTCCTACTGGCATCATAGTTACATATGATGCCAATTACCAGAAAACCTACAAGAATCACCTAAACCAGTGGTTTTCAACCTTTCTAATGCCGCGACCCTTTAATACAGTTCCTCATGTTGTGGTGACCCCCAACCATAAAATTATTTTCGTTGCTATTCATAACTGTAATTTTGCTACTGTTATGAATTATAATGTAAATATTTGTGTTTTCCGATGGTCTTAGGCTCTACCCACAGGTTGAGAACCACTAGCAGGGTTGCCTAAGACCGTCGGAAAACACAGATATTTACACTACGATTCATAACAGTAGCAAAATTACAGTTATGAAGTAGCAACAAAATAATTTTATGGTTGGGGGTCACCACATCATGAGGAACTGTATTAAAGGGTTGCGGCATTAGAAAGGTTGAGAACCACTGACCTAAACAGACAATTCTGTTATGATCTGATTTAATGGAATTAAAAACATGCTTCTTCAAAAAGGCTTGCTCCTGAATTCAGGACTCGCCAAAAGACCAATCCTGGGCCTCTCGCTACGAATACACACCACCCACCGTGGCTGCTGCCAGCTGTTCCCTCCAGCTCCAGTGGCCCTTCAGCGAGGCATCTGCTCAGCCTTCTCCTACCCTGACCCCTTTACCAGTCAATCCTGAGGTGCTGGGTGCAGAAGTGAGCAGCTTCTTGGCATAACGAGGTTGGTGGCAGTGGTGGGGATAACTCTGTAGTTTAATATCCATGTAGCAGTTTCAATTTAAAGAAACAGCAAATTAGATAAAGAAGTTCCCTGGGACATCGTTTCTTTGGGCACTGCTATCGGTTTATATTTTCCCTTTGTACTTCTACTGAATGCTAATACTGCCCCAAAGATGTCCACAGTTTAATCCATAATTCATATGGCTAAAAGAGCAATTTTATGCTCAGGAATGGAAACACAAAAACCAACTGGTAAGAGAAGGTGTTGAAATACTTTTTTTCTGTAATATGCTCAGAAAAGCCACCTCCTTACCTCTCAATTTCTACATTTTAAAAGTCAGACATGCTATTATATGGCATGTAACAAAGACATGTATTTCAATCATATTTCATGGAAAGCTGTTTTCTGTGCTTTACTTGGTCTGAATATAATCTAAACACTCAGAGAGGCTGTGACCTCTGGGATCTTGTCTTTATTCAGATATTCCCTGAAATGACACACCAGGTGTCTTCTGCTTTAATATTAACCATATAACCTCTGGATTTCTGATGATAATATTAACAGGCAAAAAGAAAGCAGTAAAAAAATAAGAGAAAAAGCAGCAAAACAGTTGACAACAGCATACCGTTTGTAGTGAGTATTTTGACTTTAAGGGAAAATTTTCAGCTGTTTTTTATGGGGAGCTAGAGCAAACACACATGCAGCAACAATCAGCTTGTCCTTGCTCTTCTTAAACCTAGCTAAGTGTTTGCCAAAGCAAAACTTTGTCAATACTAAGCAAAACTTGATCAAATACTGCCAAAGCGGACCTTCTAGTTTACCAGAGTTGTAAATTATTCCCTCTACCTATGTTCGGATGAAGTCTTTAAAAATGCCTCATAATTACTCTTTAGTGTCATGGTGGGTTGGTCCATGTTTACTATTCTGCTTCTCTCTGAAAATTCAAATCCACCTTTCGGTAAGTTCACTTGGCTCAGTTAACTATAGGGTTCTTTGAAATTCTTTGCCTTTTACGAAAGCAAAAGGTCAGAGACGTGAACCTGTATATTTTCCCACTGGAAGCCACTCACATAAACCACAATGTAGGAGCTCTAACAATCAGGAAATGGTTTGTGTAAAGGTGTCATTTAACTTAGCAGTAGCAAAGTCAACTGCTGTCCTTTCCAACCAGATGTCATATGACGCAATTGAGCCAACAGAGTCCTAATCCATTGGATTTACTTATTCTTATCCTTAAATCTTTTAAAGTGAGCACTGTTTTCTAACATTCCTTCCCTTTGCTCTTAACCAGAGAAAATATAGATCTATATTCCAAGGCTCTGCAATTTGCCTCTCTGCTTCTGCTGGTTCTCTGTCAGTTGTTATGTACTCTGTAACCTGAGACTCTCTCTGCCAATGTACAGTTTGGACGGGTGCTGTCTTTCACTCGGTGTAGTGGTGATGCTTTGTTGGGACTGAACTAATTAGGGTTTTGCTCATCCTCTCACCTTTTTCTACCAGAAGCACTATTGTGCTTTCCACCTGCTCTTTCCATTCAATGATGCCATGGTTTTGTCTCTACCACCTTCGGGTACTTTTCTGAATCCAGATACCACCCTCCAGAAAGAACCTTCTATTTGTCTTCAGTGCTTTAACCAGAATTATGATGATTTAGCAAAACTGCCTCCGTTCTCATTTGTGAGGATCCAGCTGATACCATGGTTTCACACACCGTGTAACACCCTGCTCCCTTCACGCCACGTTAGTTACCCACCAGATGTGGCCATCAAACACACTGCCTGATTTTATCCCTTAGATGTAAGAATACTTCTCACAGGTCCACATATGCTGAAGCTGTTGTAACCACTAGTTAATGCCTCCTACCTCAGCCAGACCCCTGAATCTTTTGAGCCACAAGTGTAGCCTCAAATTTATGGACAGCTGCTTCAAAAATGAAAGGACTGAGGTTAAAACAACAACAACAACAAAAACTTTAAGGCTTTTAGCCAAAACCTGCTGCGAAGCTTCTAGAACAACAACAACAACAAACCAGATAATACAAACGTCAGAATAAGTTACAAACCACACAACAGAACGTTGGAATACATTTCAGAGCATATAAAGAATGTAACAGCATTCCCTAATGATGCTGTAAGTGAAGTTATTGGAGTAAAGCATCACTGTGCTGTGTGAAATAACTCACTGAGATTCTCAAAGCAGATATTATAGGAACACCTGAGTTTTACAAATATGCTTATATTAGAGAGCATGTAACAATTTTTAAAAAGTGACCATGAAAAAGCCAAGTCAGAGCAACTCTAAGAAACTTCTGATACGGTCCCAGGTACCCAAAGCAGAATCAAAACAGGACCTGGGGGGCCCTGTGACCCAGGGCTCCAGTCGTCGGTGTAGGAGCTGAGTGACATTTGCTGTCAATGGCGGCGATGGCCATGAGCTGCAAGCAAATCGCCAGTGGAGCCTTTCCTGCTGGGCAAGCCAGTCTAACGGGCTCACCGCGGGCCAGTCTGTATGCCCTGAAAAACTGTCTGACGTAATCGCTCCTGGGTAGCACATTGTGGGAGACAGAACTCCAGTCAGGAAGTGCAGTGCTTCTTTGAGAAGAGACCTAAAGAGCCGCAGATCTTGATGATGATTAGAAAGCTGGCCTTCCAATCATGTAACTACCAGCTGAATTCTGACATACCACTTAACTTCTGGGTGAATTTTTCAAGTTTTTAAATGACTAAATTATGACATTTGAACACCGGCTCTAATGGAAGGGAATTCAATGTATCATAAAAACTGTCGAGGGTACTAGGCTGTGGAGCTAAAAGATATTTTTAGGAAATAATTTTACAGAATTTTCAGATTTGTAATTTCTGTATCATCATGCCTCAGTTATAAGGCATGCGGACTTTTGCTATAGGACTTTTGGGACAACACCAATTAATTGTATGTGAAAGAATCTCAACACAGTTTTCATAGTTCTGAGGACTACAGCCTCAGAGAGATGTGGGGTATGTTCGTGTGCCTTCAAGAGACACACTCAAAAACAAATATATATAAAAACATTTCTTTAAAATAGAAGCCTAGATATTTAAATTACTAACACCAACCAGTTAGTTATCTAGAAGGAAACAAAACAAATATTGGGGGAGTGTCAGGATCTCGGGAATGACAGAGATATTCTGCTGGCCAAGAAAATGGTCAGGAGTGCCCTGGGCTCTCCAGTCAGACAGTGTTAGGGATAGTCCCTACCCTAAACTGATCAATAAATATGTGTTTCAGTCCGAAGACCGCACACAAGAGGTTTATTGGGGGGAAACATTATCTGGCATCGACTGCTGTTTCTAAATACTGGGAGGACAAAACTCTATTTCCAGCAGACAGGAAAAACCATGCTCTACTGGGCTGCAAGGATCACTACCAAACCTGTGCCCATGAGCTGGAAAATGGTTTCTATCATCTGGAGAGGCAACACAGCCATCTTTGATACTTTACCTGGCAAAAGAGAGATGTGGAGCCTCTTAATTGCAACTGTGACATAACTGAAGTAGATTAAAGCGGATAGGTAGTCATTATCAGGTGATTCTGTTCAGAAAACTCCCTGGAAGCAAACGCCTTAGTCCAGCAGGTGGTGACGGCATTTTCTCTAAAGGAAACACACGTTTCCAGGACAGTCAGGAGTGGTCTGACGTCATTAACGTCACTCTCCTTCAAGCACACATCAGGTTTAGCAAAGCTAAAACCTATTTTACCTGCATTACTGATGGGTAGAAATAATCTAATTTGTTGTTAATTATCATCAGAAATGAATATGTCATTTGTATGACTTTTGCTGTTAGGTGAAAGTATGATGCCAAAAGTTGCCCAAAACTTAGGGCAAATTCTGTTTCATCAGCTTTGAAAGTTTCAAAAATGTCTTTTCCAGGTAAGCAGGTTATCGTGGCTACGATTTCAATTATAAGCTTGTCAGAAAACTTCCTATAAACAATTAGGCCTTTTGGAGCAACACATTTTAGAGCACTTCTTACATTTGAATCTTAAAGATTCTTCCATGTACAAGTTATTCACATTTACTGGTATTTGATGAGTAGTTAAGAGAATAGCAACCAAAGTGTGGCAGGGTAGTAATATTAGATTGATTAAGATGAGATATAAAATGGGATATAAACCTAGTATAAATTAATAAAAGCTTTCTATTCAAAGAGTCACAAGTGTAAGTTCTTATTTTAACAGGCAAAAAACAATTCTAGATAATTATGCCCAAATTTTCTGAAATAGTAAAACAGAATCTGGATTGCAGGAGAGAGAACATCAGAGAAAACCAAACAACTGTACAGAAAAATACAAACCACGAACCCGAACACCAGGGGGCCTGCCTTCAACAGGCCCAGCAACCTCTCCAGCTGTCCCCCGTAGCACCTCCTCCCGCCCCTCAAAGGTTATGTGAAAGTTTCATTCTCTCCTGAAGCCCATTCTCCACCTTCTTCCCACCAACTCTTAATAGATGAACTGGCTTCTAAGCAGAACAGTGATGCCAATAAGAATGAACTCCTTCAATATTCTGCCCAGCAAAGGCATCTGCCTCCACGCCCAACAACACAGCCTTCTCTTGTATCTCCTTCTGTGCAAGGCAAACTCCTCCACTTGGGTTCAGGACCACATCCCTTCCTCCTTTGTACCGATTTCCCTCTTCTTCAAATGTGTATCCCTGGGCTCCAACTTCAACCTTCTTTTTACTCTATACTTGCATGACTATGAGTAACTACTTAAACTTGGATTAATTAAAATGAAATTAAAAATCCAGCCCCATAGCTGCACTAGCTTCATGTGGCCAGTGGCTACTGTACCGAACAGTGCAGATAAAAACATTTTCGTTATCATAAAAAGCTCTGTTTGGACAGTGCTGTTCTATACACTCTATATACTCCTTGGATGACCTCTCATTCATTCCAAGGCTTTAAACTATGTACCCCTGACATTAATGTATACCTCTGTTAAGATAGGAGAGTCTAAATATTTTTTAAAAAGTAATATACCCGTGGTTCTCAATGGGAGCCTGCATATTAGAATTTATACAAATTATAAATGCTTGGCCCTGGTCCAGGTTAATTAAATCAGAAATTTGAGGAGGGGGTAAGGGTACATTAGTTCAGGTTAGGATGCA
Organism: Plecotus auritus; assembly: GCF_963455305.1. Taxonomy (NCBI): domain Eukaryota; kingdom Metazoa; phylum Chordata; class Mammalia; order Chiroptera; family Vespertilionidae; genus Plecotus; species Plecotus auritus. The sequence continues at coordinate 169,758,631 of NC_137771.1, read as the reverse complement.
TTAAAAAACAACAACACTGAAGGTATTTTCTTTTATTAGCATGTAAAAGCTCAACTAAAGTAACTGGTCTTAATGAAAATTCTCCATATAAATCCCCTATATAGCAGTGCCACAAACCCCTCTCATAACACATTTAGATAAACAAGAAGCCAATTTCTTACCTTTGTGATAAAATGTGAGAAAAAGTAAAAGCACTCCCATGAACATATTACTTAAAAAAGTGACAACTCCACAAGTAATTCCTTCTGGAACTGGGTAGACAGTTTCCACAAAAAGCTCAAAAAATATCGGTATACTGCTATTCAAGAACACTCCCAGGAGAATACAGGAGGCATACAACGTCACTGAAATGAAAACACAAACACGTCAGTCTCCCGGTGGCAGCAGGGAGTCACAGCAGGTAGGTCTTCTGGGTCTTCTCTCTTATAAGTATTGACTCTGCAGTTTCATCTCTTTTCAATGCAGTTGATAATGTCTGACAAGGCATCATACATCCATCATCTCTTTGCTCCGGTGGGCAGATAGGGAGAAGTTTTGTAGCTAGATGCTTACCAGTTTAACTGTTTTATCATTTTGGTGGCTTATTCCAAAGCACAGAAACAATTTTACCATTATAATATAATTAAAAGGATTCTTCCTCCTTAGTCCTACACTCCTGGCAAATAGAGAGATAGATAAAATATAGCAACTAAATTTGAAATCTAGACTCATTCTATCATTTTAAAGAGAACTTAAAATTTAAGAATAAATATAAGAAGTATTATTACTGACAGTTACATCTTTAAAGAGACTGGTTAATAACAACCCTCCCAGTACAAAATAAAATTATTCAGTATGTAATTCCAGAAGAAACACTTAAACTAGAATTAGTCCTCAATTTTGGAATGAGTTTTGTATCAACTATTGTTTTAAAATTTGTAACTTTTTGGAACACAAAAAAATTCTATCCAGAAATGTATAATTAATAGTAATTAGAGCCCTGGCCAATGAGTGTCGGCCCGTGCACTGAAGGGTTGTGGGTTCGATTCCCGGTCAAGGGCGCATACCTAGGTTGTAGGTTTGATCCCCAGCCCTGGTTGGGGCACATACAGGAAGCAACTAATCGACGTGTCCAACTAATTGACTTGTCTCTCTCACATTGATGCTCCCCTCTCTCTCTCTTTCCTCCTTTCTCTCCCTCCCTCACTGCCTCCCTCCCTTCCTCCCTTCTACTCTCTCTAAAAATCAATGTGAGGATTAACAACAACAAAAAATAGCAGTTAGAACCCTAGATTAGCCAATAAAAAGCCTATTAACCCTGTTCTGTAAGTGAAATTTTTGAATAAGGGCATTATTCTTTTTCTTAGAATAAAGTTTAGAGACATGCACCCCACTCCAAATAATTATATCATTTGCTACTGCTTACATACAAACCTTCACAAATTTTAATTTGAAGATAAAATGGAACCAGTGAGGAAAAAATTATATCCTATTTAGAAATCTAAAACATGTCTCCTATAGACTAATAAGTATATCATACCCACTAGTGATAATGAATAGAACTTATTCTAAGGTTAAGGTTACCAGGAAAATATCTATAATAATAAAAGGGTAATATGCTAATTAGACCAGGTATCCTTCCTTCCGGACAAAGCCACAGCAGGCGAGGGCTGAGGCAGAGGCGGCAGAGGCCCCTGGCCACAGCAGCGGTGGGCGGGGGCCGGGGCCAAGGCCCTTGCATGAATTTCGTGCATCTAGTTTTTAATAAAAATATTTGTTAATGAAAAAATTTCTGTATAGAAAGTGAAGGAGTTATCCTAAATCTGTTAATGTATTATTCATAGGACACAGCAAATTACCACAATTTATCATACTGATTACAATAATTAACAGTCTAAGACATTGTTGAAGGGGTAAAAAAAATAATATGCACTGTTTTCTAATAGAGTTTCTCCAATTAACCTCAACTCCCACTTCCTCTTCCAATTATACTGGCCTTTCAGGGTTATAAAATATTTAGTGTCTTCTAATAACATAAATAGCTGGTGATTACTTTGACTTTCTTTGCATGGATGACACATGAAAATAGAGAACAAAGGCATGACAGTTACTAAAGGACATACTGCTGGCTAAAGCAGTGATCAAATTACCCACAGGATTAAATGGGAAGCATCTAATAGTTACAATAAATACCATTTAAATCATGAAGTAATTGTCAAGAGATTCCTGGAAACAACAAAACCTAACACCGCATGCTCACTGTATATTTACTAGACATAGATCATGTAATTCAATCACCAATTCTACCCAACACATGTCTCACTAGTGAGTGACCCATTAGGAAATCCAGGGATGAAATATCACTGGTAGCTTTTATAGAATATTCTATCTATAAAACATTTTATAATAATTTATTGGGCAGTTAATGGTAATCAGAGCAGATTTGGCTATTGACCCAAACACAGACAGGCCTAGGAGTTTAAAACAAGACAACACTTAAGTGACAGGAAAAAGTAAACCCTTAAGAACTAGAAAGTGCTACTGCTAAGAATTCATAAACCAGTGACAGACTTACTATTTTTTAGGAAATATGTTTGGAAATAATCCTTTCGACATTTATATTTCTGAAGGAAATATACCCTCACATGTAATGTTTAATCAGGCAAATTAAAATGTAGTACCTACAAAATAAACATCATAATCTCTATATAATAGAATAATTGCATGTTGTTAAAAAAAAGCAAGATAATGTAATGATGAGCACATATTGAAAAGGGACCATCTATTGGTATGGAGTCTTGAAAAAAGACATCTGAGTTTGCTGATTTTTATCAATCATGATACAAAAAAGAGAGGGAGGGAAGGAAGGAGGGAAGGAGAGGAAGAGAGAGAGAGAAAGAGAGAGAGAGAGAGACTTGGGATGTCTCAGAGAAGGAGAGCCTGGTGATGCAGGGGAGGAGCCTTTTCTGAAAACCCTCCATGGCCATGCAGCTCCCGTAGCTTCAGTTTATACTCATTATAAATCTCCCAGTTTTGGTTTCTTAGGTATCTAAATTGTGGGAAGGGAAGAGGAAATCTTGGTCATTGGAAAAATAAAATTTTTATTGTGATTAAATTTTGTTGATGGAGCTATAAATAATTCATCTTCTAGTGGGTAATTGAAAATGTCTATCAAAATAAATAATGCACACTGTTTGACCCAGCAATTCCAGATCTAGGAATTTATCCTGCAAGTCCAAGTATATAAAACAGAATCACTGAAATATTGTTTGTAGCATGAAAATATTAAAACCAAGCTAAATGTCTACCAATAGGGGGTTGGTTGTTAAAAATTTATCAAACATCCAAACAAAGGTTCATTATACAACCATTAAAAATGAATTAACTTTATATGTACTGATATTAAGGACATCTAAGATATGTAAGTAAAAAAGGTACAAGTGTTGCCGAAACCGGTTTGGCTCAGTAGATAGAGCGTCGGCCTGTGGACTGAAAGGTCCCAGGTTCGATTCCGGTCAAGGGCACGTAACTTGGTTGCGGGCACATCCCCAGTGGGAGGTGTGCAGGAGGCAGCTGATCGATGTTTCTCTCTCATCGATGTTTCTAACTCTCTATCCCTCTCCCTTCCTCTCTGTAAAAAATCAATAAAATATATTAAAAAAAAAAGTTATTTAAAAAAAAAAAGGTACAAGTGTTATATTTTTTAAAAGGATACACATACATTTGCAAATGTATAGAATTCTCTGGGCAAATACCCAAGAAACTGAGCTTCAGGGTTGCCTCTAGAGAGGAAAGTGGGGGCACAGGAAGATAGACATTTTTCATTGCATACCCTTTATCTACTATTTGAATTTGAGGTGTTTTTTTTAACTATGTGTATATCTTGCCTATTTGACAAAATAAAAAGGGAAATTTCATTGGTAATAAAATAGAGACTTGGTAGCTCATCCAACTCCCCTTCATGCAAAATTGTTAGCTCACTGACTCATCAATGATGTCTGCACTTGGGAGCCACATAGCCCAGTCTTGGTGCAGGAGCCTTGACATAAACATTCCCATTTCATTTACTAGAATTCCTTTTATACACAGGAAAAATATGCTGTGATGTATATTACTTCAGAGGCCAGTAATAAAAAAGTGAGTATTTCCATTCAATTCTCTTACTCTTGATGTTTGCTTCATATATATATATATATATATATATATATATATATACATATATATATATATATATATATGGCTAATATGCTAAGTGTCCGACCATCTGATTGAGCTATGATGGGCACTGACCACCAGGGGGCAGATGCTTAATGCAGGAGATGCCTAGCTGCAGTGACTTGGCAGTGGTGGTTCTTGGGTGACACACCCTGAAACCAGAGAGAAGGGAGCCCGATTCCTCGTGAGGCTGTGCGATTCCACCTTTGGCCGTGGGTTATGTTGTTGCTGGGGCACTGTCGGCCCTGAATCTGGTTTACTGCACACTTGCGTTTGTGTTCCACACCCTGTATGACAGCAACTTTGCAGAGTGCCCTCTCGCACTCTGGGACCCCTTGGGGGATGTCGGAGAGCAGGTTTTGGCCTGATACCCACAGGCCAGGCCAAGGGACCCTACCTGCCAGAGGGATGCCACTCACTCTGCAGACACCCTTCGAGCCACAGCGGCACCCCAGGTGCGGCCAGCTGGGGAGGGACCATGGGAGGTTGGCTCCAGAGCATTTCCAGCCCGTCTTCCCCAGTCCCTCCCTGCTGGCCACCTTCTAATTAATTTCCTTTCAATGTGCATAAATCCATGCACCAGGTCATTAGTCTATATATACGTATAAAAGGCTAATATGCTAAGTGTCCGGCTGGTGCTGCCATGGTGTGCACAGAGAAATGGCACCATGGACCTGGCACCCACAAAGCAACACTCTGCTTCCCCCAAGTGGGACACAGGCCCTGCCTGCCACCACCCCAGAACGACACCCCACCAAATCGCAGCCGATGCTGCAAAATGTGCCCCCAAAATGGTGGGTGTGGGTGCTGGGTAATGATGTCACATGGCAATGCCTGCCTTCCTCTCCCTAGCACCTAGCCTCCTTGCAGTTTCTTCAGCCCAGGATCACGACTTGCTTTATAGGCAGGTGGAAACATTTCACACCTGTGAAACGTTTTCCCGTGCCTCATCTCATATGATCCTCACAGAAGTCCTGGAGTACATATATAGGAGACTCGGCGGAATCCTATTTTCTTTTCATTAGCCAGAAAACGGAGATTTAGAAAGCTTAAAAACTTGACCCGACTGAAAAGAAGTAAGAAATGGTGGACCTTGAAAATGACTTCAGGTTTTCTCACTGTGCAGAACAGAGTCAAACACTGTTGCAGTTAAATATTTTATCCTTTGTTCTCCCTGCATGATCTACAATAATAATATGCTTCGTGTTGATATTTACTGCTGTGTTGCTGACAATTACCTGAAAGAGAAGTTGGGGTGCTTCACTGGGCTGGAGAAACTTGAGCTAAATCAGAAAGCAGGTCTAATTAAGCAAGTTTCTCTATCCTATCTAATAAAGAGGGAATATACTAATTGACTGTCACACCCTCACAAAGATGGAGGTGCCCACGGCCAATAAGGAGGGAATATGTTAATTGACTGCCACACCCTCAAAGATGGCAGCGCCCACAGCCACAAGATGGCGGCACCCAGTCCCCTCAGCCCTGCCAGGGAAGAAGGCGTGTGGCACAGCCGGGCCTGTCCTCAGGCAGATCTGGCTGCTTCGCATGCCTGCCTCCAGAGCCCCCCAGTTCCCTCAGCGCCCCAGCCACCCAGAGCCAGCCCAAGGCACAGGCAAGCCTCGGATGTCAGCTGCCCAGCTGCCCAGGGCAGGCCCGAGGCATAGGCAAGCCTCAGATGGTGGCTGCCCAGCCACCCAGGGCCACCCAAGTCTCAGGTAACCAGGGCTGGCCAAGGCTTGCACTTCCGGCAGTGGCAGTAGCAGAGGTGTGATGGGGTGTTGCCTTCCCCTGATTGCTGGGTCACCTCCCACCCCTGAGGGCTCCGGGACTGTGAGAGGGGGCAGGCCAGGCTGAGGGACCGCCTTCCAGTGCATGGATTTTCATGCACTGGGCCTCTAGTATATATATAAAGCTCTCGCTGGCACCAATCACATGCATGTGTTTTGATCTGTTATTGTCAATCGTGAATTTGGTTGACGCTTCTATTATAGAGAAAGGGCGAATAGCGATATTAAAATATTTCTTCTAATTAATTTCCTTTCAATGTGCACGAATTCGTGCACTGGGCCACTAGTATTACTACAAAAATGATAAGCAAGCCCTAGCCGGTTTGGCTCAGTGGATAGAGTATCGGCCTGAGGACTGAAGGGTCCGGGGATTGATTCCGGTCAAGGGTACAAAAATTGGTTGCAGGTTTCCTGGCCCTGGCTGGGGTGCATGCAGGAGGCAACCAATCGATGTGTCTATCTCATGTTTATGTTTTAATCTGTCTTTCTCTCTCCCTTCCACTCTCCCTAATAATCAATGGAAAAATATCCTCGGGTGAGGATTAACAAAACAAAACAAAAAAGGATGAGTAAAAGGTTATTTTACACTCTATAGATATGCTGAAATCACTTCTTATTGTAGAAACTAAAGAATCAAAGTAATTTGCACAGGAAAGGGTTAAATTGGGATCTCCATAAGCAGAATGGGGGAAGGTGGCTGTCAGGACTGATTTAAAATATTCCTCCCCAGTGTTCTGGGGAATGCCGAAAGTAGAAGCTGATTATTAAGAGCCTGAATTTGACTTCCATTTGAGTTTGCAGTTTAGAGCCTGATACAGTGTCTTTATACACTGGTTTGGCAGATCTAGTGGGTGAATGTCATCTATTAAAAGTCAGGCAGACAAGATAATTTCCTGCTCGTCAGAGAGGGTTCAAACTACATGATCATTAAATATTTCTATGACTTTCTATAGTACTCATACTAAAATTATAACAGACTGCCTTTCAATTAAAAAGCCAAGGTAATTTAGCAGAACAAACACAATGCTGTTGTAGAGTTCTTTCAAAGAAACTAACAAAATTCACAGGCCCATAATTTAAATTTTAAAAACACAAAGTCCTGTGTAGCACAAAATACAGTTACAAAGGATGTGTTTCAAGAACATTAATTGGATCATAACCCTGAACATCTGGTCCCCCAACCCTGCTCCCAATGACAAACCAAATTATTAAACTTTAGGGAAATAAAACTATGTATAAATACATTTTTTAACCAAAATATTCAAACCTTAGATGAGTAGCGGTTATAAAACAAATCACAACATTTCAGATAAGAACTATTTCTACTCAACATCTAATGAGATTCTCAAGATATCATCAATAACAAGAACAATTTCAAATCTTGGATTTACATAATTTTGAAAACATCTTTTAAAATACTTTCAAATATATTATCATATTTTATCATCCTATCAACTCTTTGAGGCAGGTAAGGTGTTTTACAGATGAACTGACCAAAGTTCTGAAGGTCAAAAGGACTTATTTAGAAACAATGTGAGTTAGCAGTGGTAAAAATAATGTAATTAAGGCCTACAGAATCTAGCATGTTTTCCACCAAGCAATTGTGGAAAACAAACAAGGCTTGGTATTTCTTTTACTCAGTGGTATTGACACAGCAGGCATGCTCCTCAAATCTGTATTCAGCACAAAGCTGGAAGTGACTGCACATAAGACAGATGACAGAAATAAAAAATAGAACACCAAAAGGTTACAAAGAAAGAGATGAACTTTAATCATGATAAATGCAAAATGAGTCCAAAAATTATTGCTTAGGCATATAACAGGGAAAACTTTAGCTTAAGTCATTCTTCAAAATCATTTATCAGGAGCCTATTATATGTAAGCCACTCTACTAGAACAATTAATAGGACATACTCTGTCCTCAAATCACTCCGAATCTAAAGAAATATGATAGATGCCTATTGGCTCAGCAGCCATTTACATGCACAAGAAGAGTTTAGGAGATAATTATTCTTCATTCTCTTAGAAAAAGCAATGTCTAATCATGAGAAATAAGAGCCTCCTAATATTAAGTGCTGAGTGCAGCAGGAAAGGTGTGCTGAACTCTAGCAGTACATTTTGAGAAGGACAATGACAAGCAATGGTAGGATTAGAAGAGAGTGACTATGCTGGTCAGTGGTGTAGAATCCAAGTCCAATGAGAAAGAGTTGTAAGAACTGGGGGATGGTTAGATTAAAAGGCTAAGGCCAGACATGATAAATGTCTTCAAATGTTTTGAGGGCCATTAATGGAAGAGGGAGGGAGCTGGCTTGCTCTGTGGAAGCCGTGTTGTTCCACATCAGTTATCTCAATAGGAGGAAGAATTTCCCAGGACTTAGAGCTGACTAACAACAGAACTGGTAATGTGCTTTCTCTTTGGGGAGGTATTCAAATTGCAGTGTGATGAAGATCTATCTGGATGGTAATGAAAGAGATACACTGATACGTTTATGGGATGATAAGTTATAGCAGATGATGACCAGGATTCATTTAAGTAGATCAATAACAAAATTAAAAGATGTAGGTAAGAGAGCTTAACTAGAATATTAGAAACAAAAACCTTATAGGTGCTTCTTGATAGATAAGAATAATAGAGAATTTGTTTGTGGTTTTATTAAAAAGCATTATAAATAAGAAATAAGGATTACAAAATAACAATACATTTTTATTATGAATTATTAACAATTAGAATCAAGAAGTTTCCCTAAAGAGTAGGTTTATAATATTAGTATTCTTTATTATATAAACTTTTATTCTTGCGTATATTGATTGATTTTTATTTTATGATAAAGTTAGGAAAATAACTGGGAATTATATTAGACCTTTACTAAAAATATTTCTACAATCTAAACTTGGTATTGCAAATCCTTTTGGAAATAAAGACATACCTATAAAGAGAAAGAGTAAACACCCACATTGTTAACTACATAGCCTTTCTTCATAGATTTTGAGCATGTGGAACACACAGAATACATATGTATGCATATACACACATACCAATACACATTCCTGTATCACTGAGCTGTGCCTCTCTTTTCAGCCTCATATTTTCTTCCTAAAAATGACTGCTGTGGCCTTCATAATCTTCTGTAATTAAAATATGCAGTGCATCAAACTGTGGCTCCAAAAGAGGATGGGCATATTTTGCTGCAATATTCAGCAGTGGAGATGATTTTCTTTCTTTGTGTTATTAATTTGTGGTGTCCCTTGTTTAGCCTCTTTGTTGACACAGGCTAGTCCTCCAAAGGTTGATGGTTATGTTTAGAGTCTCTCAGGGCTAGAAGTGATTATCTCGAAGGAACCAGGCACAACTAATAATCCATTGTAACAATGGTCCCAGAATAGAGACTAGTGTGAAATCAGATATCGTAGATAAAGGTTTAATCAGTAACTTTCAAGCTCCCAAAGAATTACTTAAGGTTCTGAAGAAGGCGATGTACTGTTAAATCACGAAACACTGATAACCTGGTCAAGCCCTCTACCTTCAGGAAATAGAGATTCTGCCTGGAAAATGATTGTTCTTGACAATCTCATGGATAAACCAACAATATATGGTCTTCCACAATAGGCCCTTTGAGCATTTCATGACATTTAAGATTTTTCACAAATTCATTTTCTTCTTTTAATCTATGTTCTATTTTTTCACTCTTGATCAATCATGAACATGAGTAGTAATCATTTTTAGTTCATAAAAAGTGAAAATAATTAAGTCATTTCTAGTCTTCTTAATATCCCTAATTTATCCTTTAATACCCCTAATTTCCTTAATAATATGCATTTCTTTCATCATGTTCATCATTCTTTTCTGAATTTTCTTTTTTTAAAATAATTCTGTTTTCTAATATGTTTTTAATGATTTTAAAGAAAGAGGAAAGGAGAGAGAGAGAGAGAAACATCAATGTAAGAGAGAAACATCGTTTGGTTGCCTCCCATACGTACCCCATCTGGGGATCAAACCAGCAACCTGGACATGTGCCCTGATCGGGAATCGAACTGGCAACCCTTCAGTGTATAGAACGACACTCAACCGAGACACACCGGCCAGGGCCTGAATTTTCTTATTTACCACCCTTTTTGGCAATTATGTTTTTACTTCTTTACATGCTAATTAAAATGGGACATAATTATCTTAATAAATGCAAAATACATGAAAATATATTAAGAGACTAAAGCTCTCCCTTATTTATGTCACATGCCTTCAGTACAACCAAATATGTTTTCTTTCTTCAAATATCTCTTGAAGTCAGCTTTGTAGTCAGGTATCACTCTCAAGGGGCTCATGTCTAGCTAATTATCCCCCTTATTCCCCTCCCACTATCTGTTTCTGACATCACCATCATGGCATTCTAGTAACTTGAATTAGAGGAAAAACGTCTCCCAAGGCAACTTCTGTTAAACACCCAAATTATATTGTTTCAGCAAACTCAACACCAAAGTGCTAACATTTTTCAAAATGCCATTTTCAAAGTATTCATCTGTTCTGTGAAAAATGACTGAGTTGTGGCTAACAGGGCTAGAGACATCAAGTTCTCAGATAAGGTGAATAATGTATTTTCATAATTTTGTTCATGGCATAGCTTCAAGGTTTTGAAACTTGCATTATCTAATCATGAGTTTATTTATTTTCCCTATTGTAGATGCTTCAATTAATAAAGATATAATGCAATTTTAAATGTTAAGTTTCCTTAAGGAAATAAAAGCATATTGCTGATAGCCTACAAGAAGATGTGTGCAAGCAAGTACATGTAGCAAAACAGTATGCCTTTACACAACTGAAATGATCCAGTTTTCTTCTGTATGGCACAATAATGTCAAGATCAGTGGATTACAAAAAGATTGCATTAGAAGGTTTTAGTAGTAGTAGCACTTACAACACATGGGTTGAACAAAATTAACTAGCTTTTAGTTTATTATGTCAACTGTTATAATTAATGCATATATTTTCAAGTGCTTTTCATGTAAATTCTTCTGATATAGAAAAAGCAGTAACAGAAATACTAAGTTTGCTAGAAATGGGGAATAGGGCTAGATATTTTCCTGATTAAAAAAAGAATGACTGTGGTAAAAAAAAAAAAAAAAAAAGAAAGAAAGAAAGAAAAGAAACATGAATTTGCCATTACTGACTTTAAATAGCTCCAAGGTCTAACTTTGTCTATAATTAGGTCTAATAGTAAGTTCCTTTTCGTGAAACCTCTTTTACTTAAGAGGAATGAGATCAGATTTTTACAAAGGCGGTAAGAGTATCTGTGACAGATTTATTCAAATGCTCCACTGTTCCATTAAAATGTGCCCTTTTGCCTTCCTACAGCTAGTGCTAAATAACAGAGTGGGCATGATTGCTGACTACTACTTGCAATAAGTCATATCTACTGAGATTCAAAATGGAGATAATATATACATTGCATTCATTCATTCACTCATTCATTCCTCAGGGCTTGTGGTAGGTACTGTGGTAGGAGTTTTAAGGTCAGAATTTATAAGGCACAAGTTCATACTTCACATTTTTAGAGGAGATAAAACATACACTCAAGTAACTATTAAGTGGTATCAGGAAAGTGAAAAAAAAATACTATAATCAAGAGAAGGAATGTGAACAAATCTAGTCCTTAACCCAGTGTATGTATAAAATATAAATATAAAAAATATTGAAACTGCATCTTTCAGGAGTATCTAAGTGACATTCAAAAACTGACTTGCAGTTGAAAACAACAGTAGAATTTATAAATTCAGTAGTTGTTAAGATGGCCACATCAAACTCAACCTTTCAATCATGGTCTTGATTTAATTTAGAATTCTGTTTTCCTTTCTGTCCAACATAATTATTTTCAGGGACAAATTGGGAAAACAGTCGTGACCAGGTTCAGTTACATCAATTTTCATTTAAGATTAAAAAAGATGTATTGTTTTCAAATATATACTTTTTTTCTGATTATAAAAGTATGTTCATTATACAAATCCCAGACCCCCCAAAAAGGAGGTAAAAAGTTAAATTCATTCCTACTGCCTCCATCCAGAGATAAAACTGTTAATTTATGTTAATTAGAAAATACATATAATTTAATGAATGTACTATCTTATAATGAATATTTTACACTTAATTCAAGGGAAAGAAATCTGTTCGTTGGGTACTCATGACCATGTTCTTGTAAAATCTAACAGATGCATACTTGACATACAATATCACACAAAAATCTGAGCATAATGCCATGAATAAGAAAAGTTATAAACCAAAACTGTTCCACCAGAATGTTGTACAACTGCTAAACTATGAAATTATACCAGAATAAAATAAAATTATGGCCCAGAATACTTCCCCAAATTGCTCAAAACCCTAAAGCAGGAATGTTAATGTATAAAAAGTACATAATATCCAAATATGATTACTCTGGACACTGGGCTTTATAGGCAAAGCGATAAACATTACAGAGGATTCCCAGGGTGGTATAGAGCAGAGGTTTCAAACCTGCCCTCTCAGCAGTCTTTCTGTCTCAGTAAGTTTTTCATGGTGCTCCAAAGCCAAAAGAAACAGCTAACAGTTGTGTTAATTACACAGTTAGAGCCAAACAATTTAAAGAATATATATGTCCTAATAGTTTAGTAGCTATTTTAAAAAATAATACCCAAATATTGAAATAAATATGTTTTTTATTTCATCCTTAAATAACCACAGTTACCTACTGATGGGATGTGTGCTTCTGATGGGCACTGTACAACTTCTCAAATCTTAGAAATAGATTGACACCACCACTCTCATTTCCTGTTCCACACTGATTTTTGGCAGTATTTGCCTTCTATCACAGCAACCGCAGAAAACCTAACTTTGCCAAGACATCATCAAAAATAACGTAGCAGGATCCATGCTGAAAGTGGAAACTGCCTGGAACCAGAGGCTCGCACAGTGTCTGGCAGATGTGGAATATCTGTTTCCTTTGGAAATTTAAAATAGCCCGTGTTGCCTTGTGAGTTTGCTGTGGCACTTCAGGGCAGCTCGCTTGGCACAGTTTGGTAATCATGGCTATAGGACAACTGTATCCTGTTGCCCTATTATTACCATGAAAGTGGTAGGAACTCCCAAATAAATGAGTGCCTTGGAAAGATTTGCCCCCCACCCCCTGCCTTACATGTCAAGTGTTGGTCCTTTTATTACAGACAGTATAAGTCCAAATTGGGATGCATAGTATTCCTCAATTATCTGTAGACAAGGAGCCCTCCTCTCATGGAGTCCCAGGGAAAATGCATGCCACTGGGTAATAGGTGGCTACAGAGCCACTTTCAGACTATTCACTCCTACCCTTATAAGTGCTTGGTATAACAAATAACCCTACAATCCTACAATCTACCTTTACAACAAATAATCCTACAGTTAAACACATAATCCAACAGGTGGCCGAATATTAATTGCAAATGAAGTAAAAAATATAGTAGTCCCCCCTTATCTGTGGGTTTGCTTTCTGCAGTTTCAGTTACCCAAGGTCAACCTTAGTCTGAAAATATTAAATGAAAATTCCAGATATAAATAATTTGTAAGTTTTAAATTGCACACTTTTCTGAGTAGGGTGATGAAATCTCTCATTGTCACCTCCCCAAACTCCATCCGGCTTGGGACATGAATCATCCCTTTGCCCACACATCCACAATGCATATGATGCATATGCTACCTGCCCAGTACTCACTGAGTAGTCTCTGTTACCAGATCAACTGTCATGGTAGCTCAGGGATTGTGCCAGTATCCCTTATTTTACTTAATAATGGTCCAAAAGCACAAAAGATTCTGCAATTAGAATATGCCAAATAGAAGCCATAAAGAGCTTTCTTTAAGTGAAAAGATACTTACATATAGGAAAAAAAACATAGTATATCTAGGGTTTGGTACTCTCTGGACAAAAGGCATTCACTGGAGATCTTGGAACATATTCCCCATGGATAAGAAGGACTAGTGCATGCATCTCAATCTTTGGTTAAAGTGGAAAAAAAAAAAGGAACAGAATCCTTTGATTTATAAAATAATTTGTCATAGTAATTTTAAAAAATGTTTTAATTAATTTCAGAGAGGAAGGGAAAGGGAGAGATAGAAACATCAATGATGAGAGAGAATCATTGATCAGCTGCCTCCTGCACACCCCCACTAGGGATCAAGCCCGCAACCTGGGCATGTGCCCTTACTGGGAATCAAACTGTGACTTTTGGTTGAAGGTAACAGGTTGAAGCTCAACCACAGAGCCACACTAGCTGGGCTGTCATAGTAATTTTATAAAGATCCTGTGGTAGGCAGAACAATGTCCCCCCAATCCTAACCCAAAATATACTTATGTCTTAATCCCTGGAATCCATGAACATGTTATCTTTGGAATTAAGGTTACTAATCAGCTGACTTTAAAATTGGAAGACTACTATGTGTCTCTCTGCCTAAACCGGTTTGGCTAAGTGGATAGAGCGTCGGCCTGCGGACTGAAGAGTCCCAGCTTCGATTCCGGTCAAGGGCATGTACCTTGGTTGCGGGCACATACCCGGTGGGGAGTGTGCAGGAGGCAGCTGATTGATGTTTCTCTCTCATCAATGTTTCTAACTCTCTATCCCTCTCCCTTCCTCTCTGTAAAAAATCAATAAAATATATATTAAAAAATAAATAAATAAATAAAATTGGAAGACTATCCTAGATTATCTGGATGGGCTCAATGCAATCACAAGGATCCTTAGAAGTGGAAGAGGGAGACGGAAGATGAGAGTTCAGAGGAAGATGTGGCTTTGGAAGAGAGGCACAGATGATACAACGTGGGAAGGATGTAACAGGCTGTTCTGGGCTTTAAAGATGGAGGAAGGGAGCCACAAGCCAAGGAATGTGATAGAAAAGGCAAGGAAACGATTCTTCCTGAGTCGGCCCACACTTTCATTTTAGCCTAAGGAGATCCAAACTGGACCTCTAACGTATAGAAATGTAAGGTAAGTTTGTGTTGGTTTAAGCCACTACCTTTGTGGTAACTTATTACAGCAGCCACAGAGAACTATCACAGACCCCCAATGATACTAATAACAACAATAAAAACAACAACTATAAATGTTTCAGGTCAATTGGATGAGCTAAGTAAGCTGCCTCTAATATACTTCCAATAGATATTTCCAGTAAGTTTTGTTTTGTATTGATGATGTAATTATACTAAATATAAAATAAATTATAGTTGCTGGCTCAAAGGATTTTACTGGAGTGTACTACAAACATCATAGCTTTTTGCCTTTGTTCATTTTCTTTACTGTTGTACAATGATGTAATGGCTATAAAGAAGATAAAAATCTTTGTATTATGCACTGATATGAATGTTAAAAGCATATAAGCTTTTCCATGTTATACAGCTTGGGTTAAAGATAATACTTCTTTTTCATATGTAAAATACAAGTAAAAATATTTTTAGTTATTTATTGAGCTTTTTTTAGATGGGATAATGGTTTGATGGCTGGCAAGGGAGACCTTTTTGTATATTAAACAATTACTTATAGAAAGCAAGAAAAAGTCCTACTGTCAAAATATACATACTCCTATGAACTAAAAATATTTATTCAAGGTTCAAAAGTAAGTGTTTACCTGTGGTTAAAGGCAAGTGTGTGATGCTGTTCAAACAGGTGAGGGTGAACCACGTGGATGATAGTGTAGCCCCAGAAAACAGGAGGAGAAGAATTAATTTCAGCATACCCCTGATAAAATCTGCAAACCTAAAAAAACACAAAAAACACACACAACAGTCTATAAATCCTAGCTGAATTTTAAAAATACTGTTTAAATCTATGATACACTTTTATTTAAGGACTAGGAGCCCAGTGCATGAAATTCATGCACAGGTAGGGTCCCTAGGCCTGGCTGGTGATCAGGGCCGATCGGGGCCTTCCTTCAGCCGGGGCCTTCCTTCCCACGGCTGCTGGCTGGGCCTTTCTTCGTTCCATGCTGCCCCCTGGTGGTCAGCACGCATCATAGCAAGCAACTGAACTCCTGGTTGAACTCCCGAGGGGACACTTTCCATATTAGCCTTTTATATATATAGAAGATAGATAATTTCTTAAAGAAATTTCCATACATTCTTTTAAAAGCAAGTTTTAAATTTTTTAACTGATACATTTTGTGTGTGTATGTGCGCGCGCGTGTGTGCATAAGTGATAAATGTTACTTCGTGATAAATAATTTTTTTCTCTTACCAAACTCACAAAAGGAGATCTCTGTTCAGGATCTATAACTCACAGGATGGATTCTGAGCTTTTAAATACCACTTTTACTTTCTTTATATTTTTTCTTTAATTGCTAAATATCCTCTAATGAGTACATATTGTTCTAGTTTTAGAAAACAGGCTAACTTGTTGACATAAACTTGTAGAGATGGCTTTCCCAAAATTCAGACTAAGAGAACAAATTCTAATGCTTACACTAGAGTCTATGGTCCTATATGACCTGGTCTCTGCCTCCACCCTCCCTTTGCTTTACTATGCTCCAGCTGTACAGGCCTGTTTCTGTTTCTCATACATGCAACATTGTTTCCCCCAGCAGTGACCTGTCCTGTCTGCCTGGAATGCTGGTACTCCCGTTCTTCACATGACTTACTCCCGCCTCTTCCCCAGGTCATTCAGGTGTCAGTTCAATAAGGCTCATTTAAAACACCTCCCTTGGCCACCTCTTTATTTTCTTCCTATCATTTACCTCTATTGTAATTCCTCCTGTTTTTGCATTTGTTTTCTGTCTTTCTTGTCAGACTATAAGCTTTGTGAGAGCAAGAACATGGCTCTGGAACAGTGAATACTATTGTTTAAACCTTGTGACTACTGTTTCCTAGCATTTTAAGTTCTTAAAATCCCTGCTTTTCCCTCTGAGTTAATGTGAAACTAAAAGGCATCTGGTAAGAGATGCTTATCATTTTGTTATGACCAAAACCTTTTCCATTTGTTAATTGCTTTTCCTCATCTGCTGACTAACTGTTGCCTGTACAGGCACAATCCTCTGGCTGAGCCAACATACAACTTTCTCTGTCCTTCAGAATTGTTTCCATCGCAGAAAAACAGATCCCACCCTAAATATGGCTTTTACCATGTTTTCTCTTTGAAGCTTTAAAAATGAATTTAGTTTCTGTTGTAATTATGTGTCCATCCCTATCAACACTTTCAATACTATCTTTTGTATTGCAGTTATTTGGCATGATATGGTTAATCATGACTGTAAGCATTATCGAGACTTAAATAACTTCCTCTGAGAGCTGATGCCATCTTTTGGTAGGAAAAATGACTGCACCTTTGCCCAGTGACAGGTTTGTTCTCAGCTATGAAAGTTCACAGACAGACAATTTTGATCTCGAAAATTCTAAAAAAAGGTTCCACAGCTTGATAGAAATGTCCCTCAAGAAAATCTAAAAATCACACATGTTTCTGATATATATTTTTGGTATGCTGCCTGAACATATTGTCAGATAGGCAGGTGGCCAGGTATGAGAGAATAGAAGAGTTCTGGTACAACCAGAGCTGAGTGAAGTTGAACTGGGAGACAGTTTCCCAGGGCCAGATGACCCAAGAACAAACTGACCACTGGGATCTGCTCTTTTTTGGAGACCTAGACCTTTCAAATGGGCTAATACTATCAAAGTATACTGCTAGGACCAAAGTAGTACATTTAGGAGTGGCCTTTGCCAACATAAATATAAAATAATCATCCAAAGCACTCATGTCTATAAGGAGACTGCAATCTAGGGGTCCCAAAAATTGGTGTTATAAATGTAATTTTAAAATTTATTTAAGGTCTAGGACAGCCGTGGGCAAACTACGGCCCGAGGGCCGGATCCGGCTGTTCTATCCGGTTCTCTTGCTCTCCCCTCCGCTCCTTTACTTTGAATTTATATTAGTTCACACAAACACTCCATCCATGCTTTTGTTCTGGCCCTCCGGTCCAGTTTAAGAACCCATTGTGGCCCTCGAGTCAAAAAGTTTGCCCACTCCTGGTCTAGGAGATACATATAATTGATTTCAGATCCCAGGGTAAGGGTAGTACTTTATAGAACTTCCACTTCAACATATTAAAAACAAAAATGTTCTCATTCTCATTTTCCCCTTAATTCTATTTCTATAGAGTTAAAATGAAAGGTTAATGAAAGAAAATAAAGAGAAAGGAGAATGTGAGATGTCATTTCTAATATATGTATAATGGTTCCCTCTAACCTATTCGGTGCTCAGAATAGAATTTGGTAAATGATGACTCACTCTAATTGGCTTGGAGATTTAATTAGAATAATTAGGTGTGATTTTTGTCAATTGTGATAGGTCAATGCATTTCAGTATCAATGTAGTGATTTGCTACAAATAGCTATCTTCTGGATTTTATTCTTATATTTTCTTAACTTATAAAAACCTCATAAAGTGATTTAGAAATTAGTATCAAATTATTCTTTCATTATCCAAGAAACACTTTGCAAACTTTAAGATCTAGATAGCCCTAGCTGGTTTGGCTCAGTGAATAGACCGCCAGCCTGTGGACCAAAGGGTCCCAGGTTCAATTCTCGTCAAGGGCACGTATCTTGGTTGCAGTCTCCTCCTCGGCCCGGGGCCCTAGTTGGAGTTCATGAAGGGGGCAACCAATCGATGTATTTCTCTCACATCGATGTTTTTCTCTGTCTTTCCCTCTCTCTTCTACTCTCCCTAATAATCAATGGAAAAACATCCTCGAGTGAGGATTAACAAACAAACAAACAAACAAACAAACAAACAAAAGATTTAGATATAATATTATCCTGTGTCAATTATGCTTTAGTGTTTAGATATTGAGGTGATTTACCCATCTTATTTATCTCCCCAAATATGTAATTAGATTCTTCCTTTCCTGGTAAAGTTGATTGCCTAATTTTGTTTCTGATTAAATAGGGTAAAATTATTTGGGAAGTGAATGAATATCATCTCTTTGGAAAGACCAAGAGTAGTCTTATAGGCCGTCACATACATGAGTGACATTTTCATTCTTTCCTTTTTTTAGAATAAATGAAACTTTTTCCCTCTCCTGACTCATTCTAAAAATGTGTTGTCATAATGTGTTAAGATCATAGGCAGTTTGATGAAACTGGAAGTCTTTATGGACATTTTTAACCAAAATGGAATAACCATTGAGATACATGCCAAAAAAAAACAGAAGTAAATATATGCTAATCAGGACAGTGCCTTTTCATGGAAAGTTCTAGACATGCTCTTACAAATGATTGTTTTCAATTCTCGATAACTATCCATTTGCCTCTATTACACTATCACCTTTGGGTTCCATTTGTAGATGTTGTTCTCTAATAACATGGCAAGAGGCAGCTCAATTACACTGGAAATACATCGCCAGTCTACAAAAACATTTCAGGACGGACCACTCTTGAGGTTTCTTCTAGCAGCAAATTCTCCCTACTGTATGTCCACTTTCTTGTAGTCCCCTTCTCTGACCTTTGCCTATTTTACTTTTCCTTAAATTTTAAGGTTTATTTAGGGGAGCTGATTATCCCTTTGGGCTTTTTGTTTGTTGGTTTCTGGCTACTCACATGTTTAACATAAAATGTTCTTACCTTGCCATAGCTATTCCAACAACACAGCCCCCAACAATGGACCAAAATCCAATCCAGCCAGCATCTACCTGTTAAGAAAATGGCAGACACATTAAACATAAGACCATCATGTTGCAATTTAGAAGGCTTGAAAAAAAATCCTCTATAATCAATATTAATAGCTAAATGACAATAAATCTAGGAAATGCCATTTAAGAAAATGAATCAAATGAAGGGATTTGTGTGTGACTACGTAATACAAATGTATCTCAGTAAATATATCCTCCATTAACTTATCAGTGTCACATCATATAATCAATGTCACAACAAATATTTTTAAAATATATTCTACATGCCTAGCATTTTAATAGAAACCCTTAAGAAAATAGGAAAAGGACAAAAGATGGTCACTGATGGAAAGAAGTTTAAAAATAGCCAACATACAGGCAACTACTAGGAAATAATTAAGTGCTAAACACCTAGCAACAACTAAAAATGTATTAACAGAACACAAAAGGGGGAGACAATGTAGGTTTGAGGGTTGAGCACCTGGGGAGACTGGATAGAGCAAGAGAATTTGAGCTGAGTTTCAACTGTATAGCTCAGTCAGCTCTTGAGAAAACATTTCTGGCCCTGCCATGTACTAGCTTTGTGACCCTGGGAAAATTATATTACACCTTCTTAACTATAAAATAGACTAAATGAGATAATTTATGTATAGATCTTAGATCAGTGGTTGGCACAGAGGAAATGCTCAATAAAAGTTAGAGCTGTCATCATTACCTGATGATGCTTCTCTATCTACCTAATGTCTTAATCGCTTTCCTACCTTCATGGCCAAACTTATTCAGAGCAATCTACAAATGCTGCCTTTATTTGCTCATCATGCCTGTATCTTAAACTCTTATTATGACTTGGCTTCTGTCTCAACTCACACTCTAAGTTTCAGTTTTCTCACTAGTAGGTGGGGATGATAAAGATTTTTTTTTTTAGAATTAAATAAGCTAATAAATGTAAAATGCTTGGTACATGTTAGCAGTTGTTACCACTGAAATCCCTGTGTCCCTAACAATAAAGACGTATTCTGTCTCCTATTTCCCCTTCCCACATCCACCACACTTGCTTATCTTATTTCCCACTCTAGACTCTTGTAATAGCATCTGGAATGGTCTCCACAATCTATTCCTCCCATAATGCCAGAACAATTATCCCGATCATTCCACTTTGCTTCTCAGAAACAGTTCCTGGCTTTCCTTGTGGCTGCTGGGAGAAGTCCAAATCTAACCGGCATTTGAGAGCCGCCTAAACCAACTTCTACCTTTTATTTTTTTCTAGTCATATTTTTCATTACACCTGTGTCAGAAATGTTCAGCTGTCCACCAAAATATATCATCTTCTTATGCCTGGGCATTTGGCTAGATTACATGTCCCAGCCCCCATTCAGTTCCATGTGACCACGTGACTAAGTTCTCATTAATGGAAGTAACCAGACTGAGGTGTGCCACCTCTGGGCTAGAACCTGGAACACGGTTATATGCCTCCTCCAAGCTTTCTTTCCCTTCTGCCAGCTGGAATCCAGATGTGGTCACCCAGCTTCACCCATGCCTATAAAGACCAGGTCCTAGGAGACAGAAGAGCTGCAAAGTGGAAGCAACCCAGGTCTCTAAATAAGAGTGAGGAAAAGACTTGTCCCAACTGTAGACAACTGCCCTACATTACCAGGCCAGCTGTCCTAGATTGCTATGTGAATGACAAATGGATTTCTTCTTAAGTCTCAGAATTTTGGGATTCTGCTCCAAGTAATACAATACTTTACACAAGTCCTTTGTTGTACCAGTGTTTGGTGCCAGAGCAAAGATAAACACTCTCTGGAAAAAAGAGAACACCCTGAAGCTTAAATTATCTCTACATTTTTTTTATACTATTGGTTTTTGGAGCAAGAGAATTCTCTGTTCTGCAGAACTGCCCCTCTCACTGCATCCATCATCTAAGGCCCACATAATGCTATCAGGCTCCCGCTAACATTTCCATCTGTCCCCTAGGCGAGTGGGGTCCTGTACCAGGGCAAGAACCACCATGCTTCTGACCATACTGACCCTGGTCCTGCCAGGCTTTTGTGCTTTTCTGCTTCCTTTGCGCATGACAATTGCTTTAGTTAATAGCATTCTACACAATAATTAAAATATTTTCTTTGTTTTGATCTGTTGCTTTCATTTAATTTTAAATTTCGCTTTATTTAATACCTGGTGTGATTTATGGTCTCTATACCTCTCAGAGTTTGTACAGAGGCAGATACTTGGAAGGATTTATAAGATGAAGCATAAAATCTTACAAAATCAGTCCTTGCCTGTTTGGTTCAATGTTTAGAGGAGCCGTGGGCAAACTATGGCCCGCGGGCCGGATCCGGCCCGTTCGGCTGTTCTATCCGGCCCGCGGAGCCGAAAGAGCGGAGGGTTCTCTTGCTCTCCCCTCCGCTCCTTTACTTTGAATTTATATTAGTTCACACAAACACTCCATCCATGCTTTTGTTCCGGCCCTCCGGTCCAGTTTAAGAACCCATTGTGGCCCTCGAGTCAAAAAGTTTGCCCACCCCTGGAGTGTCAGCCTTGGACTGAAGGGTCGCAGGTTCAATTCCCGGTCAAGGGCACTCACCCTGCCCGCCCGGTTGGGGTGTGTGCAGGAGGCAACCAATCCATGTGTCTCTCTCACAGTGAAGTTTCTCTCTGTCTCTACCCCACCCTTCCACTCTCTCTAAAACTCAATGGAGAAATATTGTCTGGTGAGGATAAAAATGAAAAAGGATTTGCAGAATCAGAATCATTTAAATGAGTACTGCACTTTTCCTTCTTGAAAGTGAACATGCTTGAAATACCTGCCATCCAGAAAATAGGTTAGGAAATTAAGGAAGGCTTAGTTCTTATGGTGAAAGTATACCAAGTAATCTGGATTAATACTCTGGTTGAGAACTTGGAAATCTATCTGATGGCATCAGAAAGCCAAGAAGGTAATACCTAACTAATTATGGAAACATGTAGAATGGGAAGGAAACCCAGAGAGATAAACCTGGTACTTGGGGACTCTTTTCCCTTAGGAATGGGGTGTCTGCTGATTTTAGAAAAAGTGGCTAAGGTGCTGAGAAGTTATCAACAGCCTCATTGACACAAGGGGGAAAAAATGAGTTTGAGGCTTACTGTGGGATGAGTGGTCTTGTAAAAAATCCCAGGCTTTAGTTGGGGGCTCTGAAGGACTATACTTAAGAGTACTGTGACCTGGAAACTATACTCTGAGGGACGGAAGCCCAGCTATAAATAATCCCTATTTCTGGAACTAGATTAAATGATCCCTAGACTCCTGTAAGAAAAATATAAGTTCTTTTTGGACAAAAATAAAATCATCTTGGAGCTTAAATTATCTCTATAACTTTTCATAGTGCTACTATGTCTAGCACTCAGTCAAAAACAATATAACACATTAAGGAGATTAGAAAACATCAATGAATACCACAAATATAAAAATACCCACAGGAGATCCAGAAAAGGGAATTATGAGATACAGACTTTAAATAACTACTTAAAAAAATAAAAGACAAGCTCAAGCATTCTACAGAAATTTGGAAACTATGAAAAAGTACCAAAAAAATTTTATAACTTAAAAGTATAATTGAAATTGGTAACTCATTAATAGGTTTAATAGCTTATTAGACTGAAAACTAAAATTGGATTTGGAAGAAAGGCTGGATAAAAAATCCAGTCTGAAGCAAAGAAATACAAAAGGATGAAAAACTCAGAATTGAAAGTAAGAGACTTAGGGAATACAATATGGAGGTATAACATATTAAGAGTTCCTAAAGGTAAAATTAGAAAAAATTTAGCATAGCCCAGCCAGCATGGCTCAGTGGTTGAGAGAGAATCACTGATAGGCTGCCTCCTTTACTCCCACACTGGTGATGGAGCCCACAACCCAGGTATGTTCTGTAACCGGGAATTGAACTGTGGCCTCCTGGTAATTTTTTAAATTAGCAATTACAATAGCTTCAAAAAATATCAAATACTGGGGAATATATCTAACAAATATACAGACGGCATCTTTGCAGAAATTTATAAAGCATCATTCAGAGACATTAGGGCCTAAGTAAATGAAGAGAAATACAATGATCATGGCTTGGAAGACTCAGTATTATGAAGAAGTTAATTCTCAAGCTGATCTATTGATTCAAAAAATATTTCATCAAAATCTGAATAAAAAAGAGTATTATTCTACCAGATACCAAAACTTGTAACATTAGAATACTTAAGACAATTTGGTACTGACACAAAGACAGACAAACAGACTAGAGGTTGACACAATTAAACTAAAGATGACACAAAAACTGTAAACAAGAGGAAGGAATGGATGGCATCAAGGATAGAGGGGGAAAATAATTTAGAAACACCTTCATGTGCACGAGGGCACTTCATTATGACCAAGATGACACTGGAGAGCAACGGGAAAGCATGATGTTTTCAAAGACTGAATTAGGTTAATGGATATTTATTTATATTGGGGGAAAATAAACTCCTAACTACAACAAGCACAAAATTCCATTCTAGGTTTAAATATGACAGGCATAACGATAAAGCTTAGAACAGCACTGTCCAATAGAACTTTCCATGATGACGAAAATGCAATATATCTGAACTGTTCAATGTGGTAGCCACAAGTTACAAGTGGCTATTAAGCACTTGAGAAGTATCACTGAAGAAGTGAATTTTTAATTTTTATTTCAATTCAACTGATTTAAATTAAACAGGCACATGTTGCTAGTGGCTACTATACTTTCAGTTCTGCAAGATTAACAGAGGGAATATGCTTATGAACTTGGAGCAAAGATTTCTCTCTTTTACATTACAGTCTCTGTCTGCTAAATCCAACATCTAGACTATCTCCAAGCTGGTTTCTACTGACTACTTTTCTTTTTACTTTTGTTTTTAAAATATGGGTCACATTTTCCTGTTTCTTTGTATGCCTAATGTTTTGGTGTGGTTTCTTTTTTTTTATTGTATAGTATAGGTCGTGGAAAATACAATATAAAGATTCCAGACTCTCTCATCTTCCTTTAAAATGGTTGACTTTTATGTTAGTAGACAGTTCAATTACTCAACGATCGCCTTGCTCTTGGCTAGGCTTGGTTTTGTGCTTTACGATAGCAGAGAAGTAGAAACCCAGGTGTTTCCCAAGCCCCCTCTCCCTTGGTAGGACTCAACTGTCTCCTCTGCAGATTTTCGTTGGGGCTTGGTTTTAGGCTTTGTTTCTGGGTTTAAGCAGGCTAGGTCTTACTCAATCTCGGGAAGAGTCCTACATTCTAAAGTTTGGCCTTTCTGGTGTCTCAGCAGAAGCCCAAGATGTTAATGAGGCCTTTCCACTCCGGCAGGGCCCGAACTCCGAGAGCCCAGCATTGCTTGCCCTCTACTGTGTGTGTTCTGCTTCCAACCCTGTAACAGTCTCTCTGTTAAACCTCTGGTAGCTTTGCCCCTTACATGTGCCGTGCATTGCTCACTTGCTGAGGACCCCACACCATCAATGAAATGGCTACTTTTAAATAAATGAGATATCCTTATCCTGAGACTAGAGAGAAAGTGAGAAATTAGATGTAGGAATAGCCATATATTTGAGAATGAGATCTTAATCTTCATGAAGCATAAAGCAATAATATAAAGGACAGAGTCAACAAAACTAAGGTTTTCCTTCTTTATTTTTCTGCTTAGTAGCATCATTAATAACATCCAAATAAATGTGAAATTCATGACTTAACAAAATCCAGGAAGAAAATAAATATTGTTTATAACTATTTCACATAGACCTTGCAATAATGGTATGGACTATTATTTTATCCAGGCCTTGAAGCTAAAACTAAGAACATGTAGACAATAGTTATCATTTAAATGAACTAAAAATACCTTCAAATATAAAGATAAAATGCTTACTTGGCTGACATGCACTGGTGTTAAAATTAAGTCCAGAACTCCAGACCAGCCAGCAAATACACCGAGCGGTATGGCATATGCTAAAGCAATCATCAAAAATCTCACGTTGCTGTGAAAGAGAAGTAAAAAATATTATTGCAGATTCAAACTCTAGAATTTAAACTTACTCATGAAAACAGTCATTTGAAAATTGGAACATTCGAATCAGAAATAAAAAATAGTTGTCAGTTGTTAATAAAATCAAAGTTCTTCAAATGTTTTATTTTTATAAGAATAGTCTTTTTTGTTCATATTATTTAAAATTGTCAATGTTTATTATATCGATGAATTACCAACATTATTTCATAGGATGACGTAGGTAGGTTCAGTTAAAAAAAAGCTCTATTTGAAAGGATAAATTACTGTTGCTTAGGTGAGTACTAGACTTATCAGGTGATCACTTTATAAGTTATATAAATGTCTAATCACTATATTGTACACCTGAAACTAATATAATATTATATGTCAACTGTAATTGAAAAATAAAAATTCAAATGTTAAAAAAATTATACTTTCTCCTTGAACAAGTTAGAAAAAAAGATTAAAAACAAATACATAATTTGTTAGTTTTACCATTTTCAGAGAGTAGTTTTAATTTTTGTTTTATTATTATCATTTGTTTTACTATTATTTTAAAAAATAATTATTTAATAGGCAATACAATTTAAATGGCTCACAACCAAACAGGTATAAAAATATGGGGAAAATATCTCCCTCTAATCCCTATTGCCCTCTTCCCACAATTACCAATGTTATCACTTTCTTTGGTAACTTCCCAGAAATATTACAAAACATACAAGCCGATAAAAAAAATATATTCCCCCCCAATCTTTTTACATAAATGATAGCATAGTACAACCATTTGCTGAATTTTACTTTTTCATTTTAAGTCTTAAAGCTCTTCCATAGTCAATACATACAGAGCTTCCTCATAGCTGCATAGTATTCCATTATATTGGTATATCATAATTTATTTATCCAGCTCCATACTATAATATAGACATATAATTTTACATTTTATATAATATGTAGTTTATGTTTTTATATTTATAACATAATTTTATTCCTTTGCTCTTCCTGTTGGAAGAAGGAAGCATCATTTATGAAGTAGTCTTGTAAAACCAAAGCAAAAGCAAAAACTTGAGTTAGAACATAGCTCTGGCTACAATTTGCAGGAAATACAAAGAACAGAGAAACATGGCAAACTACACCATAAAGAAGCAATCCCCAAAATCTAGACCCTGGAGACAAAAGAGTTGGCTCCTCAACAAATAAATTACAAGGGTACGAGAGAGAGAAGAAAGGAAACCTATAGATTGTAATGGATTTGAACCAACTGCAATATGTGAACCTAATTTGGGTGCTGATTCGAACAAATTGCTAAAAAATTTTATGACGTTTATGACAATTGGAAATATAAACAATGATGTAATATTAGTAAACTTTTTTTTTAAGTTTTTAGGTGTGATAATGGTACTATATTTGTGTTAAAGTGTCCCTATATTTTTAACATATATTACACATATTGAAATATTTATGGATGAAATGACTTGTCATCTGGGATTTGCTTCATGATACAGGAATGGGGGAAGTAGGTAAAGTAGAGCTGAAACAATATTAGCTATAAATAGGCAACTGTTGATATTGGGTTATGGGGATATCAAAGTTGAATTATTCTACCTTTGGATACTTCTATAAATTTCCCAAATAAAGTTATTTAAAAAAAACAAACCTTACCATGTTCAGTGAAAATAGTCAAAAATAATGAGATACTTAATGTGCCATCATTTAGATAAGTTAAACACAGATGCATTTAAAAATTACACATATTGAAAAAGCACACAGTCAGATACACATTAAATGCATTTGAAAGGTGGCCTGGTCAAGGGGAGGGGAGAGGAATGAAAGTGGGAAATATAAATAAAAGAATGAACAAGTAAATAAATGAGTAAATGTGTTCATGTGTCCTGAAGTAAATAACATGTTCAACTCAACTCTCCACCCTTAAAGTTTGAAAGGCAAAAACAACAACCACCGTCATCAAACATTAAACCAACACATAAAGGGAGAGAAATGTTTATATTAGGTTATACAGTTTAAATGCATATTAAGAGATGGGAATGGTATGAATAGTAAAAAAATAATTGTGGTGGAAACTTTAGCATATAACCATTGCTTCCCCTACCCCTTACCCCAGATAATGCAATTAATCTAGGGGAAAAAACCACAGTTATTCCAATGAATCCAGGAAATAATAAAGTAACCAGGGTTTCTTTGAAGGACCAGAGAAAATTTCAATTACATTGGTAAGCTAGGGGAATACAGCATGGCAGGCCCAAAGAACTCCCCTGAGGAAGCTCTGTATGTATTGACTATGGCGAGCCAAAAGTAGAAGCAAGCAATTCTGCAGAGTAAACAGTCGAATATGGGAGAGACAAAGGAATGTTAAGCATTAGTGAAAACGATTTATTTTTAATAGAGAAAAAAGATCTTACACTTTACAGTTTACACAGAAAATAAAGATCTTGACTCTGGGGCAATTAGAAGAAAACAGAGGGTAATCAGGGTGATAATTTTAAGTTGTTTTCCCTTGTCAGAACAATCTTTTATATAACTTCTTTCATTAAAATCAATCCTTCAATGACCCCTCATTTCCCACAGAATAGTCCAAAATTACTAATATGGCATAATATGACCCTAATCTACCTCTCTAACCTTATCTATTGCTATCTGATCTCTGGCTTGGCATAAAGAAAAACTTAAATAGCATTTTATTTCCAAAAAACCTATCATTTTAACTGTCATCTTATAAATGTATGCCACTGATAATAATTCAATTTAACTAATATTTCTGTTGTTGCTTATTATGTGGAAGGCAATGTACGAGGTGCTGTAAAGGTTTCAAAAACCTTTTACAGTGCTCCAGAGTAAGAAACATATTTTTACATTGTGACCTACCCATATATATGTACATATAGGTAGACTGAAACTCTCACAAAAGATATGTATCATTACTATAAATGATGCAATAATATTATTCTATTTTATTCTACTTTTTTTTAAAAAAAAGGTGCTAAAAAAAAAAAAAAAAGGTGCTCTACCTTCTTTCATTAGTTGGCTGTGAACCAAAGTTGAAAAAAAATGTTACATAGCTATGCTAACATAGTAGTCACTAGCCAGATGTGGCTATTAAACACTTGAAATGTGGCTAGTGCAACTTTAGAACTAATTTTAAATTTTAAATGCAACGTTTTTTCTTTGGTAGAACTACAATTCACTTTAACTACTGCACTGGGTAAGATACTGTAGTGTGCATGTTGTAGTATGTGTTGCTTCTAGTATTATAACCTGTCACTGACCTTCTTGGTGTCAGTGAACTAACTCAATTCTAAATATTTTTTTTACATTATAATATAACATTGTAATTTGCTTATCTAAATGTTTTATAGAGAAAAATATGAGACTGGAATAAAGTACACTGCAAATTTTGTAACCAATAGCAATTGCAATTTGCTGCAGCAGAGCAAAATGATGTCTGCTGTGTAAAACAAATTTTAAGATAATTAAGTGGATAATATTAAGAGACATGTTCAACAAATACACAGTGAATTTTATAAGTTTCCACAGAAATGAAGTGAAAGATCTTCAATTAAGGGCCAAACAATTGTCTGTAGAATGTAAGACCTTTAAAATAATATCACAGCCGAAACCGGTTTGGCTCAGTGGATACAGCATTGGCCTGCGGACTGAAGGGTCCCGGGTTCGTTTCTGGTCAAGGGCATGTACCTTGGTTGCGGGCACATTCCCAGTAGGGGGTGTGCAGGAGGCAGCTGATCGATGTTTCTCTCTCATCGATGTTTCTAGCTCTCTATCCCTTTCCCTTCCTCTCTGTAAAATATCAATAAAATATTTAAAATAATATCACAGATGTAATGATTCCAAGCTTGAAAAATTGCAGGTACGTATTTTTAACTTTAGATAAAATAGTGCAATATGTGAGACACTGCTCAATTGTTAATATAATAAAATTTAAATTCAGACCAAGTATGTCTAATGAAAATCTAGCATCTGAATTGAGATATGCTGTAAGTAAAATATACACCAGATTCCAAAGATTTTGTATGAATAAAAGAATATAAAATACCTCATTAATAATTTTTAATATGGATTACATGTTAAAATAATATTTTAGATATACTGGCTTAAATAAAATATACTACTAAAATTAATTTTTACCTATTTATTTTAATCTTTTTAAATGCAGTTACTATAAAATTTTAAATTACCTATTATGTGGCTCATATTATAATCCTACTAGAAGCCCGGTGCATGAAATTCGTGCAGGTAGGGTCTGTAGGCCTGGCTGGCGATCAGAGCTGATTGGGGACTTCCTTCCCCTGGCTGCGGACCGCCGGCCAGGGCCTTCCTTCGTTCCGTGCTGCCCCCTGGTGGTCAGCGCACGTCATAGCGAGCGGTCAAACTCCCGGCTGGTCGAACTCCCAAGGGGACAATTTGCATATTCGCCTTTTATTATATAGGATTAGGTAATATTACTGTGGACAAAAAGACATCGTTTTGACTACAGGGTCTTACCATCTGGTGGGAGAGGAGGACTAGAAAAGAAAGAACCAACCAGAGAAAGTTGCTAATGAATCACTAAAAAATTATTATAACAAACTGGGGGAAAAATTCAAAAGCTAAGTTCTAATGACCCAACTGAAAATCATAATCACCAGTGATGGTCTATATATCCAAAGAATCGAGTTCAGTACTGTTGCATTTGAGCCTTCAAGGGCAGAATTTAATCTAGTTACATTTAAATTATACCAATAAAAAAAAATGTTAAGTTTCTTGCCCTAACCGGTTTGGCTCAGTGGATAGAGCGTCAGCCTGTGGACTGAAGGGTCCCAGGTTCGATTCCGGTCAAGGGCATGTACCTTGGTTGCAGGCACATCCCCAGTAGGGGGTGTGTAGGAGGCAGCTGATTGATGTTTCTCTCTCATCGATGTTTCTAACTCTCTATCCCTCGCCCTTCCTCTCTGTAAACAATCAATAAAATATATTTTTAAAAAAATGTTAAGTTTCTCAAAGTATGATCATACTGGATGCATATAAATAAACATTATTTATTTTATTAACTTTTTATTTTAATGTGTATTAAGAAATACAAAATGGCCTGACCAGTGTGGCTCAGTGGTTGAGTGGTAACCTATGAACCAGGAGGTCATGGTTTGATTCCCGGTCAGAGTACATGCCCAGGTTGCTGTTTCTATCTCTCTCTCTCCTTCTCCCTTCCTCTCTGAAATCAATAAAAATATATTTTTTAAAAAAAGAAATACAAATGAATAAAAAGAATTTACATAATAGGAAAAATATAATAAACACATAAAACCCATGATTTCACAGATACTATTATGTGATATGGCTCCTTATAAAAGAAATTATTTAAATGAAAGATTTAATTTTTAAAATGTTAAATAAATAACAATAGAGATAGAGAAGGGAAAAATTATGGAGGTTTTTGTTTTGGGCAACTTTTTAAGATAGATTTCTGATAGGAAGTCCTATTAAAGTATTTAATCCATTTTTATCAATTATTTACAACCTGATTAATAGATTGCTGAAAAATTACTATTTTAAATTATCTTAAATAAATGTGGAATTATTTTTAAAGGTGCTAGTCAAAACCACTCAGTAATTCTAAATACATTTACCTTAATAATCTACAAAAGCTTCGCCGATAACTCAGTCGCTGGCTAGCTGCAGCAACACTGGGAGGAAGGGGAGGCCGGGGTGGGAAATAAGCGAGAGTTGCAGAAAATATTAAGCAGACCACTCCAAATTCTGAAAAAAAAAAAAAAAAAAAAAAAAAAAGTGAAATGTTAACCAGATGACACAAACAGTTCAACATTTCAAGTATTACTTATCTAACAAATATTTACTGAGCATCAACTAACCACTAGGCCTATGAAAATAGGCAAAATATAGTACCTAACCCAAATAGCTCAGCCTTGTGAGAAACCTATGTCAAGATACACATTTCAGCAGGTCATAGGTAAGAAGTCCTACTGTAAGCAATGAAGTGTGGTGGTACTATGGTGCACTATACAGACAAAAAGATTGAGGCAGTAAGCAAAGGTTGCTCTATGGAGAAAAGGGAGGGGGCTGGGTAAAGGGGGGCAAAGAGGGAGGAAGGGAGAACATCTGTAAATGTACCAACAGCAACAGAAAAAATTTTCCTCATCTCCCCAAAAATACCACCTTTCCCATTAGCAGTGACTCTCCGCCCCACCCTCATCCTCCCCAGCTTGTGGAAACTGCTAATCTATTTTCTATCCCTGTGGCTGTGCCTTTTCTGAATATTTCATATAAAAATATAGATATAATGAAAAAAAAACCCCACAGTACTGAACTGTAAGAGATTTTGAAACAGGTCTGGGATGGTTGTCTAATAAACATGGTCCTCATGAATAAAAAATATGAGTAAATATGTAAGAAGAGATCAGGAGGTTTGTTTGATCAATGATATGATATTCTGATGTAGGACAGATTCAATTTACAGGCTATATGGGAAATTTGAACAGAACAGGAAAGCATACAAAAATAAGAAACCAAGAGACAGAAAGTAAAATTTATAAACACAAGACTAGCTACTACAGAATATTAAACAATCAGAATTAAAATGAATATCGCAACAATCTTAGTTTGGCATTATCACAGGAGGGAAGGTCTCTAGTTATCCCGATTATTCCCTCCAGAGATCTGTCTCCTAGAAGTCCCACCTTTTGTTAGCTGTGCTTAATTTAGTAGAAATGTCTGGGAGCCTTAAAGTATATACCTGTCTATGCTATTAATTAACTTGGAATTTGAATGAATCACTTACTCTTTCTGGGCCAATAAAGGGTTTGGGTTAAGTGATTTCCAGAGGACCTTTCAGTAGGATAATTCTAATTCTAGGACTATATTCTTAGCAAAAAAATACAACATTCTTATGACACTTAGCCACAGATAATATCTTTATTCTATGTCAATCTGAGAAGCAACTAAAGTTAATGAACTGTTTTAATTTATAGTTCTTTTATTTATTAGTAACAATGAATGAGCATCTATAATAATAAAAGCATAAGATGCTAATTAGACTGGACATCCTTCCGCAGCCGTGGGATCGAGGATCCAGGCCGCCGCCATGCATGGCTGCGAGGAAGGGAACCAGGCAGCTGCAGTGGCTGCAAAAGCCTACTCTTGCACCAATTTCGTGCATCAGACCTCTAGTCTTCTATACGCTTATTGGCCACTTGTATTTATTTTACTGTGGTTGCCTTGTTCCTATTCTTTGCCCATATTTCAACCGGCATTTTTGTAAACAGCTTGAGATATAATTCACATAATATACAATTTACACTTTTAAAGTGCACAATTAAATGGTTTTTAGTATATTCACAATTGTGCAACCATCACCTTAATCAATTTTAGAACTTTTTCATCATCCCAAAAAAGAAACTCTGTATTCATTACCTGCATAAATATCCCAGGCCTAGGTTACCATTAATCTACTTTCAGTGTCTATGGATGAGTATTATGGAGATATCTTATAAACGAAATCATATAATTTGGGTTTTTTTATGACTGGCTCCTTTCACTGGCATGTTCTCAAGGTTCATTCATGTCAGAGCATATATCAGTACTTTATTCTTTTTTTGCCAAGTAACATTCCACTGAGTAGATATACCACATTCTTAATCCACGTAATTGACAGACATTTTGGACTGTTTCTACATTTAGGTCATCCTATATAATAAAGAGGTAATATGCAAATTGACCATCACGCCCTCACACAAGATGGCTGCCCCCATGTGGTCACAAGATGGCCGCCACAAGATAGCCGGCAGGGGAGGGCAGTTGTGGGCAATCAAGCCAGCAGGAGAGGGCAGTTAGGGGTGACCAGGCCAGCAGGGGAGGTCAGTTGGGGTGACCAGGCCTACAGGGGAGGGCAGTTGGGGGCGACCAGGCCTGTAGAGGAGGACAGTTGGGGGCAATCGGGCCAGCAGGGGAGCAGTTAGGCGTCGATCAGGCTGGCAAAGGAGTGGTTAGGGGGTGATCAGGCTGGCAGGCAGAGGCAGTTAGGGGCAATCAGGCAGGCAGGCAGGCGAGCGGTTGGGAGCCAGCAGTCCCAGATTGTGAGAGGGATGTTGTGGGATCGGGTCTAAACCAGCAGACATCCCCCGAGGGGTCCCAGATTGGAGAGGGTGCAGGCTGGGCTGAGGGGACCCCCTCCCATGCACAATTTCGTGCACCGGGCCTCTAGTTATGAATACCACTACTTTGAACATTCATGTACAATTTTTTGCACAGATGTGTTTTCATCTTACTTGGGTATATACCTAGAAATGAAATTACTGGGTCATATGGCAATTTCTGTTTAACATTTTGAGGAATTGCCAAAATGTTTCCAAAGTGGCATTTTATATTTCTACTAGCAAGGTATAAGGGTTCCAATGTATCATTTCTCCACTTTCTCACCAACACTTATTTTCAATTTGATTGATTATAGCCACCCTATTGGGTGTGAAGTTTATCTCATTATGGCTTTCATTTGCATTTCCCCAATGACTAATGACAGTGAGCATATTTTTCAGGTGCTTGATGGCTATTTTTATATTTTCTTTAGATAAATGTCTATTCAGTAGTCCTTTGCCCATTTTTTAATTTGGTTGTTTATCTTTCTGTTGTTGAATTGTAAGTTTTAAAAAATATATTCTGGTTAAAAGCTCCTTATTAGATACGTAATTTGCAACTATTTTCTTCCATTCTATGGATTATCTTCTCAGTTTGTAGATGGTGTCCTTTGAAGCACAAAAGTTTTAACTTCGATGAAATACAATTTACATATTTTTTTCTATTGTAATTTGTGCTTTTGGTGTCTTTTATAAAAAGGCTTTGACTACCCCAAGGACATGAAGATTTACTCCTATCTCGTCTTATATAAGTTAATTGTTTTAGCTCTCACATTTAAGTCCACGATCAATTTTGAGTTCATTTGTGTATGGTGTAAGAAAGGGGATCAAATGGATTCTTTTGCATGTGGATATCCAGTTATTCCAGTATTGCTCATTGAAAAGACTTTTCCTTCCCCCATTGAACTGTCTTCGCACTCTCCTGAAAAATCAATTGCACATAAATTATGCAACAGTTTATTTTTTGGAATCTCACTTCTGTTCCATTGACTTATATGTTTATCCTTATGCCAGTAGAATTCTGTTTTGATTGGCATAGCTTTGTAGTAACTTTTGAAATTGGGAAGTGTGAGTTCTCCAACTTTGTTCTTTTTCAAGATTATTTTGGCTATTCTAGGTCCCTTGAATTTCCATATAAACTTTAGAATCAGCTTGTCAGTTTCTGCAACAAAGGAAGCCAAATATTATTTGGGCTTGCACTGAATTTGTAAATAAATTTGGGGATATTAGCATCTTCACAACACTAAGTTTTCACATGGGATCTTTTTCCATTTCTTTAGGTCTTCTTTCATTTTTTCCAACAGTGTTTTGTAGTCTTTCAGAGTGCAAGTTTTACCTTATTTTGTTAAACTTATTCATAAATATTTTATTCTTTTTGAGGCTATTGTAAATTGCATTGTTTTCCTAATTTCATGTTTGGATTATTCATTGCTAATGTACAGAAATACAATTGATCTTTATATATTAATCTTGTATCCTAAAACTTTTTTTGGAATAAACTTGTTCATTCTTACTGAACTTGTTTTTTAGCTCTAATATGTTTTGAATGGATTACAGGGGATTTTTTATATTCAAGATCATACCATTTTCAAAAGAGATAGCTTTGCTTTTTCCTTTCTGATCTAAAATGCCTTTTATTTCATTTTCTCAGTGATCCTGGTTAGAACCTCCAACACAATGTTAAGCAGACATAGCAAGAGTGGACATACTTATCTTGTTCCTGATCTCGAGGTAAATGCATTCAGACTTTGACCAATAACTATGATCTTATCTGTGGATTTTTCATATATGTCCTTTATAGACATTGCAAAAATAGACATCCTTGTCTTATTCCTGATCTCAGGGGGAATGCATTCAGTCTTTGACCAATAACTATGATCGTATTTGTGGGTTTTTCATACATGCCCTTTATTAGGTTGAGAGAGCTCCTGTATCTATTTCTGATTTGTTGAGTGTTTTTATCTTGAAAGGGTGTTGGATTTGTGAAATGCTTTTTTTTTTTTCATCTTTTAAGATGATCGCATGGTTTTTCTCCTTTATTCTACTGATATGGCATATTACATTAGTTGAGTTTTGAATGTTCAAACAACCATGCATTCCAGAAATAAATCCTATTTAGTCATGGCATATAATCCTTTGTATATGTTGCTGAATTTGGTTTGCTAGTATTTTTTTCAGGACTGTGGCTCTATATACCTAAGAGATATTAGTCTATTAGTCTATATTTCACCTATGATGTGTTTGGAATAATTCCGTGTAAGAATCATTAATGTTTTAAGGTAGCAATTCTAGCAAATATTTTTAATGGAATGAGGGTTTTGGGATAATATTTCAGGAAGGCAGGTTGGCAAATATAAAAGCAATGAAGAAATAACAGGGAAGTTGTGAGTAGGTTATCTGCTATACACAAAAGTACCTAAAATCAAATCATTTGAAGATATAATCATTGCTTACATTTTCAATAAAAAGGATGATATAACTGAAATAAAGTTTAAAATTTGTTTCACCTGCTTTGTGTTTTATTTATTTACTTATTTAATTTTTACATTTCAATTTTTTTCCTTTAGTAGGAGTAAGGTGGGTTAAATGCTTTATATGCTGCCACTATTTCTGTTTTCACTTGTATTCCCTTCAAACCATATTTTGAAATGTAAATCTCACCATGTAATTCTCTAGCATAAATTCTTCAGAGTATGGCCACTACGGAAAACGTGGTGAATTTCAAACCCTTTAGTCCTGTTTAGAAGGCTTACAGGGCCTGGCTTACTTCATCTACTCTCACCACACCTAAGCCACTCTGGGCTTTAAGTTGCTTGAATGTAGTACACTCTCTCCCCTTACTGGGCTTCTCCTCCATGGTTCTCTCTCTGGTATATTCTTCCTCCTGCCTATTATACTTGGCTAACTCTCTGCCATCCCTCAGGTTCCAACTTAGATGCTAGATCTCTGGGAAGCTCTACTTGACCTCCAAAATCTGGGTTAGGTGTTCCACTTCTCAGCTCTTAGAACAAGCGTAG
This sequence comes from Plecotus auritus, assembly GCF_963455305.1. Lineage (NCBI taxonomy): Eukaryota > Metazoa > Chordata > Mammalia > Chiroptera > Vespertilionidae > Plecotus > Plecotus auritus. The sequence goes on along the minus strand of NC_137771.1, from coordinate 169,721,826 downwards.
GCCTTTGGTTATAGTACTTACCACCCTCTTTTACAACTGTTTGCTTTCCTGCTTGTATCCTTTGGGACACTATACGTTCTATGAGAAGAGGAACCATATTTACCAGTACCTCAGTGCCTAGCACAGTGATAGATATATAGGAATTCAAAATACAGCTGTCAAATTAATCAGTGAATAAATTAATTCAAAGTTTATTATAATCTGGTCCCTTATCTTTCCAGTCTCATTTTCTGCCACTTGCTATCTAAACCTAATCACAAATATTGAACCTACTGTAGACATACCAAATTACATGCAGTTCCCTAGACATATTGCATTCTCTAATCTCTATCTTTGTGATTGCTGTTCCTTCTATGCACAATACCCTTAACTCACTTAAGCATTTGGTGAACTCCTATAAAATTCCTAATTTTGTTTATCACAATCTTGGTGAAGGCTTCCCTGCCTCCTCAAATTCTATCCAAACTCAGGCTGGTTAGGCCCTCCAAGGTCTGTACATCTCTATTTCCTTCATCAATGATCTTACCAATTGCCAGTGCTTAGCACAGTGCTTGATATATAGTAAACACTTATTATTAAAAGTTTTCTGAATGCAGAAGGAAACAATAAGCATGCATATGGGGAAAGGGAATATATTTAAGGAGACCTATAGGAGACTGTAACGTAAGAGTGGACTACGGCTTGGCTCTAGAAATAAAGAAAAAGGATATAAGAGAATGTATTGGAAAGGTCTTTATCCCTTATTAATAGACTAAACATACAGAAGGTAGGAAATGAAGAAAAGAATAAATTGTAGGTGACCTAGGTTTATTAGATTAGAGAACATGGCCAATAAAGGGGAAATTGCAAAGGAAGAAATGGGCTTAACACCTACCAATAGATGCTTAAATAATGTTCATTGTTTTTCACGATATTTAGTTTTATATACTGACTAGAGGCCCAGTGCACGAAATTCGTGCACTCAGGGTGGGGGGATCCCTCAGCCCGGCCTATGTCCTCTCGCATTCCGGGAGCCATCAGTGGAACATCCTTAGTGCTGCCACAGAGGCAGGAGAGGCTCCCGCCACCACCGCTGTGCTCGCCAGCCGCAAGCCTGGCTTCCGGCTGACCGGCACTCTCCCTGCGGGAGCACACTGACCACCAAGGGGCAGCTCCTGCATTGAACATCTGCCCCCTGGTGGTCAATGCGCATCACAGCGACCAGTCATTCTGCTGTTCAGTCGATTTGCATATTAGTCTTTTATTATATAGAACTAGAGGCCCGATGCACAAAGATTCGTGCAAGAATGGGCCTTCCTTCCCCTGGCTGCCGGCACTGCCTTCACTCTGGCCAGAGCAGTCTTTCCGCTTCGGCCCGGAGCCGCCTTTCTGCCTTCCCACACTGCCCAGAGGCCCGAAGTGGCTGGGGTGGTGCGGAACACCTGTGTCATCACCATGGTGACGATGCCAGCGTCCTGCCCCTGGCCACTCGGCGCCTGCATATGCAAATTAACCTGCCATCTTTGTTGGGTTAATTTGCATACTCACTCCTGATTGGCTGGTGAGCATCGCAAAGGTACGGTCAATTAGCATGTTACTCTTTTATTAGGTAGATAAGATACCTAGAAAAGAGATTCAAAGTTTTACACTGAGCTTAATTGTAAGTGGGTGGGAAGAGTAAGAAATAACCTTCCATGTAGCAAGAATACATTTGAAACTTAACTTCCTAGAAAGGGTAAGTTTCAGATAGGCCTCTCCATCCTATATAATAAAACCCTAATATGCAAATTGACTGAACCGCCGAATGACCAGTCGCTATGATGCGCACTGACCACCAGGGGGCAGACGCTCAATGCAGGAGCTGCCCCCTGGTGGTTAGTGTGCTCCCACAGGGGAAGCTCTGCTCAGCCTGAAGCCGGGCTCATGGCTGGCGAGCACAGCGGAGGTGTGACGGGAACCTCTCTGCCTCCGGGGCAGCACTCCTAAGCCGGCAGGCAGACATCCCCCGAGAGGTCCTGGACTACGAGAGGGCATAGGCCAGACTGAAGGACCCTCCCCCGCAGTGCACAAATGTCTAGTATTATGTAACAAAGAAAGCACATATATGCATATGTATATATTAGCCCTCTTAAGTATTTCATAAGTGATCTGGTATACAAAAGCAGAGTGAAGATGACTGGGATAAAAGACAAAATATAACAGGAAGAAAATAAACTTCAAAATACCTGCATATAATACAGTCTCTATTCGGTCTTTAATGTGGGCCCTGCTATTCTCGGATGCAAGAAGAGGCGACGTGCCATTGGGAGCTGGAACAAGAAGTGGTCCAACTAAAAAAGCACATGCTCCACCGAGATAACTGAGCATGGATGCGATAGCTGTGGCAGTGGCCCGTTCATCTGCAGAAAACCACGTTGTGGACAGGAATGGAGCTGCATTCATTACGGTTGGGCCTGCCAATCCATTTAAAAGCTGTCCTCCATGGATTAGTCTGGAATTAAACAAATTAAAAGGCTGTGAGGTAGGTGAAGCAGGCATTTTCTAGACAAGACAGTAGCCAAACAGCAGTTAATTAAGGCAATAAGAATACATATCTGTAAATAATATTCCACACCTGAAGGGTAAAGAATGTTGACTCTCTCTGAGGAAGTTTAAATACAGTAATTAGTTACCCCTTATTCATTTCACAAATATTTACTGAAGCCTATGATTTATGCAACACGCCAAACTAAGACTTCCAAATAATCTTGTGTCATTTGTTATAACAACACTATGTGGAAGCTATTATTATCCCCATTTATTGAGATGTGAGAGCTTCACTGAGAAAGAATAAGAAACTTGCCCACGTGCTAACAGGCAAAGCAAAACCCATACTCACAAAGAGACCTAGTAAGTGCTACCAGCCCTACAAATAACACAGTTATTAATGAGCTCCACATTTCATGCCTACTCTGTACCAAGTGACAGAATTACAGACAGAAAAAGTCATCACAGAACCTTCTAATAGAAGAGGAATTAGTGGAGGAATCAGATGACGTGATCTGTAACTAACTAGCTGAATGGCACCGGGTAACCTCTGTGGGAGTCCCTTTCTTCTCCCGTAAAATGAGGGGTTAGGTTACGTAAGCAGGTACTAAGCCCCTGTTAGGTTAAGGGACTGTCATCACAGGATCGCTAGGTCCCTCTGGTTCTAGTTCTCTGGCTGACATGACTTGTAAGGGTTGGTGAAGAGTAGTTTCTTCCATTCCACGTGTTCTCTTGCCCACCTTTTCTCAGCATTCTATTCAGTGCTTCATCCTGCTCTTTGCTGAGCAAACCTTTTCCCAACATTTCTCTTTCCATCCCCAACATACACATTCACATTATGAATAGCCTTGAAGAAGAAGCCAGAAGTCCAAAAAAGGAGGTGAGTCCACCTCTTCTGCCTTAAAGGTAAAGGGAAGGGCAGCGACAGTATATGTAACATATACATGATAGTAATGACTTTTTTTTTTTTTGCTTGTTTTGCCTTTTAATCACATGGGCGTCAAATCCTCTCTATGAAGAATTGCCACCATAAGTTACTTACTTAAAGGTTTCTGAATGCAGAAGGAAGTAACAAACAAGTATTGGAAAGAGAGGTAGGGCCTTAATGTAGAAGCATAAGTGAGTGGGAGGTAAAATATGTGAATTAGGCCTGCTCACATCTTTGTAAATGTTGGAAAAATTATTTTAAGGCAAAATAGTTTCACGTGTCATTATTAAATTAATGCAACTAAAGACATTTTAAAATCTTCTTGTGTAAGGGGAACTATTTTCTAGATGACAAAAATAATTTAGTGTTTATAAACTGAATGCCTCCTCCAAAAGTCAGTGGATCCCAAGCTGTCACACAGCAATTTCATCATAAAAGTATTCTTGAAACAATCACTAAGTGGTTTTAATCATGACTCCCTTAATCATTACTCCCTTAATCATGACTCGTGATGGCGCAACAATCAGACAGCGCAGGATGGCTCATACAGGTAACTGCTTTGATATTTAATACTTTTAATAAGGTGTTCCTGAAAGACTCATCTCACCTAGAAAGGGGAGGGGTGGAAGATGTACATTTTATTAGGCCTAAAAATGTTAAGAATAGAAGGAGAATAAGGAAGAAACAACCCATTAAAAAGACAAAAAAAAAAAAAATGACAAAACAGTATGAATCCTCAAAGTTAAGGTTAAAACTAAAATTATTGCCATGGCTTAACATTTTGGTACTCCACTGTGGAATCATGAATAGACTATTTTCCCAATAGCAAACCTAAGAGTCAGGTCATGTGAGCTGCAATAATGTAAGGATCATCCAAATCCAGTTTACTCAATTCTCAGATCAGAGTATTCCTCACCACAATGTGGTGCATGTGCTCAAGTAGAAACAAAAGCAGGTATGATACTGGGGCATTCAGTCTCCAAGGTCACTGAAGTTGGGGGGTGAACCTAGAACAAGTGTGTATTATCACACTGAAAAGTCATCTCGAATTAAAACATGCTGATTTGGTACTTTAAAATCACTCAAATTTAAATAATTATGTGTGTTTTGTATTAAAAGTAATCACACACAAACACACCCCTCACAAATGAGCTCAGTAGAACTGGGACCTACAGGATCTTGGGGTTACCCTCTGAATTCATGGGAAACCTGGCAGGGAAACCCAATTCCATTCTTATCAGCATCTTTAATTTTTCTTGCTCCTTCTCACGCTAGTATCCCAGAGCCCCTCAGGACTTGGTAGTTACTCATATAACTGGTTATAAGCACTGTTGTCCTGGTAACCATGATATAACACTAACTTGTATTATCAAGAATTTTATGTTTGCCTGACACTATTTTATGCTACCTACCATTAACTAACTCTATTTTATAACATTGTTTGTAAAAATATCTTTAAAAATAAAATTCAGTTTTATATATATAATCTAGTTTTCCCATAAAATAGTAATGCAAAATTAGAGGCATGTTTTCTGGAACAATGCTGGCCATAAGACATAATAAAACCATACAAACTTTACAAGTACAATGAAGAAGATGAATAATGTTAAATTATTCATTATAAGCTGTGTTGTTAACTCATTCAACAAACAGACTGAGTATTTACTGTGTGTTGGGGTAGGTGTTGTGATAGGCCTATGTATACTGGAACATTTGCCCTTAAGAATCGCTAAAAGTAGTTGAAGCACTGTACCAGGAATATAAAGGAAAGTAAGGCAATAATTAGTCCTACCCCTAATGCTTGTGGGCCTCTGACGAGAGTACCAGTGGAGGTCCCTGCCATGTCCTCCTCCTCCTCCTCCTCCTCCTCCTCCTCTGACCTCTGGCTCTGATCTACAGCACCCAGGGCTTCACAGGTATGCACATGACCAACTCTATCCAAGCGCCATCTATCCCCTTCAGAACAGCTGTCCCTTGGGCATAGGGAGCACACACGAGGCATGCAGTCTACTCTTGGAAGAACAGAACTGGAAGGGGGCCTGCTGCAGGGGTTTCTGGGGTCTTGTGTAGCTAGATAGTGGTGGGCAGGGGTGAGGGGACACACACACACATTTCACATTTTCTTGGCCCTACAGACTCTTCAGCTCATAGGGAACGGCAAAACTAAAGGAAAACCAGAGTGGGACACTTTCAAGCATGGAGTCTAGGACAAGGACCCTTTGGCAGTGTTGGCAACAAGAGTGGGGCTACAGAGGAGAGGATGGTTTGGAGAACTGGTCCTAGCCACACAATATGGCTAGGTGAATGACTGGAGAGTACCAACATGTATATTTTCTTTCTTTAATCCTTACCCGAGAACATGCTTAGAAAAAGGAAAGGGGGGAGGGAGGGAGGGAGAGAGGGAGGGAGAGAGAAAGAGAAAGAGAGAGAGAGAGAGAGAGAGAGAGAGAGAGAGAGAGAGAGAGAGATATCAACTGGCCACCCAATGCCCCCCCCCAACACACACACACACACACACACACACTCCCCTACTGGAAATCAAACCGAAACCCAAGTATGTGCCCTGACCAGCAAGAGTCAAGAAAAAGGATTGAGAAGGAGCAATTATAGAGTGAGGAAAAAAATAAAAGTAAAGATGAACATTATAGCAACTGAGAAGAAAAGGGTATCAAGAAGATGAGAGTGAGTGGTTGATAGCATCAAAATTAACAGAGAGATAGTTTAACTGAAATGTAACCACTGGATTCAGCAACAGGAGGTTATTCCTGATTTGAATAAAAGCAGGAATGCTTCCTGAGGAAATGGAAATTTCAATTTAGACTATTCATACTGATAGTTAGAAACAGATGCCAGAACAGAAGTTAGGTATATAAGCTTAGCAATGTGAAAAGAAAAGCACCCAGCTTAAATGAACAGTCTGGACTGAAAAGTCTCTCTGCCTTCACATCATGAAAGATAAATGCACCTCATTATGATTGTCGTAATGCTTTCTAAGCACGCGTGGAAGAAGCTGACTTTCAGAAATTAATACTTAGTGATCTGGGCTGACTGTTAAAAATAATGCAGATAAACAAAAGAGCGTGATTCACAATCTCCAATGAAGTGAAACGAATCGTATGACTTAATGTCTATTTTTGTGTGTCATTGCATGCTTCAGTTTTGTTTTGCAAGTAACAGTTAAATTCCTTGTGGGTAAGGACCATGGTTGCTGAATTCCCAGAGTGCTTCATGAAGAGCTGAGGCGGTGTAGATGCTCTCTAGGAATGCAGGGACCGATTCAAGTAGAGGCAGGTGGGGTCACTGAGATACATAGCTAACCTGCCCTTTAAAAATCTCAGTTACCTTGCCCGGCCGGCATGGCTTAGTGGTTGAGCATGGACCTATGAACCAGGAGGTCATGGTTTCTGGGTCAGAGCACATGCCTGGGTGGTGGACTCGATCCCCAGTGAGGGGCGTGCAGGAGGCAGCCAATTGATGATTCTCTCTCATCACTGATGTTTCTATCTCTCCCACTTCTTTCCTCTCTGAAATCAATAAAAATGTATTTTTTAAAAATCCCAGTTACCCAACACATGCATCATGTCAGTTCTACTTGTAGATTTTAAAAGTTTCAAAATCAGCAATATGAAAAACAAGGTGATTAACTAATATTTGGAAATAAACATTTTTAAAAAAGACACTCAGGGTGGTAAAAGCAAGGCCAACACTTTAGTACTGTCCCAAGCACAGTGGACTTGAGAAGGGTGAAAAGAGTGTGAGGAGGCAGTTTTGTCTCCTGGGCAATAAGGTCTGTAGCAGAAAGGGAGCACCCAGGAAACTGACTAATTAATTCAAGGGGTGAACTCTTGCTTCCTCACCTGATGAAGTAGGTGTATATTCAGAGTTAGGGGATAGCAAGTCTCACCTTTGCAGGCCAATCTGTGACAGATCATCCCAGTCTCCTCTCACTGACCCCTAAACTAACTCCCTCTCCCAGTCTCCCACCCTCTCCTCTTTTCTCCCTTTCTCCCTCCGGTCTTTTTCCTTTTCTCCTTACCTAGCTTCTGCCTACTTCTGAGGTCTGGTTTGTGTCATCCCCATAGGCCCAGTAGGAAAGTGGATAAGAGACAGGGGAATTTCCATAGCCGCTGAGAGGAAGATGAAAGATTCGTGAATTTCTCTAGCACCAGCAGAACTATACCATAGAGACTGGGAAGGCCGAATGCTGCCCACCAGTGTCAGTCTTGCTGAGGCTTGCTGGCCTGTGGTAGGCCAGGGGGACACCTCAACAGGCCTCACCAATCCTGCCCTTGCCTGTGTACTTTCTGCCCTCCATTAGTGCCCCTGCCCATAGAGAGGCTCAGGCCTGGTGGTCCGTGTGGTATTTGTGCACAGCTGTACTCCCTCTTGTATTATTCTATGTACTACAGCTTTTCAAAGAAATGCCAATAGCAGAAGTTCAAACTGAGGATCTCTAGTGCACGTTTTCTAATGTACTTGACATTTCCGTTTGTATTTAATGGTATTCTGATATCCTAATCTTTTGCTTTCTGATATCCTGGAACAAATACCTATCATCCCTAAATTATTTTCTACTTAGAATAATATGATGTTTTAGCCTTAGAATTTTTATAGCTGGAAGAGACTTGAAACCTCACCTAGATAACTCACCCTTCTCATTTTATAGAAAAATTGAGCTCCAGAAAGGCTATTACCATGTTTAAAATCACACTCATAATTTTATAACTTTCCTACCCCTAAAAGTATTGGGGGGAGCTCCAAAGTCATACAATTAGCTAATAGCTGAGCCAGGACTAGTAAGTAAAATTAGAAATGATTTCATCAGCCCACAAATCTCTCTATTCTTCCACAGGGTCTCATTCTGAAGGTTCTCTGTTAATAGTAATAATAAAAATCATTGATTGCTAAGACAACCTAAGATTCTCAGATCCAAAGGCAAACAGTAGCTAGTATATTTTTATTCTGTGGATATATCTACTTTATAAACCTTCAGTTTATTATGACTAGCATTGGTGATAACATTGGAGAGTCAGCTTTTTAGAAACTTAGCAGATACAGCATTAGTGTAAGTACAGCAATCTTAACTTAAATGATATGTATTTTTAATATGAAATAATTTAGAATCTATAAAATACTTCCCTCTAAGGCTCAATATACCAATGGTTCACAAACATTTTTTCCGATTCTTAATCATTGTATGTCAGAATAAACTCATGTGTTATAGAAGTTCCTGGATATTGGAAATGTCAAAAGTGCTAGAAAGAGTTTTCCTTTATGTAGCCCAAGAAAAGATAGGGCAATAAAAAGGATCAGAGATGTTATGAATCAATTATAGAAAAGGAAGTTAGGAAGGAAGAAATAGAGATAATGGTGGAAAGGAAGCGAGCCTTCTAAAGACTGTTATCACAGCCTCAGTTTTCTTTTATAAAAATCTATTTCACTTTTGTATCTTTAATAATCTTGGCCAATTAAGATTCAATTAAAAATATCTATTGACTATCTATTATAGTGAAAGCACCTGCATCTAGACACTAAAGGGAATACAAAGATGAGGATTACAGTCTTGTCCCTAAAGAAGCTTATAATTACTTATCAAGTACCAGTTATAGAAAGTACAGAAAAAAAACACAGAAAAATAATATTGGATTAGATATCAGAAGTCTCAGCTTCTAGTCTTAGCTAAATTTATTAACCATGTAATCTTTGTTGAATCACTTATTTCCTTTCTGTTCTATCTCACAGAGTTTTTATTAAGGCCAAATGCAATAATCTCTCGGCAAGGTACAGGGGGGAAATAAACTGATCTGAGAGATGTCAACCTCCCCACATTTGTCTCATAACTTTTTTCTTGTTTCCTACCTTATATTTTGTACTCTTAGCTTAAAAGTATATATACTCATAGTAGAAGAGTACAAAGAGAAGAAAAAAATGAATACATTCAATAATTCAATTAAATAACTCACACAAGCACTACTAAAATTTTGGGGTTTTTTTAATCTTTCTTTTTCTTTCATTTTTTCCCCCAAAACAATCCTTAAGCATAGGTAACCACAGATATCATATAGAATATACAGTTTTATGCACTAAATATTTTTAACTTTACAGTCTACCATAAGCATTTTATCATTTCACTAAAGATTCTTCATAATTTATTATCATAATTATAATGGCTCCATGGCAGTCTATTATGCAGATGTACAAAAACCCATTTAAGCATTTTTCTAATGTTTGCTACTTATTTGCTAATATTAATAATGCTGTCGTGACCATCTTTGTATGTAAATATTTGCCACTTTCCAAATTATTTCTTTAAGATCAATGAAACAAAGGTATGAACATTTCAGTCCTCACGAAACTTACTTCAAAATTGATTTTCAAAAGAGTTTGTAGTAATTTTCATTCCCCTCAGTAGTAGATGACAGGACCTGCCTTACCAGCACTGAATATCACTAAAAATTACGCATACATGCACACACGCACGCCTACACACACACAAAAGTAACTTGGTGTACTAGTTTTCTATTGCTCTTATAACTAAGTATCACACACTCAGTAGCTTTAAAACAACACTAATTTATTATATTACAGTTCTATAAGTCAGAAGTCCAACATAGGTCTCACTGGGCTAAAATCAAGGTGTCGGCATGGCTGTGTTCCCTTCTAGAGGGAAAACATTACAAAACAGTTCTAGAAAAGTTTATGATTACAGATGCCTAAAGCAATCCTCAGGTCCCGAAATCAGCACCAGGCAGAAAGGGAAATGCAAAGCTGTGTAGCCCTCACAAAGAGCATTTCTTCCAACATTCGCAGGCGTGGACAATGAGGGGCTGGACAAGAAAAAGCCTTGCAGAGGACAAAGCCAAAGCCACAAACAACAAAGAAATTACTCACAGAGCCAAAAAGACTCCGCAGAAACCATAAATCCTGGATTTTGAATTAGATGCAATAATTGAACCTTTGAGGAACTTGTTAAAATTATTGATTTGGGATTCACTCCAGAGACTAACTGAGTAGGATTGGAGTGAGGCCCAAGAATCTGTATTTTTAATAATCATGTAGTCTATGGACCATACTTCTAAAAAATATTGACCTAGGGGAATATGAATCTTATGCAAAAACAGAGACGACTCTTAGTTCTTACATCTACCAATTGTTCATTTTTACATCAAAAGGTTTATATTTCTGTACTAGGGAAATTTACATATAACCCTTACCTTTCCTTCTCTTATTTTCATTATTGAAGCTCTGATTATTTCACTTACCTGGTGTTCTCAGTCAAAAAGGTAATATATGCAAAAGCAAATACATTCCAAAGACTAGAAAAGAGTATAAAATAAAAAGTAAATCTCCTTTCCATCTAGACTTCTAGTTTCCTAAACCTCCTCCCAAAGAATAACCAATGGTAATGGTTTCTTTTATAAATAGCCCTTGCCAAACAATGGCATATACTATCTCCTTCTCACTTATTTCTATGTGAGAAGATATTAAACACAATCTATATATATAAAAGCATAAGCGAGTATTCAACCGTTCGACTGGTAGCTATGATGCGCACTGACCAGCAGGGGGCAGACCCTCAATGCACAGGCATGGAAACACGGAACAGACTGATGAATCTCAGAGGGAAGGGGGGAGAGCGGGAAGAGATTAACCAAAGATCTTATATGCATACTAGAGGCCCAGTGCACAGATTTGTGCACCGGTGGAGTCCCTTGGCCTGGCCTGCGGGGATCAGGCCAAAACTGGCTGTCCAACACCCCCAAGGGGTCTTGGATTGCAAGAGGGTGCGGGCTGGGCTGAGGGACCCCTCCCCCCGTGCACGAATTTCGTGCACCGGGCCTCTAGTCTATATACATAAAAGCCTAATATGCAAATTGTACCCTCGGGAGTTTGACCCAGAGACTGGGAGTTTGATCACTCGCTGTGATGTGCACTGACCACCAGGGGGCAGCGTGGAACGAAGGCAGGCCCTAGCCGGCAGCCAGGGAAGGGAGGCCCTGGCCGGCAGCCGGAAGTCCCCGATCAGCCCTGATTGGCCCTGGTCACCGGCCAGGCCTAGGGACCACCGGTTGCCAACCACTGTCCTAAAGCAGCTTCAACAATTTCACTGAACTGACTTCCTTTCAGGACTAAATAATGGAGGCAATGAAATACGAGACAACCTACCAACTTCGCTTCTGAAATGATACAACAATTCCATTAAAAAGCTACTTCAGGTTATTCCACCCAGCCTACCGACTGTGGAACCATCAGCTAACAGCCCTCTGTCCCAGTCTCGGATCCCACTCCCTGGTCCCCATAGATCAGGCGGGAGAGACTGCCATCTAGACTTCTAGTTTCCTAAACCTCCTCCCAAAGAATAACCAATGGTAATGGTTTCTTTTATAAATAGCCCTTGCCAAACAATGGCATATACTATCTCCTTCTCACTTATTTCTATGTGAGAAGATATTAAACACAATCTATATATATATATATAAAAGCATAAGTGAGCATTCAACCGTTCGACCGGTAGCTATGATGTTATAAGCAAAGCTGCATAAACATGGTTGTTCTTACAAACTGGTAGAGCTTTATATGTGAGCCAATTTTCTAGACATGCAAATACTGGGTTAAAGAACATGTGCATTTTGAATCTGATAAATACTGCCAAAATGCCCTCCAAATAGGATGCATCAAACTACTCACCCATCACAGGGTTCTGTTTTTCCCTATACTTCAACAACACAGCACATTATCATACTTTTTCACTTTTGCTAATAAACAGATATTTAATTGCTGTATTAATTTTCATTTCCTTAATTATGCTGGAAAGTTGAACATCTTAAGTTTATGTCATTTGTATTTCAATTTCTATAATTACTTGCTCATATCTATCACCCATTTTCCTACTGAGTTGCTATGTTTCTTATTGTCGAGAATATTTCCCAGTTTTTAACTTGTCTTTGACTTTGTTTTATAGTATATTTAATCATGCAGATATTTAAAAATTTTAAGTAGTCAATTAAGCTTTTCTTTTATCACTTTGGGGATGTGTGTTTTAGCTGGAAGGCCTTCTCCATTCTAAGGTTATTAAAAAACAGTCTTATTAAAAAAATCTGGTTTTCTCATATGTTTATGGTTTATTTTTCACATTTAAATCTTAGATCCAACTGAAATTTACTAACTGTTGAGGCAGAGATTTAAGGTTCAACTTTATTTTTTTTCCCAGAGAGATAAGCAGTTGTCACAAAACCATATACTAAACAAATCATTTTTTTCTGTTATGATCAATTTAAATGTAATTTTGCCAGCTGCGAAGCACTTCAAAATGGAGTATATTTCTAGAAAATCTATGTTAACTAGATGCATAGTATTTAACTATATAATACATATTAGGAAATGTTATCTATTGTTAATATTAATGAAAATTATACTGAATTGAAAAATAATGGTATGGCAATGTGTTATAGGAATTATTGAATACATTTATGATTAAAAGCAGGTATAACTTACTATATAAGTTCACCTTCTAGGTCTTTAAATTGTTCACTGGATATGCAATATTACATTTCACACTATAGAGCAATGCCATCTATAATTTCTTTAGGTTTGATTTGCTTCCAGATCATAAAAGGAGAAATGTCTTATACTTCATTATTCTAAATTCCATATTTGTCTATGATATTAATAAGAGAAAAATGGTAAAATAATTTTTCTTGAATTGTCATTGATACGATGTACATAAAATAAATAATTGATACTATGCAGTGGTGGAACACCATTTGGAAGGTGGTTAAGACTAGTTTTGATTGAGGAAAGGGCTTGTCAGAAAGCCACTATTCTTGAGATTTACATAAGCTAAGATACAGGAAGCCATAGGTGCATAGACAGTATTCCACAGGCTGGGTCAGTAACTCAAAAGCTCCAAGTGAAACAGGGCCACAAAAACACAGACTGCCAAATGCTGTTTCAGTGCTGGACAAATGCACATTAACAGTCTTTATCCCTTCCCATTGAGTGTCAGCCGAAGCTTCAAAGTGGTGATGTATTGAACTTACTAGTCAACAATACATATTCCAGTTGTAGCATTTTCATTTTAACAGCTGTTAATAAATAATACTGCTTAAAAGAAATACTGTATAGACCTAAAATGAAATCTAATTCCAAGGGGATAATATTACTAAATTCTTTATAACTGAACACACAAGGACTGAAAATTCAAGTTTTTTCATAAACGATTCAATCTCTCTGAACTCTATTTTATTTCTTTCTTCCCTTTCCTGCTTTGTTTACATTTCTTTATGAGCTTTATTTCTTTTTCATACCACTTTCTCCACCAAAACAGAGAGTCAACTCTTTATTATTCCTGGAATTTTATATCTGGAAAGTATATGAAGGGATGGATATAAAACCAGAGAGAAGTAATAATATGGATGGCCCCAAACAGAAGAAAAGCTAACAAATATATTAATAAGCATTTTATAAGAATGTATTGTAGAATTTAAGCTTACCCTGAAATTTGTACTTAAAAGCTGAGGATGCTTAGAAAAAAAAACTGGATGTTTGAAAAATTAAGACCATAATGATAATGAACGTAATCACAACACAATAATGAAAGTAATCTATTAAAACCTCACTCAGGATAGAAAATAAGACTAGCTTTCCATAGGAACCCAAATGATTTGGCTGTCTTCCTATATTTAAAAAAATATATGAAATACTTGCAGTTTATATTTTCTGGAAAGATAACATATTTTAAAAATTTGAAAATGAACAGTATTTATTTTAAAATGGAAAAATTCTTTTCCAAATGAAAGTCAACATCTTGCCCTTAAAATTCCCTCCTCCTGTATTCTTTGAGTGAAACCTTAACACTCTGCCTTCAATTTCTTTCTCTCATATCTGTGCCATTCTTTTCATTCCCACAACTTCCCAGAGTCATTCTGGACTCTACTCTTTTTCTTATCTCCTTATCCAATCCATAAGCAAATCCTTCAAAACATAATCAGAATTTCACCACTTCTAGCCTGGCTGGTATGGCTCAGTGGTTGAGCACCAACATATAAACCAGGAGGCCACGGTTCGATTCCCTGTCAGGGTACATGCCTGGGTTTCGGGCTTGATCCCCAGTATGAGGTGTGCAGGAGGCAGCCAGTCAATGACTCTCTCTCATCATTAATGTTTCTATCTCTCTCTCCCTCTCCCTTCTTCTCTGAAATCAATAAAAATATACTTAAAAAAAAAAAAAAGAATTTGACCACTTCTCACCAGCACCATTGCCACCACTATGGCCCACACTACCATCTTCTCTTACCTAGTTTATAGCACTGGTTTCCTAATAGGTCTCCTTACTCCTGCCTTGACCTCCAGCTTAAGTCTATTCTAAGTAAAGCAGACTATGACTCTGGTTCTCCTTGGCTCAAAACTTCCAGTGGTTTCCTAGCTCACACTCCCACCACCATGCATAACTGCGCTGGTCTCATTTCCTACTATTCTTCCCATGAAGTCTCTCACTCAACTCCAGCCATTATCTCCCTGCCAAGCCATGTCATTCCCTTCCCACCCTTTCCCCTTGTTAGTCTCTCTGCTTAGAATTCTTGTCCCCTAGATAATGCATCATTCCGTCCTATCCTAGGTTTTTATCCAAAAAAGTGAACTTCCCAATGAGGTTTTTTCGTTATTTATGAAATTTTACCATCCTTCCCCTGACATTTCAAATCTTTCTTTCTTATTTTTTTTTCTCCATAGCACATACTACATATTTTACTTACTTACCTAGATTATTGCCAGCCTTCCCAACTGGAATGTAAACTCCATGAGGCAGGGATTTGTCTACTATGTTCCATGCTGTATCCCCCACACCCAGAGCACATAATAGCTCAGTTAACTTTGTTCAATAAATGAACTAATACGTAAATAAACAAACAAAAGAATGACTCCAGCTTGGGCTCTCACTGCATCTTTCCTGGTCTCCTGCCGGCAGGCTCTGTAATTAATCCTACACACCTCAAATCAGTAGTTTACCTCACATGGGTCTGACTCTACTGCTGCTCTGATTAAGAACCAAAGTGGCTCGCAACTGTCCTTTAAGGAAAATAAACTGTATTGATCCTACATAATCTGGATACTCTTTTGTCAACTTATCTCTTCACATTCCATTCTTATACCTTATTCTATAGACCAGTGTCTCCCAAAATCGAGTATTTTATGGGTCTTTTTTAAAGGGAACAAATTTCTTAATGGTTTACAAGGTCACATCTAAGGACACCATTTAAGAAACACTAATTTAAGAAACTGAAGTTCTGATAAATAAAAATGTTTTTTAAATATAGATTGTTACTGGTAAAATAATTCTTAATACAGTATTATAACCAAAAGGAAAACAAAAATTTTAAATCTTCTTATACTTTACATCCCCTGAGAATAAATCCATGGACCCCAGTGGCAGAAATGAAACTACCTACCCAGCTCAGAAGAGGCCTACACTTACCTGCCTCCGTGCCTTTGTTCCTAATGTGCCGCTATCCCGGAATATCCTTCCCCTGACAATAGTTACCAGACTTCTACTCATTCTTCAATACCTAGTTTAATTATCAGCTCTTTCACAAACTCTTCTTCTTCATACCCTCAGACAAAACTTCTCAGTCTCTCAGAGCAATTTTAACCTCTTCTATGACATTAACTACATCATTTCTTCCTTATGTTACACTATTATTTTCCTGTGGTTATTATAGCACCTGGATAGCATGAAGATGAACTTGTTCTCTTTTTATTTACATAACTAGTATAATGTCTTCCATATAACAACTAATAAATGTATACTAAATTAATCATTATATAGGGGGGGAAATAAATGCTACTATAAATATGACCCTCTATTGATCATCTTAAAAATAGAACTGTTCACTAAAAGTTTATAAGCAAACATACATAACATACTCATAACAAAAGAAAAAACTGGGGAAAGAATTTTAAGTTATTTATAGGAGTTACCTTCTTTTAAGCATTAAGTCTGATATAGGTATGCATCTTAGACCAGTTCCCAAAACCATGAGGAAGGATGTCAGGAGCACAGTTATCCGAAGACCTAAAAGGAAACAAAAACATCCAGATTATTTTCTATTTTCTCTTCAAGTAAGTCCAGTGTTAAGAACAAAGATTTTTTTATTCAATCATAATAATGTTATAACCACATATTATAGCTTTTCCCCATAACACCCAACATGGACAAAAGACCTCTACATGCTGAAAATGAAATTTTTATAACTTTAATAGAAAATTTAATGATCACATCAAGGATAAAAGAAGTTCCATTAGCTCTGGTTTTTTCAAAATAAATGGCTAGAATGTTTTGTTCATATGGAACACTAAAAATATAGAAAAAAATTTTAAAGGACTAGGTATTTTAGTTTTATACCTCCAATATAAAATTTCTAATTTTCTAATGCAAACTGCAAAAACTCTAAACTTTCACTAAAATATATATATTTTTAAAGAGCGGTAGTTTTAACTTTTAAAATTTTTTTATTGATTTCAGAGAGGAAGGGAGAGGGAGAGAGAGATAGAAACATCAATGATGAGGGAGAATCATTGATAGGCTGCCTCCTGCACGCCCCCAACTGGGGACTGAGCCCACAACCTGGGCATGTGTCCATGACCGGAATCAAACCCGGGACCCTTCGGTCCGCAGACCAACGCTCTATCCACTGAGCCAAGTTGGCCAGGGCGCTAAAACATTTTTTAATGTGATATATTATTGCTTTAAATTTTCTCCAAAAATGACAACTGGCTAATTACGTATTTTATATTATAATCATGACTAGTAGCCTGGTACATGGTAAAGGGGGTGTCCTTAACCCCGGCCTGTACCCTCTCCAATCTGGGACCCCTCGGGGGATGTCCTAAACTGGCAGTCGGATATTCCTCTCGCAATCCGGGACCGCTGGCTCCTAACTGCTCACCTGCCTGCTTGCCTGATCGCCCCTAACCATTCTGCCTGCCAGCCTGATTGCCCCCAACTGCCCCCCCCCCCCCCCGCTGGCCTACTCGCCCCCAACTGCCCCCCTGCCAGCCTGATCGCCCCCAACTGTCAGCTCCAACAGTCTGCTTGCCCCCAACTGCCCCCCCTGCCAGCCTGCTCACCCCCAATTGCCGCCCCCTGCCAGCCTGCTGGCCCCCAAGTGCCCCCCCGCCGCTGGCCTGGTTGCACCCAACTGACCCCCCCCCTGCAGGCCTGCTCGCCCCCAACTGCCCCCCTGCCAGCCGGCTCGCCCCCAACTGCCCCCCCTTGCCAGCCTGCTCACCCCCAATTGCCCTCCCTCTGCCAGCCTGATTACCCCCAACTGCCCTCACCTCCTGGCCTGATCACCTCTGCCTCAGCCCCACCACCATGGCTTTGTCTGGAAGGATGTCCAGAAGGTCTCCTGGTCTAATTAGCATATTACCCTTTTATTAGTATAGATAAGCTAATGCTTGTTATAGGGTCATAGGAGGTGATTTTGAGAATCCTTTGATTAGTAACACAATAATGGTCTTTCTTTTTATTTTTCTTGATTTATCATATGGCTTTCAACTCACAGAAAGATGTTGTTTAAAAAAAAAAGAAAAAGAAAACATAGCTTAGGACTTTAGAAGAAATTTGGGTCAGATAGCTTTCCTTTTTGTATCACAATATGAACAATTATTTTTAAAATGTTTGCCTCTGGTCGGTCACATGGATAATAGGGTAAGAGAGAATATAAAAAGAAGGTACCAAAAATAGACACAATAATTTAAGTAATAAAGTGGGACTATATCATCCTATTGGAAAGTTGCTGTTGCTTCTAAACGAATGCCACCTTCTTGTTTGCAGCAGCCACATCACACAGTGGCTCATAGTGAGCATGTGGCAGAGGTGGCAAAATTCCTTCCAATTTCTCCCAAACTCAACACCTCTTTGAAACCATTTCACAGTGAGTAGACAAATTGTTTAATGCAAAATTTTCTCTCTTTTCATATCTTTCTCATTTTTTGGCAAAGGGGAGATGGTTAATGGTTTTTTCAAAGGGCTTCTCTGCTCGAAGAAAAATCAACAAAACTATAATTATTCAGATTAAACATAGTGAGGAAAATAAACTTGATATCCAGATCAGGCACACGTAGACACTACATTGAGGACAATTTGTGATATGAACACTATAATATTCTTTATGAGCTGAACATGATTAATGCAATTTGGCAGAAGGAATAGCACAGAAAATTGTGCTTCTCAGTAATAAGCAATGCATACACATTGCTCATTTACTGCTTCTACTAACAGAACACATACTTTAAAACCACATTATAGTCCTGGACAATGTGGCTCAGTTGGTTAAGTGTTGTCCTATGCACCAAAAGGTTGCTGGTTGGATTCCTAGTTAGGGCACATGCCAGCTTTGTAGGCTCAGTCCCCAGTAGGGGATGTGCAGGAATCAGCTTATCAATGTTTCTCTCTCTCCCTCTCTCAGTGGATAGAGAGTCAGCCTGTGGACTGAAGGGTCCCAGGTTCAATTCCGGTCAAGGACACATGCTGGGATTGCAGGCTGATCCCCCGCAGGGGGAGTGCAGGAGGCAGCTGATCAATGATTCTCTCTCATCGTTGATGTTTCAATCTCTCTTTCTCTCTCCCTTCTTCTCTGAAATCAATAATAAATGAATTAATGAATTAATGAAAACTGCAGGATTCTGTTTGGCCTGCCATCTCTTCAGTGCTGCTTGGAAATTCTCTCCAGGTAGTAAGCTGAAGCAACCACAGGAATCACTGCCTTGCTCTGCCGGTTGTTCAATGTCTAAAAACCAGTTTCATATACTTGGATTTTGTTTTTAGTTGTTTAAGGTGGAACAATATATGCAGTTCTTGTTACTCCATCATGGCCAGAACAGCCTTTGATTTAATTCTATCTGACTGTAATACTCACCACTCCTGGCTGCAATTGTCTACAGACCACCACATACCTGCCTCTAGGTCATTCACCTTCACTACTTGAAAATGAATTGGCTCATTATTACTCCTTAGGACACCACTTCTTTCATAAGCCTGGTGATTTCTTGTGCAGATCCTTTCAATATCTTGCCCTTTCAGTCCCCTGACTTCTTATTCCACAGTCATGTCCTCTACCCCAGCTTAGTCCTCCTCTCTGTTGGTTACACTCTGACCTTAAGTTTGCCATAATTGTACCCGTGACACAATTGCAATTTCCCTCATGAATCAACTCCAGCCACACAGGCCTCATTGCTCTTGGATATGCCAAACTTGTTTGCTCCTGGATATGCTAAACCTTTGTATTTTCCCAAAACAGTCTTATCCAGAACTGACAAGCCAAGCTTCCTTTTAACCTCAGGTCTCTCCTCAAACACACGCATCAGGAAGGCCTTCCCTGACACTCTATAGAGAGTATTATCCAATCACAGCCCCTTTCTCCCTTGCCTTACTTTGTTTTCCAAAGCACTATTCACCATTTGACATAGTAAATATTTAATTTTATTGTTGCATGATGCCTGGGTCTTCTCACTAGAATGCAAACTCTGTGAGGGCTATCTCCCCAGTGCTTAGCACATATGTAGGTGCTATCTCTTCTTAAACCTTTCTTCATTTGGCTTCTGGGGCGCACTAGCTTTTGGCTCTCCTAGTATCTCTCTAGCTAGTCCTTTTTATCTCCTTGCTGGAAAATGAAAAGGGGTAGAGGAGTACAAAACCAACCTCAGGAAGAGAAACAGTCTTCTATGCTAAGCAGGCTGTGACTCATGGTAGCAGGAAGGCCAGACAACTACCTCTACCTTCTAGGGACAAAGATACTTTAGAACCCAACAATAGCAAGAACTCACTTTCGATATATGCAGATAGACTATCTGCAGCAGGACAACCAACATATAAACGTTTATTAGCCTTCTGCTACTGAAAAGGAAAACCACTTCCTAAAAGAGAGAATTTTTAAATTTATTTTTTATTGCTTCAACCAACTGAAAACATAAAATTGAATTCACTACATATTCAGGGGAACTCTGAAACAACTCTTAAAGTAACGTGTTTTATGAAGCAAATAGGTAATCCCTAATTTATCTGGCCAGAGATAGCAGATAGTATTATAATAATAAGGGTAAAAATTAACATTTCTCCATCATAAAAATAAGGTTAGCTAAATTCAGTAAACAATATTTGCTCCTGATAAAAAGAAACAACAAAAGAGCATTTCCCTCTAAAGTTAGCCAACCTTGTGAGAAATGACTGAGGAATTGTCACAGATTGGAGGAGGTTAGGGAGAAATAACAACTAAACACAATTTGGGACCCTCCACTGAAACCCTGGAACGGGGAGGAGAGGAAAGGACAGTGGAAAAACTAGTGAAATCTAAATAAAGTCTATAATTTAGTTTAAAAGCAAACAAAACAAACAAAAGAAAAAAGAAATGAAAAGAAAACCTCCGCCTGGCCGTTGTGGTTCAGTGGCTGAGCATCGATCTATGAACCAGGAAATCAGGGTTTGATTCCCGGTCAGGGCACATGCCTGGGTTGCAGGCTCAATCCCCAGTGTGAGGCATGCAGGAAGCAGCCAATCAATGATTCTCTCTCATCACTGATGTTTCTATCTCTCTCTCCCTCTCCCTTCCTCTCTGAAATCAATAAAAAAAAATTTTTTTAAATAAAAAGAAAACCTCCATTCAGAACAAAAACCCTGTCTCAGCACCTAATGCACATCTTCTGCATAAGTGCCTGCTCTACCTGGAGGTTCCACACCAACCAAGACACACCTTCCAGGGTTGGGCACCTTTCATTGTTAGAAGGTTCTTCCTTGTGTGGCTTCTCCCTTTGTAACTTCACTCAGTTTAGTTCTTCCTTCTAGACCCACGCACATTAAGTCTAATTCCTCTTTCACTTGATCTCCACATATTTTATATTCTGCCTCAAGTTTCTTTTTGAAGTCTGACACACCCAGTTCCCTTCATGTTACACATTAAGATTTTTACATCCTTGATTATCCTTGCCACACAACTTCTAAGGTACTCCAGCTTGTCAAGAGCCTTCTTTAAATTAATGTTCAGAACTGAACACTGGAGTAGAGCCTATCAAATGTTTTCTCTTCTTGTTTTTGACACTATGCTCCTCTGCCTAAAATCGTCTGCCCCTTTTCAGCAGCTATATCACATCTATCATGAATCATTTGCTTGTGCTTGTGTGGTATAAATCAATGCCTTATCATTCAATCCTATGACCTTTCCTTCCTCCTCAAAGAATCATACTGGCAAGTGGTAAAGTGAGATATCTGACCAGAATATTCTTCCGTGAAGAGAGAGACTCGATTATCTGCAAGTTTTACCTGAGAATTAAAAATCTCAACTCACACAGCCACCTAGTCCATTCACACACTTTACAGCTGAGGTGCATCGGTTCCCAGAAACCAGAGTCAGATCCGGAGTTTCCCAACAGCTCTTCCTGGGCTGGAGTCATCTATTAGGCAAAGCCAACTCATTACTTCCTTAAATCTGGGCATCACCTATTTTCTAACCTTTCACCCCCAACATCCCCAAGTTCATATGAAGTCAAAGCATCAGTCATTTTTGTGAGGTGTAAAAAAACATACACAGCACGTGCACGGGAATGCTCTGAGGTCCGCAATATGCAAAAACGTCAACGTTAAGAGAACGCTTTGTCTCTGCTGTTGCATAATGAGCCTTGATAAAAAAACAAAACAAAAAAAAAAAACATAATAGCTGCGAAGAAGCCTTCCCGTATTTGCTGCTTTGGGCCCAGAGGGTTCCTAGTCAGGAATGGATGCCAGCAATTCTCCCGTCACCTCTGACAACCTCTAAGACGAAACGGAGAGGAGGCTCCCCCCAGGAGTGACAGCGCGGGCGGGTGTTCCCCGGACCCCCTCACCTCTCTTGTCCAGGAGCCACATGAACGCGAAGCAGGGCAGGAAGCCGATGGGCCCCCACAGCACGAGCAGCGCGATGTCCCAGCTGGAGAAGCCGTAGGCCTGGCACGCCGAGTTCTGGATGGGGCCCCAGGTGTTCCACACCAGGCCCTGCGCGAACCCCAGCAGCGAGAAGAGCAGAAGCACCAGCCAGCGGCGCCCGTACACCCGCCCAAGACCCGGGGCCGCCACGGGCAGCGCCGCCGCCGCTACCTCCCGGCTTCTCCAGGCGGTGCCCGGCGCAGGCCCCGGCCCCGGCCCCAGCAGCGGCTGCCGCTCCTCCTCGCTGCTCCAGTCGGAGCCCATGGCGACGCGCGGCCCGCGGGGCCCCTGCCCAGCGCGGTTCGTGTGGCCGCAGACCAGCCCCGCGCAGAGGCGACGGGAATAGGCGGAGGCCCAAGCTGCTTTGGACGCCCTCGGCCTCCCGGCCGCGCCTGGTGCGCCTGCGCCGCGCGAGCGGGTCCCGGGCTGGGAGGGGTGGCAGGTGCTGCGCGCCTGGAGGAGGCTGGGGTGCTGGAGTGGGACGGCCCCCCCGGGTGGGGAGAGATGGAGAGGAGCTGGCGTCCCAGAAGGAGGACCGTGAGGAATTGGGAAGGCAGGGAGGAGGCGGCTGACCCCGGGAAAATACCGGAGAGGCTGTATTAGAGGAGGTTGGGCAAAGAACCCGGGTTGCTTGAGGAAGTGTCCAAGTTTTACATCATGTGCCTAGTAAACAACTTGTTGACCTCTAGTCACTTAAGCTAATGCTTGCTTCTATATTGGGTTTCTTTTTATTTTTTTTGTTGTTTTTTTAACTTCAGAAATTATAGGGGGAGGTAGAATAAAACTGAGGTGTAGTAGGGACCCAAATGTTGCCACTTGAAAATAATTTTTTTAATGTACAGTAAGTACTGCCTAGTTTTATCAGCTTTTTGTATTACAAATCCAATGAGATTATAAACTAGCCAATTTTACTCATATATAAAAGATAATGTTTCTACTTTTTCCTGTCATCAATAAGCGAGCAATAAAGATATGATCATTAAACTGGAAGATGTGTGCCCTGGCCCGGTGGCCAATTTGGTTGGAGGGTCCTTCTCTATACCAAAAGGTTGCGGGTTCCATTCTGTCAGGGCACATAACTAGGTTGCAGGTTCATCCAGGGTCTGGGCGCTTACTGGAGGAAGCAGATCTTCCTTTCTTTTTCGTCCTTTCTTTCTTGTTTTCTTTCTTTCTCTGTCTCTCCTCTCTCTCAAATCAATTCTACTAGTATATATCCTCGGCTGAGGGTAAAAAAAAATTGCACTGGAAGGTTTGTTCCCAAATGACCAGCTCCATATCCAATTATGATTTTGACCTGAGAAAGAGTAAACGAGAAGGGTGGGGGTTGTTGATCTCTTGATCAAGCTGACGGTTGTTTATTTTGCTATACAAATCCAGAAGCCTGACAGCTGCCGGTTAGTGCCCTTGAAAACCTTAAGCGATTTGGCGTGACTGGGTGGGGAAATGAGTCACAGGGAACACAATTAAAGGGCATCTGATCGAGGTTCATATTCCCCGGCAGCCACGAAAACCAAATGGAGTCATGTTGCTGTCAGAAGGGCAAAACAGGTGGGAAGGAAAAAGAAGAGAAGCGTGAGATCTAGTATCCAAGGCTGGCAAGAGAGTTAGCAGAGTAAAGGGACGCAGGGCTACTCCACTGCTCCGAGCTCCACCAAAAAAAAAAAAAAGCAAACATCCCTAAAACTCCAATATAATTGGAGAGAGGAAATCACCAAGGCCGCAAGGAAGGATCAGACTAGAAAACGAGGAGAAGCAGAAACGAAGCCAAGAAAAGACTGCATTGAAAGAAAGATAAAACTGTGGAAGGCAAAAAGAACCACAACCGAAACCACGTGGTTACATTAGAGCTCCGATGGAATCAAAACAAACCTGCGTGGCCCCGCCCAGCGTCGGTCACATGACTTTCACGTGAGCGGCGCTTCCGGAAGAGCCGGTAGCTGGTTGCAGAGCCAGAGCTTTGGCCCGCCTGGGACCCCTCTCACTCTCCCCTCCACGTTTGGGTTTCGGGCGGAGCTGGAGCCGTGCTAGCCATGGCGGCAGGCTCGGGGGCCACCACCGCTACCGGCGCTGCAGCTGGAACTGGAGAGGAGAAAGGTAGGTGCCAGCCTGAGGTCAGGCCCTGGGTACAACCCTGTGCCAGTTGACTCTCTTGGCACCTCTCACGTGGCCGTTTGGTCTAGCTTCTGTCTCAGGCCTCTGTGGTCCTGCAGTAAGCTGTGAGGGAAATTGTTTTCTAGTGAACGTGGCTGTTCTCAAGTTGTGGCATCCAGATTTTCGATCCTCGCACAGGCCCTATATCCCCGCATCCTACCAGTGCTGTTGCATGCCTGACGGTGTTTCGAATGTTACAGTGGATTAAAATTAAATGTGTAAAATTGGAGCCCACTCTTGAGGCACATGGAGATATCTAGGGCCTTTGCGAACAGGGATTATGAGCTTTTGTTTGATTTCGGTGGAATCCTGTTTTAAAGAACGGGTGAGGTTTGGAAGCCCATTAGCCTGGAGATCCCTGTTAGCATTTATGTAATGGTTTCTCGGTTCTTGGTACTGTTGTGGGGACTGCCACAGGACCAGAGATTGTTTATAACAATGCCTTTTCCCAACCGAGTAAAGAGGTATAGAAAGGAAAAACAATGACTAACATATGTGGTAACGTGAATACTGTCAGTAGTACACACTGGGTGAGGTCTGTGGTCAGGAGAAGAGATCCCAGTAGGGTGAGATAAATGCTTCAAGGTGGGAATAGTTTGAGGTGGGCCTTTATAATTGGATGAGATAGTGACAAACTCAGGTGGTAGTAATGGGGAGTCTTTGGAAGACAGCAGGGGGCAGGATGGATGTGATTCGGGATAAAAGCCTTTTTTTTTTTTTTTTTTGTCTAAAGTTTTACACAAGTCTCCTTTTCCCCCAATTGACCCTCCCCCCACCCAGCCGTTCCCACCCAGGGCAAGCCCCCACTGCCCCAGTGTCTGTGTCCATTGGTTATGCTAATATACAAGTCCTTTGTTTGCTCTCTAACCCGCCCCCCCCCCCCCCTACCATTTGTCTCTAGATCAGCCGTGGGCAAACTACGGCCGGATCCGGCCCGTTAGGCTGTTCTATCCCGCGAGCGGAGGGTTCTCTTGCTCTCCCCTCCGCTCCTTCACCAGCAGCAGTGTTAACATGGCAACTTCGGTTTATATCCGCCCATTCAGTAGAAGGAACAACCTCTCAATCTTCCAGAGGCTCCTTGTAATGCCCGCAGACGCATCCCCGACATCACCCTGGGAATGCGTAGACACGTTATGGTGGTGAAGTAGGGAGACACGCCCCTGGAGAGCACAGTATCAGAGCATTAGCTAAAAAGGAGACCAACAACACTGTTCCCGCTGAAGTTGATGTTTTAAAGACCAAAAACCTTTCAACCCAGTCTACATTGCCATCTACGTCCCGGGCATAATTTGGAAGTTGCACTAAAGAAAATGTTTAATTTACTGTTTACACATTTTGTTCTTTTCTATTTGTTTTAGTTTTAAATTATTTTATTATATTTAAGTTTAATTTGAAAGGCTTTTGTACCTTTCCTTTGTTAGGCAATTTTATTTTGCCTTTGCCATCTTCAATATAAGGTATGTTATTGTGCTATGATTCCTCCATTTTCTGAAGTTTCAAATTATAATAGTGTTTACATTCTTCTTGTTAAAATGTTTGAAATGAATAAAACTATTGAAATAAAAAAAAAGACCGTACCCTTTTATGTAATGATGTTTACTTTGAATTTATATTAGTTCACACAAACACTCCATCCATGCTTTTGTTCCGGCCCTCCGGTCCAGTTTAAGAACCTTGTGGCCCTCGAGTCAAAAAGTTTGCCCACCCCTGCTCTAGATCGATCTATTCTTGTTCATCAAATTATGTTAATCATTATA
Organism: Plecotus auritus; assembly: GCF_963455305.1. Classification (NCBI taxonomy): domain Eukaryota; kingdom Metazoa; phylum Chordata; class Mammalia; order Chiroptera; family Vespertilionidae; genus Plecotus; species Plecotus auritus. The sequence goes on along the minus strand of NC_137771.1, from coordinate 169,695,533 downwards.
TCTCACATATGAGTGAGATCATGTGATATTTATTTATCTTTCTCCGACTGGCTTATTTCACTTAGCATAATGCTCTCCAGTTCCATCCATGTCGTTGCAAATCGTAAAAGTTCCTTCTTTTTTATAGCCACATAGTATTCCATTGTGTAGATGTACCACAGTTTTTTAATCCACTAATCTGCTGATGGGTACTTAGGCTATTTCCAAATCTTAGCTATGGTGAATTGTGCTGCTATGAACATAGGGGTGCATATATTTCTGATTGGTGTTTCTGATTTCTTGGGATATCTTCCTAGAAGTGGAATTACTGGGTCAAATGGGAGTTCCATTTTTAGTTTTTTTGAGGAAACTCCATACTGTCTTTCACAGTGGCTGCCCCGGTCTGCATTCCCACCAGCAGTGCACCGGGGTTCCTTTTTCACCACATCCTTGCCAGCACTTGTCGTTTGTTGATTTGTTGATGATAGCCATTCTGACAGGTGTGAGATAGCATCTCATTGTTGTTTTGATTTGCATCTCTTGGATGATTAGTGACTCTTAGCATGTTTTCATATGTCTCTGGGCCTTTTGTATGTCCTCTTTGGAAAAGTGTCTATTTAGGTCCTTTGCCCATTTTTTTGATTGGATTGTTTATCTTCCTTTTGTTAAGTTGTATGAGTTCTCTCTAAATTTTGGAGATTAAACCCTTATCTGAAATATCATTGGCAAATATGTTCTCCCATGCAGTGGACTTTCTTATTGTTTTGTTGATGGATTCTTTTGCTGTGCAGAAGCTTTTTATTTTGATGTAGTCTCATTTGTTTATTTTCTCCTTAGTCTCCCTTGCCCTAGGAGCTGTCGGTAAAGATAAGGGGACAATTCTTGAACTTCATCTATACTTCTGATTCATTGATCCTTCCATTTTATGGCAAAACCCATACTCTGGATGAACCCAATCTTTTTGCCCTTTTTGCACCTGCACGGATCTGGATTAACTTTGCTGGGGAAAGTCCTGGATAAATTGATGACACTGTAAAATGAAAATGGTCAACCACTTGAAGATTCACTCAGTATGGGCATGAGATCCTTCTTATCCTCTGTTTCTGTGGTGAGCCTACTTTCTTTTTCCAATGACAATTCCCTAAACTTTCTGTATACTCTCATCATCTCTTTCTCATTTTCAGCTGATGAGTTCTTTGTAAGTCAGGTCAGTTCTGCATCTAGTCTATCAACTTTTTCCTCCTTCACTATCAGATCCTTGTCCAGATCATCCACATTTCTCACCTAAACCACTTCAGGCCTTGTACCCCTCCAATCACTTCTCTGTTCAGAAGCAAAAAGGGACACTTCCTTACTTAAAATTCTTCAATGAATTCCATTGCGCTTAGAACTTAGAATAAAATCCAAATTCCTAAGCACGGCCTACAAAAATCCTTGGTCTGGGTTGTATTCTTAAGAACATCAGTCACTCACCCCCTTCCTTTACCTGCTTTTCACATAGCTGGTTCCTTAATCGTCAGGTTTCAGAGTATGTCACCACCTGAGACCTTACTAAAACAAACCTATTTAAAACATTCTTTGTAGTTTTACATGACCTCTAACCCTAAATGTTCTATAACACAGCATGCTTCTTCTTTTGTTTCACTTATCACAATCTGCAATTACTTGTTTATTTTTATTTCTTCCATTCCAGGGGTGGGCAAACTTTTTGACTCGAGGGCCACAATGGGTTCTTAAACTGGACCGGAGGGCCGGAACAAAAGCATGGATGGAGTGTTTGTGTGAACTAATATAAATTCAAAGTAAAGGAGCGGAGGGGAGAGCAAGAGAACCGGATAGAACAGCCGGATCCGGCCCGCGGGCCGTAGTTTGCCCACGGCTGCATTAGACCTTAAGTACCTTGAGGGCAGGACCTATATCTGTTTTGTTCATCACAGGCAGCAAGTATAGTGAGCACTTGTTACATATTTGTTGAGGGAATGAATAAGGGAACCCTGTGCCAAGTCCAGAGTAAGAGGGAAAAGAGCTTGGCCTGGTCCAGGAACTGAAAGGAGTTGGTATGAGGAGTGGTGAGAAAAGAAGGATCATAAAGGGCACCTAATACCAAGTTAAAGAGTCTGGACTTTCTGTGAAAGTGGGAAGCCTTTGAAGAGCTTATCTGGGAGAGTAACATGATCAGGTTTAGTTTTAAGGAACATCACTCTGGCTGAAGGATGGAACATAGATTCAAGGGAGAAAGACTAAAGGACAAAGTACTTAATCCCCATTAATTTTAGTTACCTCTGTAAAATGCATAATTATTATGAAAGTTAAAGATACTTATAGATCATCAAGCACAGTATCTGGCAGGATTTATGTATTTAATAAAGGTAACCATTTGTATTATTAATAGAAAGTGCTGGCATTGCTGACTGATGTTGAAACTGAGAGAAAATAAATTAGAGATATCTGAAAATTTCCAGTCTGAGAAATGACATATAAATTAGGAACCTGAAGAAAAAAGGAGGTGGTTGGGAGAGCACCTTTGAGTTTTCGTATGAATGCATAGAGTTTAGGTTTGGAAGGATACTGCCAAAGATGTCAAGCATGCAGAAGGGGAAGATGAACTTTTTATTTTTTATGGTATTCACATACCATAAATTCATCCTTTCAAAGTGTACAGTTCACTGGTTTTTACTATTTTCACAAAGTTGTGCAGCCATCACTACTATAACTTCAGAACGTTTTCATCACACCCAAAAGAAACCTGGTACCCATTAGCAGTCACTCCCCATCCACCCCCCTTTCCAACTCCTGGCAATCACTAATCTACTCTCTGTCTCTATGAATTTGCCTATTCTGTACATCCTTCCTATATAATAATCCTATATAATGAAAGGGTAATATGCAAATTGTCCCTTCCACCTGAGTTTCAACCAGGGGGTGGGGCCGGCCCACCAATGGCCCCACACCCTATCAGCCCTCCCACCCCATCAGGGGTGGGGCCGGTCAGACCCCACCCGTGCGTGAATTTGTGAACCAGACCTCTAGTTTCATATAAATGGAATTATAATATGAGGCCTTTTGTGTATGTTTGTTTTCACATAGCATAATGTTTTCAAGGTTCCTCCACATTGTAGCATGTGTCAGTACTTCATTCCTTTTTATGGTTGAATAATATTCCACCCATAGTGTGGATATACCACGTTTTATTTATCCATTCATCAGTTAATGAGCATTTGGGTTTCCACTTTGGGGCTACTATGACTAATGCTGCTCTGAACATTCATATGCAAGTTTTTGTATGAGCATATGTTTTCAGTTATCTTGGTCATAATATCTAAGAGAGGAATTTCTGGGTCATATGATAATTCCATATTTAGCTTTTTGAGGAAACTGGTTATTCTTCATCTCAAAGTCCTAAGGAGCGGGTAAAATGTGATCAATTTAGGTTCATTCCTGGTAAAAATGTACCATCCTGGTGAGTGATGTTGATAATGGGGGGTGGAGTATTCATGTGTGAGTGGAGGGGGTATGTGTGAAATCTCTTTACCTTCCTCTGAATTTTGTAGTAAGCCTAAAACTAATCTAAGTAATAGTCCTAAACAAACAAATATGAAACTACTTTGTTAAGAATCAACTTACTTGTACACATGTATATTAGCATAACCAATGAACACAAACACTGGGGCGGTGGGGGCTTACCTGGGGTGGGAATGGCCTGGCGGGGGTGGGGGGGGTCAATTGGGGGAAAAGGAGATTTATGTAAAACTTTAGACAATAAAAAAAAATCAACTTAAAATTTGAGTTTAAGGTGTTACTTGCAGGATCACACATTGATTAAAGCATTTAGTGAAATTAAAAATTATAATTCTTTAAATCTGATTCTGTCTTTCAGACTGAGGTTATTATGTTTATTTCTATTAGGCTCTCATAGTTTTAGTTATAGCTAGGTTTATACCTTTGTGAAGAGAATGATTTATTCTTTCTACTGTTCTTTCAGTCTTGCCCAAGGAAATATCTCATTTTAGCATTGTATGGATTTGAGTTTCATATATAGCTGACCCTCCTCTACTAGATTTACTCTTTAGTTAGAGATGCCATATTCTCTGTGTCATTCTTATTCTCACTTTTTAAAAAAAGGTCAGGGGGAGGCACAAGATTTTAAAGAAAAACAAACACCTGTATGATAAAGAGTAAAAAATTAATATGTAAGTAAAATACTTCATACTTGATAATGATGAATATTAGAAAAAGAATAGTATTGATTTTTTAATAGTAGTAAAAAAACAAATAATATAAAGTTTGTCACCTTTGTCATTTTCAAGAGTACAGTTCAGTAGTGTTAAGTATATTCACATTATTGTGAAACAGATCTCCAGAACCTTTCATCATGCAAATCTGAAACTCCCTGTCCCCCTGACCCCCACACTCCCGCTCCCATCAGCTCTGGTAACTGTCATTCTACTTTCTGTTCCTATGAATTTGCCTATATTAGTTCCTTTGTATAAGTGGAACAATACAGTATTTATCTTTTTGTGACTGGTTTCTTTCACTTGGCATAAAGTCCTCAAGGTTCATCCATGTTGTAGCATGTGACAGGATTTCTTTCCTTTTTAAGGCTGAATAATATTCCACTGTATGTGTAAATATTTTGCTTGTCCATTCATCTCTCAATGGACATTTGGGTTACTTCTGTTGTTGCCTATTATGAATAGTGCTGCTGTGAATATGGATGTGCAGATATCTTTTCATGACTCTTCTGCTGAATATTTTTGATGAAAATTGAGATAAAATAACCAGGTGTTGTTTTTTTTAGATTATGAAAAATTTACATAGTGAAAGCTGAAGAGATGGAAACATTTTGGTAGAAATTTTAAAAATATTTTGGAACATTTTGAAGAGCTTTATAAAGATTTACTATTCCTTGCTTTAGGTTTAAGACCAGTATTACTTTTGAACTTATAACTAGTATTTATGAGCCAGTTTCTGGTTAATGAATGGATTAAAGTAAGGAAGAGGGGTAACTGGGCAAGAGTGTTAAGTGTAAGAAGATGAACGAGGATGGTAGCTGTCCAGCATGTAACTGTCTCCCATCCCCAGGTGAACTTGCTTGGGGGCTCACTACCACATCAAGTATTGTTATTGGCAAGATGAAGTCATAACAGCCTCAACATTTCTGCTTGTGGTATCTTCAGTAGCACCATCTTCTGGGACTTGAAATTCAAAGGGTTTTTAAACTATACATCAGTTTACTTAAGCATTATGTTAAGTTTCAGGAGAATTATCTTAGTTTGTATTGTCATTTTAAAATAGTGACTATAAAATGAAAAATTACATTTGGTGTAAATTTTACCATTTGGTATTTAGTCATTTTGTTAAGTAGTACTTGCATAATTCCATTAGTGTTCAGTATTTTTCTGACATGGCCCAATGTTCATGATTTGTTACCCTAATATCTACCATTTCTAATATCTACCATTCCAGAGGTTTTAAAGTTTCCTGTATGTATATACAGTAGTTGTCAGACTGATGAAACCGTCATAGGTGTGTGTGTGTGTGTGTGTGTGTGTGTGTGTGTGTGTATCATGTGTGTATATATATATGTGTGTGTGTATATATATATATATATATACATTATATCTATATCTATCTCTCTGTGTATATGTACTGTACCACTACAGTGAGTCTGTGTATTGTAACTTTTTAAAAAACATATTTTTATTGATTTCAGAGAGGAAGGGAGAAGGAGAGAGATAGAAACATCAATGATGAGAATCATTTATTGGCTGCCTCCTGCACGCCCACTACTGGGGATCAAGCCCACAACCCAGGCATGTGCCCTTGACCAGAATCAAACCCAGGATCCTTCAGTCCACAGGCGGACGCTCTATCCACTGAGCCAAACCAGCTAGAGCTGATTGTAACTTTTGACTTACTCTGATATCACCTTCTGAAAGTTTTTGAATAGATTGAAAACTATTAAATTTAATAGTTCTTAAATTTTTTATTAAAATTATATGTGAGTTCATTTTAATTTCAGGATCTTTGTCTTTGTTGTATTCTATTAACATTAGGAGAGTATTCTGGAAACGTGTGTTAGTACACACAGACCTAGGTAAAGGTCCCTGACTGAAAATCTACCTCTGTAAGCAGAGGGCAGGGAAAGCCTGAATGCTACCAGGTACAGAAAATTACTTTATGTGCTCAGAATTATGGCCTGTTCCAGGAACCAGCACCAAGTGGGAGGCAGGGGAGGGGTGCTGACTTACATCAGAATGAACATGGATTACAATCAGACTGCCTCTAAGGGGGGTCTGTGCTAAGCAATCTCTGTTCTGGTCCATGTCCAGCTCTCAGGTCCTGCAGTGGTCACATCATAGAGCAGTCTCTCCTCCACAACTTGGTATATTTTCCTCATTCTTGTCTTGAATTCAAAATCTCAGATACAAATCCACGCCAGCTATTGACTGAAGGCAAATTGCTAACAAATTCAGAGAAATTAGATTTCAAATTATCTTGTACTTTCCGTTAACTAAAGAAAAAAATTACTGAGAAAAAGGCAATTTGCTTTTTGATGGTGTATCATTATCTCCAAAAAATTAGTTATTAACCAAGCTGTAATAAATTGTCTGAATAACATGCTACATTTAGAGGGAAAAGAGACTGTTGTGCAACACCTAGATCACTGATCTGCTTTTTCAGCAATTTCTAAGTCATCTAATTAGACATTGCTGCTTCCTAGAATTTTATTTTATTTTTTTTTTAGATTTAAAATATATTTTTATTTTTATTTTTATTTTTTTTATTTTCTAAAGTTTATTAGTTTCATTTTCTTTTTTTTTTTAATTGTTTGAAGTATTACAAATAGTAGGACATATGTCTCTTTTTTTTTTCCTTCCCCATTGACCTTTCCCCGGCCTCCCTTTCCCCCCAGTACATGCCTTTACCTGCCCCCTCCCCCCGCTTCCTAGAATTTTAGACTTAAACACACTTATCCTTTAAAGGCTGTCAAGGTTGCTTCACAATTTATATAGCTCTTTGCATATACTGTTGGCATGGAGTAACTGGTGCATCCCTAAGCTGTTTAATTAATACAGTATAGATTGCATTCTTCTGAAAGGAAATTGTAATACTTAAACTTGTTAATTTAATGGCCTGGTTCATTGTTGATTAAACTATCAGAAACCAAAGTAGTTTTATCTCACAACCAGCTGGTTGTCTTATTTCACTGATAGGCCTGAAATTCTGTAAATAAGCTGATTTCCTATTACAGGGAGCATCCTATTGCTGTGCACTGTATACGTTTTATAGCACTTTTCATTCATTTAGCAAATATTGGAACATTTAATCTATTCCAATCATTGGACCAGGTGTTTTAGTTTTTAGAGTCTCCTACTTAATAATGTCTGGGATTTTTTTAGATCAGATCATTAAATAGTTTTAAAATTTTTAACATTATATTAGAGAGAAATGTACTTATTTTCTTTGAAACTGTTCTGTCAAAACACTAGACATGTTTTGGGAACTTTCAAGCCATATGATCTATCAGTTCTGATTTAAGATAAGCAGAATAAATAAAAACCCAACCCCAAACAGATTGGTGCTCCTATTTATCTCTGTCCTTTAAATTCCTAGAAGTAAAATGTTCAAAGCTTGAATATCTTACAACCTTAGAACTGACAGAATGCTACAGTGGGTTAGACCAGCCATGATTCATCCTACTTAAGCCACAGAGCACTTTATAGGAATGTTTAAAAAAAATTAACTTAGTAAAATGTAAAGATCTTATTGGTTTTATTCCAAGATTCATGAGTCGGGCAGCATCCCATCTAGCAGATAGAAAGGAGCTCCAAGAAGCTGTACAAATGAAAGACTTTTATAGGCGCAGGGGAGTGGGAACAAGGAAGTTACACTAGCAAAACGTGGATTGGCTGTGGCAAGGTCATTTTCCTTGAGAGATGTCAGGGTCTATCAGGCAGATTGCCTCGCCAGTACTAACCAGGTGATTCTTGATTGGTTCAATGTTCCATTTCTATGAGAGCTGAAACTGTAATTAAGTTTGAGGTTGGTGACTTGGGGCTTAACATAAGCAACTCCATTTTGAGCCTGGTGTCTTGTTTTTAACAGAGAATATATGGTTGTCCTTGAAAACGATAGCTTCAGAAGGTGAGATGTTATACCAGTTATGAGCTAATAACAGTGTATTGACAATAAGAGTTAATTTTTTTTTTAATATGAAAGGATTCAGGAAGTAGAATTTGGCTGGTGGCTCAGTGGCACAAAGATGGACATCTTTGCATTCTTTCAGCTGACATTGCAATTTCCGGGGCTGTTCTTTTATCTCTCAAGATGGCTAACCATTATGTCTGTTTCCCAAGCCAAAGATAGGAGAGGAGGATAAGGGCAAAAAGAATGACTCGAAACTTCCAGATGTATCTCTGGCCGTTCCTATCTGCAAAGGGGTCTAAGAAATGTAATTTTTCAGCTACTCCTAATGACCAAAGTTCTGCTAGTAAGGAAGAAGAGAATGGTAAGTTAGGCAGCCAGCAGCCTCTACTATTAACACCTCCCCCAACACATATACAACGCACAAACCAAACCATTCCTCCCTCCCCCAACAGCTCATATGGATTATCTATCAGTCGATCTAAAGCTTTCCTGCACCTATTTATCTTTTCAGCTTATATTATCTCTCCTGAGATTTTGGTGCCAGTGTAAGTCCCTCAGTTTTAATTCTCTGGTATCAGGATTGTGCAGTGGAAAGAGCCCCGGACTTGGAATCGGGAATGGGACCTATAGTTTCAGTTCATCACCAGGGTGTTGCCCTTTGATATCTGAGCTTCCATTTCTTCCTTCGGGTAGTGGTAATAAAATACCTTCTCTGCCTTCTTAGAGGATCACATCTGCATTTTTATTTTACTGTATATAGGACTATGTGGCATATTTCTCCATCTTTACCATCTCTGCCTTCCTCACTGCCACTTCTTGTTTAGGGCCTTGTTATCACACTTCTCTCTTGGCTATTGCAATAGTTATCTGAGTCAATTCCAGTCCTTACAACTCTACAGATTTCTACATAGCCCTCATTTTTATTGTTACTGGACATATGTACCATGGGGGAAATATTTAGTTATACTTTTTACTCTTAGACACTAGGTTTATATTTTCCGATTTATTTTGCGGTAGTAGATATTTTATATGTATGTATATACATATATTACAAATGTATATCTTATGATTATTTTGTTAAAAGCAAATTCCTGAGTTACTAGGTTAGTGGGTGGTTCTTTGAGACTTCTGCTTCATTTTCCCAGTTATTTCTCAAAGGATAGTTCTAATTTTTATGCCACAAATGAGAGAGTATTATGAATGTATTAATAGCTTTTCATACATAGTCTAGCAAAACTTTAAAAATATATAATAGCCCTAGCTGGTTTGGCTTAGGAGATAGAGCGTCGAACTGCAAACGGAAGGGTTCTGGGTTTGATTCCAGTCAAGGTCATATGCCTGGGTTTCAGGCTCCATCCCCAGTGTGGGGCATGCAGGAGGCAGCTGATCAACGATTCTCTCTCATCATTGATGTTTCTCTCTCTCTTTCCCTCTCCTTCCCTCTCTGAAATCAATAAAAATATATTTTTAAAAATTGTTTTAAAATATAATAAAAATGCAGCTTGTCCATTTTCATGCACATGGAATCTGGCCCTACAAGTCCTGGAAGATTTGGTGCACTGCAATCTGGTAACCTTGTATGTATAGGCCAGTATGAGTTCAGACCTTAAATGTGCATTTATCATACATGTCAAAAGTGGTAAACATTTCAAGGAAAGATAGAAACATTTTTTTATTCCTTGTAACATCCTGTTTTCTTTAACAGGGTACTTCAAGGTCATTTGAAGATAAAGTTGGGGCCTGGCTGGTGTGGCTCAGTGTTTGAGCATCGACCTATGAACCAGGTGGTTATAGTTCGATTCCTGGTCAGGGCACATTGCCAGGATTGCAGGCTCGATCCACAGTATGGGGCGTGCAGGAGTCAGCCAATCAGTGATTCTCTCTCATCATTGATGTTTCTTTCTTTTTTTCTTGTAACAGCTTTATTGAGATATAATTCACATACCACACAATTCACATATTTAATATGTATAATTCAATAGTTTTTAGTATATGTAGAGTTGTGCAACCACTAATCTCCTTTCTATTTCTATGGATTTGCCCTATTCTGGACATTTCATATCAATGAAATCAGCCAATATGTGGTGTTTTATGACTGACTGACTTTCGCTTAGCATAATGTTTTCTTCAAAAGTTCACCTATGTTGTACTGTGTATTAGTACTTTGTTTCTTTTTTTTTCTTTATTGACTAAGGTATTGCATACATGTCCTTATCCCCCCATTGCCCTCAACCCCCCAGTCATGCCCTCACCCCCTGGTGTCTGTGTCCATTGGTTAGGCTTATATGCATGCATACAAGTCCTTTGGTTGATCTCTCCCCCTTACCCCCACCCTCCCCTACTTTCACTCTGAGGTTTGACGGTGTGATCGATGCTTCTCTGTCTCTGGATCTGTTTTAGTTAATCAGTTTATGTTGTTCATTATATCCCACAAATGAGTGAGATCATGTGATATTTATATTTCTTTGATTCTGACAGGCTTATTTCACTTAGTATAATGCTCTCCATTTCCATCCATGCTGTTGCAAATGGTCAGAATTCCTTCTTTTTTACAGTAGTGTAGTATTCCATTGTGTAGATGTACCACAAGTGCTAACAAGGATGCAGAGAAAAAGGAACCCTCTTGCACTGATGGTGGGAATGCAGACTGGTGCAGCCACTGTGGAGAACAGTATGGAGTTTCCTCAAAAAACTAAAAATGAAATTCCCATTTGGCCCAGTGATCCCACTTCTAGGAATATATCCCACCAATTAGAACCACCAATCAGAAAGGATATATGCACCCCCATGTTCATAGCAGCACAGTTTACCATAGCTAAGATTTGGAATCATCACTGATGTTTCTATCTCTCTTCCTCTCCCTTCCTCTCTCAAATAAATAAAAATATGTTTTAAAAACATAATAAAGATAGTTGGGGCTTTTTTTTACATGGAGACCTAAGAGTGTCTCTCCTTCCTCACTCCATGTAGTCCCCACCTCTCCTACCTGCCCTTCCCCTCTCTAAGCTTCCATACCGATTTCCTCCTCACTTGCAAGCCCTGAGTATGTAGAAGGTGACACACTGTTATCAAATGTCAACTGCTGAAGGCTTAGAGCTTGCTCACTTTCACCAAGGGTTTAGGAAAGGATTCTGAGTTTTTGCCCTTGTCTAAGAAAGGAAATCAAATTGACTTAAATTTTCATTTTCTTTAAAAGTAAGTCTTATAATCAGACAAATTACTCAAGTTCCTCAATGAGTCCTGCCCCATTCCTCATTCTTTTATCAAAAAGTTTATAAAAAGTTGGATGATGGGAGAATTTGGATTAGTTATGAGCTTTTCTAAAATTTTTTGAATTAAGTGTAATTACAGATTACATAACTGAAATACATAATTTAGCTGATTCAGACAATCATAAATATATGTTTTGGGGGTCAAAGTATGAAGCATTTTTTTACCTTTCCCAGAACACTTTCATCTTAACACATTGCGGATGGATCATGAGAATTCTCTCTTCATATTACACAGTGTTTTACAAAGATACTAGCTTGTAAGCATATGTAATCAATAACTTCAAAATGCAATGGGTATTTAATTTTAAAGCGTGCCTTTAACATTTATGTAAAACATTTTTGTACTGTTCAACAGAAATTTATCTGGCTACTACGTAAAGCTAGCAATAAAACTACTGGACCGCAATGTGTTTAACATATCTTTAAAGAGAAACTTACTTATTCTTTTATTTAGCAAATTAGAGGCTCGTTGCACGAAATTCGTGCACGAGGGCAGGGGGTGTCCCTCAGCCCAGCCTGCACCCTCTCCAATCTGGGACCCCTTGAGGGATGTCCCACTGGGATCGGGCCTAAACAGGCGGTCAGACATCCATCTCACAATCCAGGACTGCTGGCTCCCAACTGCCCTCCCCTGCAGGCCTGGGTCCACCCCAACTGTCCTCCCCTGCAGGCCTTGTCCTCCCCCAACTGCCCTCCCCTGCAGGCCTTGTCCCCCTTAACTGCCCTCCCCTACAGGCCTGCCCCCCCCAATTGCCCTCTCCTGCAGGCCTGGTCCCTCCCAACTGCCCTCCCCTGCTGGCCTGGTACCCCTAACTGCCCTCCCTGCTGGCCTGATCACCCACAACTGCCCTCCCCTGCTGGCCTGGTCACCCCTAACTTCCCACAACTGCCCCCCCCCTGCAGGCCATCTTGTGTCCACATGGGGGCAGCCATCTTGTGTCTTGGTGTGCTGGTCAATTTGCATATTACTCTTTTATTAGATAGGATACTAATATTTACTATCCTATCCAGAATTAACATCATATAATTCTGCGGAATTTATTGAAGTACTCATTTCTTAGCACCTATGCTCTTTATAAATGTAATTGAAGCCAATGATTATTTTTTTATTTTTACAAATATTTTATCTATTAAGTTAGTTAATCCTCACCCAAGGACAGTTTTCCATTGATTTTTAAAGAGAGTGAAACATCTATGTGAGAGAGACACATTGATTGGTTGCCTCTCACACACTCCCCAACCGGGCCTACAACTGAGGTACATGCCCTTGACCAGAGTCAAACCTGTGACCCTTCAGTCCATGGGCTGACACTATCCACTGAGCCAAACTGGTCAAGGATTAACCCTGATACTCTTCCTAGCACATTTTTAAAATTCTTTTTAAATCTTTCAATAAAAGTAATTCCTCTTTTCCCACTGACTGATATATTTTTATTAATTCAGTTGGTTTTGGGGGCATGGATATGTGATAGAGCAAGTAGAATTGTTGCTGACTCCAGCAATTCTGGTTGTTCTAGAGTAGTTTATATCAGCTTTTCTTATCCTCTGTTTAGAAAATAATATTTTCAAAAAATTGCATCTTTTTAAATTTAAATAGTTAGAAAGCCTTTTAAAAAAACATTTTGACATTGTAAGTATTTTCTAACATTTAAAATTTAATATAATTCATTGATGAATTATGGTTGTTTGATATTTATATTTATACTAGAGGCCCGGTGCACGAAATTCATGCATGGGGGCAGGAAGTCCCTCAGCCCGGCCTGCACCCTCTCCAATCCAGGACCCCTCAGGGGATGTTCAACTGCCGGGACATCCCTCTTGCAATCTGGGACCACTGGCTCCTAACCACTCGCCTGCCTGCCTGCATGATCACCCCTAACCTCTCTGCCTGCCTGCCTGATTGCCCCTAATTGCTCTCCCCTGCTGGCCTAATTGCCCCTAACTGCTCTTCCCTGCCAGCCTGATCGCCCCTAACTGCTCTCCCCTGCTGGCCTAATTGCCCCTAACTGCTCTTCCCTGCCAGCCTGATCGCCCCTAACTGCTCTCCCCTGCCAGCCTGATCGCCCCTAACCGCCTCTGCCTTGACCCCTGCCACTGTGGCTTTGTCCGGAAGGATCTCTGGTCTAATTAGCATATTACCATTTTATTAGTATAGATTTATATGATCAGTAATAAGTGAAGTGTAATTACACAAAAAGATTTGCCATAATAAAAACTATACTAGCTATTTTCCCTATTACATGAAATAACTATAGTTACTTATCTGTTGCTCTATTTATTTCTCTTCCTAGATGAATATGTCAAACCTTTCACACCAGAGAAAGCAAAAGAAATTATCATGTCTTTACAGCAACCTGCAGTCTTCTGTAATATGGTTTTTGATTGGCCAGCACAACACTGGACTGCTGAGCACCTTTCCAAGGTCCTTCATGGCAAGCAGATACGATTTAGGATGGGAATGAAAAGTACAGATACAGGTAGGTATGATTACCGCAAGTAATCATAACAATAATGTCTCTTCAATAGCTTTTCCACATTCCCAGCAGTGTGTTCTTTATCTTTAGAAAATCCTTTATTTCTAATTTTCCTTTTGACCATTTTCAGATAGGGAATATTTTATTGGAAGTTTTAGGATAGTTTGTGTTAAGATTTTTTTTTAAAGAATAAACAACCTATAGTTTATAACCTCATCTATATATATAAAAGCCTAAACGATTGTCTGACTGTTTGCCTGTCCGACCTGTAGCTATGACACGCAATGACCACCAGAGGGTAGACGCTCAATGCAGGAGCTACTAAGCTGTGGCAACTTGGCAGCTGCAATTCTTGGATGATACACCCGGAACCGGAGAGGAGGGAGCCCGATTCCGGGGTGCGTCACCCAAGAACCGCCCTCTTGCAATCTGGGACCCCTTGGGGGATGTCGGAGAGCTGGTTTTGGCCGGATCCTCGCAGGCCATACTGAGGGACCCCACCAGTGCAGGAATCTGTGCACTGGGCCTCTAGTATAAAATGTTTTTCTTCAAGTATGTGGCAAGTGCTTAATATTTGCTAATCTGCTATTATTTCTGTTCCCACATGACTGAAAATAACCAATAGTAATCTAATAGTTGCTCCCACTTTTGACTTGCGTAGAATGTGTCCTTTTATGTGTGGCTTCAGGCACTATTTTATAGTGCTCAGTCTTGGTTGAAATTTTATCTCTCTGCCTTAACAGCTGCCTGACCTCCATTGCAGCTAATATGTAAAGCTATTTTCTTATTCTCTTAAGCAATTAGATTTTGCTAGCTCCCTCTTCTTCCCTGAATACTTGTAATGTTTTGATTTCTTTGCCTTATAGTCAGATAGCACAATTATTGTTACCTCTCAGAATCCTATATAGTAAAAGGCCAATATGCAAATTGACCAAACGACAGAAGGACCAGTGGCTATGAAGCACACTGACCACCAGGGGGCAGACGTTCAATGCAGGAGCTGCCCCCTGGTGGTCAGTGAGCTCTCACAGGGGGAGCGCCACTCAGCCAGAAGCTGGGCTCACAGCTGGTGAGAGCAGCAGTGGTGGCAGGAGCCTCTCTGGCCTCCACAGCAGTGCTAAGGATGTCCAACTACCAGCTTAGGTTCGCTCCCCCTGGTGGGCCTATGTCGGCAGTCGGACATCCCCTGAGGGCTCCTGGACTGCAAGAGGGTGCAGGCCGGGCTGAGGGACCCCCCGCCCCCCAAGTGCACGAATTTCATGCACTGGGCCTCTAGTAGTTAATATAAGAGAAGGATATCGTTTCTAATCTAAAGGAGTCCACAACATTGTCTGGCTTCAGAATGTGTGTTTAACTTATATTTAAATATGGGCAGGTTTGGTAGTCTAGAAATTGAGCATTTTTTTAAAATATTTTTTATTAAGGTATTATATGTGTACATATCTTAACATTGCCCCCCCCCACCCCAATCCCATACATGCCCTCACACCCCAATGTTTTGCATCCGTTGGTTACTCTTACATACATGCATATAAGTCCTTCAGTTGATCTCTTATTTCCCCCACCTCTCCCTAACCTTACCGCTGTAATTTGACAGTCTGTTCGATGCTTTACTGCCTCTGTATCTATCTTTTTGTTCATTAGTTTATAATGTTTTTCATTATCCCCAGATGAGTGAGGTCATGTGATATTTTTCTTTCATTGACTGGCTTATTTCACTTAGCATAATGTTCTCTAATTCCATCCAGGTGCCTACAAATGGTAGTAATTCCTTCTGTTTTATGGCAGCATAGTATTCCATTGTGTAGATGTACCGTAGTTTTCTGATCCAGTCATCTGCTGACGGGCACCTAGGCTGTTTCCAAATCTTAGCTATTGTAAATTGTGCTGCTATGAACATAGGGGTGCATATATCCTTTCTGATTGGTGTTTCTAGTTTCTTAGGATATATTCCTAGAAGTGGGATTACTGGATCAAATGGGAGTTCCATTTTTAGATTTTTGAGGCAACTCCATACTGTTCTCCACAGTGGCTGCACCAGTCTGCATTCCCACCAGCAGTGCACGAGGGTTCCTTTTTCTCCACATCCTCGCCAGCACTTGTCGTTTGTTGATTTGTTGATGATAGCCATCTGGTGTGAGATGGTATCGCATTGTCGTTTTGATTTGCATCTCTCGGATAATTAGTGACTTTGAGCATGTTTTCATGTGTCTCTTGGCCTTCCTTCTGTCTTCTTTAGAAAAGATTCTATTTAGATCTGTTGCCCATTTTTTTATTGGATCATTTATCTTCCTTTTATTAAGTTGTATAAGCTGCCTGTAGATGTTGGAAATTAAACCTTTATCAGGGATAATATTTGCAAATATGTTCTCCCATACAGTGGGGTTTCTTGTTGTTTTGTTGATGGTTTCTTTTGCTGTGCAAAAGCTTTTTATTTTGATGTAGTCCCATTTGTTTATTTTCTCTTTGGCTTCCATTGCCCTAGGGGCAATATCAGTGAAAAAGTTCTTTTGGCATATGTCTGAGATTTTGCTGCCTGTGGATTCCTCTAGTATTTTTATGGTTTCCCGTCTTATATTTAAGTCCTGTAACCATTTTGAGTTTATTTTTGTGTATGGTGTAAGTTGGTGATCTAGTTTCATTTTTTTGCATGTATCTGTCCAATTTTCCCAACACCATTTATTAAAGAGACTGTCTTGACTCCATTGTATATTCATGCCTCCTTTGTCAAATATTAATTGCGCATATTGGTTTGGGTCGATATCTGGATTCTCTATTCTGTTCCATTGATCTATATGTCTGTTCTTGTGCCAGTACCAGGCTGTTTTGATGACAGTGGCTTTGTAATACAGCTTGAAATCTGGTATTGAGATCCCTCCTACTTTATTCTTCTCTCTCAGGATTGCTGTGGCTATTCGGGGTCTTTTTTTATCCCAGATGAATTTTTGGAGAGTTCGTTCTAGGTCTGTGAAATATGCCATTGGTATTTTAATGGGGAGTGCATTGAATCTATAGATTGATTTGGGTAGTATGGACATTTTAATGATGTTGATTCTACCAATCCATGAACATGGTATGTTCTTCCATCTGTTTACATCTTCCTCTATCTCTTTTTTCAGTGTCCTGTAGTTTTCCGCGTATAGGTCTTTTACCTCCTTGGTTAGGTTTATTCCTAAGTATCTTAATTTTTTTGGTGCGATGGAAAATGGGATTGCTTTTTTAGTCTCTCTTTCTGTAAGTTCACTGTTGGTGTATAGAAATGCCATAGATTTCTTGGCGTTAATTTTGTATCCTGCTACATTGCCAAATTCATTTATTAAGCCTGTTAGTTTTTTGATGGAGTCTTTCGGGTTTTTTATGTACAATATCATGTCATCTGCAAATAAGGACAGCTTTACTTCTTCTTTTCCAATTTGGATGCCTTTTATTTCTTCTTCTTGTCTAATTGCAGTGGCTAATACTTCCAGTACTATGTCAAACAGCAGTGGTGAGAGTGGGCATCCCTGTCTTGTTCCTGTTCTTAGGGGAAATGGTTTTAGTTTTTGCCCATTGAGTATGATGTTAGCTGTGGGTTTATCATATATAGCTTTTATTATGTTGAGGTATGATCCTTCTATTCCCACCTTGTTGAGAGTTTTTATCAAGAAAGGGTGTTGGATTTTGTCAAATGCTTTTTCTGCATCAATTGATATGACTATGTGATTTTTATCTCTCAATTTGTTTATGCGATGTATCACATTTATTGACTTGCGGATATTGTACCATCCTTGCATCCCTGGGATAAACCCTACTTGGTCATGGTGTATGATCTTTCTGATGTACTGCTGGATCCGATTTGCTAGAATTTTGTTGAGGATTTTGGCATCTACATTCATGGGGGATATTGGCCTGTAATTCTCCTTCATTGTGTTGTCTTTATCTGGTTTTGGTATTAGGGTGATGCTGGCTTCATAGAAGGAGCTTGGAAGAGTTCCTTCCTCTTGAATTTTTTGGAATAGTCTGAGGAGGATAGGTTTTAGTTCTTCCTTGAATGTTTGGTAAAACTCTCCTGTGAAGCCGTCTGGCCCTGGGCTTTTGTTTGCTGGAAGCTCTTTGATGACTGCTTCAATTTCTTCCATAGTTACTGGCATGTTGAGCTGTTTAGATTCTTCCTGATTGAGTTTTGGAAGGTTATATTTTTCTAGGAATATGTCCATTTCCTCCAGGTTGTCCAGTTTGTTGGAATAGAGTAGTTCGTAGTATTTTTTAGCAATCCTTTGTATTTCGGTGGGATCTGTTGTTATTTCACCTCTTTCATTTCTAATTTTGTTTATTTGGGTCCTCTCTCTTTGCTTCTTGGTGAGCCTGGCTAGAGGTTCATCAATCTTGTTTATCCTTTCAAAGAACCAGCTCTTGGTTTTGTTGATCTTTTGTATTGTTTCTTTGGTCTCTATGTCGTTTATTTCCACTCTGATCTTTATTATTTCCTTCCTTCTACTTACACTGGGCTTTTCTTGTTGCTCTCTTTCTAACTCTTTGAGTTGTAGGGTTAGGTAATTTATTACCATTGTTTCTTGTTTTTTGCAGTAGGCTTGTAGAGCTATGAACTTCCCTCTCAAGACTGCTTTCGCTGTGTCCCATAGATTTTGGATTGTAGTGTTTTCATTGTCATTTGTTGCCATGATGTTTTTTATTTCTTCTTTGATCTCTCTGGTAACCCAGTCATGGTTTAATAGCATGCTGTTTAGTCTCCATATGTTTGATTTCTTTGGGTTGTTTTTATTGTAGTTGATTTCCAGTTTTATGCCACTGTGGTCTGAGAAGATGCTTGATATGATTTCTATCTTCTTGAATTTGAAGAGACTTTGCCTATGTCCCAACATATGGTCTTTTTTTGAAAATGACCCATGTGCACTTGAGAAGAATGTATATTCTATGGCTTTGGGGTGAAATGTTCTGAAGATGTCAATTAATTCCATCTGGTCTAGTGAGTCATTTAGGATTGATGTTTCTTTGCTGATTTTTTGTTTAGAGGATTTGTCCAATGGTGATAGTGCGGTATTAAAGTCTCCTACTATGATTGTATTGCTGTCAATCTCTCCCTTGATATCCTCCAGGAGTTTTTTTATGTATTTGGGTGCTCCTGTATTGGGTGCATATATGTTTACCAGAGTTATTTCTTCTGTTGGATTGCTCCCTTTAGTATTATGAAGTGGCCTTCCTTATCTCTTGTTATGTCCTTCAGTTTGAGATCTAATTTGTCAGATATAAGTATTGCTACCCCAGCTTTTTTTTTTCAGTTCCATTTGCCTGGAAAACCTTTTTCCATCCCTTCACCCTCAGTCTGTGTGCGTCTTTTTTCTGAGGTGGGTTTCTTGTAGACAGCAGATATATGGGTCGTGTTTTCTTATCCAATCTGTTACCCTATGTCTTTTGATTGGGGCTTTTAATCCATTTACATTTAAAGTTATTATTGACACGTACTTATTTGTCGCCATTCCTATTCTTTACCCCTGTGTTACTTCTTCGCTTCCTATTTCTTTTTTTTTTCTTTTTTTTTTTACAGCAGACCCTTTAGCATTTCTTGCATTGCTGGTTTGGTGGTAATAAATTCCCTTAGTCTTTTTTTTGTCTGTGAAGCTCCTGATTTCACCTTCAATTTTGATTGATAGCCTTGCTGGGTACAGTATTCTTGGATTCAGACCCTTCCTTTGCATGACTTTGTATATTTCATTCCATTCCCTTCTGGCCTGATGAGTTTCTGTTGAGAAATCAGTTGCTAATCTGATGGGGGTTCCTTTGTATGTAACTTTCTGTCTCTCTCTTGCTACTTTTAAGATTCTTATTTTGTCATTGGTGTTTGCCAATTTAATTATAATGTGCCTTGGCGTCGGTCTTTTGGGGTTCATTTTGCTTGGGACTCTGTGAGCTTCTTGGATTTGTGTGGGTTTTTTCTTCCCTATATCAGGGAAATTTTCTGTCACTATTTCTTCAAAGAGGTTTTCTATTCCTTGCTCAAATTCCTTTCCTTCTGGAACCCCTATTATGTGGATGTTGTTTTGTTTCGTGTTGTCCCAAAGTTCCCTTAGGCTCTCCTCCTGCCTTTTAATTTTTTTTTCTAGAAGTTGCTCTACTTGGGTATTTTTTCGCATCTTGTCTTCTAGCTCACTGATACGGTCCTCCGCTTCTAGTCTACTCTTGATGCTTTCTATTGAGTTCTTTACAGCAGCGATGTCATTTTTCATTTCTTCTTGGTTCTTCTTCATTTCCTCTTGGTTCTTGCTCATTTTGTCGAATTTGTCTTCCATTCTTTTCAACCACCTTATGACCATTTCTCTGAATTCTTTCTCTGGAAGGTTGCTTGCCTCCATTTCGTTTACTTCCTTTTCTGGTGATGCCTGCTTTTCTTTCATATGCGGGCTGTTTCTTTGTCTCCCCATGGTCTCTCTTCTCTGGGTGTCTGGTTATGTAGTTCTCTCTCTCTCCTTATCCCAGGCGAAATCTGACCTTTCAGTGGGGGAGTGTAGAGCTCCTCTGAACCCGTGTGTTTGCGCCAATTGGGGAGCGTTGTTCTGGGGCTCGCAGCTGTTCCGTGGGTGCCGCAGTTGTGGATTCTTAGGCTTCCAATAAGCTCCACTTTCCGGATCAAGATCTAGAAATTTAGCATTTTAAGTATTGCTGTGAGGTGATATGAATCTACTAACTGAGACAGAGTTTAAAAAATTATCCGTCTTCTCAAAGCCTCTTTCTTTCATGTTGACCTTCTAGTGGATCTCATAGAATTATTTGGTTTTTGGTGTCTAAACTCTCTTTGTATTCCCATGCCAGACCGAAATGTTTTTGCTGTATTTTTTAAATTAAATGCTAGACCAGCAGCAGCCACATAAAAATCAGCTTGTGCTTTTTCCTTCTTGATTGTAGTCAGATAAATCTTCCACTCATTGAAGACAATAATTTGGAGAGAAATAGGACGTAATTTTTCCTCCCATCCTGGTTAGACTCCAAATACAATACTACTACTAATAGCTAGCAGTTATTGAGAGCTATTGTGTCAGTCACTGGTCTAAGTGCTCTGTGGATATTAACTCTTAATCTTCTTCAGACTTATAGATGAGTCACAGTAATTTGACATTTTCAAATTGATACTTAAGCATAAAAGAAAGTAGAAAGTCTTTGTGGTTGTGACAACTCCTTTGAGTTTTTACTAAAGATATTTTGTTCTTTTTAAAAATTAAAATAAAATGCACATAATGAAAAGTTCACCATTTTAAGTATACAGTGGTTTTAGCATATTCACCATGTTGGGCAACATCATCACTGTCTAATTCTAGAACATTTTCATCGCTCCCTAAAGAAGCCCAGTACCCCTTCAGCAGTCACCCTCTATTCTTCCTCACGCCAGTCCCTGGCAACCACTAACCTACTTTCTGTTTTTATTGATTTGACTATTTTGGGCACATCATATAAATGTAATCATACAATATTGTGGCTTTCTGTGCTAGTTTCTTTCACTCACATAGCATGTTTTCAAGATTCATCCTTGTCGTAGCATGTGTCTGTACTTCATTTATTTTTATTACTGAACTAGAGGCCCAATGCACAAAATGCGTGCACAGGTAGGGTCCCTAGGCCTGACCAGCAATCAGGGCCAATCAGGGCCTTCTGGCTGCCAACTGGGGCCTTTCTTTGTTCCACATTGCCCCCTGGTGGTCAGTGCACATCACTCCCGGTTGAATTTCCACAGGGACAAATTGCATAGTAGGCTTTTATATTTATAGATAATATTCCATTATGTGTATATATCACATTTTGTTTATCCATTAATCAGTTTCTGGCTATTTGGGTTGTTTCCACTCTTAGGCTATTATAAATTAGGCTGCTATGAACATTTATGTACAAGTTTTTGTGTGGACATATGTTTTCATTTCTCCTGGGTTTATACCTAGAAGTGGAATTGCCAAGTCATACAGTAACTCTGTATTAAACCTTTTGAGGAACTGCCAAACTGTTTTCCAAAGCAGCTGAACCATCTTACATTCCCACCCCAATGTATGAGTGTCCAAGTTCTCTGTCCTTGCCAACAGTTAACTCCATTTTTTATTCTGGCCATTCTAGTGGGTGTGAATTATTATCTCATTATGCTTTTGATACACATTTCCCTTGACTAATGATGTTAAGCATCTTTTCATATGCTTATTGACCACTTGGGTATCTTTTTTCGAGAAATGCCTATTCAGATGCTTTGCCCATTTTCTAATTGAGATGTTTTTTGCTTTTGGGTGGTTTGTTGTGTTCTGTTTTTTGTTTTTGGGGGTTTTTTTGGTCTTTTGTTGTTGAGTTGTAAAATAGTTTTTTATGTATTCTGGATACTAAATCTTAAAGTTATTCTTTGAGTATAAATGCAATTCTGCCACAAGCAATAAGAGAGCTGACTCGGAGTCAGCTTGCATGGATTCACATTTTGGCTTACTGTGTGATTTTGGGTAAGTAACTTAACTTCTCTGTAATAGAGTAAATGTGTTCATGTACATAAAACATTTAGAACAGTGCCTAGCACATAGTAAATGCTCAATAAATGTTATTTAAAACATAAATAATTTTAAAATAAAAATATGACTTGCTTATTATAGAGAATATTAAAAAAAAATAGGGAGATCCAGAGAAATTAAAAAGCACTTGGTCCTATTACCAAAGTGGTCATATGTCCATATACGCCTTTTTGTCTTTTAAAAATAATGTATTAATGTTCATAGCCTGCTTTTTTTTTTTAACTTAACATTCTGAGCAGCTTCTCTTAACATTAAATGTGACTTTTAAATGGCTACCTAATATTCCATTATATGATAGTACCATGATGTATTTTTTAAATTCTCTTATTTTGATATTTAAATTGCTTAGAAGTTTTAAATTTTTAAATAGGACTGGAGTAAACAACTTTGAAAATAAATCTTGTCCAGGTTTGTGGTTATTTCTCTAGAATAGATTTCTAAAAGGATCATGACTAGGTCAAGGGATATGACCATTATCATCAGTAGCAACAATACTCATGAAGCTTCTTAACACAGGAACCCTCTGAGTCATTCGGAATGCCTCTCTTAAGTGGTGTTCGGTGATTTGATGACTTACACCCTAAATATCTAGTAGCAACCTGCTTCTCTCTTCCTCCATGGCCATCCTCTAGTTGGGGTTACCCTGCTTTCTCTCCTTCCAGTATCCTTATCTATAGTACCACTGCACCTCCCGCTCTCCCTACCTAGGCTATTCTTCATACTGAAACCAGAGACAGTTTTTGTGGGTTTTTTTAAACTCATTTCTCTGCTTAAACCCTTAAATGGCTTCTCATTACCTTTAGGCTAAAGGTCAAAATTTTGTTTTGGTGTAGAAAGCTGTATTTGTCTCATCAGCTTAATCCCTCTTCCTGAGCTCAAGCCAAACAAGCATTTCTGCATTTTTTGTATTTCTAGAGATTGGTTTCTTACCTCAGGGCCTTTGTGTCTGTAGTCTAGCCATGCTTCTCTCTGTTCCTCTTTCCCCTTACTCCACCTTTACCTAGTTAATTTCTCTTCTTCCTTCAGATATTAGCTCAAATGGCATTTTCTCCTGGAAGTCTTTCCTGACCACATCTCCCTCCCTCACCCCCAAATGTGTGATTCTTAAATTATCTCAGAGCACCCACTATTTCTTAGTAACATTTAGCATAGTTATAATAACTGATTAGTTATGTCAGTAATGAACTGTTTTAAAGTCTCTCTTCCCATGAAGAAGTTCACTTTCTCATGGTGGACTGAGCTCCTAATGGACATTCAGATATTTGTGTGGGGTGAAGAATGAAAGACCTCTGATACTACGGCCCAGCTCTTTGCAGACGGCACTTTTTTAAAAATAATCTTGCTTGGGATGTTGAACACACAATACAACATATAGATGATATAGACTGTATCCTGAATAATTATTTTTAATGTATTTTTTTTATTGATTTCAGAGAGGAAGGGAGAGGGAGAGAGAGAGATAGAAATATCAGTGATGAGAAGGATTCATTGATTGGCTGCCTCCTGCACACCCCCTACTGGAGATTGAGCCCACAACCCGGGCATGTGCCTCCGACCGCAATCGAACCCTGACCTGGTTCATAGGTTAACCACTGAGTCATGCCAGGCAGGCTGAAACCTATATAATTTTATTAACCAATGTCACCCCAATAAATTCAGTTAAAAAGAAATGAAAACAATTTTGCTGATAGGTGAAAAATAACATCTCATGAGTTTAATTAACATTTCTTTGGTTGCTGGTGATGTTGAACATGTATTCATGTTTAGTGGCAATTGTATTTTCTTTCTGGAATTGTTCTTTGACTATTCCTTATTGTGCTTTCAGGTTTTTGAGGGTGTTTTTTTTTAAATAAATTCCTTACATATTAAGAATACTGTATTTGTTACTGATCTTACCAGACTAAAGGGGTCCATTTGCCAGCACCCATCAAAGCCCAATAAGATGTGACCAAGAGTTTACAGCAAAGAAAGTAAAGATTTATTTAAGGAAATGGCACAAGCCCACAGTCACAGGTAAGCTAGTGCTCTAAAACCTGGCTCCAGGAGGGACCACACAGGGACAGATTATGTATGGGGAAAATTAGTAATCATGGTGATTTTGGGAGTTGGGGTTGTAGGCTCTTCTGATTGGTTGGGGCCAACGTAGGAAATAGTTGACCATTGTTTCAGGTCCTAAGGTCAACCATCGTGTTGTTCTGCCTAGCTCTGTGAGGGCGTGGCCAGTGGGGTCCTTCTGCTTTTATGGGCCTGGGCCTGAAACACAACTGAGGTCAAGATGTGTGATTGGTTTTACCACGGCTCTGTTTCTGTGGTCAGCAGACTTGAGGCTTCGTTCTTAAGACAGTTGATGCTGACTGGAGTCTGATGTCCTAAGGCAGGGGTGGGCAAACTTTTTGACTCGAGGGCCACAATGGGTTCTTAAACTGGACCGGAGGGCCGGAACAAAAGCATGAATGGAGTGTTTGTATGAACTAACATAAATTCAAAGTAAAGGAGCGGAGGGGAGAGCAAGAGAACCCTCCGCTCTTTCGGCTCCGCGGGCCGGATAGAACAGCCGAAGGGGCTGGGCCGTAGTTTGCCCATGGCTGTCCTAAGGGCTTAAGCATTAAAAAAGAGAGAGGATTGGCAGAAAGGAGAATGGATCATGTTAAAGAAATGCAGTTTCTACATGGATACACTAATGTGTTTCCCACGTTATTATTTGCCTTCTGATTTTGCTTCATTTTTTACCTTTTTATATAGTCAAATCATATAATTCATTAATATTTTTAATCTTATTTATTTAGAAATTTCTTCTGTATCCTGAAAATAAATACTTTTTAAAATATATATATTTTTGTATTTCAGAGAGAGAGATAGAAACATCAATGATGAGAGGGAATCATTGATCAGCTGTTTCCTGCATGCCCCCCACTAGCGATTGAGCCCCCAACTTGGGCATGTGCCCTGACCAGGAATCAAACCACGACCTCCTGGTTCATAGGCCGTCGCTCAACACTGAGCCATGCCAGCCAGGTCTGAAAATAAATATTCTAATATTTTTTAATAGCTTAATGATTTCTTTTTTGTATCTTACTCAATAAAAGCTTTTTTTCAGAAGAGCTTTTCACTTTAATGTTTAACAACTGAATCAGCCAATAGTAAGGATAGTTTTTAGTTTTAAGGTTAAAACTGTGTCTTTTTATAAAAAATCTTAGATTATTTTACTATTTTATTTAAAAATGAATGGTTAATTTAGTAGTGTTTTTAAACATTTTTTATTAAATTTATTGGGGTGACATTGGTTAATAAAATTATACAGATTACAATTCTATAATATATCTGCATATTGCATTATGTGTTTACCACCCAAAGTTCGATCTCTTTCATCACCATATGTTTGATCCTCTTTATCCTTTGATACCTTCCCTCCACGTCCCTTTTCCTCTGGTAACCACCATACCATTGTCTGTGTCTTGGAGTTTTTGTTTGTTTTATTTGTTCATTTGTTGCTTCCAGTTTTATATCCCGTACTAGAGGCCCAATGCACAAAATTCGTGCGAGGATAGGCTCTCGTAGCCCTGGCTGCCTCGGAGGCCCCGGCTGCCCAGCCACACCCGCTTTGGCCTGGCGCTGCTTGCATCCACCACCACAACCCCCTGGCTCCCCAGTTCCGCAGAGGCCCCCCCCCTCCCGCCCGCCATCAGTCCCCCAGAGGATAGCCTGGGCCTCCCTCTTTGGGGTGATCGTGGGGCGATGGCGGGCCCCTGACAAATCACATCGTACCCGCCTTGGCTGGCCTGGTGCCAGTGTGTGTCATAGCATGGTCATCCGGAAGGTCATCTGGACAGTTGTTCTGCTGTTCGGTCATTTGGTCGATTTACATATTATGCTTTTATTATTATAGATATGAGTTAAATTCATATGGTTCTTGACTTTCCTGTCTGACTAATTTCGTTTAGCATGATATTCTCAAGACTCATCCATGCTGTTGCAAATGACAGTATTTTATCTTTTCTTATGGCTGAGTAATATTCCATTGTATATATGTACCACAATAGTATTGTGAAAGTTGTAAAT
Organism: Plecotus auritus; assembly: GCF_963455305.1. Taxonomy (NCBI): domain Eukaryota; kingdom Metazoa; phylum Chordata; class Mammalia; order Chiroptera; family Vespertilionidae; genus Plecotus; species Plecotus auritus. Next base: position 169,669,070 of record NC_137771.1, on the reverse strand, counting down.
GATTTTAATTATATAGCAAGTGCAAAATTAATTTTTTATTAATTGAAAAGATAGTTAACATTTTTGGTTGAAATTATCTTTATTTTTTTAAAAACAATTTTGGAAAACTGTTTCAAATACATTTAAAGTTTGGTTCTCTTACTTTGCAGTTCCTCAGTTTGAAACTTCATGTAGTTACGTAGAAGCTACACTTGAAGAGTTTCTGACCTGGAACTGTGACCACTCTAGTATTTCTGGACCATTTGTAGATTATGATTATTCCAAATTCTGGGCTTATGCTGACTATAAATATGTTGTCAGTCTATTTGAAGACAAGACAGATATTTTCCAGGTAAGTCAACACATTCCTTTTAATCATGATATTAATTTGTTCTTGAGAAAAGATCACAAATTAGAAATTTCCTGGTCCCATTTCCCTCACTATCATTTTCTCTCCAAAGAAGTTCACTGCGGGTGTTGAATATTTTATCCACTCTAGCCAAAAAGATTTGTTCAAGAGAAGCGGAATATTGGGCACACACACGAGCAGCCTTCTCACTGTTTTTCTACTTACCAAATTTCCTATGCACTTTCTCCTGTGCCTTTAAACAGCTCCTGGGCTGGTTTGGAGTGAATTAGAAGCACAGATTATGTATAACACTTCATTTCCTCTGACCTACATAGAAGTTTTCATTGTGTTGGTGAGACAGAGGTACAGAACTGATTACATGAAGAAGCATTCCAAGCTGCTGCTTCCATCTCTCCCTGTTCGGAGGGTCTAGTGCAGATTGAAGACCTGGGTCAGGTGCTGGGCTCCCACATTATTGTTGTATTTGATTGTAGGAGTCCTGCAGAAGTGTGAACATACTTGCAGAAGTAAGAATGTGGAAGTTCTTTGCCATGTGTTGACATAATTGACAGTAGAGTTTGTAGGCTACAATATCCTCTTTCCTTTTAAGTGTTTTCTACTGCCAGTTTATTTTGTGGAGTGATTTTGCAAACTCCCTGCTCTGATTTCTGGGTGTCTTAGGCCTGGGGCATGAATGGGAGTAGTCCCTGGAAGTTGTTAGGATGACTTTGCCTTGCCCACAGTCAGGTCAAGGCTCCAGAGTCCTTTACCCTGCCCATCTTTTGTGGAGAGAAGTCTTAGCCATCACTGCAGGCTATTCACCCCCCCTCCTCCCTTCCTGCCCGTTACCACCACTCCCTCTCTGGACTTCCCTCTCACATAGGCTGTAGCCCTTGGACTCATGAGAAGTTTTTAATTCAGCCTGTGTGTGGGGGGTTTTTTTCCACTTTGAATCAAGGTGTAGATGCTGATGTTTACATAATTACTATGATACAATTGTTAATACTTTGTAGATTTCATTATTAAATTTTTAAATGCTTTTTGCTTTTTATTTAAAAAATGAAAACTATATCAGCTGTTTCATAATTGTTAGGTGAGGATATATTTTTATTCTCATAACCATGAAATAAATCCATCAGTTTTAAAAACATTTTGTAGATGCTGTCTGAATCCAAAGTCTATACCAAATCTACTCTTTACTCATTTTTAAATGATAATTTTGAAGTAATTTTTTTCTTACAATCTTAGTTGTGATCACTTTATGGATATTTAACCCTGGACATTTTATATATCATAGTTAACTTTTAGAGTATTTCATTATTATTTCTCATATCCCCCACCCAATCTGTAGATTAGATTAGTACTTTTTTACTCTAAATTTCAGGCAAAATGTTGTGTAATAGTAATACTTCTCAAGTACTTATAATGGATGCTTTTCTAAGTGCTTTACATTTATAATCCTCACATTAACCCTATGATTTAATAATTATCCTTATTTTAAGAAAAATGAGGCACAAAGTGGTTAAGTGAAAAAGCTTTTGAAAATATACAACTAAGAAAAGAGTAACCCAAGCTGTCTGCCCTCCAACCTTTAACTGCTTCACTGTATGCCTCCAGAGCAGGCGTCCTCAAACTACGGCCCGCGGGCCACATGCGGCCCGCCGAGGACATTTATCCGGCCCGCCTGTCCTGCTTAGCAGCGGACTCGTCCCGGGCCCACAGTGCACATAGGAATTTGTTCATAGTTTTTTTTAAAACTATAGTCCGGCCCTCCAACAGTCTGAGGGACAGTGAACTGGCCCCCTGTTTAAAATTTTGAGGACCCCTGCTCCAGAGGATCTAAATACATTCAGTTCTATGGGAACTCTACATCCAGAATTAAGGAATTCCATTTATGCTCAGTCTAGGCTCACTCTGCCTTGGATAAATCTCTCATCTGACCCCATCAGTTGTATCTGTCTCAGCCCAGGCATAACAGCCCTGGGCATACATGTATCCAGTCCATAAAGTGTGGACATAAAAGCAGTCTTTTGGCGATGTGCTGGAATTCTAATTGAGCCCTTATAAAATCTGATCATTTTAGTTGAATGAGTTTTCTGTCAGCTCACATTATGGTGATTAAGTCTCTGAATTAGAACAGGCAAATCTGCTATGAAAAACCAAGTCTATTGAGATTATATTATTTTTTAACTCAGAGTTTTCTGAGTACCAAGTCTTCTTACATCAGATACCAAAGTTGTTACCATTTTACTTTTACCGCTATAACTCATTTGGCCACTTAGTCTTATTACTTCTTGTTTCAAGTATTCTTCTGTCATGGTAGGTAGATAAACATTAAAACTGATCAATTTTAAAGTATTAATTCATTTTAAATAAACTCATATGTGAACGTAAGTAACATTTTAATGAAAATAACCATATTCAAACTTTTTTTAGTATGTTCTGAGAAGAGTGGTATTATTTTACATTTTTGTAAGTCTTTTTAATGTCTGCCTTAATAGAAGACAGCTGGATTCTTCTATCGGTTTCTTCATTCAGTCTTTGGTAATTTTTTTATTTATTTGAAGAATATGAAGAATAGCTTACATCATGCATATGCAGCTGTTTAGCAGCCTTTTTAGATAGTTGTGGGTTTTTAAAAATACTCTACCAAACTTGATAAGGAGTAGTTTCTCAAAAGATTTGTTTGTTGCAGTAAAGTCTGAACCCATAATCACTGAACTTTTTGCACTCTCACAATAAACTCCATTGGTCTATCTTGTATAGAATGGAGCTTTTATAATACTGTTCATCAGCCATTTGGAAGATATTGGTTTATTGAGTTATGTAGATGTTCCAACTATTGACACATTTCTGTATGCATCATCATAAAAAAAAGTGACTTGCTAATATCATTCTCATCAGAAAGACTTTTAAGTATTAGGAAGCTTTCAAGTTTATGGGTTTCAGGATACAAGTTTCCAAAATCATTTTCATTCTGTTCATAATATTTCCTTTTTCTTTTCTTTTTTACATGTTAAAATTTTATTTACAAAGCTTCTTTGTTGTACAAAAGATAAAAATGCTGTTACAATTTTGGTGTAACTGGAAGCCACAGACGGTTGACTCACCACCAATCACAGCTATCCACATTACAGCAAGAGTCTTACTCGAAAACCTAACAATGCTTACAATTTTGTTGGTATGCAGTCCCCCAGTTTGGTGGTGAATTTCCAAAAAGGAATAAATGTAGGAAGGCAGTTGTTATTCAAAATATTTTCTAATTTTCCTTGTGATTTATTCTTAGATTTATGAAGTATAATGTTTAGTTTCCAAATATTTGTGGAGGTTTTCCAGCTATCTTTCTGTTAATGATTTCCAATTTAATTCCATTATAATTAGAGAATATACTTTGTATGATTTCACTCCTTTTAAGTTTATGGTTTTATGGCCCAGAATATAGTCAGTTTTGATAAATGTTCCAGGTGAACTTGAAACTAATGTGTATATTGTTGTTGTATTTTATAAATATCAGTTACGTTTATTATTCAAGTCTCCTGTATCCTTACTAATTTTCTGTGCACTTGTTCTGCCCATTATATAGAGAAAGGTGTTGAAATTTCCCAACTGTAATTGTATATTTGTTTCTTTTTCAATTAAGATTGGTCAGTTTTTGTTTTGTGTATTTTGAAACTATTAGATTCATGCACATTTAGGATGATTATTTCCTGTTAATGGATTGATCTTACATCATGATGAAATGACTGTCTCTCCTGGGTTCTTCCTTGTTTTGATGTCTACTTTGTGTGAATTCAACTTTGTTTGATTTGCCTTTGGATTAATGTTAGCATGAAAAAGCAGTACTTACTATAGATTCCATTTATATGGAACTAGAGGCCCAATGCACAAAGATTAATGCAAGAATGGGCCTTCCTTCCCCTGGCTGCCAGAGCCGCCTTTCTGCCTTCCCACTCTGCCCAGAGGCCTGGAGTGGCTGGGGCGGTGCAGAACGCCTGCGTCGTCGCCATGGCGATAACACAAGTGTCCCGCCCACCCTCCACTGCTCAGTGCCTGCGTATGCAAATTAACCCGCCATCTTTGTTGGGTTAATTTGCATACTCACTCCTGATTGGTTGGTGGGCGTCACGAAGGTATGGTCAATTTGCATCTTACTCTTTTATTAGTGTAGATTGTAGAACTCACAAATAAATGGACAAAAAGTAGGTTAGTACTTGTCTAAGAATGAGGGAGTAGGGAGAGATGGGTTACAAAGAGTGACTGGGGAACTTTTGGACATGATCAAAATGTTTCTCATCTTGATTGTAGTAATGGTTTCATGCTAGTACATATATATGTAAATTTGCCAAATTATACACTTAATATATATTCTGTTTATTGTATATCAATTATATCTCAACTAGAGGCCCAGTGCATCAGGTGGGGTCCCTAGGCCTGGCCATCGGTCAGGGCCATCGGGGTCATCTCTCCCAGTTCCGATTGGGGCCAGGCCGATTGGGGTCTGCCAGCCTGGGGGAGAGTCAGAGGGAGGGACCACGGGAGGTTGGCCGGCTGCAAGAGGTTGGCTGTGGGAGCGCACTGACCACCAGGGGGCAGCTCCAGTGTTGAGCATCTGACCCCCGGTGGTCAGTGTGCGTCATAGCGACTGGTCGACCGGTTTTTCCGGTCATTCAGTCATAATAGGTGCTTAGGCTTTTATATATAGATAGATAAAGCTATTAAAAAAAGAATGCTAGAGACACTTTGGTTCCACTTCTTGATCAGCAGTTTTATTCACCATTATTTTTGTGCCCTCAATGTCAACACAGTGAAATAGCTAAGTAACATCTAAGTAGTATGATGAAAATAATTTTAACCTTACAGATCCTGTGGAAGGATCTCAGGGACCCCCAAGGGGATCTATGGGCCACTTTGAGAACCTCTGGTCTACATCACTTCTGAAATTACTCTTTATTCCTTCAGTTCTGACTCTTCCTCTAATTATAAAACAGTTTCTTATGAAAATACATTTCAAGTCATGCTCCAAATTAAATATTGAAATATGTTAATCATGTTCACAAACGTTTCATAACTTAAAATTAAGGATAGCATTTAAGACTCTCCCCAACGTGACTGATGCAACCTTTCTGCTCTACCTTGGTCCCTGTCTAGTCTCCTCGCTGAGTGCTGGGCCACTATGTTCTCTCTCACCTTCTGGCCTTTGCTCATGTTCTTCTCAGTTTCTCCTTATTAAAACTCTACTTCTTTGGGTCTGGCTAAGGTCCAGCCTTGGCTATAAAGCCTTCTCGACCACTTGCACCCACATCCATTCATCCCTTGCTTTCATTCCTGTTTTATTTTGATTGTTATTTAAATGGTATATTACATAGAATTTCTCTAACAATATTGTAAGCTCTTTGGGAACAGGGACGGTGTGTTATACTTTTTTATTCCCCAAAAGTGTTAATATAGTGCTGAATACAGTAGTCCTCCTTATCTACTGGGGATATGTCCCAAGACCCCCAGTGGATACCTAAAACTACAGATAATACCCCATATATACTATTTTTTCTAATCATACATACCTATGATAAAATTTAATTTATAAATTAGGCACAGTAAACATTAACAATAAATAATAATAAAAGAGAACAGTTGTAAAATATACTGTAATAAAAGTTATGTGAATGGCTTTGGAGCCATTGTTAAGTTATATAAGGGTTACCTGAACACAAGCATTGAACACAGTCTGATAACCCAGAATGCTACTAGGTGTTTAAGGGTGGATAGCTTATGGAACGAATATACACTGGACAAAGGGATGATTCATGTCCTGGGCAGAATAGAGCCATTCTGTGTAACATTTCATCATGCTACTTAGAAGGGTGTTGAATTTAAAACATGAATTGTTTATTTCAGAAGTTTTTCACTTAATATATTTGAACCATGGAAAGTGAAACTGCATATAAAGTGGGGTGGAACCACTGTACGTAGTAAGTAATTGAACGATTACATAAGTGTATTTTTTTCTTTTCTTATTTCTTGTTTTGATATTTCTTTGGTCTTTAGGGCCCTTCAAAAGAATATTTTAACTTAAACCCCTAGCTTCACCCTTGTCAAATTTTCTGTGGCTTCTAGTTAATCAATTATAGCATTTGTTAATTTTGATATGAAATTCTTAGCTCTCTTCAGCCTATTAGTTTTTTATAAGTTTTTACTTAGCTCTACTTAAAGTTTCCATGTATTAATCATGTTATTTCACAAATTAAAATCATCCACTGATAAACATGCAATATACATACTGTTAAGTACACTGGCAAATATACTAATATGATTGGAAAATGTCCGGTAATCAAAATTAGGATTTTGACACTTAACTGACTTTCATGAATGGCAAATGAAATTAATAAGTCTCACCATTTTTTAGTTATGTATCATATTATTGACTAATCTAAGTAAAGCATTTATTTGAAACATTTTGTGTTCTACTTCCCAAGGAAGGAAGGGAATTTGTGACATTACCATATAAAATTTCTTTACCTCTGATTCATTAGGTAAAAATGACAGGTGTGTTACCTTTTATAATTATCAATACGTATCATCACAATTGAAGCTATTAAGAATCAATATATAGCAAAAGGGATTTTGCCCCAAGAATGTTTTTTAGGTAGGTTCCATGTTATGTTGTGATTCAGATTAGCTATTGAGAGTCCGGAAGTTTGTTAAGTCACCAGGACACAGAATCCCAAAATGCAATACGTGGAAGATAAGTTCTATCTAACTGTCTTGGACTTTACTGTATAACATAGTTATGAGAGTATGTTGAAATTGAACCAGGCGGTTTAGTGATGATTAAAGGGGTTTGTGATGCTTTCTGATGAAACAAATTGGAATGTAAGAATTTGGGTGTTTACCCAAGCCTACCTGTTTTCTGTTTATGTTACTTAAGGTAATTTCCTAAGGAAAAAAAAAGCCTTAAGTACTTGCTAATTTGTAATGTCCATTTAAGGGTTGTTTGAAATTTAAATTGAAGTATTTATTCTTTATAAGTTTTACATAGTTTTTATTGTTAATTAAGAGATCAAAGGGGAAAAAGGGAACATATGTAATACTTTCAATAAAGATTTTTTTTTAAAGTTCAATTCTTATTGTTTTGGCCAATATTAGGGTTTTTTTCTTTATTTAGATGTAAGTTCATTACAGAATTATGTATAATCAGTTTTCCTACATGTATTTATGATCTAGACTTGGAGAAAAATAGAAGAAGACAAGTTTTAATTGATAGACTCAAATTAACCGTGATCACAAGTTACGCAAATAACATGGTATAAGTTAAGAACAAATACTTTTGAATTGTGGTGTTCTCAGAACCTCTATTTGGTATGAGCTATTATAAGCTCATTTAACCTGTTTGAGCCTTTAGCTTTCTTATATGTAAAACAGGAATGAAAGTAATAATACATATGTGAAAATATTGTTTAAATATTTTATGAAGTACTGTACCATCTTCTAGAACTAAACAATTTAAGAATTACTTTTGGTGATTGGTTTACATGGTAGGCCAAAAAAGCCACCCTTCTCTTTATAAGCATCTTACCAGTTTTTCTTCAGTTCTCTGGTTAAAACTAAAATTATGGAATATTTGGTTACGTGCCCAACATTTTCAAGTGATGTTTGATTCTGCAACAATTATTTAACTTAACTGGAACAGTTTTAGAAGATACTAAGGATAAAAATAGATCTAGTTACCTAGATCAATGACTGGGCAGTTTTTTAGCATTTGCTGTGCTCACTGTTTAGCTACTAGAGATGAATGAAGTTGGGACTCCATGGGACTTTAATGTCTATTGCAGAAGCCAAGCCTTAAGGTAGAAACGTAGTAAATGTTCTATTAGAGTTTAATACTGTTTTTGACATTATTCTATCACTTAAATGTTGTAATACTTTTAGGATATTATACATGATCAAGAAAATTGAAGCATATACATTTTCTTGAATTTTATTTATTACAACCAGATTTTTAGTCTCTTATATGTTGAAGGTGTTGGGGGATATTTTTAATTAAACCATGTTAAAAAACTTTTCCTCATTATTGTTATGTAGAATCCAGTTTCAAAATATTGTGGTAACAGAAAGTAGGTCAGTGGTTGCAGGGGTTGAGAGTGAAGGTAGATAGATTAACTGGATGGGAGTAAGAGGAAACATTTTGGAAGGGAGGGACGGAAGACAAGGAAAAGGAGAAGTCATGACAATTTTTCATATAACTTAAGACAGCAATTTTTGGCAGAAGAGAAAATAAACTTGTCTGTATTGTAGAAAGCAAATATAGGTTCTTTTGGAAGTTATAGGAAAACAGATAGTGTTTTTATAGTAAGCAGTTAACATGATACTTGATTGCTGTTTTCGGGGGCAGTGTTACAATAGAATTTTCTGGATATAGATGATTTCTAAAGACTTCTCTGGCCCAATTGGCGTGGCTCAGTGGTTGAACGTCATGGTTAGATTCCCAGTCAGGGCACATGCCTGGGTTGTGGGCTTGATCCCCAGTGGGGGCGTGCAAGATGCAGCCAATCAGTGATTCTCTCTCATCCTTTATGTTTCTGTCTCTCTCTCCCTCTCTGAAATCAATAAAAATATATTTTTTTTAAAAAAAGACTTCTCCGGTGTTTGAGGTGGATGTGAGAATAGATTCCAGGGTGGATCACCCCATCAATCCCCTGTGTTGGTTTCACTGATGTCGTGACCTAACAGGGTCACTTGTTTTTAGCAAGACTTGAGGCTGATTTCTCCTGGGCCTATATTGATTTCAGACATTTGGCTACCTGTAAGTAGCTGAACTCAATTGGTAAGAAAGGCCCAACTGTCAAGAGCCTGTGGGAAAAGAAACAAAGTGCTGTCCGTTTCCTGACAAATTTACTTTGATTCACACTCTCTGCAACCCCGTCACCCGCCTCCCCAACTCTTCCTCCTCTGGTTTTTCCCAGCCAATAGGCTGCTGAAATTTTAGGTAGTTTAGGTCACCTTAATCTAATCATTCCCAAACAATTTTCCTTTTTTAGTCATTATTGTGGTAGATAAGAGGTTAGGGAAACCTCTTGTCAGTTTCTCATATATTAACTCCCCTCCCCCTCTGCCCCCAACCTATAGAAACTCTTCTGTGATTCTTTCTGAAGCAATGCTGTAGAACAGCGTTTCTCACCTGCAGTCAGTGCTTCGACTCCCTCAAAGCATAAGAAATTGTGTGTGTGCTTGCATTTCTCTGTGGATAGGGGTGTTGGCATTCATTAGATTCCCAAGGGAGTGTCTCTAGAAGAAGATTAAGAATCACGTAAACCAGCTGCTTCTTAACTAAGGCAAACCCCTGCTTTTTGTTTTTATACTGCATGTCTTTAAGCTGCCTTTAGCTAAATTCCAGACTCAGGTGTGGTGACTTGTTCAGCAGGGACCCAGGTTCATTGGAAGCCTTCCCCAGGCTCCCTGCTGGGGACCAGGCATCCTTCTTTTGTTATCTGCTCACTTCTGTCAGAGCATCTGCCACATTATAGTGAAAGGTTCCACTTATGGGACAATCTTTCTTCATTAGATTTGAAGGCTGGGCCTGTGTTGCATTAATTTTTGTATCCCAAACAACCAGTGTCACACCAACTATGTGATAGATGCTTATAAATGTTCCTGGCCTGAACCATTTACCCATAATCAGGCCACAGATTCTTCTCTCCTTCCCAAGCAGCCAGTGTTATGAGCACTTACCCTGAGGCAGGTGTAATTTCAGGCTCTGGGAATGCAGAGCTGAGTCACTGCATGGAGCTTATGAGCTATATCCAGAAGACACATGACTTTTGCCAATCCCTGGAGCGGCTGCACGTGAGCCATAGGCATTTACAGTGGTGCTGACCTTGCAAAAATTCCCCCTTCTGTAATAGACGTTAGTTATGTTCACATGTTCCGCTATTTTCATCACTCAGAACAAAAATGGAAATGCTCATGCTAATCTTCCTCAAAACCATCAATTAAATGTCTCCCCAAAATATTCTTTCTCTGAATACAGCTGTTAATGGTTTGCCTCTAAAAATAGAAAACATAGATTGAAGATACTGATAAAAAGAAGTGTCAGCATTTAGGACCACGTTCTGCCCATGGAAGTGTTTTTCTTTTGTTTTCTTAAACTCAGTAGGAAATATTCATGATTGAAAAAATGAATAAAACCAAACCTGCAAGCCGGTTCACTAATTTGCTCTCTTCTAGCTTATATATATTTTTTAATTCCATGGATTTAGCTTATGTCAGACTAATGTGCAACACTACCATAAGAGGAATTGGTTGGTTCTTCATGGACTATAACTTTATTTTCAAAACAGGATGTGATATGGTCTGACTTCGGGTTTCGTGGAAGAAATGGACGGGAAAGTACATTGTGGATTGGCTCCCTGGGGGCTCACACACCCTGTCATCTGGATTCATATGGTTGCAACTTGGTATTCCAGGTACAAGGAAGGTAACACACATGCCCATGCATGTGAGTGTGTGTCTGCGTGCCAAGTGTGTCTCTGTGTGTTGCACAGGAAGAGGAACAAGTACAGAGTGGGCGGTAGGACCCCAAGGTTTTAGTCCCAGCCCCGTCCTGTCAGCCTGCCTCATGACCAGGGCAGATCTCTTGACCTCTGTTTGTTTCCTCCTTTGTGAAGTGAGGGGAACAGTTGAAATGGTGGTTTCCATGTGTGTCTCTCAGCCATGTTCAGGATAGCCTTCAGAAAGCTGATCCTAGCCCTAGCCGGTTTGGCTCAGCTGATAGAGCGTCCGCCTGTGGACCAAAAGGTCCCGGGTTCATTCCGGTCAAGGGCACGTACCTTGGTTGCAAGCTCCTCCTTGGCCGGGGCCCTGGTAGGGCTCATGCAGGAGGCAACCAATCAATGTGTTTCTCTCACATTGATGTTTCTCTCTCTCTGTCTTTCCCTCTTTCTTCCACTCTTCCTAAAAATCAATGAAAAAATACCCTCTGGTGAGGATTAACAACAGAAAGCTGATCCTAGAATCTCAGTTCAGTGAGATAGTGCTCTGCTTAGCTCTTTTACATAAGAGTCTGCATAATGTTTAAGCTTTTATTTAAAAGCAGGAACACCTTTCCTTCAAGCCTAAACAAGTAAGAGCAGAGCAGTTTGTTGAAAGGAAGAGACTGCTGCCACCCCGAGGCCCCTGAGGCGATGTCAGGGAGCCTGGTTTGAGAACTGCTGGGCCAGAACTGCCTCTTAGTTTGTGCCTACCTGTAGACACAATGCAGTATTTTTTTGAAACTTGGGTCAGTTTTATATCTTCATCTATGTGTGGACCCTAAGAGACAGAAGAGCTAAGTCAGGTAATACTTTTGATAGCCCCTGGTTCTAGGAGTTATGTAGGAATGTAAGTATTCCTGCAGTTGGGGAGATGTACTCCACCTATTGTATGTGCAGCCTTATTTCACCCTAATTAATGATTCCCCATTATCTTCTCCTGGCCTTCCAGGGCTTTTATAGAGCAGCACAGAGGTAAAAGCACAAAGGGTCATAAGGGTCTTGCCTCCCAGGCAAATACTGCTTGTTCTCTGTTCTTTCAGCATGCCGAACCATGAGATAGCTTTTTGAGCATGGTTTGACATGCTGATTGACGTCTTCTGATTAGCAAAAGAAGGATGCATATATGTTACAGTTTAAGCCGAGCCAAGCATATCATATGGCATGGTTATCATTATCGCTCTTCCTTTGGGAAACAGCTATGGGGCAGAGCTAGGAGCTGGTACTGGGAGAGGTCAGGAGAGCTGTGACCTAGTTCTGGCTCTACCATTGACACTAGCCCAGTGGAAGACCCAAGCAAGTACTGGGTCCCTCTTCCACTACTTTGCAAGTGAAATTAGACTGATGATCTCTTAAGAGTCCTTCCAACATTCTAATCATACTAAATACCCATCGTTTTTCTAAACTAGTCATAGGTACAGTGGAATGGAACAGCTTTATCATCTCTAAGACAAAATGAGACGTAAGTGTATACTCCCTAGTTTGAAAATGGCAGACAACTGCTTCCCAGTTCTTTTTATTTTTATTTTTAATATATCTTTATTGAATTCAGAGAGGAAGGGAAAGGGAAAGAGAGATAGAAACATCAATGATGAGAGAGAATCATTGATTAGCTGCCCGCCCACAACCCAGGCATGTGCCCTTGATCAGAATCAAACCTGGGACCCTTGAGTCTGCAGGCTGATGCTCTATCCACTGAGCCAAACCAGCTAAGGGCTGCTTCCAGTTCTGAAAGGACATGATGGCCATTGGAACTGCATTGGGTCTTGAGAGGGCTTTGGGCTTTTCTCAGAACTCGGTGTGCTTTTTTCTACCTCTCTTTCTCTTTGCTTCCCCACCAGTGTATTTCTGTATCACTTCCTTTTTGACACTGGCTCTTCCTTTACCTCCCATGTCCTCCCTCTATTGGCTGGAAGTATGGGTGTGTCTGGTATTGTGTAAGTTAAAATTTATCACCTCCACTTTTCAAAAATTTTTAAAGTGACTGAAACTTCTTACAGTTTTCTCTTTTTGAAAACTCCTCTATTATACTATACTATATTAGTTATGTGGCATCATTTATGCATTTCTCTTCCTTAATGGGTTAACATAACAAATGTTTAACTTAAAAAATTTACAACCCAAACAGGAAGAAGTCTGGAAACTACTTGAAGGATAAAACTACAGGTGGTTACTCTGGTGGATAAGAATACAGATATTTGAAAGGGTGGGGATTGTTCTAAGTAGCTCTAGAATGAGGAATAGGAACTATTTATGAGGACTTTGATTTGGGATAAGAAAGAATGACCTTTCAAACTGGATCCTGTCCCAGGAAAGGGCTGCCTCAGGGCATCATGAGATTATTCTTTTCTTCCTGCCCTCCCTCCACCAGGTTCAGCAGAGATGCCAGAGGTGGGCCAAGTGACCACTGTGACATTGCTCCTCTATTGCTTTATGGATTGAATGAAAATGAGTAAAAAGGAATATTTACTGCGGCCTTCTTACATGTTTTGTCTCAAGTTCAGAGTTCTAATTTATGTCTTTTTTGTTTAAATTAGGAAAAGATGGCATCTATTTCCCCCTGAAGACACTCCTCTCCTTTATCCAACTAGAATCCCTTATGAAGAATCTAGTGTGTTTAGTAAAGTCAATGTTGTCAATCCTGATGTAAAACGTTTCCCTCAGTTCCAGAAAGCTCGGAGACATGTGGTTACACTGAGCCCAGGACAGGTAATGCGGCAGCTGCGACTTGTCTCAAGTCCTTAGGCCACGTGCCTCTCCCTTTCCTCACCTTCCTCTGCCTAGTACTGGTACAGATAAGAAGGGTTTCTTCCTTGGTGCTCTGCTATTGGAAGGTAGCTTTTCCAGCTGTAGGCTTCACATACATACTTCTTTGCTTCTCAGGTCATGGAAAGATGGAGGAGGGATCACAGCTCCTCCTACTGGTAAAGAAGAGAATGCACTGTGGAGGAAGACAGCTCACTGGTCGTTTTTGTTTTTTCATCTTAAGAGCAAGTGTTAAGGCATGGGTATTTGAGCACTTCTGGAACCTTTATTCACAGTTCCTATCTGTTCAACCGTGCTAGAACCCAGACACATACCGTTGCAGTGCATCTAGGGGCAGAGGCATTACAGAGGCAGAATAATGTGCTTTTAAGCAAGAGTGGATGTTGCTTTTGTAACTGTCTCTGAAACATTTCCAAAAGTATGGTACCTAGTGCTGCTACCCAGTAGGGAAAATCACCTTTACAACACTGGCATTTGCTGTCTGATGTTTTATTAACAGTTTGAAAGGTATTCTTAGTCACTTACAGAGAGTTTACTCCCTCCCTTATCCCTCTCTCCTGCCTGTTTTCCTTCCCTTGCTCCCTTTTCCTGGCTCCCTACAGCTTCCTTCCTACTTGAGTACTCCAACGCAAACAATTTGACTAAGTTGCTTCCACCCATTGGTGGTTACTCCCCTTCACCTTCACCCCCAGCCCCTGGCAGCCACTTACCTATTTTCTTTCTGTATAGATTTACCTGTTCTGGAGGTTTCACATAAGTGCACTCATGCAGCATATGAGCTTTGAGAACTGGCTTCTTTGACTTAGCATAATGTTTTCAGGGTTCATCCATGCTGTAGAATGTTATTAGTACTTCATTCCTTTTTATGGCTGAATATATTCTACTGTATGGAGATCTATTTTGTTTATCCATTAATCAGTTGGTGGACATTTGGGTTGGTTCCACTTTTGGGCTATGATAAGTAATGCTGCTATGAACATTTGTGGACAAGTTTTTGTACATACATATGTTTTCAGTTCTCTTGGGCACATATATAGGAGTGGAATTGCTGGGTCATATTAGTAACTCTGTGTTTAACTTTTGGGGGAACTGCCAAACTTTTTCCCACACCATCTGCTTCATTTTATCTTCCCACCAGCAACGTCTGACGGTTCCAATTTCTCTACATCCTCACCAACACTTGTTACTTCCCTTTACTGTTTTTATTATTGTTATAAAAATTCTAGTGGGTGTGAAGTGGTTAAAATTCATTTTTTCTTTGATTTTACTAGCCAAATTTGAATGAGTGTTTTTGTTTATCATATTCGTTTTCCTTACATCCTGCCTATTCCTTAATCCACTACAAAATGGCTCTCTCTTACTACTGTACTGAAACTATACTCTGTGATGGGACATTCATGACCTCCTAATGACGGAATCCAGGGGTTGTGTTTAGCCCTGTTCCACTGAAAGGTGCTCTCTTCCACCTCCCAGCTCTACCTGTCCACAGCAAGTGCCACCAGTTTCCTAAATCTGAAGCCCAAAAGCTTGAGGCCCTCTCCGTGTGTTCTATTCAGCCTTCCAGAGGAAAGCTCGTACTGAGTCTGGACAAGCGCAGTCCTCCTTGACTCTGCCTGTTGCTTTTTTCTATTATACCTTCCTATTTAGATCTTAACATTTAATAATTGGACCATTGCAAGAATCTCTCCTACCCAGACTCTGCCATAATGTCACTATTTTAACCATCCCCCTACTAAAGTTTCTCAGCCACTGCCAGTGCCAATAGGATAAAATCCAGACTGTGTGTTCTCATTTCAGAGCCCTCCACAGACCCTTGCCTTACTAGCTCTCCCACCTCATCTCTCATTACGCCTTCTGCAGTGGTAAGACTGGCCTACTTGCTGTGTCTCAACAGTCCCACCTCCCTTGTCTGTGCCACTTCTCCCTCCTGATACGTCCTCATCCTTTTCTCTGTCTAAACCAGCCTTGGGCAAACTACGGCCCGCGGGCCAGATCCGGCTGTTCTATCCGGTTCTCTTGCTCTCCCCTCCGCTCCTTTACTTTGAATTTATATTAGTTCACACAAACACTCCATCCATGCTTTTGTTCCGGCCCTCCGGTCCAGTTTAAGAACCCATTGTGGCCCTCGAGTCAAAAAGTTTGCCCACCCCTGGAACTCTCTACCAGCCCTGGTTCAAATCACACTTCCTCCATCCAGGATGCCCCTGACCTTAGTTCATGCCTGCTTCTCCCACCTTTGAAGTTCCCTTGCACCAGTGTCCACTCATCTAATTCACCACTTACTAGTATACCACCTTTCTATGTACTACTTTTCCACTGGCTAGGTTTTAGACTGTGAAGAGACAGAAACTATGTCCTATATTTTTACCTAGGCCCATTCTCAGAATTCATACAATTACTTTGCAATGGAAAGGAGGAAATATTAGACTCTCAGAATTCTTTACTAAGACTTAGATGTAAACAGATAAGGTCTTGGATTAAGGAGAGTAGAAACTGGAGGAGCTAGCAGTGTCCTTTGTAGAAAAGATGAATTTGTCAATAAAAAAGGAAATAAAAGGATTGTGGGTTTTTTTCTTGTTTTCCTTTATTACAGCAATATTACTATAAATTCATTTGTATTACTTTCTTTTTGATTCTGATATAAAAATAAAATGTCCTGAACTTGTACTAACCATTCTTTATTTGGTTTTCAGGTTCTATTTGTTCCCAGACACTGGTGGCATTACGTAGAATCCGTTGATCCTGTCACTGTCAGTATAAACTCGTGGATTGAATTGGTACTTTTTTTCCTTAATAATTGTATTCCCTGCTTTTAAGATACACAAAGCCTGTTTCTAAAATGTGGTGATTAATTTTAACCAACATTCCAGTATTACTTTGTGTTGCTGTGTCATAAATTATGTGTTCTGTGTTCTGTGGATGGATGTTGAGGATGGAAACAGGACTGTTAGTGATGTGCCATTCTTTCTTTGAAGGGCACGCACGGGGCCTTGAGATTGGCTTGCAGGGTCTTTTCCCTTGACCAGTGTTGTTAGATTGTGCGGGCCTGGCTGGATCTGCCATGCATGTCTCATGTTGCCAGTCCCATCTCACACCATCTGGACCAGAAATACTGCTTCTTGATTCAGGGCTCTCATAACTAGTTGGACAATCCCCAGTCCTGGCTTACGCATTTTCTCAAAGCAGAGTCGTTCAGTGCTAGGTTTTTTTCATTTCTGCCTGAAGCCTTTTCTCTCCAATATGCCATGCTTAGACCTGGTTGCCTGTTCTACTCGACAATTAAAATGGCTGCCCATTTGGCTCAAGTCTATCTCTTCCACCCAAGGCCTTGATTGCGTCTATGCGCTCTCTCACCAGAGGATTTGACTGCACCTGTGCCCTCTTTAACCTAGGCCTTCAGTCCATCTCTGCTGTGCTCTCCGGCCTTGGTTGCACCTCCTCTCTTTGGCAGTTGCATTCTCCCCTCAGTCGGGCTTTTCTTACCCTTTGGTAATGGAAAGGGCTCTGGTGGAACACACAGTAATAGGAAGCTGTGTTGTGTGCGCTTAGAGCAGAGCTGTCGCCCTTGGGAGTTAGGTACGAGGTGGGGCAGCAGATCAGTAGACTCACCGAAGTTCTGCTTGTGGCATGCTGAATTGGAGTTGGAGCACATGCCAAGGCAGAGTCCATGGAGTCTGCTTCCACTCCCTGTTCCAGTCACATCTGCAATAGCCCCAACAGATGCCGCTTCTCCTGAGGCAGCTTATCCAGTTGTTGAACAGTGGGTTTGTCATCTGCCTGCTTATAGCCATACCCATTATTTCTGAAACTACACACTTCTTTTCTTTTCTAAATATTTGAGGATACCTGCGATGTGCCCCCTTAATCTTTCCCAGGCTCAAAACCTAGTGTTTATTGCACGATGTTTTTATGTGACTTTCTTTTCAGATGCTCCACCATTTTGGCTGTAAACTTGGAGTTAGGTAGACTTAAGACACAGGTCTATACCTTTATTAGCTGTCTAACCTCGATGGTTACTTAATGCCATGAAGCCTAAGTTTCCTCACTGGTAGAACAGGGAATATAATTGCACTCACTTCAATAGGGTGGCTGTGAGGCTTACCTAATAAATTGGGCAAAACATGTATAAGCATCTAATACAGTGCCTGGCACATGGGAAGTATTTAAAAATAGAAATTGCCATGAGGAGGAGAAAGAGCTGTTATGCCAAGCCTAGCCCTCTTAATGTTCGGCACCTAAAACTGAAAACCAGTGGGCCTCATTTGGTGGAGCATAACATTTCTACCTCACCTGACTTAGATCCTACATTAACTTTTTTAGTAATCCTATCTCACTTGTGGTTCATATCCAGCTCTACAATACCCATGCTTTTTCTCACATGATCAGCTGCCACATCAGATTGCCCTTCATCCTGAACCTGTAAAGCTGGTTCTTTAAACCTAAATCCTATTCTTTAGTCATCTCTCTTGGTTTTCATCATGTCGATTCGGTTGAGCATTCCAGCTTCCCAAGATAATTTTGAAATTGAGTCTTATTTATGCTTTTAGTGAAACTCCTTCAGGCTGGCTTGTGCCCTTTTGGTATGTCACCATTAATCTTTGAGATTATCCTTGCTTTCTGGTGCATAGTAGACACCCAAGGATTGCTTTGTACTTGCTGTGCCCCAAACTTGGAAGTCAATAATTTCTCCAAGCGGCCAAGGTTCCTTTTAGTGGGAATGGTATTTAGAAATCCAGATTTGGGCTCTACGGCTGCTCATTGCTACTGGTGTCACTGTTTCCAGACTCTTTAAGTGGCGAAGCTAGAATGTAGATAAATGATTGTTTGTTTGATTGATTGAGAGAGATATACCTATACTTCTAATTCAAAGTTAACATTATAGGGATTTTTCTTATTTATTTCTTTACTTTTATCTCTTATGCTGAATTTCTGGGTCCTTAATAACAGTAATGTATTTACTTCTTTGTTTTATCCACCAATGTTTTTTCAGATGTCGAATTTACAATTCCAAATTCTAGTACTCATATGTGACTTTCTTTTCAGAAACTATAAAACTTGTCAGTAAAATTTAATAGTTTTTTGCATCCTTTTTATCGTTAGGCCATATCCTACTAACGGTACAGAGTACTATTTTCAGTAGCCATCATGACAGAATCCTTTTCATTTGTGATTATGTTACTGACTTCAGTTTTTGCTCTTAAGGCCTGCAACTGATTGGATGAGGTCCACCCACATTGTTGAGGACACTCTTCATTATTTAAATTCAACTGATTATAAATATCAATGACATCTAGAAAATATCTTCACAGCAACATCTCTGCCAGTGCTTGACCAACAACTGGCACCATAGCCCAATCAAGTTGACTTACAAAAATAACCATCACATATGGCAACTCTATGTTGAACCTTTTGAGGAACTGTCAGGCTATTTTCCAAAAGCAGCGGCACCCTTTACAGTCCCACCAGCAGTGTAAGAAGATTCTGGATCCTCCACAATTTTACCAATCTTCTTTATTATATCTATCCTAGTGTAAAGTGGTGTCTCATTGTGGGGGTTTGCTTTTTAAAATTTAGTATTATGGTTCTAAGATTCATCCGTGTTGTGACATGTAGCTGTTCATTCATTTCACTGTGGTACATTTTCTTGTGTCAATATACCACAATTTATTGGCTCATTGTTCTATTGATGGATAATTGGGTTGTTTACAATTTCTTACTTTTATAAATAGAATATTCTTGTACAAAAGTACAAGTTTCTCTAGAGAATATGTGTGTATCTCAAAGTGGAATTGCTGGTCTATAGGGTATATAATACTCAAGTTTACAGATAATGCCAACATGTTTTCCAAATGGTTCTATCAGTTTGCACTTCCATTACCAGTGTGTAAGATTTCTGTCTGTCTGTGCATTTTTCTACCACTTGCAATTATCAAACCCTCTTTTACTAGTTTTATAATTTATATTTCCCCTATTTTTAATGAGGGTAAGCATATTTTCATGTTTATTAGTCATATAATTGTGGTGTGTTTTTTTTTATTGAAATGCTTATCTTCATGTCTTTTGCCCATTTAAAAAAATTGGGTCATTTTCTTTTTGAACTGTGCAGATTGTTTATATAGTCTAGATATTAATCTCATATCAATTATACTAAATGTTAAAGGCATCTGGTTTGTTTTTTCTTTTATGTGTTTGAGGAAGAGAAGTTAATTTTAAGACAATTTCTCAATGCTATAGTTTATATTTATTGTCTCTTTACATATTTACATTCTTTTTTCCATTTTTTAAATTTTTTATTGATTAAGGTATTACATGTGTATATATCTTCCCATTGCCCCTCTACTCCACTACCATACATGCCCTCACCCCCCAGTGTCTTGCATCCATTGGTTATGCTTATATGCATGCACACAAAACCTTCAGTTGATCTCTTATCTCCCCCACCCCTCCCCAACCTTCCTGCTGTAATTTGACAGTCTGTTTGATGCTTTACTGCCTCTGTATCTATCTTTTTGTTCATCAGTTTATAATGTCCTTTATTATCCATAAATGAGTGAGATCATGTGGTATTTTTCTTTCATTGACTGGCTTGTTTCACTTAGCATAATGCTCTTCAATTCCATCCAGGCTGCTGCAAATGGTAAGAATTCCTTCTTTTTTATACCAGCATAGTATTCCATTGTGTAGATGTACCATAGTTTTCCAATCCAGTCATCTGCTGACAGGCACATAGGCTGTTTCCAAATCTTAGCTATTGTAAATTGTGCTGCTATGAACATAGGGGTGTATATGTCCTTTCTGATTGGTGTTTCTAGTTTCTTAGGATATATTCCAAGAAGTTGGATTACTGGATCAAATGGGAGTTCCATTTTTAGATTTTTGAGGCAACTCCATACTGTTCTCCACAGTGGCTGCACCAGTCTGCATTCCCACCAGCAGTGCACGAGGGTTCCTTTTTCTCCGCATCCTTGCCAGCACTTGTCATTTGTTGATTTGTTGATGATTGCCATTCTGACAGGTGTGAGATGGTACCGCATTGTCGTTTTGATTTGCATCTCTCGGATAATTAGTGACTTTGAGCATGTTTTCATATGTCTCTTGGCCTTCCTTCTCTCTTCTTTCGAAAAGGTTCTATTTAGGTCCGTTGCCCATTTTTTTATTGGGTCATTTATCTTCCTTTTATTGAGTTGTATGAGTTCCCTGTAAATGTTGGAAATTAAACCCTTATCAGTGATAACATTGGCAAATATGTTCTCCCATCCAGTGGGCTTTCTTGTTCTTTTGTTGATGGTTTCTTTTGCTGTGCAAAAGCTTTTTATTTTGATGTAGTCCCATTTATTTATTTTCTCTTTAGTTTCCATTGCCCTAGGAGTGGTATCAGTGAAGAAATGGCTTCGGCATATGTCTGAGATTTCTCTGCCTGTGGATTCTTCTAGTATTTTTATGGTTTCCTGTCTTATGTTTAAGTCCTTTATCCATTTTGAGTTTATTTTTGTGTATGGTATAAGTTGATGGTCTAGTTTCATTTTTTTGCATGTATCTGTCCAATTTTCCCAACACCATTTATTAAAGAGACTGTCTTGGCTCCATTGTATGTTCATGCCTCCTTTGTCAAATATTAATTGAGCATAGTGGTTTGGGTCGATATCTGGGTTCTCTATTCTATTCCATTGGTCTATATGCCTGTTCTTGTGCCAGTACCAGGCTGTTTTGAGAATAGTGGCTTTGTAGTACAGCTTGAAATCTGGTATTGAGATCCCTCCTACTTTGTTCTTCTTTCTCAGGATTGCTGTGGCTATTCGGGGTCTTTTTTTATTCCAGATGAATTTTTGGAGAGTTCTTTCTAGGTCTGTGAAATATGCCGTTGGTATTTTAATGGGGAGTGCATTGAATCTATAGATTGATTTGGGTAGTATGGACATTTTAATGATATTGATTCTACCAATCCATGAACAGGGTATGCTCTTCCATCTGTTTATCTCTTCCTCTATCTCTTTTTTCAATTTCCTGTAGTTTTCTGAGTAGAGGTCTTTTACCTCCTTGGTTAAGTTTATTCCTAGGTATCTTAATTTTTTTGGTGTGATGGTAAATGGGATTGTTTTCTTAGTCTCTCTTTCTGTAAGTTCACTATTGGTGTATAGAAATGCCATAGATTTCTTGGCGTTAATTTTGTATCCTGCTACATTGCCAAATTCATTTATTAAGTCTAATAATTTTTTGATGGAGTCTTTAGGGTTTTCTATGTACAGTATCATGTCATCTGCAAATGAGGACAGTTTTACTTCTTCTTTTCCAATTTGGATGCCTTTTATTTCTTCTTCTTGTCTAATTGCAATGGCTAGTACTTCCAGTACTATGTTGAACAGGAGTGGTGAAAGTGGGCATCCCTGTCTTGTTCCTGTTCTTAGGGGAAATGGTTTTAGTTTTTGCCCATTGAATACGATGTTGACCATGGGTTTGTCATATATGGCTTTTATTATGTTGAGGTATGATCCTTCTATTCCCACCTTGCTGAGAGTTTTTATCAAGAAAGGATGTTGGATTTTGTCAAATGCTTTTTCTGCATCAATTGATATGACTATGTTGTTTTTATCTCTCAATTTATTTATGTGATGTATCACATTTATTGATTTGCGGATATTGTACCATCCTTGCATCCCTGGGATAAATTCTACTTGGTCATGGTGTATGATCTTTCTAATGTAGTGCTGGATCCGATTTGCTAGAACTTTGTTGAAGATTTTGGCATCTATGTTCATGAGGGATATTGGCCTATAATTCTCTTTCATTGTGTTGTTTTTATCTGGTTTTGGTATTAGGGTGATGCTGGCTTCATAGAAGGAGCTTGGAAGAGTTCCTTCCTCTTGAATTTTCTGGAATAGTCTGAGGAGGATAGGTTTTAGTTCTTCCTTGAATGTTTGGTAAAACTCCCCTGTGAAGCCGTCTGTCCCCGGGCTCTTGTTTGCTGGAAGCTTTTTGATGACTGCTTCAGTTTCTTCCATAGTTACTGGCATATTGAGCTGTTTAGATTCTTCCTGATTGAGTTTTTGAAGGTTGTATTTTTCTAGGAATATGTCCATTTCCTCCAGGTTGTCCAGTTTGTTGGAATAGAGTAGTTCGTAGTATTTTTTAACAATCCTTTGTATTTCTGTGGGGTCTGTTGTTATTTCTCCTCTTTCATTTCTGATTTTGTTTATTTGGGTCCTCTCTCTTTGCTTCTTGGTGAGCCTGGCTAGAGGTCCATTAATCTTGTTTATCCTTTCATAGAACCAGCTCTTGGTTTTGTTGATCTTTTGTATTGTTTCTTTGGTCTCTATGTTGGTTATCTCCACTCTGATCTTTATTATTTCCTTCCTTCTGCTTACACTGGGCTTTTCTTGTTGCTCTCTTTCTAACTCTTTGAGTTGTAGGGTTAGGTAATTTATTACCATTGTTTCTTGTTTTTTGCAGTAGACTTGTAGAGCTATGAACTTCCCTCTCAAGCCTGCTTTTGTTGTGTCCCATAGATTTTGGATTGTTGTGTTTTCATTGTCATTTGTTGCCATGATGTTTTTTTTATTTCTTCTTTGATCTCTCTGGTAACCCAGTCATTGTTAAATAGCATGCTATTTAGTCTCCAAGTGTTTGATTGTTTTTATTGTAGTTGATTTCCAGTTTTATGCCATTGTGATCTGAGAAGATGCTTGATATGATTTCTATCTTCCTGAATTTGAAGAGACTTTGCCTGTGTCCTAATATGTGGTCTATCCTTGAAAATGTTCTGTGTGCACTGGAGAAGAATATATATTCTGTAGCTTTGGGGTGAAATGTTCTAAAGATGTCAATTAAGTCCATCTGATCTAGTGTGTCATTTAGGATTGCTGTTTCTTTGCTGATTTTTTGTTTAGTTGATTTATCCAGTGGTGTCATAAGTATTGCAACCCCAGCTTTTTTCTCATTTCCATTTGCCTGAAAAAATGTTTTTCCATCCCTTGACTCTCAGTCTATGTGAATCCTTTGTTCTGAGGTGGGTCTCTTGCAGACAGCAAATATATGGGTCATGTTTTCTTATCCATTCAGCTACCCTTTTGGTCTTTTGATTGGTGCATTATTATTGACAAGTACATGTTTGTTGTCATATTTTTCCTTAATGTTTGTGTTTCTTCTTGCCTTTCTCTTTCTTCTTTTTATAGCAGTCTCTTTAGCATTTCTTGCATTGCCAGCTTGGTAGTGATAAACTCTCTTAGCCCTTTTTTGTCTGTGAAGCTCCTAATTCCACCTTCAATTTTGAATGATAGCCTTGCTGGGTGTAGTATTCTTGAGTTCAGTCCCGGCTTTGCATCATTTTGTAAATTTCATTCCATTCCCTTCTGGCCTGGAGTGTTTCTGTTGAGAAATCCGTTGATATTCTTATAGGAGAACCCTTGTAGGTAACTTTCTGTCTCTCTCTGGCAGCCTTTAAGATTCTTACTTTGTCGTTGGTATTTGCCAATTTAATTATCATGTGTCTTGGTGTCGGTCTTTTAGGGTTCATCCTGTTTGGGACTCTATGTGCTTCTTAAACTTGCATGTTTTTTCTTGCCAATATCAGGGAAGTTTCTGTCATTATTTCTTCAAACAGGTTTTCTATTCCTTGCTTCTCTTCCGCTCCTTCTGGTACCCCTATTATGTGAATATTGTTTCATTTTGTGTTGTCCCAAAGTTCCCTTAGGCTCTCCTCTTGCTTTTTAAGTCTTCTTTCCAGTTGCTGCTGTGTTTGTGTGCCTTTTCCTACCTTGTCTTCTAATTCGCTGATTCGGTCCTCAGCCTCTTCTAGTCTACTGTTTAAGCCTTCCATTGTGTTCTTTATTGCAGCTATGTCGTTCTTAATCTCCTCTTGGTTCCTTTTCATGTTGGTTCCTTCTCATTCAGCTCCTTATAATTCTCATTGAGTTGTGTGTATTTGTCATCCAGCCGTTTAAACATCCTTATAACCATTACTCTGAATTCTTTCTCTGATAAGCTGCTAGTCTCAATTTCATTTAACTCCCTTTCTGATGATTTCTCTTTTTCTTTCCTTTGGGGATTGCTTTTTTGCCTTCCCATGTTTTCCTGTTATGTTTTATTTTTTTTTTTTTCATTATTTTTCTTTTACATGTGTCCTTATTCCCCCATTACCCCCCACACCCTATTTGTGCCCCCTCCCCCCCCGTTGTCTGTGTCCATTGATTAGGATTATATGCATGCATATAAGTCCTTGTTGATCTCTCCTCCTGTAATGTTTTAATTGTAGATCCAATTGCTTTGCTACCCAGGTTCTTTTGGGGACGGTGCTACTGGTGTAATCTCTTAGTTCTCCTGGGCTTGGTAATCTAGTGTAGCTCCCTACTTGAGCTATTTGGGTTCTCTTGATGTAGGCCTTCGAGCTTGAGAGGCAGAACCGCGGTGTCTAGAAGTCAGCAGCCGTGGAGGGGAGTGTCCCAATTTTCGCTGTCTTGCACCCTTAATTGAAATCACATGTGCCCAGCGGGGACTCACAGTGGCACCCAGGAACCATCTGTTGGGGTGTTGGGGCTCAGGGGACCTGCACTCTGGAAAGGCATGACTGTGGTGTCCAGAGTTCTGTAGTTGTGGGGTGGGCAGACTCAGGTTTTGCTGCTGCACCTGTGGTGGATAGGCGCTCACTCCCAGTGGTGGCTCACAGGGGCGCCCGCGGTACGTTTGCCTGCGAGGCACACTGAAGCACTCTGAAGGGATTCTGGCAGTGTAACCACGTAATTGAGGCGCCTGTGGGTAGGTATCCAGGATGAGTGAATTCAGAATTTCTACTGCTGGGGGGGGGGGGGAGTGCACCCCTGTTTGTCCAAGGTCACACCCAGGGAGAGCTCACAGTGGCTCCCACGAGTGCCCTATGGGTAGGTGGGCTTAGGGTGCCTGCCTGTTGGAAATTCGCATCTGTAGAGGTGCGTTTGCTGGCGCAGAGCTCTGACGCACTCTGAGGGGTCCTGGCACTGAGGTTGAGCAGCTGGGGTGAATGTGGGCAGTTACTCAGGAAGAGGGAATTCAGAATTTCTATTGCGGGGCAGCACGCCCTTGTCTGTGCAGAATCACACCCAGCAGAGTCTCACAGCTGCTCCCCTGAGCACACTGTGGGTAGATGGGCTCAGGGGTCTTGCTCCTTGGAAATGCGTGGGTATGGAGGTGCCTTTGCCTGCACAGAGCTCTGACTCACTCTGAGGGGCCCTGGCACTGAAGTTGAACAGCTGGGTGTCCGTGGGCAGTTATTCAGGAAGAGGGAGTTCAGAATTTCTACTGCGAGGCCACGTGCCCTTGTCTGTACAAAATCACACCTGCGGGGGCTCCCAGTGGCTCCCAAGCGCTGCCTATGGAGTGGCGTGCCCTGGATGTCTGCGCACGCTGGAAACACGCCAATGTTTTGTCCGGAGTTCTGCTGCTGGGGAGGGGAGGTTGCACTTACTGCTGCCTAGCAGTGCACCTCTGGAGGTGGAGGTCCCAGGGTCCGCGGGTCTGCGGGTGGGGCAGCAGGATTTGGGCTGGAGTGGCTGCTGGGTCGCGGGGCAGTTCCAAGGCCCATATTTACATTCTTGTGGCTAAGCAAGTTTATATGAAATTTTCTCGCATTCCTCAAACAATTAGTATATCAACCTCTGTAGGGATTGATTATTCCTCCATATGTAACACTCTTTTTTTTTTTTGCTTGAGACATGTCTGAGAATGGAAAAGATTGGAAAAAAATCACAAGGCAGTTCATACTCAAGGCCTATGCCTTATAGACAGGATATATACTTAAATTTGGTTAGTGAAATATTCTGCAACTCTTCTAGATGTTAGATGATAGTGAACACATAAAAAACTGTGGTCTGCCATTCCTTCTGTAACAAAGCTTACGTTGATGAGAACAGAACACATAATTAAGGGACTCTACTCTGTTGTAAGCCATGAGACAGAGAGACAAATGAAAAAATGATGTTTTTATCTCAACTTAGGAAGAGGACCACCAGGCTCGGGTAGAAGAGGCAATCACCCGCATGCTTGTGTGCGCCCTGAAAACTGCAGAGGACCCCCACAGTACCAGGGCTTGGCTAAACCCAACGGAGGTAGGCCGCTCCTGGTTTCCATCATGGCAGTTGGTATTCTGTAATAAATCAACCCTGACTAGATTTATTTTCCAATGTATGTAACCACTCTAAAAGATTTCTCTTTTTCCTTAGGTTGAGGAAATATCCCATGAAGTCAATTGTTGCTACTTAAATAGAGCTGTTTCTGCCTTTTTTGATCATTATAGAACATCTAAGACAGCAGAAGTCCAAGCACTCAGAACAAACGGGGAGCACATGAAAAAGGAAAAATCCAACGTGCACACCCTCATGGAGGTAGAACAAACAGGTAGCCAGAACTTAACCTTGGGAACAGTAGGAGAGCAGGCAGCATGTCCCTTTGGCCCTGATCTGGTTCCCGTACTACCGAGTTCTGAAGCACCATCCTCAGAAACAGGAAGCATGTTTAAAAATGATGGTAAAGGCTTTGTTGGCAAAGACGGAGAGCACTTTGACAAATTGCACTGTACCAAGAAGCAACGAATGGTGAGTGGACGTGAGAATGAAATTGTTGAACAGATTGCTTCAAATAGTACTATGGCCCCTTCCCAAACATTCATTTCTACAGATGACTTACTGGACTGCTTGGTGAACCCACAAGTAACCAAGATAGTGGCACAACTTTTGATACAAGGAAGAAGCTTGTGATTGTAATTGTAAATGACTTTTTAAATAATATTTTAAACATATTTTTAAAATAGTGTGATTTTTAAATAAAAGACGAAACAATGAAAAGTCTGTTTGCACAGGCTTGTAAATGTACTTGTTCTTACCTAGTTAAATTTCACCCTCTTGCCACCTTCTTAAATGCACATTGCTCTTTGCCCAAACTGACTCTTTGTTATTTGTGAGGCCTTCTTTCTGAGCCTTTTCCTTTCCTCTCCCATCCCATCTCCTCAGCCTATTTCAGATGTAAACCCTAAGTGTTCTCAACAGGAAATAATCTCTCCATCAGCCTTAAGCAGGGATCAGCCTGCTGCTTGTTTTGTAATAAAGTTTTATTGGAACACAGCCATGCGATTTGTTTACATATTGTCTATGGTGGTTAGGGTTGTAGCGGCAGAGTTGAGTAGTGACAGAGACATTATGGCCCACAAAGCTGAAAATCTTCACTCTCCCCTTACAGAAAACAAAAATTGCCAACTCCTGGCCTAATGCATCCGCTGGGTAGATTCTAGCCTTGACCTAAAGTGATCACACTTCTAACATCTGCAGAATTCTCGCTGTTAATCCCTGTCGTCCAGAGCAGGATACCAATCAGGAGAAAAGTAGATGGGGGTACAACATGGAAGGAACTGGGACATGTAGGAACACGAGTCCTGGAAACAAAAAGGCCTGGATGCTACTGATGCCCAAAATTGACTAAAAGCTTGGTTTGATGAAATTGGTCCCACTCATTACATTTGCAAGATCTGGGGATAATTATTATCATTACTCTCTTAGTAAGAATTTAGAACTTAGAAAACCATATTGATCTCTGCGTAACCACTTATGAAACAAATACATAACCAAAGATAAAGTCACGTTTTTGATGAGCTCACTACTGGCCCCATCCTTCTCAGTCTTCAGATTGAAAGTATCAGTAAATTGAAAAAACAAACAAATAAAAAAACTGCCTTCCAGGAGAGAGCCAGGGAGGGAGGTGTGTGAACATGACAGGAAAGGAGGATCTGGAAAAAACCCTTCTGTAGCACTTAACCACCATCTGACCACTATATATTTACCTACTTATTTGATTGTTGTTTATCTTCCCCAACCAGAACCTCACAGCATGAGGGTTTTAGACTTTGATTATTGCTGTATTCACAGAGCCAGATCAGTAACCAGAATATGGCAGGTGTTCATTATATATCTGACTGAGTGGGTTATTCTTAAAAGGATGCCTTGTTGGCAATAACCCCTCAAATACATTGGGGCAGAGGATGTTATAGTCAAGGGTATGATGTCCATGAACCTTAATAGGTGTATCTCTTTTTTTTTTAAATATATTTTATTGATTTTTTACAGAAAGGACGGGAGAGGGATAGAGAGTCAGAAACATCGATCAGCTGTCTCCTGCACACCTCCTACTGGGGATGTGCCCGCAACCAAGGTACATGCCCTTGACCGGAATCGAACCTGGGGCCCTTCAGTCCACAGGCCGACGCTCTATCCACTGAGCCAAACTGGTTAGGGCGATAGGTGTATCTCTATTGCAGAAATAAACGTATCTTTGTCTTCAAAAATTTTATGTTTGTTACTCCTTTGACCACTGTTTTTCAAGTTGCAGGCTGTGACCCATTAGTGAGTCATAAAATCAATCTAGTGGGTGAGACCAGCGTGTTTTTTTTTTAACGGGACATAATAGATAATTTCAGTGAATTTAATAGTAAATGCAAGTATTCTGTGAAACTTTGCAGGAAAAGTATTTTTTTTAGGGTAAATATATTTCATAAAACTTTTCAGTTATATCTGTGTGTGTACTGAGCCTAATATAAAATGTATTTCTTAGTGTAGGTCAGAAACATTTGAAAGTTGTTCTGAGACAAAGCATTTAACTCAGAGGTTATAGTCTTTGACATGCAGAGCTGGAAACAGTTAAGACATTGGGCCCAGCTGGTGTGGCTCAGTGGTTGAGCTTCGACATATGAACCAGGAGGTCATGATTCAATTCCCGAGCCGGATTGCAGGCTCGATCCCCAGTGTGAGGTGTGCAGGAGGCAGCTGATCAATTGATGCTCCTGTCTCACTCTCCCTCTCCCTTCCTTTCTGAAGTCAATAAAAAATACAGTTTAAAAAAAATACATTGGTATGAATGGACTGGAAGTGTAAATAGGTAATGAGATATGGCGGGGTCTCTTTTTTCCACGTCCCACATGGAAAGAGAGATGAACCGGTTCTTCGAATAGAGACGGCTGGGGATTGAGAAATAAAAGAAAGAAAGAGACAAGACACAAAATGGAAGGAAAAAGCTGGGAACCGGGTGGGACCACTGCCCTCTTCTGCTGGAGAGACAGTGACCCAGAGCCCATGCAGCGTGTTTATTTTATACCCCAAATACCAGCAAGTTTCACCAAAAGTTAAGGCAAAGGAGATTATTTGCATTCTTGAGTAGGCCCAAGCATTCCTGGTGCTTGACTGGATTTACATATACACACTTTCCGACACCTGGGCGAAGGTAAGAGTCAATGCTGAGAACACATCTGCATTTTTGGTAAGATGTGTATCCAAGACGCGGCTTTGCCTGTCGCCTTGGGTTCAGCTGAAAATTATTAAAGAAATGCCCATGTGCCTTCCCAGGCTCTGTCTACAATGGGAGATAATTTCCTGACTTCAAATAAAGAGATTATGATGCAGCAAGATATCCTGGCTATCTGCGAAAGGGGAGCCTGAGAGAGGAGAGAGTGAAAGGGCAGGCTGTCAGCCACCTGGATACCTCAGTCCCATTCATCCTGTTTCTCAGATGAGCTGCCTGTGTGAGTGAAATCAATTATTAAAGCACTGACCCCAGAGCAGTGGTTCCCAACCTTTTTTTGGCCATGCCCCACCTTAGCATCTCTAAAACTTGATGCCCCCAAACCTCCTCCCCGTGACATATAATTCTTATTAATCAAAAAGTGAACTCCTATTCACGTGGAGGAAGCATAAAAAGCCATTAGCTTCCAAAGAACATGGCATCCATGAAAACAAAAGAATGAAAGGACAATTGAAGTACTGAGGAAGAAATCACTAAGAAATTGTTTAAAAAATAAAAATAATATGAAGTGATATGAAAAAATAGCAAATAAAGTATCAAAAAAAGAACTGAAATGCATAAATATGTCACAATATATATTTATATACTGTGTATGAGGCCCCTAGAACCATAAAAGATGTAAAAAATTCACTGTTAATAACTCATTCTCGATTTGCCCCCCCTAAAAATCAAATTGCCCCCTTGTGGGGCGTGTGTCCCACGTTGGGAACCACTGCCCTAGAGGCTAGAGGGATTAAGGAATACAAGCTCATCCTGTGCCTAAAGTCACAGTAGGG
The DNA here is from genome assembly GCF_963455305.1 of Plecotus auritus. Taxonomy (NCBI): domain Eukaryota; kingdom Metazoa; phylum Chordata; class Mammalia; order Chiroptera; family Vespertilionidae; genus Plecotus; species Plecotus auritus. The sequence goes on along the minus strand of NC_137771.1, from coordinate 169,638,369 downwards.
CTGACCTATACAGTAGGCACAGTGGCTAGGGCCCCTGAGCTTTTAGGGGTCCACAAAAATGTTTAGTTTCTTAAAGAATATCCTATCTAATAAAGAGGGAATATGCTAATTGACCGTGACCCCTCACAAAGATAGCGGCACCCACAGCCAATAAGGAGGAAATATGCTAATTGACTGTCACGCCCTCAAAGATGGCGGCGCCCATAGCCAGAAGCTGGCAACGCAAGTACCCTCAGCCCCGCCGGGGTGGCAGGTGGGCAGCACGGCCGGGCCCACCCCCAGATGGGTCTGGCCACTCCGTGCACCTGCCTCCGGAGTCCCCCAGTCCCCTCAGCCTTCCAGCCCAGGGCCAGCCCGAGGCACAGGCAAGCCTCAGATGGTGGCTGCCCAGCAGTCCAGGGCTGGCCAAGGCTTGCGCTGCTGGCAGTGGCAGCAGAGCAGAGGTGTGATAGGGGCATCATCTTACCCTGATTGCTGGGTCACCTCCTGCCCCTGAGGTCTCCCAGAATGTGAGAGGGGGCAGGCCAGGCTGAGGGACCCCCCCTCCAGTGCATGAATTTTCATGCACCGGGCCTCTAGTATACATATATAATCCATGCTCGATTCCATTCATGTGTATATCAATGAAGTTGCAACATACAAGTTTTAATTCTTAATAGAGTAAGAGACCCACAAAGGCAAAAGTGCCTGGGGCCCATGAAAGTCCTAAGAGGCTGTGGGAACCCGGGGTTTCAGAGGCATTAGAGGTGCTTGCTGAAAATGCAGAGTTCTGGGCACCCTCTAAAGCTACAGAATCTGACTCCTTTGGGATGGGCCAGGATTTAGTCTCAGCAGACACCCCAGGTGATTTAAAAACCAAAAACAGTTAAGAACCTCTGCCCTGGAGTCGACCACTGTGACCTATCACAGGCTCAAGGTGGGCTTCTGGCAGCAGGGGCTACTTGCTGCGGTCAGTTTGCCCTTCAGATTTACTGAACTAAACCTGCGCTGTGCCCTTCCTGTAATTTTCAGCCAATTTATTTTTTAAAGAGAGACTATTTTTGTTTTAATCCTCACCCGAGGATATGCTTTTTATTGATTTTTAAAATTAATTAATTAATTTATTTATTTATTTATTTATTTATTTTAGAGAGAGAGAGAAACATCAATGTGAAAGTAAAACATCGATCGGTTGCATCCTGTATGCACCCTGACCAGGGATCGAACCCACAGTCTCTATATGTGCCCTGACTGGGAATCAAACCTGAAACCTTTTGGTACTCGGGACGCCACTCCAACCGATTGAGCCACCCTGCCAGGGCTCAGCCAAACAGTATTACCACTCTGAGGATCCTTTGATGCTGTCATATTTAACTGTGGTCTTACTCAGCAGTGGCCTGTGTTCATCATCAAGCTCTCTTGTATTTGCCCTTGTGGGTAAAAATGTTCACCACCAAATGACATTTTCCAAGTCTTTTATTCAAAAAGCAGATAAGTGACATATTTCTCTTGACTGGGGATAACTTAACATTTACTGACTGGATCATTATACCTTGATTCAATGCACCCTGATAGTCAGCCTTGCCCTAAGTTAACCAAACCACTGGAGGAACAGCAATAAGAGAGCGGGCCTCTCCTTTTTTATTTCTTACATTCATGGTCAAGCCCTAGTTGAGATGCCAGTGCCCAATCCCCTTACAAAACAAAGAACAACAGCAAGAGAAATGTCAAGTTGTCTATGTTAATGAAGCAGCCACTGTGGCCCTCTCAACCACCTACCTCTACTTGAAGTGCAGGTGCTGTTCCCTGTGGCCAGGGAAGAGCGACCCCTGGTGTCGGAGTGCACCATCTGCACAGGCTTTGCCTAGCATCAGCTGACCTCAGCCTACAGAGCTTCAAATGAAAACTAGGATAGAAACCAGAGCCAGAAGGAAAAAGTGAAGGAAATATAAAAGCAGTTCGCAGATTAGCTGAGCTGTTCCTGGTTTAGTAACATTCATCTGGAGGCCATGTTCTGTCATGAGAAGAACAGAGGGCTTGATGACACAGGGACCTGATTCTGCTGGCTCTGAGGCCGTTACTTAGGTGACCGACCTTAGGCAAGGAAGCTGCTTGCACTCTGAGCATCAGTTTCCTCAGCTTTAAAATGGGGATATAATTCTTATCTCACAGGATTGGATGGGGAATAAAATTAGTACTGTATATGAAAGCATCTATTACACTATCTGGTACAAGCTAAGTGCTCAAAAAGCAGTGTTTGAGCCTGAAATTTACCTAGGGAAAAGTTAAAAAAGAAACTTTCCTTTATCGTCCAACAGATACTGAGTTAGCAGATTAGCATTATAGTTCATTCCTTTGTTGAGCGTATTTGATTTAAATCATCAAAAGCTAGGCTGCCAAAGAAAATGTGCCATTTAATAATCTTAGAATTCACTTCATCTTAACATAACAGAGAGTTTCACACTAAAAATGTAGCAGGCATTATCCTACTGTTTCCACTGGGACAAAATGTGCACCAATGAGAAGCTGTAAGAAGGCAGATTTGGATTCAACAGCAAAAGGACCAACTGGGGCCAGGCCTGCTGTGCTGCCCAACTCCAGGGGACACGATCCACCTACACAACAAGGCAGACCACAGCCCTGGGCTGTGCAGGGCCCAGCTGCACTGCAGTCCCAGAGCCCCAACAGGAGTCCCTGTGTCATGGGCTGGCTCATGAAATACCAAGTTCCCTATCACGGAATCTGTTCAATTTAAGGCAACATGACAATAAGTCAAGGATGTAGAAGAAATGGTTCCTGCTTGGATAGGAGTCTGACTAGACCTTTTCAGTCTTTTCATTCATTTGTTTTTTTGTTAATCCTCACCCAACCAGGGCCTGGGCCGGGGAGAAGCCTGCAACCAAGGCACTTGCCCTTGTCTTGAATCAAACCCAGGACCCTTTGGTCAGCAGGCTGATGCTCTATCCACTGAGCCAAACCAACTAGAGCGACCTTTTTACTCTTAATTCGTTTATGAAACATTTCTGGAAAATTCACTGGACTTCAGACCTCAGTCCAGGGATAAAATAAATTGAATAAGACACCATCTCTGCCCCAGCAAAGACGGCAGTTCACTCAGTACGTTGTGCTCCCCACAGTAATATGGCATCCTGACATGGTAACAGCTGCCCCCTTCAGTGGCAGCTGAAATTGCATAGCTGTGCCCTCGGCTTTTAAGATTAAAGCTTTCCTTCCCTTCCTAGAAATAGAAACCTGTACTCCTCTTCTGCAGCTTTGATGTCCATGGTTGTGGACACACAGTTGTAACTAAATTAATTTAAATTCTCAAATTTATTGATTTCAAGAAAAGGTCACTGCAGTTATGAAAGCGAAGCTCAAGAAAGTCTGATTTCAGTGACAAGGATCCTTTGATCTTAGAATAAGCGGTTAAGAGAAAAAAAATCTAAAACGTGTTTTACGTAGTATAGATCAGCAATTTTCAACTGGTGTGCTGCAATACTTTTTAGAACATGCAATACCTGACTAGTCAGGGACACTGATCTCATTTCCCTTAGATTGTCAAGTTAAAAAATGACAACAGCCACCCAGCTGATGTGGCTCAATCGTTGAGCATCAACCAGGAAGTCACGGTGGTTCGATTCCTGGTCGAAGCACATGCCAGGTTGCAGGTTCAATCCCCAGTGTGGGGTGTGCAGGAGGTAGGCTGATCAATGATTCTCTCTCATCATTGATGTTTCTCTCTCTCTCTCTCTCTCTCTGCCGCTTCCCCTCTACCTCCCTCTTTGAAATCAACAAAAATATATTTTTTAATGACAATAGCCAACACTATAGCTACTGGTGTGAATGAATAAAAATTATACAGGTGTTTTTTTTTTTTGTCAGATTGGCAAAAAATATATTTTTGGTATGTCATAGAATTTTAGTAATTAGTTTATGTGTGCCATGCGATGAAAAGGGTTGAAAATCGCTTGTGTAGATAAATAATGTCTTCAGTGAAGGATACCAAAATGTTATTTTTTAAAAGTAATGAGGTATTCTGGGTAAGCCTGGTAGTCATAAAATACCACAAATAAATTTGGTTTGCTCACATTATCTGTGACAGTATCATACAGGTCAAGGGGATTTTGAGGATTCTTTGGAGGAGGCTCAAGTAATGAATGATTTCCACGTGCGTACAATCCAGTAAGCACGCGCACATAATACATATGCTTTTTCCCATTTGCGTCTGGTCTGGAGTAAGTATCATTGGCAGAATAAAGGGCATGGACAGCAAAGTAGGTTCCCTTTCCGTATGCCACAGCTGTGAAAAGAAAAACAACATTTTTAAGAATTTCAATTTGTCTATAATTTGATGTATTGACTCAATATGTCAAATAATGTTAATATAATGTTCAGTTCTCTCTAAAACCTCTTTAAAAAATTGTGTGTGTTTTAATTTTAAAAAATCATTCCTCCACCTCAAAGGGCCAGTCAGTCCCTCTGGGATGAAACTTAGTGAGTCTGACCTGAAACGCTGGCTGCACCCTGGCCATGAACCCTGAGGGAACACAGTGCAATCCGCGGGATCCCTGAGCCAGCTTGGCTTCTCATGGCTGACTTCTTTGGAGCAGCCACATAACTCTCTTACTTACCATTCTTTCCTGCATAACTGCGGTTAAAGCCATGTTGATTGACATGTGGCAAGGAGACAGCATCTGTCCCATGGAAGAGCAGCTTCTCATTTTGTATATGGCCATTCTTATCATCCATGGTTTTTTTCTTTGTCTGGTAGTGCTGCCAGAGACTTGGATTCTGGATTCTCTCAATCTGCAAATCAATAAGGAAAAATATCTGTCTGTGCCAAGTGCCTGTGGCAAGATACAGCAAATGAAACATGATCCTTATTTTTATTTTAAAAATATTTTTATTGATTTCAGAGAGGAAGGGAAAGGAAGAGTGAGAGAGAAACATCAATGATGAGAGGGAATCATTGAAACGGCTGCCTCCTGCACGCCCCCTACTGGGGACTGAGCCCACAACCCAGGCATGTGCCCTTTATCAGAATCGAACCTGGGCAGGCCCACACTCCATCCTCTGAGCCAAACCAGCCAGGGCACTATTTTTTCTTTTACTAGTAATCCTCACCCAAGGATATGTTTAGAGAGAGGAAGGGGAAAGAGGTAGAGATGGAGATAGAGACAGAGATAGAGAGAGGCAACGATGTGAGAAACATCCATCTATTACCTCCCATATGTGCCCAAACAAGACTCAAACCCACAACCTAGATATGTGCCCTGACCAGGAATCAAACCCAAAACCTTTTGGTGTTCCAGATGGCACTCCAACCAACTGAGCCACCTGGCCTGGACATGATCCTATTTTTTATCAGTAAAAATTACTGTAAACAGCGAATTCAATGCCTGATGGCAGCTCTCTGCATTCAGAAATCTTTTTACATCCAGTGCTTCACAAATCAGGCTTTGGGGAAAAAATTGTTTTAATTTTTAACATCTTTTCTGCACCACATGCAGCAAGCAATATTTAGGATCTTGGACGACCAAGGCAGCTCAACTCCTGCTTCTTACTTTCACTGTAATCACTGCTCCTGTTGCAGTCTACCCCACTTCGTCCCTTTGCCTCTCTCCTCTTCAGTCCTTTTAAGGTACTGGTTTACCTAGCCAAGGTCTAACCACAGAGAAGCACTAGAGTGTCTAGGCAAGAAGGAAATTAATTAATGGAAATTAATCTCTCATCCATTAGAAGAGTGGGGCATGAATCCTGGAGGCAGGGAACCTGGCTGTAGACCAAAGTGGCCATGCTTGGAACCTGGTATTGGGCTGGGTCGTCTTGCTCCTCATGGGAATCCTCCTCAACCACGATATCCCTTCCAATGAAAAGCATGCCACACAGGGGTGTCAGACCAGCCCATTCTGCACCTCACCCCTCCTACCAGTCCCAATGTGCTTTCTTCTTTAATTCTCTAGCTGTAGGACTTCCATTCAGCCAGATTTCAGGTGGTTCTGAATGATGGTTCTGTTTTTCAGTTGTAATTTTGATGTGGTTGTGGGAGGATGCAAGTGCCAGCGTTTTACTTTGCCACTATCTCTCTGGTTTATATCTCTTAGGACATTCCATATCTTTTTGAATTATTATGTGCTTAACTACATGAGTAAACAGAATGGGAGAGAGTACCACAATTGGGGCCAAAAGGCACTGGCACCCTTGTGTTGGCAGTAGAAGGGTGACAACATAATGGAGGAAATCAGGATTCCAGGCCAGGGCAGTAAATAGCAATGTAGTCTGGCTGCACAGCACAGGGAGGCTAGGCTGAGAACTAGGCCTCTGAAGTCTGGAGCGATGCTAAGACTTTGGTGCTCTCCAGTCATTTAACATATAAATGCACTTGTCCCAGGTTCACTCTCATTGGACCAAATCTCTTGGGAGAAGCAGCTGGAGTTCATCAGAGCATCCCCTCACATTGGTGTTTGAGGCATGCCCCCAGTTCTGAAGAGCAGTTGTGGCAGTGCAAATAGAAAGTAAAAAGAAAATTTGCAAAGAAAGGAATTGTATACCTTACTGGCATACTCATTATTATGGATGAAGAGAAGGAACTCAAAAATCTCTAGCTTTGGGAGGGTCAATCGCGGAAAAAGGAGACATATGTAAAACTTTAGACAATAAAAAAACTTTCTATCTTTACTCAGGGAGTGGTGGAACCAAGGTCAGAAAAGAGAAGGAAGGGGAAGATAATTACTTAGAGAAGATGAGTTAGGTTTTAGGAAGTTGATTTAGCAGATAGATAATCAAGTGGAGATATTTTTATTCTACTGTGAATATGTTCTAGAGCTAGAGTCAAAATTCCAGGTTGGTGATATGTTGATTTGAGAGCTATTTACATTGACATAATAGCTGCATCCATAAAGGTAAAAACATTCCCTGGTGAAGTGCAGAGTCAGAAGACCAAAGTATAAACCCTGTGCGTAAAGCTAGAATGAGGGATTTGGAGGAGAAACAGATACCAGTGATAATGAAAAGAAAATTAATTAATAAAGAAAAAAACATCAAAATATTATTGCCATAGAAGTCAAGAAAGAAAACAAATTTCAAATAGCAATATTAATTTTTAAGAGTAGGAGATGCCAAAATACTAGTAAATGAGATGAATAGTGAAAGGACTAGTGGGTTTACTAAGGAAGCAAGCAGTGTTGGCCTGTGAACAGTGGAGCAAAGGCACATAACCCAACCCTGAGGAGCCTTCCTGGTCTCTCTGTGGTGGTTTGCTTCTTATCAACTTCAACTTTGAAGCTGTATCTTTGAATTTTAATTAGCTTGCTTCACAAAGAAAATATATGTCTTTAGTATACTAATATCATATTGCAATCTATTATCTACATTATAAAAGGCCAGGGGCCATCACATCCTAAATGACCAGACAGATGACCAGTCACCAGGTAGGCAGGGAGGCAGGGGATGGGTGGGATAGTGCAGGGGGAGTGCAGGGGGGGCAAGGCGGGTGCAGCGAGATCGTTAGCCTCTGGCCTGGGGCGGGGCGGAGGCCTAATGACCTTGCCGCTGCCTCAGTGGCTACGGATCAGGCCCGGAGAGACAGGCAGGACCTGATCCACAGCCACCGCAGCTACTGGAGAGGCCCGGAGAGAGAGAGAGAGGCAAGGGCTGATCAGCAGCTGCTGAGGAAGCTGTGGATCAGAGCCGGAGAGAGGCCGGGAGATAGGCCCGGAGACGCTGACTAGCATAGAAACCAACCAGTCAGAACCTAATCTGGGTGAACTGCGAAGGCAGAACCTAAGGTGGGGGCTGAGGAAGGGTTTTAAGGGCAATAGCTGTTTGGTGTAAGGTGTAAGAAAGAGGTTCAATTTTTAATGACCAGTTTGGCAGTTACTGAGTGGCCAGAATATTATGATCTCTGAACGCATAATAATCTGGCCACTCAGTGTATATCTTATATAATAAAAGGCTTCGGCCAGCAGGCAGGCCAGCCAACCATGTCCCCTCTCCCTGACCAGGCTGGCCAGACCCCACCCATGCACAAATTCAAGCACCGGGCCTCTAATATATATACATATAGTGCATGTGGCTGGCTATCAGTCCAGATATAGGGATTATGTATTTTTGTCTGCCAAGAGCATCTCTTCCTGCTGAAAAATGCTTTCTCTCCCTCCCCCATCTAAGCAATCCTATCCTATATAATCTATTTATATTAATAAAAGGGCAATATGCTAATTAGACCCGGTCGACTGGCCATCTTCTGGACGTCCAAATTCCTTCCAGAAAAAGCTGTGGTGGTGGGGGCCATGGCAGAGGCAGTTAGGGGCGATTCGGCCGGCAGGGGAGGGCAGTTGGGGGCAAGATCAGGCTGACAGGGGAGGGCAGTTGGGGGCAGATCTGGCTGGCAGGGGAGGGCAGTTGGGTGCGAGATCAGGCCAGCAGGTGAGGGCAGTAGGGGATGACCAGGCCTGCAGTGGGGGGCAGTTGGGGCAAGATCATGCCAGCAAGGGAGGGCCGTTGGGGGCAAGATGAAGCCGGCAGGGGCAGGGAGTTTGGGGTAATCAGGAAGGCAGGCAGGTGAGTGGTTAGGAGCCAGCGGTCCCAGATTGCAAGAGGGATGTCCAATTGGAGAGGGTGCAGGCTGGGCTGAGGGAACCCCCCTGTGCACAAATTTTGTGCACCAGGCCTCTAGTCTTGTAATAACTGACTCAAAAATCTCAGTCTTAATGTCTCAGGAATTTGGGGGAGATGAGTAAAATCTAGAATTTAAAATCTAATTATCATGAAATATTCTAATTCTGGGTTAAAAATATGTTAGGAAGTAAATATAAGTATATTATTCCAGGAACACAATACCCCTTATTTCCACCATTAAGAAACTCCATGTCATCAGAATGCTTACCTTCTCTATCTTGAATTGTGAGCAGGTACGATTGAAGGCATCTGCCACTTTTCTGTATTCTGGTTGACCAGGCTGTAGCTCAACCAGACAGACACGCTGCTGCTTCATATCACTCCAGTGTCCAGGGATCTCAACTGCAAAGTAGACATTTGAGGACACTCTGCACCCGGGAAGGCTCATCTACACAGTCCCCCTCCCTGGTATGCTTCAAAAAACCGAATAGCATGTGTGTTCTGGTTTTACAATCTCCTGTTTCAATGTATTCAATACATTTCTTATATTTCTGGGAGAATGTTTTTCAAAGCGTAGACCACAGACCACCACAGAACCAACTGTAATGCTGAAAACACACACACACACACACACACACACACACACACATCTATCAAATCAAAATCACTCAGGGGTGGAACCTGTGTGCCTACATCTTTACAAGTTTTGATCATGCCCAGATTTGAAAACTGCTGGTGTAGTGTGACTGGACTGCATGTTCTGCTCAGTCTCTAATCTGTCATAATTCAGTAATTTAACAATCAATTATTTCCCTATGAGTTTTAGATAATCACTATTGTCTTGTTTATAACTGCATGGATTTTTGCTAGAACTCCCACCACAAGGCCATCCACATGGGTGCTTTCATTATTCTCCACAACACCCTTAAGAGTTGAGTGGGTAGTGGGTTTTGCTATGTGGCAGTTTGTGGTGGCAGCTCCATCTCCACTTCTGCTAAACAACGTTTTATTCTTGAGTTCTCATTGCTCCAGGGTTGGTCAGGGTGTGAGGAATTCATTCGCACTGATCTCCCAAAAGATGAAGAGAAGGTACTGAAAGGGAAGCCATTTTTACTAGTTTTCAGTGGGGGGACTTCTGCGGTTTGAAGTCAGTCTCACCTCTATACGAGACAAGCATTCCCTTCTTGGAAGCAGATCCAGTCATAGAATCTGAGGCTGCTTGCTATGTGTGTGTCTAGGAACTTTATTCTCAGGGCAGAGGAGGAAGTGACTTCTGGGAGATCCTGCAGGCTCGGGAGCCTCTCTGGGTACCAATCACAGAGGCAGAGAGTGCCCACTTTCTGACCAGGCTGTCTTCTCCCTTTTGTTCTAAATAAAACCTTGGGCCACTTTTCTTTAAAGCCCGTGGCTGTCCCTCTCCTGACTGGAGCAGCCATTACCTCCCAGAAGAAGTGTCTCTAGGGAGCTTGTGAACTACAAAAAGGCAAGGAATGGCTATGTTACCACTAAGATGGTCATCCTCAGGATGTTGGGCTCACCCAGGCTGTATTTTCCCGACCTTAATGTAAACTCCCTAAGTTTTCTATCTTAATACGTAAGAGTCACTTGAATTTTATCGACTTGATTACAATTTTGATAGACATACAAAATACTGTTAAGCCCAAAGTAAGTGTAAAATAGTGGAAAACAAGCATGAAAGTTTGACTCACCTTGCGGTTTCGTGATGCGCTGAATTTGTAAACTGTGTCCGTTTGCACCTGTAGCAATGCATGTTTTCAAGTCCACTGTGTAGTTCTGATTATTAATTTGGACATCAACTGTTTTTCCCTGTTTTTTTCTTGCCTCCTCCAACTTCATATTGGAAAATTTGTCAAAACTACGAAAAGTGTTATTGTCGTCATATTGCCATTCTACAAAGTCAGTGATACAATCTGCTCTGGATTCCTGCTCTTTGGCTGATCTAACTGTCTTGATCATTTCCTCTACTGCATTTCTAGCCTGTTCCACATCTCTGCTAATTCCTGAAACCTTAATCAAAGGTTTCTGATGGTCCAAGTCCACGATAATATTCAAGTCCTTCTGCAGCTTATTCAATTCCTGATATTCGCTTTCATCAAAGTCTTTGATACATTCCTCTTCACTGGTGTAAAGACTCTGTTCCTTTTCCAGCAGATTCTGTAGGCAGGAGAGGGCGTTTTCTACACATGTTGCATTTTCACCACACACCTGAAAAATTGCTGATTCCGTTTTCTTCTCCAAAACCAAAGGCTTTCGTCTGGGGGGAGGTTGCTTTGAGAAGCCCAAAAATGCTAAAAAAAGGAACACAAGAGAATGCAACAATTGTTTTGGATTTAAAAAGAAAAACAAATATTTAGCCATTAGCTGTTTCTCCCTTTCTTTCTCCTTTCCTCCATCCCTCCCTTCTTTCCTTCTTTCTTCTTTTATAGTCGCTGTGCTACATATCGAATTTCTAGGACTTATTCATCTTATAATTGGAAGTGTGTACCTTTTGAGCACCTTCACCCATTTGCCCACCTCCCACCACCCCACTTCTGGCAACCACCAATCTGTTCTCTGTATCTGAATTCAGGTTTTTTTAGATTCCACATATTAGATTTATTATACATTATTTGTCTTTCTCTGTCTGACATTTCATTTAGCATAATGCCCTTAAGGACCATCCATGTTGGTGCAAATGCCAGGATTTCCTTTTTTATGACTGAATAATATTCCATCACCAATGCAGGATTAGGCCAAAGGAGGTTTACAGTTGCTCATATGGAAAATAATACCATAATTTATAAGTAATAATGCAAGAATAAACTTCAGTTTCACATACTCACAGCTATAAACCTATTTTTGCCCCACCATATATGTACCACATCTTCTTTATCCATTTATTTTGCCAATGGACAGTATGTTGTTTCCATGTCTTGGCTATTTCAATAATGCTTCAATGAACATGGGGGAGCAGATATCTTTTAGAGATGATGATTTCATTTCCTTCAGATAAATACCCAGAAGTGTAACTACCGGATCAAGTGTTAGTTATATTTTTAAATTTTTTAGGAACCTCCTACTATTTCCCATCGTGGCTGTTACCAGTTTACATGCCCAGTGCACAAGGATTCCCTTTACTCCACATTTTTGTCAACATTTATTTCTTGTCTTTTCCATAATAGCATTCTAACAGGTCTGAGGTGATATCTCATTATTATTTTGATTTGCATTTCCCTGATGATTAGTGATGCTAACCCCCTTTACATGTACCTGTTGGCCAATTGTATATCTTTTTTGGAAAAAATATGTCTATTCATATCCTCTGCAAATTTTTTAATTGGATTGCTTGGGTTTTTTCATTGAGTTGCATCAGTTTTTTATATGTATTTTATATTAACCCCTAATCAGATACATGACTTGCAAATAGTTTCTTCCATTCAGTAGGTTGATGGTTTCCTTTGCTCTACAGAAGCTTTTTTGTTTGATATATTCGCACTTGTTTATCTTTGCTTTTGGTGTGTGTGTTTTTGGTGTCAAATCCAAAAAATTATTGTTAAGAAGCTTATTCCTTATGTATTCTTTTGGAAGGTTTACAGTTTTAGATCGTACATTCAAGTCTTTAATCTATTTTGAGTGGATTTTTGTAAGTGGTGTAAGATAGTGGACAGTTTCATTCTTTTGCATGGCTGTCCAGTTTAAAAAACACCATTTATTTTAGCATATGTGCTACTGAAGTGAGTGCCCAACACTATTTTTTAAACAGACTACCTTTCCTCATTGTATATTCTTAGCTCCTTTGTTGTAAATTAATTGAACATATATGCATGGATTTATTTCTAGGTTCTCTATTCTCTTCCATTGATCTATGTGTCTGTTTTTTTACCAATACCCTACTGTTTTGATTATTACAGCTTTGAAATATATTTTCAAATCAGGAATCGTGATGCTTCTAACTTCATTATTCTTTAAAGAGAGTGTTTTTTTTTTTGTTTTTTTTTTTTTTTTGCTATTTTGGGGTCTTTTGTGATTCCATACATTCTTTGCAATTGTTTGTTGTATTTCTGAGAAAATTCCATTGGAATTTAGCACTGAATCTAGATTGCTTTACAAAGTATGGATAGTTTAACAATACTAATTCTTATAATACATGAGCAAGATAAATAAGTACCAAGAATATAATGTACAGCATGATGACTATAGTTAACACACCTGTATGATATATATGAAAGCTGTTAATTCTAAGAGTTCTCATCATAAGGAAAAAAAATCATTTTGCTTTCTCATTTTAAGAGATGTATGAGAATGATGGATACTAACTAAACATAGTGCAGTAACATATGTAAAGTCAAACCATTATGCAGTACACTCTAACTGTGACGTATGTCAATTATATCTCAATAAACCAGGGGAAGCCAATAAACTACTACAAAAAATAATGTAGAATTTTAGCTATTTCTCATGTGACCTCAATATTAGGAACATGCATTTCATAAAAATCAACAACTCACATGCAATTTTAGACATTATAGACTGTGAGGGAGCCTGGGAGCCTTCTCTTTTTTTCATGTTGGCACAAAAAACATCCATTATTTGAGGCTGAAAGATAACAACTTTAACTTTTTTCACAGACCGGACAAGTCCTTTCTGGATAAAGTCTTCAATGGCATCCATTATGGCTTCAGCAACCTTATCTGGGTCTTGTTGAGCACTTCCTGGAAAGGCAAATAAAAATGACTAGAAAAATAAAGATCCAATTGGAAAGGGCTGAGGAATAAATTAGGGATTCCAATTCTCAGAGAATGACCACACACCCCAAAGTTTTCATCTCCATGGACCTTTCTAACAATCCATCAGCAAACACTTTTGAAGCCCTAGATGCAGTGGAGAGTTCTTGTTCCAGGATGTCAGGAAGCCAACAGCCCAACAATGAAAAAAGGAAATCTAACTTTCGAGGTCTGATGTTCATATCTGCTCTATTGAGCGGATCCCAGCTCATTGTGTTTCTCTGTGTTACAAAGCAGAGTTCATCTTTCTTGGCTCTCTAGTGTTCTCAAAATATCCAAAGTGAAAGATACTAATACATATTAAAATATCATGCTCTTTAAAGACAACTGCAGGGGAGAAACCAAGATGGCGGCATAGGTAAGCACCTAAACTGCTGCCTCGCACAACAATTTCAAAACTACAACTAAAAGACAGAACGGACACCATCCAGAACCATAGGAAGGCTGGCTGAGTGAAAATTCTACAACTAGAAGGAAAGAGAAAAGCTCACAGAGAATTGGAGGTATGGCAAAGGGTCTTTGTGCGTGCAGAGAGGAAGGGCGGCTGAGAGCCTGGCTGACTTTCTCTGGCGGAAGGGGGAAGGAAGCCTCCGACCCCACTGAACCCCAGTTCTGACTGCATTGAACCCCAGTCCCGGGCGAAACCCCGTGGACCCAGGCTCATAAAGGGGGAGTCTGGACTGTCAGGTAGAGAGAAAGGCACCTGGAGACTCGGAGACCCGGGGGAGACCCGGGGAGCCTGGGCGGGCAGGAGTCTGGAGGCGCGCGCGCCAGTGTGCATAAAGGCTGCGGAGGTTGCCACAGGCTTTCCCTAGCAGAAGGGAGTCGGAAGCACCTGATTGCACAGAACCCCAGTTCTGACTGCACTGAACCCCAGTTCCAGGTAAGCCCCTGGGGACCCACGCTCTTGTGGGGGGAGTCTGGACTCTTGGGCGGAGACTCGGGAGCCGGTGAAGGCAGAGGTCTGGGTGCATGCACGTGCAAGGGCAAGGCTGACTGGAAGCCAAGACTGTCTGCTCCGCCCTGAGACTCCACCCCATCCAAGCTGAGCACAGAGGCTATTGCAATTTGGCAAGTCTAATCCTATAAGGCTGTCTCCAGCAACGAACTTCTCCCAGCATAGACACAGCTGATCCTCACAGCCAATTGGCCTAGAGGTCAATTCCTCCCAGTGATACCAACAACAATCAAGACTTAACTACAACAAGGCTGTACACACAGTCCACAAAGGGGTGCACCAAGAGTGGCCACCTCAGGTGAACTGGGGAGGCCGACCCACTGGGCCGTATAGGAAACCTAGCACACAAATCTACCCTACTAACTCAGGGAATCAGTGAAAATGCGGCATCAAAGAAACATCACAAATGAAAGAAATGGAGGAAAACAAACGACTGGATACAGAATTCAAAACCACGGTTATAAGGCTTTTCAAGAATATCCTAGAAAAGGCCGATAAATATAACAAGACCCTCAAAGATATGAAAAAGGACCAACTAGAAATTAAACATACACTGACTGAAATAAAAAATATTATACAGAGACCCAACAACAGACTAGAGGAACACAAGAATCAAGTCAAAGAATTGAAATACAAAGAAGCAAAAAACACTCAACCGAAAAAGCAAAAAGCAAAAAAAAATCCAAAAAGTTGAAGATAGGGTAAGAAGCCTCAGGGACAACTTCAAGCGTACCAACATCAGAATTATGGGGGTGCCAGAAGAAGAGAGAGAGCAAGATACTTAAAACCTATTTGAAGAAATAATGATTGAAAACTTCCCCCACCTGGTGAAAGAAATAGACTTACAAGTCCAGGAAGTGCACAGAACCCCAAACAAAAGGAATACAAAGGGGACCACACCAAGACACATCATAATTATAATGCCAAGAGCAAAAGACAAAGAGAGAATCTTAAAAGCAGTAAGAGAAAAATAGTTAATTACCTACAAGGAAGCACCCATACGATTGTCAGCTGATTTCTTTTTTTTTTTTAATATATATTTTATTGATTTTTATAGAGAGGATGGGACAGGGATAGAGAGTTAGAAACATTGATGAGAGAGGAACATCGATCAGCTGCCTCCTGCACACCCCCTACTGGGGATGTGCCCGCAACCAAGGTACATGCCCTTGACCGGAATTGAACCTGGGGCCCTTCAGTCCGCAGGCCGACGCTCTATCCTTTGAGCCAAACCAGTTAGGGCCGTCAGCTGATTTCTCAACACAAACTATGCAGGCCAGACGGGAGTGGCAAGAAATTTTCAATGTGATGAATAGCAAGAACCTACAACCAAGATTACTCTACCTGGCAAAGCTATCATTCAGAATTGAAGGGCAGATAAAGAGCTTCACAGATAAGAAAAAGCTAAAGGAGTTCATCACCACCAAACCAGTATTATATGAAATGCTGAAAGGTATTCTTAAAGAAGAGGAAGAAGAAAAAAGTAAAGATAAAAATTATGAACAACAAATACATATCTACCAACAAGTGAACCTAAAAATCAAGTGAATTAAAAACATGAGGAAGAGAATAATCTGGTGAATATAATAGAATCAGGGGCATAGAAAGGGAGTGGACTGATAATTCTCAGGGGGAAAGGGGTATGGGGGGACTCAGGAAGAGATTGGACAAAAATCATACACCTATGGATGAGGACAGTGGGGGGCAGGTAAGGAGAGAAGTTGGGGTGGGAATCGGGTAGAGGAGAGCTATGGGGGGGGGGAGGAGAAACAATTGTAATAATCTGAATAAAGATTTATTTAAAAAAATAAATAAATAAAGACAACTGCAATTTTCTTTTTTTCTTTTTCTTTTTTTTTTTTTTGCTTTATCATCACATGTGACCTTTTTCTTTGGGTATTTGATTTATGCTAAGATAATTTTGTAAGACACCTAGAGCTCTAAGCTATTTGTTATCATCTATACTTTTTTGCATGCAAGTTATCCTTAAACCTCCAGGAAGTCTTTCTTCCCACACTTGGTGAGATTTTAGCTGATTAGCAGGATTGAAGGTTGCCACCTGAGCGGGTCATCTCCTAAATAAGCATGCTCCATACTTTTTTTCCCTCCAGCTTAATGCCTTGGTAAGATCACGACAAGTTCCTTGAAAATTCTCATGAAAAACCATGGAAGCAGTCCCACATGAACAGCAGCTATCACATTGCGGGGGACGGCAGGTAACAATGTAAAAGTCCCCTGACAAACCTCGTGTGATAGAGGAAGGGCCCACAGCTTTATCGCCACTGATGGTGCCCACCATTATCGCAGAAATAAGATAGACGTGGCTCTGTGGACAACTGTGGGAATGTAGACAAACCCCACATAAAACTACCCAAGAAGGTTTGTTCATGTATTTCCTTTTTTGTTTTTAATGAGATGAGCAGGGAAAGAGGGAAATTCTCCTTTGCAAAGCTATGGTTATCTCATGATAGTTAGAAGAATTTAAATAGGAGTGTTTAGATATAGTCACTCACTTTCAACAAATATTTAATGTGTCCCATCAAAAGCTAAATGCTCATCTAGGCACTTAGGACACATGGCATATAATATGAAAAGACGAATGGTGTTCAATAGGTGAAGTATGGAAACTGGGGGAAAGCCTACAACTGTGTAATAGGGCTGTGAGATGTGCAACCTCACCTGGTGTGTTCAGGGAAATAGATCTGTTTTTGAGAAAAATAAGTCTGCAAGGCCTACCATGCCAGTGGTGGGGGGTATAGGAGGCACTGGGGCTGAGAGCCCAGGACTAGATAGGAGGCTATAAAAAAAAGGTTAGGCAAAGACAAGAATTGAATAAAAAGTGGTCAGAGCAAGGAGATATTTAGAAAATAAAGTCAGGAAGACCTAGGGACCAAATGCCTGTATACCTGACCTTTTGTTGAAGTATACATGTACCTTCTTTTGCCACCCGCACACCTTCATGTGTATATCATGGGCACACAGAACTGCGGTCATTTGTTTACATGTCTGTCTCACAATGAGCTAGGTACTTCTTCTGGACTGGTTCCTTTTCATCGGCATCTTTCTATCCTCCAGGCCTCAGCATGCTGCCTGGCACATGGCAGTCACTCAGAAAACATTTAATCAAACTAATTAATAAACTAATAAACATGGGAACCCTCCCTGTCAAACTCAAGTCATAAACACCACTGAGGGAGAAAGCATCCCCATCTGTTTGTCTAGGGACCAGCTCAGGTTGTGATAGAGATAGGTAAAGAAGACAAGCAAGGAGATCCTGCTAATGTGCAGTTATTTGTGCAGAACAACAATGCCATCAGGTCATCAGGTCGATAGAAGAAACAAAAGGTTTGCAGTAACGCAGAAATACTCAAACTTGTATACATATTTGTACAAAACTAAACCAGCCTCATTTCCTTGTTTCTTTTTTGACTCTACTTAGGTACTCCCTTGGGCAGGTCTATGCTAACCCAGGGCCACCTGCTTTTTTGGCCCAAATAAAGTTAAGATAGAAACATAAGACTGGAGCAAAGAGGAAATAGCAAATGGAGACAAAGACTAGACAATCATTAATGGGTGTCTACAAGACGTGACAGGTGATAGATAGGTAGAGATAGATAGAGAGATAGATAGATAGATAGATAGATGATAGATAACATGTTGGCTGATGTGAAAATGAAAAGGATGGGTAAGTTTATTGAGGCTAAACTTTTGGAGGGCCTATCAGGCCAGTGCAGACATTCAAACTTAGATTCCTGTGCAATGGAATGATCAATCCAGTGCCGAGTGGTCCCTCTCTGGAACCGGTCAGCTCCATTCCACTTCAAGCCTGAGGAAATTTGCCTCCGCTAACCAGCTCTCTTAAGGGAGATCAAGCAGAAATTCCTATTCAATGCATACTAATGGAACTCAGATTCCTGGGAAAAGAGCTCAAAAAGCATAACCTTAGTAATAATAAACCCAAAGCCCATCTTTTATATGGAGAATCACTCACTCAATCATTATATAGTTAGAGGAAAACAGGCAAGTTTGAAAGAGGCAAGTAGGCTGAGAAGAGAAAGGTGGTGAGTTGAGTTTCTGACCCATTAGAACCCACTGGGTTAAGGTGATTGAAATGTTTCTGTGCAGAAAAGCCCTAAGGCCAACCTACACAGCCACTGCTCAAGAGGTGAGAGAAGAGGCTTGGCAATGCTCACCGGGGAGTCAGTTTCAGGGATGGGGAAGTCGAAGCACTGATGTTCTCCATGGAGAGGGGATGGAAGGGAAGGTTAAGTACTAAATAATGGGGGATATAGAAGAGATTGAAAAAAGGGAAAGGAACAAGTGAAAGAGAAGGAGGGATAGCCATTCTTTCTCTTTGCTCCTTTCCCTTCCCCTCTCTTCCCCTCCATATTAGAGAGTAGATGTCTTGCTCATTCTCTCAGTGACTGCCTTGGGATGAGGAAGCTGCTCTTACTCAGACTCAGCATCAACTACATTCAGGTCAGCAGGAAATCAAAGGGAAAAGGGACACCTAAGAATTTAGCCTTGGAGGTACGGCAAAGGGTCTTTGTGCACGCAGAGGGAAGGGTGGCTGAGAGCCTGGCTGACTTTCTCTGGCGGAAGGGGGAAGGAAGCCCCCGACTGCACTGAACCCCAGTTCTGACTGCACTGAACCCCAGTTCTGGGCGAGCCCCTGGGGACCCACGCTCTTACGGGGGGAGTCGGGACTCTCGGGCGGAGACTCGGGAGCTGGGGAAGGCAGAAGTCTGAAGGCGCGCGCCTGCCAGTGCGCACAAAGGCAGTGGAGGATGCCACAGGCTTTCCCTAGTGGAAGGGAGTCAGAGCCTCCTGATTGCACTGAGCCCCAGTTCTGACTGCACTGAACCCCAGTTCCAGGCGAGCCCCTGGGGACCCACGCTCTTGTGGGGGGAGTCTGGACTCTCGGGCGGAGACTCGAGCCGGGGAAGGCAGAGTTCTGCCCCTGCGCCCAAGGGCAAGGCTGACTGGAAGCCAAGACTGTCTGCTCCGCCCTGAGACTCCACCCCATCCAAGCCGAGCACAGAGGCTATTGCAATTTGGCAAGTCTAATCCTATAAGGCTGTCTCCAGCAACGAACTTCTCCCAGCATAGACGCAGCTGATCCTTGCAGCCAACTGGCCTGGAGGTCAATTCCTCCCACTGATACCAACAACAATCAAGACTTAACTACAACAAGGCTGTACACACAGTCCACAAAGGGGTGCACCAAGAGTGGCCACCTCAGGTGAACTGGGGAGGCCGACCCACTGGGCCATATAGGAAACCTAGCACACAAATTTACCCTACCAACTGAGGGAAGCAGTGAAAATGCGGCATCAAAAAAACAGATCACAAATGAAACAAAAGGAGGAAAACAAACGACTGGATATAGAATTCAAAACCACGGTTATAAGGCTTTTCAAGAATATCCTAGAAAAGGCCGATAAATATAACGAGACCCTCGAAGATATGAAAAAGGACCAACTAGAAATTAAACATACACTGACTGAAATAAAAAATATTATACAGAGACCCAAAAACAGATTAGAGGAACACAAAAACCAAGTCAAAGAATTGAAATACAAAGAAGCAAAAAACACTCAACCGAAAAAGCAAAAAGCAAAAAACAAAATCCAAAAAGTTGAAGATAGGGTAAGAAGACTCTGGGACAACTTCAAGCGTACCAACATCAGAATTATGGGGGTGCCAGAAGAAGAGAGAGAGCAAGATACTGAAAACCTATTTGAAGAAATAATGACCGAAAACTTCCCCCACCTGGTGAAAGAAATAGACTTACAAGTTCAGGAAGCACACAGAACCCCGTACAAGAGGAATCCAAAGAGGACCACACCAAGACACATCATAATTAAAATGCCAAGAGCAAAAGACAAAGAGAGGATATTAAAAGCAGCAAGAGAAAAACAGTTAATTACCTACAAGGGAGCACCCATATGACTGTCAGCTGATTTCTCAACAGTAACTATGCAGGCCAAAAGGGAGTGGCAAGAAATTTTCAATGTGATGAATAGCAAGAACCTACAACCAAGATTATTCTACCCAGCAAAGCTATCATTCAGAATGGAAGGGCAGATAAAGAGCTTCACAGATAAGAAAAAGCTAAAGGAGTTCATCACCACCAAACCAGAATTATATGAAATGCTGAAAGGTATTCTTAAAGAAGAGGAAGAAGAAAAAAGTAAAGATAAAAATTATGAACAACAAATACATATCTATCAACAAGTGAACCTAAAAATCAAGTGAATTAAAAACATGAGGAAGAGAATAATCTCGTGAATATAATAGAATCAGGGGCATAGAAAGGGAGTGGACTGATAACTCTCAGGGGGAAAGGGGTGTGGGGGGTTCATGAAGAGACTGGACCAAAATCATACACCTATGGATGAGGACAGTGGGGGGAGGTAAGGGCAGAAGGTGGGGTGGGAACCAGATGGAGGGGAGCTATGGGGGGAAATAGGAGAAACAATTGTAATAATCTGAATAAAGATTTATTAAAAAATGCAAAAAATAAATAAATAAAGGTAAATGGTCTAAACATAAAAAAAAAAAAAAAAAGAATTTAGCCTTGAGAGGCTACCAACCTGTCCCAATGGCTGGGAGGCAAATGGTTGAGTGATTCCGTTTTTCACACTCTTGCAAAACACAGGTAACTGATCTCTTGACATCAGCTTCACCAGCAACATGAATAATCTTCTTGCACTTCAGTGCTCCACCATCAGTAATTATATAACCATTGTGGTGCTGTTGAGCTAAGAAACACAAAACAAAAAGATGCAAAATCAGATGCTGAACTTACTGTTTGTTTGCAAAGCAAAATGTCTGCTTTGGCAAATAAAGCATTTTGCGCCAGTAAGAGACTCCTGACATACTACCTCTGATGAATCTTTCTTGCTTACTTTCTCTTTTTAGCCATGATCTCACTTTTCACTCCTCTTCATTTCTAATTCTCTTTGAGTGGAATTCTTTAGTAAAATTTATGATTTTAAGATTAATATGTTGTCTCCCTCTCCAAGCCTCCCACATTCAGCCTTCCACTTATACTTTAGGACCGAAAAGCAGCATTGTTGCCTTACCTAGGCGAGAACATTCTATTTCCACATTTTGTCCAGCCTTTTCCAAAATTGCTTTGGAGACCCCTACATGAGAACATCAACATATTTACAAACATGAGTAAAAAATCAGTACAACACACTTGGATCAGAATGATTGCCTCATTATCTAAATGCTTTCCCCATCATTAAAGGATTCTTACAACCTGGGCATTTCTGATCAAAGGAAGAAAAATTCATGAAATAACTGTTACCAATTAAAGAAACCATGTCAAAATAATATTAAAATTATTAATTCACTAGAGGCCCGGTGCACGAAATTCATGCATGGAAGGGGGTCCCCCAGCCCAGCCTTCACCCTCTCCAATCCAGGACGCCGTGCATAAATCGGCAGTCGGACATCCTTCTCACAATCCTGGACCGCTGGCTCCTAATCACTCACCTGTGTGCCTGCCTGGACACCCCTAACTGCCACCCCCTGCTGGCCTGATCGCCCCTCACTGCCTCTCCCCACCAGCCAGGTCACCCTCAACTGTCCCTCTCTGCCGGCCTGGATGCTCATCACTCCCCACCCCCCGGCACCAATCTGGTCACCAATTACTACCGCCCCTGCTGGCCTCATCACCCCCAAATGCCCCCCCTTATCTCCCCCAACTGCACCCCCAACTGCCGGCCTGGTTGCCCCTCACAGGCCCCCTGCCAGCCTCGTCACCCCATGCATCCTGCTGTTTCATTGTTTGGTTGCTCCTCACTAACCCCCCTGCCACCTTGGTCAACCATGCAGCCTGCTTGTTTAGTCATTTAGTCGTCCCTCACTAACCCCCCTGCCGTTCTGGTCTCCCCACACAGCCTGCTTGTTCAGTTGTTTGGTTGTCCCTCACTAGCCCCTTGCTGGCCTGGTAGCCCCAAGCAGCCTGCTTGTTCAATTGTTTTGTCGTCCCTCACTAACCCGCTGCAGGCCTGGTGGTAGGCAGCCATCTTGTGAGGGGGTGAGGGTTAATTTGCATATTACCTCTTTATTATATAGGATATTACAAAGCCAAAGTTGTAGAAACCAGTTTGGCTATAGCAACTGTAGAATAGTTTGGTTATTGAAACCCTCCTTCATGGAATCGACTGTGACCATCACTGTAGCAAAAATCCTACAAGTACCTGCTTTGTGATCAAATGTCTTTGTTGTTGAATTTACAATCACATCTGCCTCTTCTTTAGCAATATCTCCAGTGGCCAGCTGGAAGGTGATGGGGCCAATTTTC
Organism: Plecotus auritus; assembly: GCF_963455305.1. Lineage (NCBI taxonomy): Eukaryota > Metazoa > Chordata > Mammalia > Chiroptera > Vespertilionidae > Plecotus > Plecotus auritus. The sequence goes on along the minus strand of NC_137771.1, from coordinate 169,615,709 downwards.
ATTTCATGCACTCCTGAAACAGAGCTGGTAACAGTCCCATACAAACCTGAAAAGAAAAAAAAAAAATGGAGTTAATAATCCAATTAACAATAGCAAAAATGACTTAAGTCTCATGCTCCTCACATGTGTCCCTCCCATACTTCTCTCCCTCTCCATCCCAAGCCCTATATCTCTGGCCTTTAACATGGTTCTCACCCTTAGCCCCAAGGATGGTCTGTTTCTGAAAAAGCATTATAAAATACCAGTGCCCCGATGCACCGATTCGTGCACATTGAAAGGAAATTAATTAGAAGGAGGCCAGCAGGGCGGGCCTGGGTGAGATGGACTGGATACACCCTGGAGCCAACCTCTCGAGGTCCCTCCCAGGCCGGCTGCACCTGGCGCAGCACTGTGACTTGAAGAGCTTCTGCAGAGTGAGCAGGGCCTCTTCGGTAGGTGGGTCCCTTGGCCTGGCCTGCAGGCATTGGGCCAAAACCAGCTCTCCCACATCCCCCGAGGGGTCCCAGATTCTGAGAGGGCGGTTCTTGGGTGACACACACTGGAATCAGGCTCCCTTGTCTCTGGTTCCGAGGTGCATCACCTGAGAACCACTGCTGCCAAGTCAACACAGCTCCACAGCTCCTGCATTGAGCGCCTGCCCTCTGGTGGTCATTGCACGTCATAGCTACTGTTCGGGCAGTCAGATGGTCACTGAGCCTTTTACATATATAGAGAAAACATATGAAATGTGGGCTTCTGGTGCTGGCCAAGGTGACGTCAGCTTAGGAAAGCCTATCTCTCTAACTGATTACAATTAAAACAAGGGGCAAATACAATATCTGTGAGCTGAACAGTATGGCAGGGATCTTCCATATTTATTTTTTTAAATGCAGCCATACCCACAAGGTGACCCCAGTTGCAGAACTCCATAGTGGCACCACGGGGAGTTAAAGCTCTTAGAGACGTTCTGTATTTCTGTCCAGAAGATCCAGGGAAAAGGGCCCTTGTGGTCTGAAAAGGGTACATGGCTCTATGTGGGAAATCCCTATTATTTTTTTTTTCTCTCTCTTTTCTTTCTCTTCATTTTGCCCAAGGACAACCCTGATCACACAAACTTATGCAGCAACAGAACAGGCAACTTAAACTCCAAGAGAACACTGTCTCTCTGGGGAGAGGCCTAGAAAATGGGCTGCTGCAAGCCAAGAGTGTCTTTTCCATAATAGCATTTTAACATGGGTGAGGTGATATCTCATTATTATTTTCATTTGCGTTTCCCGGATGATTAGTGATGCTAAGCACCTTTTCATGTACCTATTGGCCATTTCTATATCTTCTTTGGAAAAAATATGTCTATTCATATCCTCTGTGCATTTTAAAATTGATTGTTTGGGGTGTTTTCCATTGAGTTGTAGGAGTTCTTTATGTATTTTTTTTTTATTAACCCCTAATCAGGTATGTGACTTGCAAATATTTTCTCCCATTCTGTAGAAAAATATTGATGGTTTTCTTTGCTCTGCAGCAGCTTTTTTGTTTAATATATTCCCCCTTGTCAAGACTGATGTTAAGAAGCTTAGCCCTTATGTTTTCTTTTAGATGTTTTATGGTTTCAGGTCTTATGTTCAAGTCTTTAATCTATTTTGAGTGGATTTTTGTGTGTGGTGCAAGATAGTGTTCAGTTTTCCCAACACCATTTATTTTAGCACTAGAGGCCCAATGCATGAATTCATGCACGGGTAGGGACCCTTGGCCTGGCCAGCGATCAGGGCCTTCTCACCCAGTCCCGATCAAGGCCAATTGGGGCTGGTCCCCATTTAGGAGGCCTGCCGGAGGGAGGGACCGTGGAAGGTTGGCCTTGGGAGCCCAGTGACCACAAGGGAGCAGCTCCTGTGTTGAGCATTGGCCCCTGGTGGTTAGTGCACGTCAGAGTAACTGGTCAACCAGTCATTCAGTCGACCAGTCATAACAGTCACTTAGACTTTTATTTATATGGATATGTGCTACTGAAGTAAGTGCCCAACACTATTTATTAATGAGACTACCCTTTCCCCATTGTATATTCTTGGCTCCTTTGTTATCAATTAATTGACCATATATGCATGGGTTTATTTCTGGGCTCTCTATTCTCTTCCATTGATCTATGTGTCTGTTTTTATACCAATACCCTACTGTTTTGATTACTGTAGCTCTGTAATATACTTTCAAATCAGGAATCATGATGCCTCTACCTTTTTAATTCTTTCTTAAAATTGCTTTTGCTATTTGGGGTCTTTTGTGGTTCCATACAAACTTTACAATTGTTTGTTGTATTTCTGAGAATATTCCACTGGAATTTTGAAAGGGATTGCACTGAATCTGTAGATTGCTTTAGGAAGTATGGATAGCTTAACAATATTAATTCTTACAATACATGAGCACATACTATCTTTCCATTTATTTTGTCTTCTTCAATTTGTTTCATCAGTGTCTTATCAGTTTTACCTTCTTGGTTAAATTTATTCCTAGATATTTTATTCTTTTTGATGCAATTGTAAATGGGATTGTTTTCTTAATTTTTCTTTCTGATAGCTCATTAAAGATTAGCTGATGCAAGGTGGACAGAAAAAGACAAATACCAGAAGATTTCACTTGCAGCCCTAGCCGGTTTGGCTCAGTGAATGGAGCGTAGGCTTGCAGACCAAGGGTCCCAGGTGGATTCCAGTCAAGGGCACATGCACAGGTTGGGGGCTCGATCCCCAGTAGGGGGCGTGCAGGAGGCAGCCAATCCATGATTCTCTCTCATCATGGATGTTTCTCTCTCTCTCTCTCTCCCTCTCTTTACCTCTCTGAAATCAATAAAAATATATTTCTTAAAAATCTCACTTACATGTGGAAGCTAAAAAAACAACAATTCACAGTCATAGAAAGAGAGATCATATTTGTGGTTACCAGAGATGGATTGGAGGAAGGGAAAATTGAAAAAAGAGGTCAAATATACAAACTTCCAGTTACAAGTTAAATAATTACCAAAAATATAATGTACAGCATGATGACTATTGTTAACATACCTGTATAATATACATGAAAGCTGTTAATTCTAAGAGTTCTCATCATAAGGAAAAAAAAATCATTTTGCTTTCTCATTTTAAGAGATGTATGAGAATGATGGATACTAACTAAACATAGTGCAGTAACATATGTAAAGTCAAACTATTATGCAGTACACTTTAACCTGTACGTATATCGATTATATCTCAATAAAACCAGGGGAAGCTAATAAACTACCACAAAAAATAATGTAGAATTTTAGCTATTTCTCATGTGACCTCAATATTAGGAACACGCATTTCATAAAAATCAACAACTCACATGCAATTATAGACCTTGTAGACTGTGAGGGAGCCTGGGAGCCTTCTCTTTTTTTCATGTTGGCACAAAAAACATCCATTATTTGAGGCTGAAAGATAACAACTTTAACTTTTTTCACAGACCGGACAAGTCCTTTCTGGATAAAGTCTTCAATGGCATCCATTATGGCTTCAGCAACCTTATCTGGATCTTGTTGAGCACTTCCTGGAAAGGCAAATAAAAATGACTAGAAAAATAAGGATCCAGTTGGAAAGGGCTGAGGAATAAATTAGGGATTCCAATTCTCAGAGAATGAATCCACACACCCCAAAGTTTTCATCTCCATGGACCTTTCTAACAATCCATCAGCAAACACTTTTGAAGCCCTAGATGCAGTGGAGAGTTCTTGTTCCAGGATGTCAGGAAGCCAACAGCCCAACAATGAAAAAAGGAAATCTAACTTTTGAGGTCTGATGTTCATATCTGCTCTATTGAGCGGATCCCAGCTCATTGTGTTTCTCTGTGTTACAAAGCAGAGTTCATCTTTCTTGGCTCTCTAGTGTTCTCAAAATATCCAAAGTGAAAGATACTAATACATATTAAAATATCATGCTCTTTAAACACAACAACAATTTTTTTATTTTTTTTTTATTTTTCTTTTTGCTTAATCATCACTTGACTTTACCCAAAGTCCTTTTTCTTTGGGGACTTGCTTTATGCTAAGATAATTTTGTAAGACACCTAAAGCTCTGAGCTATTTGTTATCATCTATACTTTTTTGCATGCAAGTTATCCTTAAACCTCCAGGAAGTCTTCCTTCCCACACTTGGTGAGATTTTAGCTGATTAGCAGGATTGAAGGTTGCCACCTGAGCAGGTCATCTTCTAAATAAGCATGCTCCATACTTTTTTTCCCTCCAGCTTAATGCCTTGGTAAGATCACGGCAAGTTCCTTGAAAATTCTCATGAAAAACCATGGAAGCAGTCCCACATGAACAGCAGCTATCACAGTAGTTGTGGGGAGGGCAGGTAACAATGAAAAAGTTCCCTGACAAACCTGGTGTGATAGACGAAGGGCCCACAGCTTTATCGCCACTGATGGTGCCCACCATTATCGCAGAAATAAGATAGACGTGGCTCTGTGGACAACTGTGGGAATGTAGACAAACCCCACATAAAACTACCCAAGAAGGTTTGTTCAGGTTCTTTGTTTTTGTTTTTAATGAGATGAGCGGGGAAAGAGGGAAATTCTCCTTTGCAAAGCTATGGTTATCTCATGATAGTTAGAAGAATTTAAATAGAAGTCTTTAGATATAGTCACTCACTTTCAACAAATACTTAATGTGTCCCATCAAAAGCTAGAAGCTCATCTAGGCACTTAGGACACATGGCATATAATATGAAAAGATGAATGGTGTTCAATAGGTGAAGTATGGAAAACTGGGGGAAAGCCTACAACTGTGTAATAGGGCTGTGAGATGTGCAACCTCACCTGGTGTGTTCAGAAAAATAGATCTGTTTTTGAGAAAAATAAGTCTGCAAGGCCTACCATGCCAGTGGTGGGGGGTATAGGAGGCACTGGGGCAGAGAGCCCAGGACTAGATAGGAGGCTATAAAAAAAAGTTTAGGCAAAGACAAGAATTGAATAAAAAGTGGTCAGAGCAAGGAGATATTTAGGAAATAAAGTCAGGAAGACCTAGGGACCAAATGCCTGTATACCTGACCTAATGTACCTTCTTTTGCCACCCGCACACCTTCATGTGTATATCATGGGCACACAGTACTGCGGTTGTTTGTTTACATGTCTGTCTCACAATAAGCAAGGTTGCTTCTTGTGGACTGGTTCCTTTTCTTAGTCACCTTTCTATCCTCCAGGCCTCAGCATGCTGCCTAGCACATGGCAGTCACTCATAAAACATTTAATCAAACTAATTCATAAACTAATAAACATGTGAGTGATAAAGGGGGTAGAGTTAAGGATTCTAGGGAGAAAGTGATATAATCAGGGATATAACAGGAAGGTAAGGTTTTGGGGAAGAAGACAGTTAATTGGGTTTGGAGTTTTCATTGAACTTGAGGTGCTTGCAGGAATCACTGACCACCCACTCTCTCCCTGATGCCAGATATTTGAAGGTACTAGGTACAGGGCTTCCTTTACAACCAGAAGGTGTCTTGATCCCTTCGGGTCAAACTCAAGTCATAAAAACCACTGAGGAAGAAAGCATCCCCATCTGTTTGTCTAGGGATCAGCTCAGGTGGTGATAGAGATAGGTAAAGAAGACAAGCAAGGAGATCCTGCTAATGTGCAGTTATTTGTGCAGAACAACAATGCCATCAGGTCATCAGGTCGATAGAAGAAACAAAAGGTTTGCAGTAACGCAGAAATACTCAAACATGTATACATATTTGTACAAAACTAAACCAGCCTCATTTCCTTGTTTCTTTTTTGACTCTACTTAGATACTCCCTTGGCCAGGTCTATGCTAACCCAGGGCCACCTGCTTTTTGGGCCCAAATAAAGTTAAGATAGAAACACAAGACCCGAACAAAGAGGAAATAGCAAATGGAGACAAAGACTAGACAATCATTAATGGGTGTCTACAAGACATGACAGGTGATAGATAGGTAGAGATAGATAGATAGATAGATAGATGATAGATAGATAGATAGATAGATAGATAGATAGATAGATAGATAGATACATAGGTAGATAGATAGACAGACAGATAGATTGATAGATTGATAGATTGATAGATGATAGATTACATGTTGGCTGATGTGAAAGTGACAAGATTGGGTAAGTTTATTGAGGCTAAACTTTTGGAGGGCCTACCAGGCCAGTGCAGACATTCAAGCTTAGATTTCTGTGCAATGGAATGATCAATCAGGGCCGAGTGGTCCCTCTCTGGAACCGGTCAGCTCCATTCCACTTCAAGCCAGAGGGAATTTGCCTCTGCTAACCAGCTCTATTAAGGGAGATCAAGCAAAAAAATCCAATTCAATGCATACTAATAGAACTCAGATTCCTGGGAAAAGAGCTCAAAAAGCATAACCTTAGTAATGATAAACCCAAAGCCCATCTTTTATATGGAGAATCACTCACGCAATCGTTATATAGTCAGAGGAAAACAGGAAACTTGAAAGAGGCAAGGAGGCTGAGAAGAGAAAGGTGGTGAGTTGAGTTTCTGACCCATTAGAACCCACTGGGTTAAGGTGATTGAAAGGTTTCTATGCAGAGATGCCCTAAGGCCAACCTACACAGCCACTGCTCAAGAGGTGAGAGAAGAGGCTTGGCAATGCTCACCTGGGAGTCAGTTTCAGGGATGGGGAAGTCGATGCACTGATGTTCTCCATGGTGAGGGGATGGAGGGGAAGGTTAAGTACTAAATAATGGGGGATATAGAAGAGATTGAAAAAAGGGAAAGGAACAAGTGAAAGAGAAGGAGGGATAGCCATTCTTTCTCTTTGCTCCTTTCCCTTCCCCTCTCTTCCCCTCCATATTAGAGAGTAGATATCTTGCTCATTCTCTCAGTGACGGCCTTGGGGTGAGGAAGCTGCTCTTACTCAGACTCAGCATCAACTACATTCAAGTCAGCAGGAAATCAAAGGGAAAAGGGACACCTAAGAATTTAGCCTTGAGAGGCTACCAACCTGTCCCAATGGCTGGGAGGCAAATGGTTGAGTGATTCCGTTTTTCACACTCTTGCAAAACACAGGTAACTGATCTCTTGACATCAGCTCCACCGGCAACATGAATAATCTTCTTGCACTTCAGTGCTCCACCATCAGTAATTATATAACCATTGTGGTGCTGTTGAGCTAAGAAACACAAAACAAAAAGATGCAAAATCAGATGCTGAACTTACTGTTTGTTTGCAAAGCAAAATGTCTGCTTTGGCAAATAAAGCATTTTGCGCCAGTAAGAGACTCCTGACATACTACCTCTGATGAATCTTTCTTGCTTACTTTCTCTTTTTAGCCATGATCTCACTTTTCACTCCTCTTCATTTCTAATTCTCTATGAGTGGAATTCTTTAGTAAAATTTATGATTTTAAGATTAATATGTTGTCTCCCTCTCCAAGCCTCCCACATTCAGCCTTCCACTTATACTTTAGGACCGAAAAGCAGCATTGTGTCTTACCTAGGCGAGAACATTCTATTTCCACATTTTGTCCAGCCTTTTCCAAAATTGCTTTGGAGACCCCTACATGAGAACATCAACATATTTACAAACATGAGTAAAAAATCAGTACAACACACTTGGATCAGAATGATTGCCTCATTATCTAAATGCTTTCCCCATCATTAAAGGATTCTTACAACCTGGGCATTTCTGATCAAAGGAAGAAAAATTCATGAAATAACTGTTACCAATTAAAGAAACCATGTCAAAATAACATTAAAATTATTAATTCACTAGAGGCCCGGTGCACAAAATTCATGCATGGAAGCGGGTCCCCAGCCCAGCCTTCACCCTCTCCAATCCAGGACCCCGTGCCTAAATTGGCAGTCAGACATCCTTCTCACAATCCTGGACCGCTGGCTCCTAATCACTCACCTGCCTGCCTGCCTGGACACCCCTAACTGCCACCCCCGCTGGCCTTACCGCCCCTTACTGCCCCTCCCCACCAGCCAGGTCACCCCCAACTGTCCCCTCTCTGCCTGACTGATTGCTCATCACTCCCCACCCCCCGGAACCAATCTTGTCACCCATTACTACCCCCCCTGCTGGCCTCATCACCCCCAAATGCCCCCCATTACCTCCCCCAACTGCGTCCCCAACTGCCGGCCTGTTCACCCCTCACAGGCCCCCCACCAGCCTCATCGCCCCACACAGTCTGCTGTTCCGTTGTTTGGTCGCCCCTCACTAACCCCCCTGCCACCCTGGTCGACCCACGCAGCCTGCTTGTTTAGTCATTTAGTCGTCCCTCACTAATCCCCCTGCCGTTCTGGTCTCCCCACACAGCCTGCTTGTTCAGTTGTTTGGTCGTCCCTCACCAGCCCCTTGCTGGCCTGGTAGCCCCAAGCAGCCTGCTTGTTCAATTGTTTTGTCGTCCCTCACTAACCCCCCTGCAGGCCTGGTGGTAGGCAGCCATCTTGTGAGGGGGTGAGGGTTAATTTGCATATTACCTCTTTATTATATAGGATATTACAAAGCCAAAGTTGTAGAAACCAGTTTGGCTATAGCAACTGTAGAATAGTTTGGTTATTGAAACCCTCCTTCATGGGATTGACTGTGACCATTACTGTAACAAAAATCCTACAGGTAAATTACCTGCTTTGTGATCAAATGTCTTTGTTGTTGAATTTACAATCACATCTGCCTCTTCTTTAGCAATATCTCCAGTGGCCAGCTGGAAGGTGATGGGGCCAATTTTCATTTCATGCACTCCTGAAGCAGAGCTGGTAACAGTCCCATACAAACCTGAAAAGAAAAAAAAAAATGGAGTTAATAATCCAATTAACAATAGCAAAAATGACTTAAGTCTCATGCTCCTCACATGTGTCCCTCCCATACTTCTCTCCCTCTCCATCCCAAGCCCTATATCTCTGGCCTTTAACATGGTTCTCACCCTTAGCCCCAAGGATGGTCTGTTTCTGAAAAAGCATTATAAAATACCAGTGCCCCGATGCACCGATTCGTGCACATTGAAAGGAAATTAATTAGAAGGAGGCCAGCAGGGCGGGCCTGGGTGAGATGGACTGGATACACCCTGGAGCCAACCTCTCGAGGTCCCTCCCAGGCCGGCTGCACCTGGCGCAGCACTGTGACTTGAAGAGCTTCTGCAGAGTGAGCAGGGCCTCTTCGGTAGGTGGGTCCCTTGGCCTGGCCTGCAGGCATTGGGCCAAAACCAGCTCTCCCACATCCCCCGAGGGGTCCCAGATTCTGAGAGGGCGGTTCTTGGGTGACACACACTGGAATCAGGCTCCCTTGTCTCTGGTTCCGAGGTGCATCACCTGAGAACCACTGCTGCCAAGTCAACACAGCTCCACAGCTCCTGCATTGAGCGCCTGCCCTCTGGTGGTCATTGCACGTCATAGCTACTGTTCGGGCAGTCAGATGGTCACTGAGCCTTTTACATATATAGAGAAAACATATGAAATGTGGGCTTCTGGTGCTGGCCAAGGTGACGTCAGCTTAGGAAAGCCTATCTCTCTAACTGATTACAATTAAAACAAGGGGCAAATACAATATCTGTGAGCTGAACAGTATGGCAGGGATCTTCCATATTTATTTTTTTAAATGCAGCCATACCCACAAGGTGACCCCAGTTGCAGAACTCCATAGTGGCACCACGGGGAGTTAAAGCTCTTAGAGACGTTCTGTATTTCTGTCCAGAAGATCCAGGGAAAAGGGCCCTTGTGGTCTGAAAAGGATACATGGCTCTGTGTGGGAAATCCCTGTTATTTTTCTCTCTCTCTCTTCTCTCTCCCCACTTTGCCCAAGGACAACCCTGATCACACAAACTTATGCAGCAACAGAACAGGCAACTTAAACTCCAAGAGAACACTGTCTCTCTGGGGAGAGGCCTAGAAAATGGGCTGCTGCAAGCCAAGAGTGTCTTTTCCATAATAGCATTTTAACATGGGTGAGGTGATATCTCATTATTATTTTCATTTGCGTTTCCCGGATGATTAGTGATGCTAAGCACCTTTTCATGTACCTATTGGCCATTTCTATATCTTCTTTGGAAAAAATATGTCTATTCATATCCTCTGTGCATTTTAAAATTGATTGTTTGGGGTGTTTTCCATTGAGTTGTAGGAGTTCTTTATGTATTTTTTTTTTTTATTAACCCCTAATCAGGTATGTGACTTGCAAATATTTTCTCCCATTCTGTAGAAAAATATTGATGGTTTTCTTTGCTCTACAGCAGCTTTTTTGTTTGATATATTCCCCCTTGTCAAGACTGATGTTAAGAAGCTTAGCCCTTATGTTTTCTTTTAGATGTTTTATGGTTTCAGGTCTTATGTTCAAGTCTTTAATCTATTTTGAGTGGATTTTTGTGTGTGGTGTAAGATAGTGGCCAGTTTCTTTCTTTTGCGTGGCTGTCCAGTTTTCCCAACACCATTTATTTTAGCACTAGAGGCCCAATGCATGAATTCATGCACGGGTAGGGTCCCTTGGCCTGGCCAGCAATCAGGGCCTTCTTACCCAGTCCCGATCAGGGCCAATTGGGGCTGGCCCCCATGGGAAGGCCGGCCGGAGGGAGGGACCATGGAAGGTTGGCATTGGGAGGGCACTGGCCACCAGGGGGCAACTCCTGTGTTGAGCATCTTCCCCTGGTGGTCAGTGCACATCATAGCAACTGGTAGATCAGTCATTCAGTCGACCAGTCATAACAGTCACTTAGACTTTTATTTATATAGGTATGTGCTACTGAAGTAAGTGCCCAACACTATTTATTAATGAGACTACCCTTTCCCCATTGTATATTCTTGGCTCCTTTGTTATCAATTAATTGACCATATATGCATGGGTTTATTTCTGGGCTCTCTATTCTCTTCCATTGATCTATGTGTCTGTTTTTATACCAATACCCTACTGTTTTGATTACTGTAGCTCTGTAATATACTTTTAAATCAGGAATCATGATGCCTCTACCTTTTTTATTCTTTCTTAAAATTGCTTTTGCTATTTGGGGTCTTTTGTGGTTCCATACAAACTTTACAATTGTTTGTTGTATTTCTGAGAATATTCCACTGGAATTTTGAAAGGGATTGCACTGAATCTGTAGATTGCTTTAGGAAGTATGGATAGCTTAACAATATTAATTCTTACAATACATGAGCACATACTATCTTTCCATTTATTTTGTCTTCTTCAATTTGTTTCATCAGTGTCTTATCAGTTTTACCTTCTTGGTTAAATTTATTCCTAGATATTTTATTCTTTTTGATACAATTGTAAATGGATTGTTTTCTTAATTTTTCTTTCTGATAGCTCATTAAAGATTAGCTGATGCAAGGTGGACAGAAAAAGACAAATACCAGAAGATTTCACTTGCAGCCCTTGCCGGTTAGGCTCAGTGAATGGAGCGTAGGCCTGCAGACCAAGGGTCCCAGGTGGATTCCAGTCAAGGGCACATGCACAGGTTGGGGGCTCGATCCCCAGTAGGGGGCGTGCAGTAGGCAGCCAATCCATGATTCTCTCTCATCATGGATGTTTCTCTCTCTCTCTCTCTCCCTCTACTTTCCTCTCTGAAATCAATAAAAATATATTTCTTAAAAATCTCACTTACATGTGGAAGCTAAAAAAACAACAATTCACAGTCTTAGAAAGAGAGATCATATTTGTGGTTACCAGAGATAAATTGGGGGAAGGGAAAATTGAAAAAAGAGGTCAAATATACAAACTTCCAGTTACAAGTTAAATAATTACCAAAAATATAATGTACAGCATGACGACTACTGTTAACATACCTGTATAATATACATGAAAGCTGTTAATTCTAAGAGTTCTCATCACAAGGGAAAAAAATCATTTTGCTTTCTCATTTTAAGACATTTATGAGAATGATGGATACTAACTAAACATAGTGCAGTAACATATGAAAAGTCAAACCATTATGCAGTACACCTTAACCTGTGACGTATATCGATTATATCTCAATAAAACCAGGGGAAGCTAATAAACTACCACAAAAAATAATGTAGAATTTTAGCTATTTCTCATGTGACCTCAATATTAGGAACACGCATTTCATAAAAATCAACAACTCACATGCAATTATAGACCTTGTAGACTGTGAGGGAGCCTGGGAGCCTTCTCTTTTTTTCATGTTGGCACAAAAAACATCCATTATTTGAGGCTGAAAGATAACAACTTTAACTTTTTTCACAGACCGGACAAGTCCTTTCTGGATAAAGTCTTCAATGGCATCCATTATGGCTTCAGCAACCTTATCTGGATCTTGTTGAGCACTTCCTGGAAAGGCAAATAAAAATGACTAGAAAAATAAGGATCCAGTTGGAAAGGGCTGAGGAATAAATTAGGGATTCCAATTCTCAGAGAATGAATCCACACACCCCAAAGTTTTCATCTCCATGGACCTTTCTAACAATCCATCAGCAAACACTTTTGAAGCCCTAGATGCAGTGGAGAGTTCTTGTTCCAGGATGTCAGGAAGCCAACAGCCCAACAATGAAAAAAGGAAATCTAACTTTCGAGGTCTGATGTTCATGTCTGCTCTATTTAGCGGATCCCAGCTCATTGTGTTTCTCTGTGTTACAAAGCAGAGTTCATCTTTCTTGGCTCTCTAGTGTTCTCAAAATATCCAAAGTGAAAGATACTAATACATACTGAAATATCATGCTCTTTAAACACAACAACAATTTTTTTTATTTTTTTATTTTTCTTTTTGCTTAATCATCACTTGACTTTACCCAAAGTCCTTTTTCTTTGGGGACTTACTTTATGCTAAGATAATTTTGTAAGACACCTAGAGCCCTGAGCTATTTGTTATCATCTATACTTTTTTGCATGCAAGTTATCCTTAAACCTCCAGGAAGTCTTCCTTCTCACACTTGGTGAGATTTTAGCTGATTAGCAGGATTGAAGGTTGCCACCTGAGCGGGTCGTCTCCTAAATAAGCATGCTCCATACCTTTTTTTCCTCCAGCTTAATGCCTCGGTAAGATCATGGCAAGTTCCTTGAAAATTCTCATGAAAAGCCATGGAAGCAGTCCCACATGAACAGCAGCTATCACAGTAGTTGGGGGGAGGGCAGGTAACAATGTAAAAGTCCCCTGACAAACCTGGTGTGATAGACGAAGGGCCCACAGGTTTATCGCCACTGATGGTGCCCACCATTATCGCAGAAATAAGATAGACTTGGCTCTGTGGACAACTGTGGGAATGTAGACAAACCCCACATAAAACTACCCAAGAAGGTTTGTTCAGGTTCTTTGTTTTTGTTTTTAATTAGATGAGCGGGAAAAGAGGAAAAAGTCTCCTTTGCAAAGCTATGGTTATCTCATAATAGTTAGAAGAATTTAAATAGGAGAGTTTAGAATTGGTCACTCACTTTCAACAAATATTTAATGTGTCCCATCAAAAGCTAGAAGCTCATCTAGGCACTTAGGACACATGGCATATAATATGAAAAGACGAATGGTGTTCAATAGGTGAAGTATGGAAAACTGGGGGAAAGCCTACAACTGTGTAATAGGGCTGTGAGATGTGCAACCTCACCTGGTGTGTTCAAGGAAATAGATCTGTTTTTGAGAAAAATAAGTCTGCAAGGCCTACCATGCCAGTGGTGGGGGGTATAGGAGGCACTGGGGCAGAGAGCCCAGGACTAGATAGGAGGCTATAATAAAAGGTTAGGCAAAGACAAGAATTGAATAAAAAGTGGTCAGAGCAAGGAGATATTTAGGAAATAAAGTCAGGAAGACCTAGGGACCAAATGCCTGTATACCTGACCTGTGCACCTGACCTAATGTACCTTCTTTTGCCACCCGCACACCTTCATGTGTATATCATGGGCACACAGTGCTGCGGTCATTTGTTTACATGTCTGTCTCACAACGAGCCAGGTGCTTCTTGTGGACTGGTTCCTTTTCATGGGCATCTTTCTATCATCCAGGCCTCAGCACGGTGCCTGGCACATGGCAGTCACTCAGAAAACATTTAATCAAACTAATTAATAAACTAATAAACATGGGAGTGATAAAGAGGATATAGTCAAGGATTCTAGGGAGAAAGTGATGTAATCAGGGATATAACAGGAAGGTAAGGTTTTGGGGGGAGAAGACAGTGAATTAGGTTTGGAGTTATCATTGAACTTGAGGTGTTTGCAGGAATCACTGACCACCCATTCTCTCCCTTAGTGCAGATATCTGTAGGTACTAGGTAGAGGGCTTCCTATATAGCCATAAACACCACTAAGGGAGAAAGCGTCCCCATCTATTAGTCTAAAGACCAGCTCAGGTTGTGATAGAGATAGGTAAAGAAGATAAGCAAGGAGATCCTGCTAATGTGCAGTTATTTGTGCAGAACAGCAATGCCATCAGGTCATCAATTCAATAGAAGAAACAAAAGGTTTGCAGTAACGCAGAAATACTCAAACTTGTATACATATTTGTACAAAACTAAACCAGCCTCATTTCCGTGTTTGTTTTAGAGTCTACTTAGTACTCCCTTGGGCAGGTCTATGCTAACCTTGTGCTGCCTGCTTTTTTGGCCCAAATAAAGTTAAGATAGAAACATAAGACTAAAACAAAGAGGAAAAAGCAAATGGAGACAAAGACTAAGCAATCATTAATGGGTGTCCACAAGACATGACAGATGATAGATAGGTAGAGATAGATAGATAGATAGATAGATAGATAGATAGATAGATAATAGATAGAGAGGTAGGTAGATAGACAGATAGATAGATGATAGGTTTCATGTTGGCTGATGTAAAAATGAAAAGGATGGGTAAGTTTATGGAGGCTAAACTTTTGGAGGGCCTATCAGGCCAGTGCAGACATTCAAACTTAGATTCCTGTGCAATGGAATGATCAATCCAGTGCCGAGTGGTCCCTCTCTGGAACCGGTCAGCTCCATTCCACTTCAAGCCAGAGGGAATTTGCCTCAGCTAACCAGCTCTATTAAGGGAGATCAAGCAAAAAAATCCAATTCAATGCATACTAATGGAACTCAGATTCCTGGGAAAAGAGCTCAAAGAGCATAACCTTAGTAATGATAAACCCAAAGCCCATCTTTGTATATGGAGAATCACTCACTCAATCATTATATAGTCAGAGGAAAACAGGCAAGTTTGAAAGAGGCAAGTAGGCTGAGAAGAGAAAGGTGTTGAGTTGAGTTTCTGACCCATTAGAACCCACTGGGTTAAGGTGATTGAAATGTTTCTGTGCAGAAATGCCCTAAGGCCAACCTACACAGCCACTGCTCAAGAGGTGAGAGAAGAGGCTTGGCAATGCTCACCTGGGAGTCAGTTACAGGGAGGTGGAAGTCGAAGCACTGATGTTCTCCATGGTGAGGGGATGGAGGGGAAGGTTAAGTACTAAATAATGGGGGATATAGAAGAGATTGAAAAAAAGACAAAGGAACAGGTGAAAAGAGAAGGCAGAATGGCCATTCTTTCTCTTTGCTCCTTTCCCTTCCCCTCTCTTCCCCTCCATATTAGAGAGCAGATGTCTTGCTCATTCTCTCAGTGACTGCCTTGGGATGAGGAAGCTGCTCTTACTCAGACTGAGCATCAACTACATTCAGGTCAGCAGGAAATCAAAGGGAAAAGGGACACCTAAGAATTTAGCCTTGAGAGGCTACCAACCTGTCCCAATGGCTGGGAGGCAAATGGTCGAGTGATTCCGTTTTTCACACTCTTGCAAAACACAGGTAACTGATCTCTTGACATCAGCTCCACCAGCAACATGAATAATCTTCTTGCACTTCAGTGCTCCACCATCAGTAATTATATAACCATTGCGGTGCTGTTGAGCTAAGAAACACAAAACAAAAAGATGCAAAATCAGATGCTGAACTTACTGTTTGTTTGCAAAGCAAAATGTCTGCTTTGGCAAATAAAGCATTTTGCGCCAGTAAGAGACTCCTGACATACTACCTCTGATGAATCTTTCTTGCTTACTTTCTCTTTTTAACCATGATCTCACTTTTCACTCCTCTTCATTTCTAATTCTCTATGAGTGGAATTCTTTAGTAAAATGTATGATTTTAAGATCAATATGTTGTCTGCCTCTCCAAGCCTCCCACATTCAGCCTTCCACTTATACTTTAGGACCGAAAAGCAGCATTGTGCCTTACCTAGGTGAGAACATTCTATTTCCACATTTTGTCCAGCCTTTTCCAAAATTGCTTTGGAGACCCCTACATGAGAACATCAACATATTTACAAACATGAGTAAAAAATCAGTACAATACACTTGGATCAGAATGATTGCCTCATTATCTAAATGCTTTCCCCATCATTAAAGGATTCTTACAACCTGGGCATTTGTGATCAAAGGAAGAAAAATTCATGAAATAACTGTTACCAATTTTAAGGAACTATGTCAAAATAATTTTAAAATTGTTAGTTCACTAGAGGCCTGGTGCATGAAATTCATACCGAAGGGGGTCCCCCTGCCCATCCTTCACCCTCTCCTATCCAGGACCCCTTGGGGGATGTCCAACTGCCAGTTTAGGCCGGATCCCCGGAATCAGGCCTAAACCAGCAGTCAGACATCCGTCTCATAATCCTGGACCGCTGACTCCTAATTGCTCATCTGCCTGCCTGCTGGATGCCCCTAACTGCCCCCCTCCCTGCTGGCCTAATAGCCCCTCACTACCTCTGTGTGCCAGCCTGTTCCCCCCTAACTGCCCCCTCTCTGCCAGCCTGGTCGTTCCTAATTTCCCTCCCCCCCCCACGAATCTGGTCACCCATTACTGACCCCTGCCGCCGACCTCATTGTCCCCAACTGCCCCTCCATCGTCGCCCCCAACTGTGTCCGCCACAGCCCTGCCTGTGGCCTGGTCACCCTTAACGGCCCCCCTGCCAGCCTCATCGCCCCATGCAGCCTGCTTGTTCAATCGTTTGGTCATCGCTCACTAACCCCTCTGCGTGCCTGGTCGTAGGCAGCCATCTTGTGAGGACATGAAGGTTAATTTGCATATTACCTCTTTATTATATAGGATATTACAAAGCCAAAGTTGTAGAAACCAGTTTGGCTATAGCAACTGTAGAATAGTTTGGTTATTGAAACCCTCCTTCATGGGATCAACTGTGACCATTACTGTAGCAAAAATCCTACAAGTAAATTACCTGCTTTGTGATCAAATGTCTTTGTTGTTGAATTTACAATCACATCTGCCTCTTCTTTAGCAATATCTCCAGTGGCCAGCTGGAAGGTGATGGGGCCAATTTTCATTTCATGCACTCCTGAAGCAGAGCTGGTAACAGTCCCATACAAACCTGAAAAGAAAAAAAAAAAAATTGAGAATCCAAGATGGCGGCATAGGTAAACACCTAAACTGCTGCCTCGCACAACAATTTCAAAACTACAACTAAAAGACAAAACATCTATCACCCAGAACCACGGGAAAGCTGGCTGAGTGGAAGTTCTACAACTAGAAGGAAAGAGAAAACAGCATTGAGAGGTGCACAAGCGCTGAAAAGCTGAGGTACAGAGGCGAGCGAATCGGGCTGGCGATGGGCAGCTTGGGATCACTGAAGTTTTCAACCTGAAGGGAGATAAGCTCCCGATTACTCCGAACTCCAGTTTCTGGGGAGACGCAGGGGACCCAAACTCCTACAGGGAGAAGCTGGACTGTCTACCATTGGGTTGGAAAGTGAGGGTGGCTTGCTTGCAGGGCTGGGCGCAGGAATAATTGTTTACCGTGCTGGGCTGCGGGACGCAGAGACACCGTCAGAGATGCAGAGCCGGCTAACTGGCAGCCATCACTGTTTGCCACGCCCTAGCCTAGTCACGCCCTGAGACCCCGCTCTGCACAATCTACAAACCCACCCAAGCTCCAAGCAGTGGCTTTAGCATATGAATAGCCTGCCCTATTGCAGCTTAACCTAGCAAACTTGCAGCCCGGGTCAGACAGCTCCAAAACCTCCAAACCCCAAGCAAAGAGGAGAAAACTGTAGTTCTCGCTGTAGCTCCTATTGGGTGGCCTCAGACAGTAGCTGACCTGCACCCCATTGGAGATCCAGAAGCCAGTGTACCTAGTGGTCAGTGTGCGACACCAGATTTCAACTCCTCACATCCATAAGTGACACATTCAAGAGGCAGACTCGGTGTGCACCAAAGCCCCACTGAAACAAGTCCTGCACCATAAGCGTGTCTCCAGTGCAGCAGTTCTTCCATTATAGACACAGCGGGTCCTCACAGCCAATTGGCCTGGAGGTCAGTTCTCTCAGTGTATCAACAGCAATCAAGGCTTAACTATACCAAGACTTTGCACTCAGCCCGCAAAGGGATGTACCAAGAGCGTCCACCTCAGGTGATTGGGGAGGCTGAGCTACTGGCCCCTATAGGTCACCTACCACACAAAGCCACTCCATCAACACAGGGAAGCAGCAAAATGCGGAGACAAAGAAACATGTCACGAATGAAAGAAGTGGAGGAAAGCAAACTACTGGATGACATAGAGTTCAGAACCACATTTATAAGGTTACTCAAGAATCTTCTAAAAACCGCCGAGAAACTTGATGAGACCTCCGAGGAGCTTAGTGAGACCTTCAAGGACCTTAATGAGAATGCCAAAAAAAAAAATGGAAAAGGACCAGTCAGAAATTAAGCATACACTGTCTGAAATAAAGAATATACCGAAACTCAACTGTAGATCAACGTACCCCAAGAATCAAACCAAAGATCTGAAATATGAGGAAACAAAAAACACCCAACCAGAAAAACAAAAAGAAAAAAGAATCCAAAAATATGAAGATAGTGTAAGGAGTCTCTGGGACAACTTTAAGCGTACCAACATCCGAATTTTGGGGGTGCCAGAAGAAGACAGAGAGCAAAATATTGAAAACCTATTAGAAGAAATAATGACAGAAAACTTTCCCTACCTCGTGAAAGAAATAGACTTACAAGTTCAGGAAGCACACAGAACCCCATACAAGAGGAATCCAAAGAGGACCACACCAAGACACATCATAATTAAAATGCCAAGGGCAAAAGACAAAGAGAGAATCTTGAAAGCAGCAAGAGAAAAACGGTTACCTACCTACAAGGGAGCACCCATACGACTGTCAGCTGATTTCTCGGCAGAAACTAGCAGGCCAGAAGGGAGTGGCAAGAACTATTCAAAGTGATGAACAGCAAGAACCTACAACCAAGATTACTCTACCCAGCAAAGCTATCATTCAGACTTGAAGGTCAGATAAAGAGCTTCACAGACAAGAAAAAGCTAAAGGAGTTCATCACCACCAAACCAGGATTACATGAAATGCTGAAGGGTATTCTTTAAGAAGAGGAAGAAGAAGAAAAAGGTAAAGATAAACATTATGCACAACAAAATGACATCAAATACATACCTACCAACAAGTGAATCTAAAAATCAAGTGAATAAAAAATCTGAAGAACAGAATGGACTGGTGAATATAATAGAATCAGGGACATAGAAAAGGAGTGGACTGACAATTCTCAGGGGGAAGGGGTGTGAGGGGTTCTGGAAGAGATTGGACAAAAATCTTACACCTATGGATGAAGACAGTGGCAAGGGGTAAGGGCATGGGGTGGGGTGGGGAATCAGGTGGAGGGGAGCTATAGGGAAAAAAAGAGAAACACCTGTAATAATCTGAAGAGTAAAGATTTATTTAAAAAATGGAGTTAATAATCAAGTTAACAATAGCAAGAATGACTTAAGTCTCATGCTCCTCACATGTGTCCCTCCCATACTTCTCTCCCTCTCCATACCAAACCCTCTATCTCTGGCCTTTAACATGGTTCTCACCTTTAGTCCCAAGGACGGTCTGTTTCTGAAAAAGCATTATAAAATACCAGTGCCCCGATGCACCGATTCGTGCACATTGAAAGAAAATTAATTAGAAGGAGGCCAGCCGGGCAGGACTGGGCGAGATGGGCCAGATATACCCTGGAGCCAACCTCTCGAGGTCCCTCCCCCCGGCTGCACCTGGGGCAGCACTGTGACTTGAAGGGCATTCGGTAGGTGGGTCCCTCGGCCTGGCATGTGGGCATTGAGCCAAAACCAGCTCTCCCACATCTACCGAGGGGTCCCAGATTGTGAGAGGGCAGTTCTCAGGTGACACACCCCGGAATCAGGCTCCCTCACCTCTGGTTCTGGAGTGCGTCACCTGAGAACCACCACTGCCAAGTCAACACAGCTCGGCAGCTCCGGCATTGAGCGCCTGCCCCCTGGTGGTCATTGCACATCATAGCTACCAATCGGATGGTCGGACAGTCAGATGGTCACTTAGCCTTTTACATACATAGAGAAAACATATGAAATGTGGGCTTCTGGTGCTGGCCAAGGTGAAGTCAGCTTGGGAGAGCCTTATCTCTCCAACTGATTACAATTAAAACAAATACAATATCTACTGACTGAGGATTGAGACGTAAGCAACAGCAGGCAGGTTGGAGAGGGGAGTCAAAACCTGAAGAGGCAACCTGTAAAGAAGGGAGTTTTGAAATTTTCCTCTTTTCTCTCCCAGCTTTGGAACTGCACAAGGAGAACAGGCAGCAAAACTCTCAGAGGATCCCTGCGTGAGGCCAGAGGATTGAGAATAGGGGCCCTGTGGGCTGAAGACTATGGCAGGAATCTTCCTTATTTTCCATATTTATTTTTTTAAATCCAGCCCTACCCACAAGGTGAGCCCAGTTGCAGAACTCCATAGTGGCACCACAGGGAGTTAAAGCTCTTAGAGACGTTCTGTATTTCTGTCCAGAAGATCCAGGGAAAGGGGCCCTTGTGGTCTGAAAAGTGTACATGGCTGGGTGTGGGAAATCCCTGTTATTTTTCTCTCTCTCTCTTCTCTCTCCCCACTTTGCCCAAGGACAACCCTGATCACACAAATTTATGCAGCAACATAACAGGCAACTTAAACTCCAAGAGAACACTGTCTCTCTGGGGAGAGGCCTAGAAAATGGGCTTCTGCCAGCCAAGAGTGTGGGGGAGTTCTGCTGAGGGGATAGCTGGAGAAGGTGGACCCCTGTCCTGTGACAAACGGGGATAAATCCTACGCCCACCCCGGAGCTGCACATGTGGGAGCCATCCCCAGAAGCACAGCAAAGGCTCTGAGAACTGAAGTGACATGGGAACGCTGCCCATAGAAAGTGAGACAGAACTATTAGGATGAACTTAACTGACTGCCTGCCTGCTAAAACAATTACCATTTTCCAGGAGATTTTTAACAAGACCCAAGTTTCACAATATAAAAATGAAAATAACCAGCCTATTATCCAAAACTGCTTGTCATACAAAGAACCAAGAAAATGTGAGCAGTTCTCAAGAATAAAGAAACTCAGTATAGATGCTTATGTCACGATGATCCAGATGTTGGACTTATAAAAGGCTTTAAAGTATCTACTATAAATATGCTCCCTGAGGTCAAAGTAAATATATTTGAATGAATGGAAATGATTTGGAAAGAATGGAAAAATAGGAGTCTCTGCAGAGAAATATAAATTATAAATTAAGAATTAAATGGACATTTTAGCACTTAAAAATACAATATCTGAAATTTTAAAGATTCATTGGATAGACTGAAGTGTAGACAGAGAAATGAATCTGTGAACTTGGAGGTAGATCAATAAAAATTATCCAATCAGAAGAACAGAGAAAAAAAAAGATTAAAAGGAAAAAACAAAACAAAAATAGATCCTCAGGGACTGGCAGGATACTAGCAAAAGGTTTAACATTCATGTTTTTGGAGCACCAGAGGAGATGAGAGACAAGTGCAGGAAAAGTATTTGAATAAATGACTGAAAAATTCCCAAATTTGATGGAAGACATACATATTGAGATTCAAGAAGCCTCAGAAAACTCCAAATAGGATAAAGCCAATCATATAACAGCAAATTTGACAGAGAAGTATTTGGTTGGTATTGTCTCTTTAAATGTGTCTATTTCCAAAAGCACAGGTCATACCATCCTTAGAAAATAGTAGCCTCATCACTACTTAAAGCCCTCTGTACAGATCATCTAACTTGGATTGCTTAATCTTCCGCTCAAGATTGTCAATCATGGTCAGTGTCTTGCATGCCCGAGTGCATGGAATATGATTTAATATCTCCTTTCTCACAAATAGGTTTTTTCATAAAAATCATCACTGTCATCTTTCACTTATCATTAAATAGTCATTTAACAACTAGAAGTAATTTCTTAATTTAATATTTTTTCTGAACCCCAAAAAAGAACAACAAAAAAGAATAAAATAAATATAGGAAAAATGAAAAGATATCTTTACTGAACCTTGTGTATTCTGAGCCTTGGGAATTCTGTCACTGTTGGAATTTCCATTAGCCCTTCTGTCAAATTCATCTGAAAATGCCTAGAAACACAAAGACAGTTTTGATTACTACAATCCTTAGTAGATGAATGAATTTGATTCATCACAGCTTTTGATCATGCATGCACAAATATTGATGAGAGAACAATTCTCAAAGTATTGTTATTATCATTTTATATTTTTAAAGTTATGAAAATACATATATTATTTCTACAAATGCATCCCATGAAAATTATCAAAGATGGGAACAAAGATATAAATACAAAAATATTCATTACAGTGCTATTTATTAAAATCAAGAAGAAAATAAAACAGTTTAAAATCCAGTACAGAAATAGTTAAATACACTTTAGTATATCCCTGTGTTAAAATATTTAGCAGCCAGTAGGAATTACATTTTCAAAGAGTAGTTACTGGAATAGGGAAGTACTCATTTTACATTATTAAATAAAAGAAGATTAACTTTAATTATATTATTGACACCACTTTGCAAAGTACATATGTATAGAAGACTAGAACAAAATATGATGAAGATAATTTATGCATTTTGCACTGTTCAAAATTTCTACAATGAATATATATTTCTTTCATATTCAGTAAGAGCAAATAAGTTGCCAGTTGTTAAAAATACAGTGTTAAGAGAAAGACAATCACAAGAACCTAGATACTTCAGTTTTTAACTTCTTAATTGTACCAGAAGAGAAATGGCTAGTGGAGTAGTGCATTTTGGAGCAAGAGGCTGTATTTTAGTCTTAGTGAACCTGTGAATTCCATTTCTTTGAGTTGGTAGAGGCACCCCAAAATCATCACATTTGTGTAAACAAGCAACAGAGGATTTTGTTGGTAAAAAACAAAAAGTACCAAGTAACATCTTGGCTGAAAGGCTGATATAATAAAGCGATAAGGACTGGAATAGACTATAGACTGAGGGTGTCAGACTCATAGACCTGCAGGGCCCAGGCAGGTAAGCTACAAGTGTAAAGGTGAAGTGATGTGACTCTGGAGAACTATACAGCATCTGCCATTCAGCCACAGCAAACTGTTCAGACAGAAACGCATATCCAATGTGTCAGAATGTCACAGTGGACATCTGGAGTGTTATGTGAAACCAGATGCCTGGTGCATGAAATTCGTGCACTCGGGGGGTCCTTCAACCAGGCCTGCACCCTCTCACAGTCCTGGAGCCCTTGCGGGATGTCTGTCTGACAGCTTGGGCCCGCTCCCTATGGGAGTGAGCCTAAGTCTGCAGTTGGAAATCCTTGGCGCTGATGCGGAGGCGGGAGAGGCTCCCACCACCACTGCTGTTCTCACCAGTCGTGAGCCTGGCTTCTGGCTGAGCGGCACTCCCCCTGTGGGAACACACTGGCCACCAGGGCGCAACTCCTGCATTGAGGGTCTGCCCCCTGGTGGTCAGTATGCGTCATAGCGATCGGTCTTTCTGCTGTTTGGTCAATTTGCATATTAGCCTTTTATTATATAGGATGTTTGATTTGAAAATATTAGCAACTGATTCAAACTAGACCAAATAAAACACATCTAGAGGCCATGTTCAGACCATGGGCTGCTGTTTTGTAACCTCTGTTACCTCTAAACATCTCAATAAGCTTGTTGTTGTTTTTGTGTGCAAATATAACCAAAGTTTAACTGTCTTTAAAAATCTTAAGCAACGAAGTGTCACAGCATGTATAGAGAATCAGTACTATTTCCAGTGGCAGTAAAGGTGTCTGTAAAGACTAATCCTTCTTCTGAATACTTGCATAGGAACCGAAGCCTTTAGTAAAGGAAACAGGATCTGGGGATGCACAGCAATAATTAAATTTGAAGGTCCAGGTAAATGTCATAGGACTCACTCCCCTATTCACCCACTGAAAAATGCTCAGCACTTTCTTTCTAATTTAGTTCATTTTATGTGTATAAACCTTAGCTCCCAGAGTAATTATGATGTACAGGAGGGGAACTATGTGCTACATACCCACCCCATGATGCACATCACTTTGTATAATGCAGGTCATAGGAGGGTTGTTCAAAAAGCATTTATTGACTATAAATTACTGTATTTATTCAGACCAAAAAAATGGACCATGTTATTTTGCTCAGGTGGTTTGGTTGTTTGAATAGAATTTAGATTGGAATTGTTTGCTTCAGAAGAACTTAAAGGTAGTATCTAGATCCAGAAAAAAATTAACAATGACTTAAAAATTCAAATGGTCCAATAATTCATGGACATCTCCTGGGTTGCTGGCCTTGATCTGTTCATTTAATCCTTGCACTACCATGGAACTTTTCAAACATTTAATGTCATTTACTCTATTGGACTCTAAGGACTTGGAGGCACTGATAATAGCCTCTTAACAAATGTCTCTTGTTCTATCATAATGTAGAGTCCAGTGGCTCACCTATAGCTTGTGTTCAGCAAAATGTGAGCTGGTCAATAGACTCTCTATGAGTGAAGATGGTCCTGTACTTCTGGTACCAACTCTCCTATTCCAGGAGGTAGGGGATGTGCTGAGTTCATTCTTACCACATCCTTCAGTTGTATTTCATCCTGACAATCTTCTATTTAGAGGACCACAACTGTGCTTTTATATTATGTATTAAAATTCCTGTGTTCATATGGAAGGAAATCCTATAGATTAAAAGAAGGTTAAGGACATGTCAACTCCATTGCAATATGGGCCTTATTTGGATTCTGATTAAAAAAACAGGCTGTAAAAACAAAACATTTATGAGACAGTTGGAAATTTGAACATTAACTTGATAATTGATGAAATAAAGGAATAATTGTCAATTTATTTTATGAGTGAAATAGTATTGTGGTGTTGTTACTTTTTTTTAAGTGAAGGGAAACCCTTTTTTAAAAAAATTACATTTTGTTTGACTTGAGAGAGAGAGAGTAAGTGAAACATTGATGAGAGAAAACATTGATTGGCTGCCTCCTACATACCCCCTAACGGAGATCGAGCCTACAACCCAGGCATGTGTGCTGACTGGGAAACAAACCTGTAACCTCTCGGTGCATGGGACAATGCTCAACCAATTGAGCCACACCAGCCAGGGACATGGTGTTGTTACTTTTTAAATTCCAAAGTCTAAAATAAATAAATGACTTGTTTATGGGTAAAATGTGTATCTGGATTTGCTTCAAAATAATACGGGGCCCGAGAGATTGACAACAATACAATCATATTAGGGGACTTTAATACACCACTGACATCACTGGATAAATCCTCTAGACAAAAAATCAGCAAAGATACAACAATCCTAAATGACTCACTAGATCTGATGGACTTAATTGTCATCTTCAGAACATTTCACCACAAAGCTGCAGAATATACGTTCTCCAGTGCACATGGGACATTTTCAAAAATAGACCACATACTGGGCCACAAGAAAAGTCTCCCCAAATTCAAGAAGATTGAAATCATACCAAGCATCTTTTCAGACCACAATGGCATAATATTAGAAATAAACTACAATAAAAACAATCCAAAACACTCAAACACTTGGAAGCTGAATAACATGTTTTTAAATATTGATTGGGTTACCAATGAGATCAAAGAAGAAATTAAAAACATCCTGGAAACTAATGACAATAAAAATACAACAATCCAAAACCTATGGGACACAATGAAAACAGTCCTGAGAGGGAAGTTTATAGCTCTACAGGCCTACCTCAAAAAACAAGAAAAAATGGTAGTAAATCATCTAACGCTACAACTCAAAGAATTAGAAAGAGAGCAACAAGAAAAGCCCAGAGTGAGCAGAAGGAAGGAGATAATATAGAGCAAAAATAAAAATGACATAGAGACCAAAAAAACAATTCAAAAGATCAATGAACCAAGAGCTGGTTCTTTGAAAGGATAAACAAGATTGATGGACCTCTAGCCAGGCTCACCAAGAAGCAAAGAGAGAGGACTCAAATAAACAAAATCAGAAATGATAGAGACGAAGTAACAAAAGGCCCCACAGAGATACAAAGGATTGTTAAAAAATATTATGAACAACACTATTCCAACAAACTAGACAACCTGGAGGAAATGGACATATTCCTAGAAAAATACAACCTTCCAAAACTCAATCAGGAAGATTCTAAAAATCTCAATAGGCCGATAACTATGGAAGAAATTGAGCAGTCAAAAAGCTTCCAGTAAACAAAAGCCCTGAGCCAGACGGCTTCATAGAGAGTTATACCAAACATTCAAGGAAGAACTAAAACCTATCATCCTCAGACTATTCCAGAAAATTCAAGAGGAAGGAACACTTCCAAACTCATTCTATGAAGCCAGCATCACCCTAATACCAAAACCAGATAAAGACAACACAATGAAAGAGAATTATAGGCCAATATCCCTCATGAACATAGATGCCAAAATCCTCAACAAAATTCTAGCAAATCCCATCCAACAGTACATCAGAACGATTATACACCATGACCAAACAGGATTTATTCCAGGGATGCAAGGATGGTATAATATCCACATATCTATAAACATGATACATCACATAAACAAATTGAGGAAGAAAAATGACATAGTCATATCAATTGATGCAGAAAAAGCATTTGACAAAATCCAACACCCTTTCTTGATAAAAACTCTCAGCAAGGTGAGAATAGAAGGATCATACCTCAACATAATAAAAGCCATATATGACAAACACACAGCCAGCATCACACTCAATGGACAAAAACTAAAACCATTTCCCCTAAGAACAGGAACAAGACAGGGATGCCCACTTTCACCACTCCTGTTCAACATAGTACTGGAAGTACTAGCCATTCCTATCAGTCAAGAAGAAGAAATAAAAGGCATCCAAATTGGAAAAGAAGAAGTAAAACTGTCCTTATTTGCAGATGACATGATACTGTACATAGAAAACCCTAAAGACTCCATCAAAAAAATTATTAGACTTAATAAATGAATTCAGCAATGTAGCAGGATACAAAATTAACGCCAAGAAATCTATGGCATTTCTATACACCAATAGTGAACTTACAGAAAGAGAGACTAAAAAAGCAATCCCATTTACCATTGTACCAAAAAAATTAAGATACCTAGGAATAAACTTAACTAAAAAGGTAAAAGACCTATATGCAAAAAAATACAGGACTGAAAAAAGAGATAGAGGAAGATATAAACAGATGGAAGAACATACCGTGTTCATGGATTGGTAGAATCAATATCATTAAAATGTCCATACTACCCAAAGCAGTCTATAGATTCAATGCAATCCCCATTAAAATACCAACGGCATGTTTCACAGACCTAGAACGAACTCTCCAAAAATTCATCTGGAATAAAAAAAGACCCTGAATAGCTTCAGCAATCCTGAGAAAGAAGAACAAAGTAGGTGGAATCTCAATACCAGATATCAAGCTGTATTACAAAGCCACTGTTCTCAAAACAACCTGGTACTGGCACAAGAACAGATATATAGACCAATGGAATAGAATAGAGAACCCAGAAATTGACCCAAACCACTATGCCCAATTAATATTCGACAAAGGAGGCAGGAACATACAATTGAGTCAAGACAGTCTCTTCAATAAATGGTATTGGGAAAATTGGACAGATACATGCAAAAAAATGAAACTAGACCACCAACTTACACCATACACAAAAGTAAACTCAAAATGGATAATGGACTTAAACATAAGACAGGAAACCATAAGAATACAGAGGAATCCACAGGCAGAGAAATCTCAGACATATGCCAAAGGAACTTTTTACTGATACTGCTCCTAGGACAATGGAAAATAAAGAGAACATAAACAAATGGGACTACATCAAAATAAAAAGCTTTTGCACAGCAAAAGAAACCTTTAACAAAACAACAGGAAGGACCGCTACATGGGAGAACATATTTGCCAATGTTATCACTGATAAGGGTTTAATCTCCAACATTAAAAGGGAACTCATACAACTCAACAAAAGGAAGATAAACAATCCAATCAAGAAATGGGCAACAGACCTAAATAGAAACTTTTCGAAAGAACACAGAAGGAATGTCAAGAAACATATGAAAACATGCTCAAAGTCACTAATTATCCGAGAGATGCAAATCAAAACGACAATGTGGTACCATCTCACACCTGTCAGAATGGCTATCATCAACAAATCAATAAACGACAAATGTTGGCGAGGATGCAGAGAAAAAGGAACCCTCGTGCACTGCTGGTGGGAATGCAGACTGGTGCAGCCACTGTGGAGAACAATATGGAGTTGCCTCAAAAAACTAAAAATGGAACTCCCATTTGATCCAGTAATACCACGTCTAGGAATATATCCCAAGAAGCTAGCAACATCAATCAGAAAGGATATATGCACCCCTATGTTCATAGCAGCACAATTTACCATAGCTAAGATTTGGAAACAGCCTAAGTGCCCATCAGCTGATGAGTGGATTAAAATACTGTGGTACATCTACACAATGGAATACTATGCTGTGCTAAAAAAGAAGGAATTCCTACCATTTGCAACAACATGAATGGAACTGGAGAGCATTATGCTAAGTGAAATAAGCCAGTCAGAGAAAGATAAATATCACATGATCTCATCTATGGGAAATAATGAACAACATAAACTAATGAACAAAACAGATCCAGAGACAGGGAAGCATCGATTAGACTGTCAAACCTCAGAGGGAAGGTAGGGGAGGGTGGGGGTAAGGAGGAGAGATAAACCAAAGGACTTGTATGCATGCATATAAGCCTAACTGGTGGACACAGACAACAGGGGGGTGAGGGCATGAATGGGGGGGAGGTAATGGGGGTTGACGACAAATATGTAATACCTTAACCAATAAAGAAATTAAAATGCAAAAAAAAAAATAATGATAAGGCAGAGTGGCTTAGTTGGAGTGTCGTCTATACACCAGAAGGTTGTAGGTTGGGCACATACTTAGGTTTGGTTTCAGGTTCGATTCCTAGTAGGTGTGTGTATGATGTTTCTTTCTCACATTGATGTCTCTCTCTCTCTCTCTTTCTCTCTCTCTCTCTTCTTTCTCTTTCTCCCTCTCTCTCTAAAAACAAAAATTAATAAAAAGATTCTCAGGTGACAATTAAAAATAAATAAATAATTTTAAAAATAATATGGAAAGAAAGGCATAAATGGAGATAGAGATAAAACATATTAGCCATAGGTTGATAATTGTGAAGATGAGTGATGGCTATAAGGGAGTTTATTACACTATTTTGTTTATGTTTCTACATGTTTGAAATTTTCCTAAATAAGAAGCTAAATTTTTTTCTATATTCCTAACTTTGCTTGAAAATTGCCATGCTGCAACTAGTCTACAGTGCTCTTTTACTTTCCTGCATGGGAAATACATAAAAGAAACAACCTGTTCAACCAAGAAGACATTGGATACCGTTAGGGCTCAGTTGACAAAATAACCAGAAATGAGTGAAGCTGTACCTGAATATTCCCGTGATCACTCGGGTGCAGCAGAAAGCAAACCTCTTGTAAAAGTGTTGGTTGATTGTTGCTACTAAATTTGAACACTTCCGAAATGATCAACTCAGCAAAAACAGTCTTAGGAAACCCCAAATTGCCTGTTCCTATGCCTAGAAACGTAATTGAGTTTAAGCGCATGTTCTCAACGATTTCCAAACATTTTCTGATTATGTCTTGCATGATCTGAAAAGTACAAAGCACATCATTATACATTTTTTTTTTTTTGCCTAGAAATGGGAGTTAGGACCAAAAAAAGAGAATTTAGCAACTTTGACTGTGATCTCTCTCTACTCCTTTTTGCTTTCAAAAAAAGGCAGGCTAAGGGCAGTCAGAAAGGGAAGGAAAAACACAGGAAAAGAAAAAGAGAATGTAAGAAACCCTTCAAAAAGATTCACATGCACCCAGCAATGAAGGAAAGAAGCAAAGCAACTACTGTTCTAATCCCTCATGCTCTTCCATTCTTCATGCCCTCACCTTGCCTTCGTCACTAAAGATGTGCTATCTTCGGCCAGCCAATGTGGCTCAGTGGTTGAGCATCGACCTATGAACCAGGAGGTCATGGTTCAATTCCTGGTCAAGGCACATGCCTGGGTTGCAGGCTCAACCCCCAGTAGGAGGTCGTACAGGAGGCAGCCGATCAATGATTCTCTCTCATCATTGATGTTTCTATCATTATCTCCCTCTCCCTTCCTCTCTGAAATCAATTTTTTTAAAAAGATGTGCTATCTTCAATAACTCTTCCCTGTCTTCAATAACTAGTTTTCAGGAGCAGTCAGCTACACTAAAAGAAAGGGCCATAATGATGGAACCTGCCAAGAATGTGAAATTATTACAGAAGAGAAATAGACAGGGTGCAATCTACATTTTATTGAAAGGAGAACAAAAAGGTACTCAATTTCCCGAGGAATTTAAAACCAGGCCTCACCTTGTATGAAGATGTATCGCCATCTTTCCAGCTTGGAACCACCACATGAAGCACTTGATAGGACACACACTGACCAGTGGTTTGAAGAACCGTGCCCACATCAACAGCTATCCCTTGTGCAGCTTCGTTCAATTCCTCTTGGAGAGTAGGCCCAGCTTTTGCCAAGAGGGCCTGAGAAAGGGGCCCACTATTAAGGTTGAGATCCCGAGGAATGAAGTTGACAACAACATCATCCTAAAGACAAAACCAACAATTTGTTTCAAATTCTAACAAAAAGCATTCATCAAGGATTACTGTATTTGAGCCACTGGACTTGGCACAATGGGGACAACTAAAGATGACTCTTTTCAGAGACAAATACCACCCAAGACAATGTGTTATTAGATACTTATTTAAGTTACACTCCAGGACAAAAGAGAGCTGTCAAAAAAGTGTGATCACTGAAGGAGCCAGAGGAAGTGCCATCGGTGGCCAGTGAGGA
Organism: Plecotus auritus; assembly: GCF_963455305.1. NCBI lineage: Eukaryota > Metazoa > Chordata > Mammalia > Chiroptera > Vespertilionidae > Plecotus > Plecotus auritus. The sequence goes on along the minus strand of NC_137771.1, from coordinate 169,584,615 downwards.
CCCCTGCGTGATGTGTGCCCTTTGGGAATAGTTGAAGCAGACAGGGAGAGACGGGGAAATCATTCAGAAGGGGGAACACATGCATGGTGGGTGTGAGCTGCTGAGCTGATAGACAGCTTGTGCAGCAAAATGGTGCAAGCCAGGCTGGCAATGTTACCGTGGGGGTAGACTGCAGAGGACCTCAAGTGCCAGGCCATCTGGACTTCCCGACAGACAGTGAGAAGCTATGGAAGCGTTTCCAGCAGGACATGTGAGTGGATTAATCAGCTAGAGTAAGACATGAAGAGAAAAGAGAAGAGAAGAGAAGAGAAGAGAAGAGAAGAGAAGAGAAGAGAAGAGAAGAGAAGAGAAGAGAAGAGAAGAGAAGAGAAGAGAAGAGAAGAGAAGAGAAGGCATGTGACTAAGTCCTTTTCAAAGCTGTCCTGCATGGGTCACGGATGAGCAACACACGGCAGGTACTGTGGCATGGGAACTCAAATATCTATGGGGAAAAAAGGAATGGAAGGAATATCTTATTATTTAGTGTTCAAGATGGAAAAGGAATGGAACTATCCCATTACTGACTCGAAATCAAAGAGTTTCTTGTGTATGTATTTGTTGTTGTTGTTTTTATGAGAAATAAAATTATTTTATAATATTTTTGAAATAGTGCCTGAACAAATTCCAATCATGCCTCTACCATTTGTTAGCTGTGAGAGTTGGGCAAATTACTAAGCCCCTCTAAGTCTCATTCCTTCATCTCTTTGAGAAGAATACTAATCCTGGAATCTACCTCATGGCATTGAATGAGAAAATGCAAGCCAAGCACTTAGCATACTGCCTGGCACATACTAAATGATCAGTGTTAGCAATTATTCTTGTAATTATCATTTAAGCTTATTATATAAGTATGATGACCCACAGAATGAAAAAAAAATATTTGCAAATCATAATCTGGTAAGGGACCTGTATCCCAAATACATAAAGAACTCTTAAAATTCAGTAATAAAAAGAGAACCCAATTGCCCTAGCTGGTTTGGCTCAGTGGACAGAGTGTCAGCCTGTGGACTGAAGGGTCCCAGGTTCGATTCCAGTCAAGGGCACATGCCCGGGTTGCAGGCTCCATCCCCAGCAGAGGGTGTGCAGGAGGCAGCCCATCAAGGATTTTCTCTCATCATTGATGTTTCTATCTCTCTCCCTCTCCCCTCCTGTCTGAAATCAATAAAAATATATTTTTTTAAAAAGATAACCCAATTTAAAAGAGGACAAAGGATCTGAGTAGATATTTCTCTGAAGAAGATAGGCAAATGGCCTTCCCTAGGAATCTCTTCCCCAGGCCTGCCCACAATCCTCAAAGGAAGGAAGGAACATCTGGCACAGCAGGGGCTTCCAGGGCTATTTCCATTACTTAGAGCTTGTGTTGAAAAGGCTGTTAAAAACGTTTTTAAAAAACACACCACCCCCTTGGCAGACCTACAATAATAGTCCCCACATAATACTCAGACCACTTCCAGGTGCAGTTTGGACTTTCCTTCCCACAGTTTCTTACTGGTGCTGGGTGCTTATTGGCCCTCAGACTCAGGTCTCCAGGCTCAACCTGGTTCAGCTCCATTGACAAGATTCCTGTCTTCTGTCCCCACTATACACGCTAATTTTCTATATCTGCTATCAGTAAATTTGATAGGAAAGTAACCTCAGATTTGCCAAAATATGACAGGAACGAAGGCCCTGAGAAAGTATAGAGAGCCTTGTAATTGTAAGCTATTATTGTGGATTTTCACATTTACTGGGAACCTGGTGATCTGAATACACTTCCAGTTCCCACACATAACTGGCCACTCCCTATCAGGAAATGCTGTGGTGAAGTAGCCCAATTTTCTAAGAAAACTTATTTCCAGGTCAGGATGGAGAGCAGGGGATTCTCTCCCTAATTCTCCCTTGATCCTAATCTTCCTTTGGCAACAGACTCCCTGGAGTTGCAGCACCTACTGGGTGTTCTGTAAAAAGGGACACTCACCATAGCATCCTGCACATCTCCTTTCACCAACAGGATCCTCAGACCGCCTGGGCATAGCAGCATTTGTCTGTTTCCATCATCATTTCTCGGGCCCGGCTGGACTCCTGCTGGTACACTGGGTAGGGAAGCAGTATCAGGCTTGTTATCTTTAAATACAGTTTTCACAGTTTCAGCAAAGGCCTCAACAGTCTTCACAGCTAAATCCACAAGGTAAACCTCTTTCAAGGTGCATCCAGCCGAGTTATACTGGAAGGTTTCCTTGATGGCCAAAACAATGGTCTCCACACACTGGGATAAGGGAAAGCCACTGTCTCCAGAACTAATAGCAGGGATGGCTATGGATTGGTACTGGAAATTATCAGCCAAATGGAGACTTCTTTTCACAGCATTCTTTAACTGTAACACACACCCCAGAACATCATTGCTGTCCCACTTGGGTCCTACTGCGTGGATCACCTGGTGGTATGGGAGCTTTCCTGGTTTCGAGATGGTGGCATGGCCAGTTGGGATCTTACCCTTTTTCTTCACTATCCGGTCACAGTCTGCTTGGAGCTCAGGGCCAGCTGCCTTTGAAAGAGCAGCAGCCAGGCCCCCACTGAGACGGAGGTCCTCATTTGCGGCATTCACAACCACTTCAACAGGAAACCGTGTCAAGTCACCTTGCTGTACAATCAGTGAGACTCCAGGGGCCAATTCTGTCCGACAGGAGCACTTCTGCCCATCACTGCCACCTCCCTCCTTGTTTTCTTCATTCTGCAGTAGTTCTACAAAACAACCATATAACCGTACCTCACGTTTATAATACCATGGTTTATCCCGGAAGGACTGGCTGGCTCCTGGCTTATCAATACTGATGCTTTTAACACAAACTGAATCCCTGGCTTGCTTGAGGATGTTCATTCCCTCTAGGACTTCGGCCTTTGAGCCAGTTAGTAAAATGCCTTTTGGTTTGTTCCTAGAATTGAAATCTACCTGAACATTTAGCTTGTTCATCTTTATCTTTTGCAAAAACAGCTTCTTCTCTGCCTTCAAATAATCAATAACTAAGGGAGGCTTTACTTCAAGGAATCTCTCTATTTTCATGTTTTTTTCCACAAAGTCAAATAGGAAGTTATAGATTTCATTTACTTCTCTCACGCAGCCTGCAATAATGACCTCAGCTGTGGTTCCTGAAGTTAACTCATTGATCGTTACAGTCTTTGAGGAGGAATTATGTTTCTTAGGCAAATTGTTAGTGATGGTTTTCCATCTCTTGCTGTTAATAACTTCCCTGTCCTCAATGACTATGCGCTTATAACTTAAGGCACTGACCATTTGCTTTTCAGCTTCTAATAGGACTTCAGAAGAACAGCCGGTTAAGAAAACAGTTGTGCCCTCTAGCTCATAAACGGCAAGAATTTTCTGCGCTATCAAAAGAGACTTGGAGAGATCTGAACAGTCGACCTGTTGCAAAAACTGGAAAACCTCAGGGGGAAGCTGAATGCTTTTCTGAACCATGGTGTACATCTTTTCCTGGACTTCACACTTTGCTTTATACACATCTATAGCGAGTCCTTTAAAGCACATGTGTTGGGTGGCTTTGTCATAAAAAATCTCCATCTCTGGGTACTTCTTGCGGAGACGCTCCTGTATACCGCTGTGGCACAGAAGAGAATACTTTCTTGGAGAAATGGCCACTTTCTCCTTCAGACTTTGCTCTTCTCTTTTAATTTTTTGAGTGGCGTTTTCTATTAATTCCTTGATTTGTGGCTCAATGTTTTGTACATCCTCTGATTTCCCCACTAAGGTTACAATCCCCATATCTGTATCAAACTCAATCAAAATTCTTTCATCTTCTAAGTCATTTTTCATGATGTCCCACACTGCTGGATCCACTTTAAATGGGGTAACTTTAAATCTAGACCTGATGCCGAAGAAGGCTGTGGAAGCATCTTTCTTCCAGTTCTTGATTCTTTTTCTTCCTTGATTGACTAAGGTGGCTGCAGGTCTGATGGTAACTTCACCATTGAGTGGGGACCATGTTAGCTCACAGTGAGAACGTCTCACTTCTTCATTTATCTCCTCAATCAGATGATTCCTTTTGTGTAAGAACTTCCATAAAGAAAGGTCCAAAGATTCTTTAAATGGCGCTGGAAGCTTGATCAGAGGCTTCTCCTTTCCGTACAAAGCTGTGCCCAAAGAGGTATAGTATGGGAACATGGAGAGCGGCATATTATTGAGGCCAAGCTTCTTGGTCATGATGGTGTCTAACACTTAAAAAGAAATAAATAAAATAAAATAATCCCAGGGTAATATGTTTCAAATGAAAACAAACAAACAAAACTCTCCTGTCAGGGGGTGGAGGGGGAATCCTAGTGTCTATAGAACTTTGCTGTTACAACATAGTATTAAAAGGACAGCTCTACTCTCAAAGTGCTCAAATATAAATTCATATGTATTAACACTGCACAGGTATCCCTTGTGTAATGGAGTAATTACTTTCTGGCCAAGATCACTGTATGGTGAAATTATGTTATGTAAATTCTGTTTTCTGTTTTTGTGGTAACAATGATATATCAAAACCAGGTTAAGAAATAGATATGACTTTGGTCACCAGCATGGGGATACTGTTTGCGCCAATGTAAAGAATATTCTGGTGCTTAAAGCCAACCTTGTCTAAGAATCATGCTATGTGCTGTTTCTTGTGCCTCTCACAATTTTAGGCTTCATAGATGACTTAGATTCCATTATCACTTCTAAGGGGAGGAGCATAATAATAATTATCATAGCTTACTAAGTGTCAGACACTATTCTAAGTGCTTTATAAATATTTAATTAATTTAATCCTCATGATAACCCTTTGAGATAGAGACACTATTATTATCATCACTATTTACAAATGATAAAATTCAGGCTAATAAAAATTAGATAACTCCAATAGGGTCCTGTAGACTGTAAATGTCTGAGCTAAGATTCCAATCAGTGTCTGTTTGGCCCCAAAGCCCACACTCTTGCCCTTCTACCAGGGGTTCCAAACCAAGGTCATCCTCGAAGTCATCAGAGCCCAGCCCAGAGACTGATTCAGCAAGTCCTGCACCTCCCCCATCCCTGCTATAATCAGTCTCTTGCCACTTTTACTGGGACACTCGGTAGGATGGTATATGGGCATGTGTGTGTGTTGGGTGGGAGGATACTCATGTCCCCAAAACTCATTTTGTGGTAGTTATTAGACAGGTACAAGGAGTCTAAGAAGGAAGGGAATTAGAAAGAATTCCAGTAACGATTTGGATTAAAATAGCATCCTTGTGGAAATATGCTAAAAATAACTTCACTTGTGATGATTGGATCCTAGGCCTTGAGCCAGACATAATAAAAAAAAACATGGCCTTCAGAGATCCAGACACATAGCCTCAACTTCCCCATGTGGCCCCGTACACGCTACAAGCCTGGGCAGTACCAGTGACCGCTAACACTGACTGAGCACCCACCATGTGCCAAGCACTTTGCAGATATAATTTCACTTAATCCTCATAATGTTCCTGCGAGGGAAGTAATAACAGGAACTGTTTTACACATGAGAAAACAGGATTTGGTGGGTTTAAGTAACTTGTCCAAGATCACAAAGCTAGTAAGCACCAAAGCCAGATCTGAACTTGGATCTATCTGATCCAAGAACCACCAAAGAGATCTTAATTTTCCATCCCATTTCCTCTGCTGTAAAGAAAGAGTAACTATATCTAACCATGCAGGTTATTATGGGGATTCAGTGAGATGCTATGGCAGAAAACAGCACTTGCTATAGTGTTTAATAAGGTTTCCCTTCCTTAAGATTTTATGAATCAGATTTGGGGAAATTGAACCAAATAATTTCAAATAATCTACATATAAAACAATGCTGCTAAATAAATTCTGTTCTTAACCCATCTTTATCTCCAGTTTGCCTCTTTATTGATAACCCACCCTAAGTAGTGAAATATCCCACAAGAAACATTCATGTCATAGGTGAACAGGAAACTGGGGAAAAGTGGAAAACTTAAAAGCATTGATTATGGGCCCAGACTGCTAAGGTTCAAATCCTGCCTCTGTCACTCACTAGCTGTGTAACCTCGGTCAAGTGATTTGAGCTTTCTGTACCTCAGTTTCTTCATTTGTAAAATAAGGATTACAATAATAGCAATGCCTGTAAAGCAATGTCCATAAATCCACTTTGTAGCACTCTGAGAGCTCTGCAAATGTCGAGAGTGAGAAAGGGAAAGTCAGTGTATCTCAGACCCTGGAAAACAGGGAATGAGCGAGGTTAGGGAGGAGGCGTGACCAACATAGTCAGTTGGTACAAAGATGTCAAGTGAAATGGAACCTTTAAGAGGACTCTACTGTTCACAGGTGTAGCTTGGGTGTAAAATAAGCCTCAATTAAGTACTTCCTATTGTTAGTGGTACCCATGTAACTAGGCATTCTGAGGATACACCTGCCCCGTGCCCTCACTATGTTCAAAAGCCCCAAAGTTGTCAACTCCCACCATTGGTTGGGAGCTAAGTTCTAGGGTAGACAGCTTTATGTAGCTCTCTACCTTTGCCCAAGGAACACTGGATCTTTCATTCTATTTTAAGCTAAACCATACCTTCACCCCATTTTCTCCAACTTATAAAAGCTGAAGGGAGGTTCTTCCAAGTTCCCCATGAGGCATTTTATCTTAATTGGGTGGCATATCACATGATCCTATCTCATGCTCCACCATTTAATCCCAAACATGATGTTTCTTGTTTCTCTAAGAAGTCAGGTTCCCTAATTCCTCAGCCTTGACCTCTGAACATGAATGGAATCTCTAAGCCGGCTTTGCAAGTGTCTCAGAGAACTGGCAATTTATGTCTACAAAACCCTCAGGTGTGCTTCCCTGAGGTTCAGGTGGACATGGTTTTCACAGGGTTACTGCACCCACTGATCATGTGAAATCGTCCCTATTAACTTCTGAATGATGACCCTGACAGGTGAAAGGGGAAGTAGTGATACTTTCTAGGACAGTCGTTCTCAACCTTCCTAATGCCTCGACCCTTTAAAACAGTTCCTCATGTTGTGGTGACCCCCAACCATAAAATTATTTTCGTTGCTACTTCATAACTGTAATTTTGCTACTGTTTGAATCGTTATGTAAATATCTGTGTTTTCCGATGGTCTTAGGTGACCCCTGTGAAAGGGTCGTTCGACCCCCAAAGGGGTCGCAACCCACAGGTTGAGAACCACTGTTCTAGGAGCAGATGCGTTTCTGAGTATTTCTTTACCTAAACTTGTTGAAATTAACATGAGAATTTCTGCCAAGTGTACAGCTAAAAAACACATATAATCCCTTTTTAACATGGTATTTCCAGGATTCTAAGAATTACATATTTTTCAGTTATCATAATTAGAGACTTAAGAGAGAAACTTTATATCTTTCAACAATGTGACATTACTTCTTTAATGTTTGAATCACTAGACACATTAAATATCATATTCCAGATGAACAGGATTTCCTAATTGGATTACCAAGGAAATATATGAATAAAAATAAAATACATCAGAATTCAACTGATGCCCTAACCGGTTTGGCTCAGTGGATAGTGCATCAGCCTGCGGACTAAAGGGTCCCAGGTTCGATTCTGGTCAAGGGCATGTACCTTGGTTGTGGGCACATCCCCAGTAGGGTGTGTGCAAGAGGCAGCTAAAGCGATGTTTCTCTCATCGATCTTTCTAACTCTCTATCCCTCTCCTTTCCTCTCTGTAAAAATCAATAAAATATATTTTAAAAAAAGAATTCAAATGATAACTATAATAATAAGATCTGCTAACATATTTAAATTATGCCAGGTAAGGTGTACAAAATCAGGCTAATAGACATTACCTTTTCTGTCAAAAAATTCTACCAGAGCTGAACTCTCTTCAGGAAAACATTCAATACTGACAACTCTTCCCCCTCCATTTTGAGGATTTTCAAATAAACATTTCAAATTATAGGAGTCAACACCAGGCGGCAGGTTTTCAACCCTGATTGTTTTTGTCATTTCCAGAAGTCTTGGAGAAAGCTGAAGTTGTGTCACTGAATGGTGCATGGCACAATCTTCAACAAATTTCATGGCATCTGCAAACCAAAATTAATCAATCAGAAAATTATAATTATATCCTTACTAGAAGCACGGTGCACGAAATTCATGCGGGTGGGGGGGTGTCCTTCAGCCCAGCCTGCACCCTCTGCAATCTGGGACCCCTCAAAGGATGTCTGACTGCCCTCTCAGAATCCAGGACTGCTGGCTCCCAACCGCTCGCCTGCCTGCCTGCCTGATTGCCCCTAACTCTTCTGCCTGCCAGCCTAATCACCCCCTAACCACTCCCCTGCCAGCCTGAATGATGCCTAACTGCTCCCCAGCTGGCCTGATTGCCCCTAACTGCCCTCCCCTGCCGGCCTGGTCACCCCCAACGGCCCTCCCCTACAGGCCTGGTCCACCCCAAGTGCCCTCCCCTGCTGGCCTGATCTCCCACAACTGCCCTCCCCTGCTGGCCATCTTGTGGCGTCCATCTTGTGTCCACATGGGGGCGGCCATCTTTGACCACATGGGTGCGCCCATCTTGTGTGTTGGAGTGATAGCCAATTTGCATATTACCTCTTTATTATATAGGATATTATACAAAAACTGTCTGAATTAATAGAGATAAAGAGGGGAGCTAAGCACTCAATTTTTAGATGCAAGATTTTAATTCCTAAATGTGAATTTACTTGCCTAAAATTCCCAGTCTCTGAACAATGATGCATCTATGAATGTCTTACCACAGAGTTGTGTCCCTACCTCCATTCACAGCCCGCTCCAACCCTCCTTGATATAACCACCTGAGTACTCTCTACTATTCAAATCTCCTCATTTTCTCAAGTCTTTCTCAAGTTTTTCAGTGGCTCCCCATTACCTGCAGGCATGAGTTCACACTCCTGAGCTAGGTGAAATATGTCCTTTGCTATTTGACTCCAAACTAATTTCTAAATATCAACTCTGGTTATTCCGTGACATTCATTTTATTTTCATACTGCCACAGAAACTAGTAATTATTATGAAAACCCATTCTCCTTTGCCTTTATTTATATGGTTTCCTGTGCTTGAAATGCCCTCCTCCAATTTTTTTATCTTGGTTCTATTCCTCCTTCAGGACTTGATCCAATTATCACTTTCACATAAATAAATATTGATGCACGGCCCACATTGTGTCACGCACTGTGCTAGGAGCTGGGGAGAGAGAGTGAGGAATATAACATGTTCTTGGAACATTCACTATCCAGGAGGGAGGAAGTCTTGAAAACAAGCAAGTGGTCTATTGTAGTATCACATGAGGCCGGAAAACTAATAAAGGCACTCAGACAAGGATTCCCAGAGTAAGTAGTCACCAATCTGAGTTTTGAAGGATGAAGAAGAGTTTATCAGATAGATAAGGGAGAAAGCATTTCAGGCAGAGGGAACAGCAGTGGCATGGAACATAGTATATTTGGGACCTGATAGCCCGGTACTGCTGGCGTCTAAGCTTCATAGAAGGACGTAGGCAGGGCAAAGCCACTCTGCCTTGTTTGGGTCCCCTTTCCTCCCATTCCCCACAGCCTGCTGTTCACAGCCAAGGGAGGCAACTTCTCTTGATCTTCACTGTTCATTTATGTATTGGTTTCCACCCTGTCCCATAGGAGTTCCTCAGAAGCAGGGACCAGGAATTATTCATCTCGGCAACAGCAAAATCTCCTATTAATACTACAGCACCTAGACATGTGCACATAGTAGGCATTCAATATTTTTTGTTCAATAAAAAAAGCAAGTCCATCTAGTTCTACCATTATGAGAAATAATCATAAACTTCAATTCAGAATAGCTCCCTTATTGAGTCCTTACCATGTCCTTACCAAGAACAATGTTAAGAGCTTCTCAAACATTTTTTCTTTATTCTCACAGAAACTGAATAAGGTAGGTATTATTATCCCCATTTTATAGGTGAAGAAAGCAAAGCACACAGAGGATAGTAACTCGGCCAACCTCAGATAATTACTTAAATGATGAAGCTGGAATTTTTACTTCATGACCTTGCTCTTTCTTTTTTACCCTCACCCAAGATACATTTTTGTTGATTTGAGAGAGAAAGGAAGGGAGAGAGTGAGAGAAACATCAATGTGAGAGAAAAACATCAACTTCGAACCCACCTTTTGGTGCATGGGATAACATTCCAACCAAGTGAGCTACCTGGCCAGGGCATGACCTGTGCTCTTAATGAACCATTCCACTGCCACAGCTATGGGACTGTGAGGACTTGGAACTGGAAAATGTCCCCATTTTTCTAGAGATGGCTCTTCCAACTCACAGACTCCTCCCACAGACCTCAAACAGCACTCATTTTCTGCATCACATGCACTTACTCTCCCTGCATATGTGGATGACCATGAAAACACTGAGAAGATATATGGTAAAGGGGATAAGAGTACAGGCTGGATAGAGGTATGCTGCCAGGGTTCAAATCCAGTTCTTCATTTATTAGCATCGCTGCACCTCTGTCTCCTCAGGTGTAAAATGAGAAATAATAATAATCATCTCAAAAAGTTGTTGAAAGGAACAGATCAATTAATACATGTAAAGAGCTTAGCATAGTCCCTGACTTACAGTAACAGCATTTGAGTATTTGCTAGTATTATAATTATTACTTCAAGTCCAGTTTGGTGACACAGATCAATATTTACTTCTCTCAATGAGGTAACACGTGCAAACACTGACTCCTGTGTTCAGAATCACTTTAAGATCCTTGGACTTCATTTAGATTTTCATTTGGGTGTGTTCTCTCTCTCTCTCTCTCTCTCTCTCTCTCTCTCTCTCTCTCTCACACACACACACACACACACACACACACACACATACACACAAAACTCATACAATAATTTTAATTTATTAAACATGCCATAATTTGGATTCACAGCAAAAATAACAAAATTGCTTCTCTTTCAAATAAAAAAGGATCTATATTAACTGGGAGTCCTCTCTTACCAGCTTCTAGCAAGAGTCAAACTTTTAGAGACATTCCATTAGCTGGCTGTCCCAAATCCCAAAGTGCTGTGCAAAAAAGACAGAAAAGAAGGGTCACTTCATCTTACCTATGTATTTTCGAAAGGTAACTACGCCAACATCGAAATCTCGTATTACTTCCACTTGAAAATCATCACTGGACAGGCCACTTATGTTCTCCACCAACAAGGTTAGCATCATGTCAGTCACATTTGCTTTGAGATTTTCAAATGCAACCAAAGAGGGAATATTTTCACATTGCTTTGGGACATCTTCCATTTTTTCTGATCTTCTGTTGAGAGACATTTGTGTATCTTCTGATGCATCTGATTTTAGGGATACAAAAGAGGTCAAGATGTTATATTTATCTACCAGAATTTTAGCAAAGTAAATTACCATAAGACACTGTCTTCTTTCCTTCCCAACCTCTTAGCTAACTCAAATAAAAACAGATCTTAGAAGGCTTTTAGCTTAAATGAATTATGATGATGATGTTCAATTTTATCACACTTTTTCCTGCTGACATATACTTCTATCACAGCACCATAGTATAATTATTGAACTCAGTTTCTCAAAGGCAAGGAACATGTTTATGCATCCTGGGATTGCTAGCACAGGGTATATACTCGAGGCTCAATGAGTGTTTGGTGAATTAGAGATTTAGTGCTTGGACCACTGGAGGAAAGCAAGAATATCTGATGATGCTGAACATGAGCACGATCTAACACTTTATGCTCTGAAAAGCAGTACTTCCCATCACTGAAGAGAAAAAAGATGCTTGCACTGAATGACTGCGGGATACACAGAGAAAGTAAAATGGCTTAGAGGGCTATATATGTACATCAAACTCAGTGAATAGCAATCACTCCAGCCAGCTTGTTCCTCCCCATTGTTGACCATAAGTGAGTTACACATATACATAAAGTCAGTTTCACTCTGTGCTTAATCCAGTGCAGTGAAGCATGATGGGTATAATAGGATCTTTAGACAGTCTCTGCGCAACTATTCAGTTGGAGCCCTTGTTATGCTGAAGGTACTGGATATGTGGAGAGGGTCTGTAAAAAGCATTAGATAAGAAACTTATTTTTCTAATGGAGGTATTCAAGAAAAATGAGAAGAGAAACTGATATTTGAAAATGTTTATTATGGCAGAGTAAAATGTCATGTGCTTATCAAATCCATTTTGTTGTCTTTCTGGGAAATATTGCCCAGACTTCCTACAGTTAAATTCCTATAGTAGAGTTCGTGTGGCTAATGGAATATGGGAAGAAGGGGTGAATTCCACTTCCAAGCATGACCAATACGTGTCTCCTTCATATGGTTCTCCATTCTCTCTTGCAGTGACCTTGGAGGCCATGTATCAAGGAGCCCTGGATTCCCAAATGACTGCATAAAGCAGTCTAGACTCCAGCCACCACCCTAGCTGCCAACTACACTGCACTGTGACCTGGGGAGTTGTTACAGCAGTTAGATCACGCCAAGAAACACACACACACACACACACACACACACACACACACTGTTACAGCAGTTAGATCACGCCAAGAAACACACACACACACACACACACACTGTTACAGCAGTTAGATCACGCCAAGAAACACACACACACACACATACACACACACACACACACACTGTTACTGCAGTTAGAACATGCCAAGAAACACACACACACACACACACACACACTGTTACAGCAGTTAGATCACACCAAGAAACACACACAAACACTGTTACAGCAGTTAGATCACGCCAAGAAACACACACACACACACAAACACACACACTGTTACAGCAGTTAGATCACGCCAAGAAACACACACACACTCACACACACACTGTTACAGCAGTTAGATCACGCCAAGAAACACACACACACACACACACACACACACACTGTTACAGCAGTTAGATCACGCCAAGAAACACACACACACACACACACACACACACACACTGTTACAGCAGTTAGATCACGCCAAGAAACACACACACACACACGCCAAATAAAAAATAGCTTGAGGATTCAATAGCAACATAAAGTAGCATTCAATGAGTCATGTATGACAAAACAGAATGAGTACTAGGCTGGGGTGAGTTCAACCCCTGACTCCATCACTCTTTAGCCAAGTCACCTTGGGCACATCTCTTAATTTAAAAATGAGACTATTGGACTGAGTGAATGATAAGAGCCTTGCTAGCAATATAGTTTTATCACCCCACTATTAGAAGCTTCATCATAAGAGAGGCATTGCCATATAAAGAGCACCAACAATTAAGTCAGGATTCCAGGAAAGAGAGATAAAGGGATTGGCTGGCTTGGAAAGGCTTTAGAGAAGAGGAGGAATCTGAGTAGATCTTGAAGGGTCTATTGAATTTAGGCAGAGAAAAGTGGGGTAGAGGGTACTGTGAGCAACAGAATACAGGCAGAGTATCGTGTTGTGCCAAACTATTTAGGAAATGGTGATCTGACCAATAAAGCTCAAGGAGCTCTCATGTACAGCGATGTAAGAAATGAGGCCAGAAAAGTCAGCTTCATCCAGAATGTGGTCTGGACTTTATCTTGCAGTTGGTGGTAAGGGAGCCAGGGAAGGTTTCTGTGAAAAAGATGACCAGATATCCAGCAATACACAGGACTGGTCAGATTTAAGGAGAAGGACATCAGGTACAGGGAGACCAAGCAGGGTATTCCTGCCATGCTGGATTTGTAAAGTAATAATGGGGGCCTGGGCTGAGGGAGGAATGAATGAGTCCAACATATGTGAAAGCTTAAAGAAAAGACAAATTCCTAGTCGGTGATGGGCAAACTGGTTATGCACTTGAAGAGAAATAAAAAGGACAGAAGAGGGCACTGGTTTGGAGGCAGATGACACACGTGGCTTCAGACACGTTGGTGCTAACATATTTTCCAACAGAAAGGTCAAACACAGCTCTGGGATTTAGAAGAGGGTCCAGGCTTGAAATATAGACTTGGAATAAACAGAATTTGCTGACCACAAGTGAGCAGTATTTCTCTGCTCTTGTTCGTCTCTCTTCTCCTAGTTCTTCCACTTGCTGGTTTCCACCTTTGAGGCCCATCCCAGCTCAGCTTGGCCTGAAACAGGACACTGGCTCAGTGCTCATATCCCCTGATGTCGGTGTGTGCTTTTCCCTGCTCTGTCACTGCCTGTCAATCTTTAACTTGAAGCTATGGGTTTCAGGCATGCCTAGTGCCTTCATGGTGCTATGTCCTCTGCTCTCCTCCTCCCTTAGATATGGGACCTACTAGGTAACCACCCTCCATCCTCATTTTGCTCACCATTCCAATGAAATTCTAGAGCTCTGACAATGGCCGCAAGATCCCTGACAATGACCCCAAGTTTTCATCCTAGTGTCATTTTCAAAAAGAGAACGTTGCAAAAATCTAAACATGTTCTCAAGACAATTTCTACTTTAAAAGAAAATATTCCACATTTTTTGGAATTTTCTTTTCCCTAAGATCTGGATATGTATCACTTTATCTCTCTTGCTCAGCCATTCAACACATTTCACCATTTCCTCCCCCTTATAACACCATGCTTAGCCCAGAAAACCAGTTGCTTCTTTAGTAAATGTCAGGTGCTACAGGCTAACACCAGACACTAGTAAAGCAACAGACTCCACAACAGTCACTAGGTGTCGGGCTCTATCTTACAGCAGATGGGACGAGAAGGCTGCTGCTGCTCTGGAGGGTTGCACGCTCATCCTGCACCATCAGAAGCTTTCATCCACAGAGGACCCACACCTTCCTGTAGTGGCTCCTGAGGACAGCACTTTCCACACCCAGTGCTCAGAAACTGACTTAGCCACACACAGCACCCACTGATACGTCATGTACTTGCTTCTGGACAGCAGCTTGGGCACAAGTGGGCTCTAAAGATCACTTCATCACCTTCCTCCAGGCACCTCTTAGCCCTCCCCTCAATTGCAAGGTGTCTCCCAGTCCCCACAGAGAGAGCTGTTTCCATCCTCCTAACCTGAGCCTTAGAGCTCAAGTGGCTGCGAGTACTGTATAAAGAGGATGCAGCCCAAGGCATCGCCAAGCTGAGAAAAACCTGCCTGGTGAAGTAAAGAAGATAAGGATGATGTCTACAAGTGCCATCTTTAATCAAAGCAAAACTGCCTCGTGAAGGCCAGTCATCTCAATTGAGACCTTACCTGGTTCTTTGGCATGTTCTTTGGTCTTGGATTCCTGAAATTCAAACAATAAAGTAGCATTAATAAATTACCAATAACGCAAATTTTTTTATATTAAGAAAATGTGCCTGAGACCAGCCTGGAGATATAGGGTCAACAGACACAATAGTGAAAAACTCCAGCAATATTGCTTTTAAATGTCCCCCAGGTGTAGTGGCACCTCCACTTACTCAGAAAAATGTATACCAAGTGTCCGGGGCATGGGGTAAGAGCTCCATCTTTCCCCCATTTAACATTTATTGAGTCTTTCCTATGAACACTGTACCATTTGCTTTACACAGGTTGTCTCATCCAACCCTCACAACAATCCTACAAACCAACAAGGTAGATTCTATTACTATACCATTTTAGGAAACACTTAGTACTTGCAGTATGGATTGCTATCTCCTCAAAACAATGTAAAAGTAAAACAAATACAGCAAGTTCCAGGTTAAGAGCAACCCAAAATTTTACATCTCAAACCTCCCTTATTATAACCCCTAAATCTTGACTTTTCCCAAAGTGTCTAACATCGAAGAAAAAGTGCCTCCTCCTTCATTATTCCATACCTATCCCACCACATCTATAAGTTTCATTTCTCACTGCAGTTTGATTTATATTTTTTGTTCCACTAGGTGTTCCTCCTTGTGCTTCCCATCCCACACACCTTGGGAGAACAGCCTACTTCCTGGGTACTCACTCCTTTACTCACATTTGCTGGAATTTTCTCCTTAGAGGCATCATGGACTTCATTTGGGGCTGGAGGCAACTTGACAGTTAACTTCAATGTTCCTTTTCCTGGCCATGCTAACTCGTGGTTCTCTCTCTCCAGAACGTTCTGCCGAACTGAAATACCAAAAAAAAGCAGAAGGAGGAGAAAGAGAAGGAGAACTGTCAAGCAATCTTTATTAAAATAATTCTGTATTTCCAAAGGCTTTGTCATCATCAATCAATTACTCAGTCATTTCCCCAAGAGAGGCCTTATGTGGTAAAAAAAAAAAAAAAAAAAAAAGTTTAGCAGACAGACATGGATTTTAATTCTATCTTTAAACTTATTTTTTTTATTTTATAAATCTTTATTGTTCAGATTGTTACAATTGTTCCTCTTTTTTCCCCCCATAGCTCCCCTCCACCCGGTTCCCACCCTACCCTCTGCCCTTACTTCCCACCCCACTGTCCTCATCCATAGGTGTACGATTTTTGTCCAGTCTCTTCCCGCACCCCCACACCCCTTTCCCCCCAAGAATTGTCAGTCTATTCCCTTTCTATGCCCCTGATTTTATTATATTCAGCAGTTTATTCTGTTCATCAGATTTTTTTATTCACTTGATTTTTAGATTCACTTGTTGATAGATATGTATTTGTTGTTCATAATTTTTATCTTTACCTTTTTCTCTTCTTCCTCTTCTTAAAGAATACCTTTCAGCATTTCATATAATACTGGTTTGCTGGTGATGAACTCCTTTAGCTTTTTCTTATCTATGAAGCTCTTTATCTGACCTTCAATTCTGAATGATAACTTTGCTGGGTAGAGTGATCTTGGTTGTAGGTTCTTGCTATTCATCACTTTGAATATATCTTGCCACTCTTGTCTGGCCTGCATAGTTTCTGTTGAGAAATCAGCTGACAGTCGTATGGGTGCTCCCTTGTAGGTAACTAACTGTTTTTCTCTTGCTGCTTTTAATATTCTCTCTTTGTCTTTTGTTCTTGGCATTTTAATTATGATGTGTCTTGGTGTGGTCCTCTTTGGATTCCTTTTGTTTGGGGTTCTGTGTGCTTCCTGGACTTGTAAATCTATTTCTTTCACCAGGTGGGGGAAGTTTTCTGTCATTATTTCTTCAAATAGGTTTTCAGTATCTTGCTCTCTCTCTTCTTCTGGCACCCCCATAATTCGGATGTTGGTACACTTGAAGTTGTCCCAGAGGCTCCTTACACTATCCTCATATTTTTGTTGTTTTTTTTTTTTTAATAAATCTTTATTGTTCAGATTATTACAGGTGTTCCTCTTTTTTTTCTCCCCATAGCGCCCCTCCACCTGATTTCCCACCCCACCCCATGCCTTACCCCCCCCCCCCGCCACTGTCTTCATCCATAGGTGTAAGATTATTGTCCAATCTCTTCCCGCACCCCTCACACTCCCTTCCCCCTGAGAATTGTCAGTCCACTCCCTTTCTATGTCCCTGATTCTATTATATTCACCAGTCCACTCTGTTCTTCAGATTTTTTATTCACTTGATTTTTAGATTCACTTGTTGGTAGGTATGTATTTGATGTCGTTTTGTTATTCATAATTTTTATCTTTACTTTTTTCTTCTTCCTCTTCTTAAAGAATACCCTTCACCATTTCATGTAATCCTGGTTTGGTGGTGATGAACTCCTTTAGCTTTTTCTTGTCTGTGAAGCTCTTTATCTGACCTTCAACTCTGAATGATAGCTTTGCTGGGTAGAGTAATCTTGGTTGTAGGTTCTTGCTGTTCATCACTTTGAATATTTCTTGCCACTCCCTTCTGGCCTGCATAGTTTCTGTTGAGAAATCAGCTGACAGTCGTATGGGTGCTCCCTTGTAGGTAACTAACTGTTTTTCTCTTGCTGCTTTCAAGATTCTCTCTTTGTCTTTTGCTCTTGGCATTTTAATTATGATGTGTCTTGGTGTGGTCCTCTTTGGATTCCTCTTGTATGGGGTTCTGTGTGCTTCCTGAACTTGTAAGTCTATTTCTTTCACCAGGTAGGGAAAGTTTTCTGTCATTATTTCTTCTAATAGGTTTTCAATATTTTGCTCTCTGTCTTCTTCTGGCACCCCAAAAATTCAGATGTTGGTACGCTTAAAGTTGTCCCAGAGGCTCCTTACACTATCTTCATATTTTTGGATTCTTTTTTCTTTTTGTTTTTCTGGTTGGGTGTTTTTTGTTTCCTCATGTTTCAGATCTTTGGTTTGATTCTTGGGGTACGTTGATCTACAGTTGAGTTTCTGTATATTCTTTATTTCAGACAGTGTATGCTTAATTTCTGACTGGTCCTTTTCCATTTTTTTTTTTTTTTTGGCATTCTCATTAAGGTCCTTGAAGGTCTCACTAAGCTCCTCAGAGGTCTCATCAAGTTTCTCGGCGGTTTTTAGAAGATTCTTGAGTAACCTTATAAATGTGGTTCTGAACTCTATGTCGTCAAGTAGTTTGCTTTCCTCCACTTCTTTCATTCGTGACATGTTTCTTTGTCTCCGCATTTTGTTGCTTCCCTGTGTTGATGGAGTGGCTTTGTGTGTTAGGTGACCTATAGGGGCCAGTAGCTCAGCCTCCCCAATCACCTGAGGTGGACGCCTTTGGTACACCCCTTTGTCGGCTGAGTGCAAAGTCTTGGTGTAGTTAAGTCTTGATTGCTGTTGGTACATTGGGAGGAATTGACCTCCAGGCCAATTGGCTGTGAGGACCCGCTGTGTCTATAATGGAAGAACTGCTGTGCTCTTTGGTAGAGTCAATAGTTTAAGTTTTTCAATCAATTCTTTAACTTATGAAGGAAAAGCCTCACATCCTGCTTATGGTGCAGGACTTGTTTCGGTGGGGCTTTGGTGCACACCGAGTCTGCCTCTTGAATGTGTCACTTATGGATGTGAGGAGTTGAAATCTGGTGTCTCACACTGACCACTAGGTACACTGGCTTCTGGATCTCCAATGGGGTGCAGGTCAGCTACTGTCTGAGGCTACCCAGCAGGTGCTACAGCGAGAACTACAGTTTTCTCCTCTTTGCTTGAGGTTTGGAGGTTTTGGAGCTGTCTGACCCGGGCTGCAAGTTTGCTAGGTTAAGCTACGATAGGGCAGGCCATTCACATGCTAAAGCTGCTGCTTGGAGCTTGGGTGGGTTTGTAGATTGTGCGGGGCGTAGTCTCAGGGCGTGACTAGGCTAAGGCGTGGCAAACAGCGATGGCTGCCAGTAAGCCGGCTCTGCGTCTCCGACCGTGTCCCCGTGTCCCGTGCCCCAGCACGATAAACAATTATTCCTGCGTGCAGCCCTGCAAGCAAGCCACCCTCACTTTCCAACCCAATGGCAGACAGTCCAGCTTCTCCCCATAGGAGTTTGGGTCCCCCGCGTCTCCCCAGAAACTGGAGTTTGGAGTAATCAGGAGCTTGTCTCCCTTTAGGTTGAAAAAAGCAGCGCTCCCAGACGCCTGTCGCCAGCCTGATTCGCAAGCCTCTGTACCTCAGCTTTTCAGCGCTTGTGCACCTCTCAATGCTGTTTGCTCTTTCCTTCTAGTTGTAGAACTTCCACTCAGCCAGCTTTCCCGTGGTTCTGGGTGATAGATGTTTTGTCTTTTAGTTGTAGTTTTGAAATTGTTGTGCGAGGCAGCAGTTTAGGTGTTTACCTATGCCGCCATCTTGGATACTCCATCTATCCTCATATTTTTGGATTCTTTTTTCTTTTTGCTTTTCCATTTGAGTGTTTTTTGCTTCTTTGTATTTCAAATCTTTGACTTGATCCTTGCGATCCTCTAGTCTGCTGTTAGATCTCTGTATATTATTTTTTATTTCAGTCAGTGTATGTTTAATCTCTAGTTGGTCCTTTTTCATATCCTCGAGGGTCTTGCTAAATTTATTGGCCTTTTCTAAAAAATTCTTGAAAAACCTTATAACCATGGTTTTGAACTCCAATGCTTTCCTCCTTTTCTTTCGTTTGTGACCTATTTCTTTGTCTCCGCATTTTGGCTGCTTCCCTGAGTTGATAAGAGTGGCTTTGTGTGCTAGGTGTCCTATGGGGCCCTGTGGTTCAGCCTCCCCAGTTACCTAAGGTGGACACGCTTGGTGCACCCCTTTGTGAGCTGTGTGCACAGTCTTGTTGTAGTTAAGCCTTGATTGTTGTTGGTGTCATTGAGAGGAATTGCCCTCCAGGTCAATTGGCTGTGAGGATCAGCTGTGTCTACGCTGGGAGAACTTCTGTGCTGAAGACACCCTTATGAGACAAGACTCGCAAAAGCCTCTGTGCTCAGCTGGATGGGGCGGAATCTCAGGGCAGAGCAGACAGCATTGGTTTCCCATCAGCCCTGCCCTAATAGACCCCTGGGTCTCAGTGTCCCGCGGTAATTGCTGCACGCACCTCTGAGAGAAAGCCGCCCTCAAGTTTCGCCCACTGCCAGATTTACCCCGAATGAGTCTGGGTCCCCAGAGTCTCACCCGGAAATGGAGTTCAGTGCAGTCTGGAGCTTTTGTCTCCCTCCTGCTTGAGAAAGCCAGCTTTATACTCAGTTACCAGTCCTCTCAGCGCACGGGCATCTCCATACCTCAGCCTTTTGCAGCTCCTCTGAGTCTCAATGTGCTTTTCTCTTTCCTTCTATTTGTAGAATTTCCACTCAGTCAGCTTTCCTGTGGTTCTGGATGATGTCTGTTTTCTCTTTTAGTTGTAGTTTTGAAATTGTTGTGCGAGGCAGCAGTTTAGGTGTTTACCTATGCCGCCATCTTGGTTTCTCCTCTACACTTATTTTTTTAACCTTAAGTATTTCCAAAGCCTCAGTCTTATTGTATAATAAGCAATTAATAAAGATTGTATTATATGGGTGTTACATGGATTAAATTGAAGAAACATAAAAAATTTAATATAGTACCTGATGCTCAGTGGGCACTCAGAAAAGGAGCAATATTTATTGCACAGTAAAGGAAATAAAGTCGTTTACATCATGGTGAGCAGTGGAAATTGGGTGCTGGGACATGGCATGATAAAAGCTAAGTTTTAGGAAGATGACTCGGGTAACCAGTAGCAGAATGGCCAGAATAGTTTAAGTTTTTCAATCAATTCTTTAACTTATGAAGGAAAAAGCCTCACATCTGATAGTAAAAGGAAAAGGAAAAAATGGATGGAGAGATTTAAAAAAAATAGCACATCAGGCAGCTGGGCTGTAGTGGGAAAAAAAAAAAAAACTGAACAGTGAACATAAGCATTCAAAAAACCTGGATCAGAATTCCAACTCTAGATGAGTGACACTGAGAAACTATCTGAACTTCTCTTAAATCTGTTTTCTCACTCAAACTAGTGGTCTGTGAATGAATTTTGTAACACAAACACAAGAGGTAAGAAGAGGCAGGCAGAGAAAGAAAGGCAAAGTTAGAGTATCTCAGACTGTGGAGAATAGGGAGTGAGTTTAGATGAGGAGATTTGGTCAACATAGTCAAATGGTACAAAAATGTCAGGGTGAAGGGGAACCTTTGAGAGTCCCTACTGTTGGGTTACCATGTTGCATTCTGATATGGTTGGCCTGATGAGGCCAAGGATACAGGTAGGAATCTTTCAAAAAGAGGGTCTTAAATAGCTTTCCCACCTCAACCATCCATGGAAAGGTAGGATGCCAACTGGATGAAACAGTCCCCCAGAAACAATATAAGAAGAAATGCCAGACTCCAATTTCACTCTTTATGGGAGGGAAGATACCTTCACAGAGACTCCTAAGAGGCTGCCCTAAGCTTGAGTAAGGGCTGGAGAAGAACCCAGTTCCAGAGAGGAAGCTAAGTTTTGTAAGCCAGGTTGTCCAGAGTCATGGACCTCTGTGATTGAAACCCTCCTTTATTATTCCCCACACTTTGGTAGAGTCATATCCATATCTGGGCATTTAAATGTGTCAGCCTGGCCTTGGCCAGTATTGGTCAATGGTTAGAGTGTCAGCCCTCGCACCAAAGGGTCATGGGTTCGATTCCCAGTCAAGGGCATAGGTTGCAGGTTTGATCCCCAAAGTCAGGGTTGAGTGCAGGAGGCAACCAATCAATGTGTTTCTCTCACATTTATGTTTCTTCCTCTCTCTCGCACATGCTATCTCTCTCTCTCTCTCTCTCTCTCTCTCTCTCTCTCTCTCTCTCTCTTTCTCCCTCATTCCTCCCAATCAATAAAAAAAAATCCTTGAGTAAGGATTAACAAAAATAACAATAAAGTAAAATAAAATACAAGTGCTAGCCTGGCTCGGCTGGTGTGCCTCAGTGGTTGAGCATCGACCTATGAACCAAGAGGTCAGGGCACATGCCTGGACTTTGATTCTAGCTCCTCATTAATATGTCTATCTCCCTCTCCCTTCCTCTCTGAAATCAATTAAGTTGTTTTAAAAATAAATAAGTATGCAATCCTGTTCTGTGAGCAATAGGCATGGGCACCACTACTTCAAGAGGGCAGATGGCAGCAAGATCAGTAAGTGCTCCCCAACAAGGAAAAGGTGAATCTGGGAGGAATAAGGCTGAATCTCTGGTGTCCAGCCACCCTGACCTATGTCCTTTCTGCACCAATCTCAAACCATTCACATTTGCTTTTATTAATGGGTTTCCTCGCACCAAAGAGACTGACAATAATCAGGAGCCAAATTATGACCAGAGAGGATGATAAATGTACACATCCAAAAATCTTCCAAGTCAATTTACACTCATCTTTTCAGAAATTCAATGAACTATATAAAAGTAAGATGCAGCTTCTCAATAGTTCGGGTGTGCTCTACCGTAATCTCCACAGAGAAATGCTGGTGGGCTCAGCCTGATTATGTGAATTATATGATTAAAGTCGTGTTACACGACAAGACTGCACCTGCTGAGGCCACTTCCTGGTGTGGAGGGGATGGGTCTCCCTGTAAAGACAAGATCTCCTGCCCTAGGACTGCCAGGGCAGGTCATTCACTGTTAGCAATTTCCTGGCAACTTGCTGCTGAGAAGGCTGTCTTCTGATAGGAAATCGAAACTCACTGGGACTTTCCACTCCCCAAGAACTTTGACCATAAAAGATCATCAGTTGCACAGATTATGAGATGTCTGTGCTGGGGATAACACAAAGGGGTCATTGGGGCAGCCTGGGGGTGGAGGTAGAGGGTCGTGGGCTAGAACAGGTGAAGGAAGAAGCCTGGCAGGAGACTGAAATTGGTTCTACTTTGAGGGTTAGAACAGAATGATGTTAGCATCACAGAATTATATTTTGCACTGGTTGTATTTTTATGCTGTGTGTATTTCCTATAATGGGCTCCCATCTTGTTCATCCAGGGACATCAACAACCAGCATTCTCAAACTTCAGTGCTTTAGAGTCACCTAGGGTGCTGGTTCAAAGAGCTGATGCCCTCTCACCCACCCACACTCAGGGCTCCTGAGTCTCTAGGACAGAGCTGGGCTGTGTCTGTTTAACCTGCTGAGGGTTAAGAGATGCTAAAGAAGAAAAGCATTGCTAAGGGCCAGAACCATGGTGATGCTAACAGTTGGAATCACAGTGGTAACATCTCTTGAGGAAATGACTGACATCATACAGCTGCCCTTCTGTGCATTCCTTGGTGAAATTAATCCTTGGAAAACGGTGTTCCTTGTTTCCATAAAGCTCTGAGCCAAGCAAGTCTCCTGTCTCCTGCCCCCTGCCACCTCACTTCTTTCGCACAATCTGTGTACCCCTTTCCTCTCTGGGTTTCATCTTTCCTTCCTGGATCCTTGCTTAAAGCTTTCCAATTGCTCTCATGGCCTTGTAAGCCTCCTTGCCTCTCCTCTGGCCCAAACGCTTCTCAAATCCAGGGAAGGAAAGGAGGACTAGGGGTTGTCCACAACCTCTCCTGTGACATTCCAATGGAAAAAGTGTGAGCTCTGGGAGTATCTGGTCACATGACTCCCCGTAAAGAACCTGGTAGTTGTCTTAAGCAAGCAGATGTTTGGTATTTGTCCTCGCCCTTTCTTTTTTGTTGTTGTTGTTATTGTTAATCCTCACCAGAAGGTATTTTTTCCATTGATTTTTAGAGAGAGTGGAAAGGAGTGAGGGGAAAGGGAGAGGGAGAAGGAGAAGGAGAGGGAGAGAGAGAAGGAGAGGGAGAGGGAGAGAGAGAAGGAGAGGGAGAGGGAGAGGGAGAGGGAGAGGGAGAGGGAGAGGGAGAGGGAGAGGGAGAGGGAGAGGGAGAGGGAGAGGGAGAGGGAGAGGGAGAGGGAGAGGGAGAGGAAGGAAGGAAGGAAGGAAGGAAGGAAGGAAGGGAGGGAGGGAGGAAGTTCGATGTGAGAGAGAGACACATCAGCACTGGATTGAACCTGCAACCCTTTGGTGCACTGGCCTATCCTCTAACCACTGAACCCACCAGACAGGGCCTCCCCTTTTCTTCAACAGCAAAAGCAAGCAGGAGAGAACTCAGCTGCTCAACTTCCTGTGAGGCGGGAACTTCCCCCTCAAAAGCTCACAACTCTCAACCTGCTTCAACCCAGTGTGAGGTCCGCCCTGAAACCCAGGAACAGGTACCAGCAAACTTCCAACAAAGACAGAGGGGATCAGGAGCAAGCAGCCATCTCCCTCCAATAACTCTCTCTATTTCACCCAGGCAATGTGATTTTCAGCAGGCCTCTGCCCCTCCCCAGGTGACCCCAGAACCACTGGGAAGCTCCATGACCCATGGGGAAATCTCATTTTGCTTAGCCCCTTTCCTCCCCGCCCCCCCCCCCCGCCCCTAAAAATTAACAGGAAGAAGAGGGGCTCTCACTCTCCCTCCCTCTCCCTTCCTCTCCCTCCCTCTCAAAAATGGAGCACAATGGAGCACTGCCCATTCCCATAGGATCAGTCACCAAATCCAGAACAGCACACAAATATGTCCCTTCCATCCCCACACTGACTTTCATTGTTTAAGGACTCACTTGTCCTCCCTCAGAATAACTGCAGGAATCTCTTCAAAGGTCTGATTTCCATGGTCTCCCCCAACAGAAATCAACGTACCTATTTTCAACCAAATTTATCTTCCCTTTCTATCCCGGGAAACTTTCTCTTCCCTTCAAATCGTGTTCCCATCAACCTTGGGAGTTCTACAACTGCTGCCTTAATAGGCAGAAGACCAAAAGCGCAAGAGTGCAACTCTGCCATTAGCACACTGTGTATTAAGCCATTAAGGCACTATGTAGCCTTGTCAAAGGAGGCGAGTGCCAGGGCTCTCAGCGCCTTTCGCCTTTCGGTTCTACCTGGCGCGGTTCTGCTCGCACCTGCCACCTCCGGGCAGAGGCCACCGCTGAGTTCCTAGAAGCGCTGGGCAGAGGAACCGCAGCGACCCCGCGCATTTCTGGTCCATTCTGCAACCCGCCCACCCCCAACTGCTGCTGGGGAAGCCGGTCCCGCTGCGCGCCCCAGTCCACGTGTCCCCGCAGGGAGAGCCTGATGGTCTCCCCTCACCCCCGCCCAGGCGCCCCTTACCATCAAGCGGGTGGAAGAGCACCAGGAAGCGGGCGGGGCTGCCTGGTTCCTGCCTGACCTCACACTCCCCGCCTCCTGATCTCTTCTGGCTCTGGAAGTACAACTGCAACTTGGTGGTCAAGCTCTTCGGGGGATCGGGACCCCAGGACCCCTCGACCAGCAGCGGGAAGTAGCCGGGCGCAGCCATCCTCAGCCCTTTTCAGGGCGAGACTGCTAGTCCTATACCAGCTCAAAGCAGTTAACTTTGCCTCTTTCGCTTTCGTTTCGGGGGAGGGAAGGGACTCCTCCCTGCTCTTAGGTTACTGCCTTTGGCTGTAAACAGCAACCCCAGATTTGATGAGTCACCCCCTCAAAATCTTCACTTTCATCTGCGGCCCAGGGCAAAGGCCATCCAGGTATTTGGGTGTACACGGGTCCCTAAACTCAGGGCTCATTTGCCACACACACAAGCCACAGGTGAAATCAGCAGCTTTGTGTCACCAGATTTCCTGCAGTTTTATTTTTGCCTCAACAGGACATTTGACAAGGAAATGAAATGGCTCATCAAACTGTGGATCTTTAGAATATTTGGGGTCCGCTGGGGAACTTCTTTCAACAATTAATGAACTATGAGAATTTTACCTCGTTTTCCTTCCTTTACACTTTGTTCCCGATCTGCTAATATTCTATGTCTAGAAATGGGGGGCAGGAGGGGAGGACAGTACATTCACAGTTTTTTAGGTAATATTTACAAGGTGCCATGCACTTGGGATGGATTCAACAGATGGACACAGTTCCTGCCCTCTCTGAGCTCAGGAAGCTGTGGGGCAGAGGAGTTAGGACACAGCGGAATGAGTGCTCTTGGAAGGAATACATAGGTGTTCACAGAATGGCACAAATTAGGAGGGGCTCCTGGAGGGCTTATGAGGAGATGAGATGTATTCTGAGGCCTAAGGATGATGGGGGATAACCTTGGAGGTTTGAGAAGAAGGCATGCCATTGTGTTGTACGTGCACTGTATTGTCCCAGGTGAGAGATGGGAGTGGCTGAGACCAGGGTGCTGGCAGAGGAGGACCTTCTATGAAAAGGTAGGATTCCAAATCCATACTGAAGGCACAGCTGCGGGACTGGATGAAGGATGTGGGATGACAGATGGCATGAGCTGGATCAGTGATTATCAACCGGTGTGCCACAGAATTTTAAAACATGCAATACCTGAGTATTTAGTCAGGAACATTGACCTCTCTTCTCTTAGATTGTCAAGTAAAAATATGACAACAGCCAAAACAACAATAGCCATCTGGTGTGAATGAATCAAAATTATACCTATTTTTTTTTGTCAGATTGCCAAAAAATATATTTTTTTGGTGTACCACAGAATTTTAGTGATTGGTTTATGTGTGCCATGGGATGAAAATGGTTGAAAATTGCTGCGCTAGATCATACTGACATCTACCAGGTAGGAACACCCAGGGGAGGCCAGAAAGGTGGAAGGGAGGCTAGGAATGTGTGTATCCTTGGCCCATAATAAAAGAGTGTTTCCATGAGAGGGAGCGATTATCATTCAAACACTACCAGTGCATCAGGTCGGAGAAGTGTCTCTTGGACTGCTGAGGACCTTGCAAGCACTGTCTCCTAGTCGGGTCAGGAGACAGAGATGGCCCTGGACGGAGGGAAGGAAGTGGAGACAAGCAAAGTCAGCTCTTCCAGAAGTGTGACTGAGGGAAAAAGAAGTTAGGCAGCAGTTTATGGGGTTACAAGATCAGGCAGTTGTTGTGTCTTTTTTTCTGGCTTTTAAAATATTTTTAAGATAGAAGCGTCTTAGGCATGTTTAAATATTGGTAGAAAGAAGTGAAGGGAAGGTTGAAGATCAGGTTGTGGGAGAAGGTGGGATGGAATGCTGGAGGCAGTAGTAACCTGAGGAAGGGGACACTTTTCCCACGCACAAGGAACAGGTGGAGATGGAGTAGAGAAGTGAGGAATTCTGAATGACTGTTGATGGAAGGTATGGAAGTCCTTCCCTGGTGGACTCTGTTTCCTCTGTGAAGGAGGTAGTGAGGTCTCTCAGGTTCTGCCAAAATTAGGGCTGCTTTCCCTTGCAGGACTGGACCTGACATACTGTCCCCTAATCAAAAAGAAACTAAATTTCAGAGATGGGCCAAAGAGAGTTCACTGGGCTTTTGTTCTGATCCATAAGAATGCTGAACTGTATTCAGATATTTTCTCCACTTTTCTACCTGCAGGTGGTGCTCATCATCCAGTTCAAACCAGCTTGGTCCACGGGGGAGGGGGGGGGGCGGGAATGGGGAGGGCACAGAAGGGCAAGTCATAGCTCTCAGCCACACAGCAATGACTGATTTCCCACAAGGCGTCTCACCCCAAATCACAAGTAAAATCAATGTCCTCTTCTCACTAGAATTTGGGGAGCCAGAACTGGGCAAACAGTTTCTCTTTTTCCTCACATCATCATTTTCAAAAAATAAAACCAGAGTGAAACTCAAACTCTTTATTTATGCGTGAGGCAAAAGTGGGTTTATAGTTGTAAGTACATGAAACACAGAATTTTATGCTTTTTTAAATTTTATTTATTTATTTATTTATTTATTTATTTATTTATTTATTTATTATTTTAATCCTCACCCAAGGATATTTTTCCATTGATTTTTAGAGAGAGGAACAGACAGAGAGAAATATCTATGTGAGAGGAACACATGGATTGGTTGCTGGCTGGAGCGGAGGCTGCAATTGAGGTACGTGCCCTTGACCCTTCACCCTTCGATGAATCCGGTCGAATCGAACCCGGCACCCTTCGATCCACAGGTCGATGCTCCATCTACTGAACCAAACTGGACAAGACTCACAAATTTATTCTTGTATTATTATTTATTAATTACTGTATTATTTTTCCATATAAACAAATGTAAAGTTACTACCTTTGCCCCACCCTGTATAGTAGAAGTTTTAGCCAGCTATTTCTGTTTTTCTCTCAAGGATTTATTTCATTATCAGCAGTGTGCCTCGCCACTCAAGTTCCACTCATCATCCCTGGGTGGATTGGGGAAAAGCTAACAGAGGATCAGGATGGCAGGTCTTGAAAGCCAAGGAAAGGAAGTTCTACAAGAAGGAAGTTGTTGACTGTCATCAGCCCCTGAAGTACTTTGTCTTCTCTCCTAGGTTGTTTTGAACCTATTCACCCACCCCTTTCCCACAGTGCTTATCCTCTCTCAATTCTCTGTCTCCAACGGGTGTCTACCTCCTGAAACTCATTTCCTTCCAGGGAAGCAAGGGTCCTCTCAAGGCCTGGGGACCGTGGCCCTCCAACATAGGAGTGGCCATGTTCACATGGCTGATCTAGGTTCTCCTTTCACCTCATAGCCACAGCTGATCTTTTTTAAAAAAATACATTTTATTACTTTCAGAGAGGAAGGGAGAGGGAAAGGGAGATAGAAACATCAATGATGAGAGAGAATCATTGATCAGCTGCCTCCTGCAGACCTCACATTGGGATTGAGCCCACAATGTGGACATGTGCCCTGACTGGGAATCAAACTGTGACCTCCTGGTTCATAGGTCAACCCTCAACCCCTGAGCCACACCACCTGGGAGCCACAGCTGATCTTAATATAAAATTTACAGCTGCATTTTGAAGCTGACCTTCCCTTTCTCTGCTTCATCTAAATTTCCCTTTTCGGCTTCTCTACAACCTTCTATTCAAACTTCTAGCATCAGGCTCCTTTCAACTTCTCAATAGACTTCTTTACAAACCCTCCCCATTTCACCCATTGCAATGTACATTGGGGAAAGGGTGGTTTTCCCATTTGTTCTGAACCAGCGAGTTGTGAGCACCTCTTGTCCTTGTCCCTGAAACTCCTGGCCTAGGTCCCCTGAATAGGATGTGATTTTAGAAGAAGTGAAGCAAGCCGCCCTCTCTGTTACCACTCCACATTCAGTCCTCAGACATTTCACTCTGCCAGTACAGTAATTCCTCATGTACATGTTCCCACAGAAGTCATTTAGGTTCACTAATACTACCATTGGCTGGTAAGTGGAGGGAGGCTTCTACAGAAGAGTCCAGAATAAACTAGATCTTTCCAAATTTGTGTGAGATGAAGAGTAAAGATCCTTCCTGTTGATCTAGTAGGTAACCATTGAATCAGACACACGGGGCATTTATCTCAAGACAAGCATTAACCAGATACTGAACCCCCTTTTTTGTCACCCCCCGCCCCTTCAGCACAAAGTAGCTAGAGCAGTCGTCAACTTTATCCCCAATTTCTGAGTCTTTTGTAATCCCCAAGGCTAAGAATAGCTTGTGGAACAACAGGGGGAATGAAAAGGAAAATGGAGTGGGGGCGGGGCGGGGGGGCTTGCAACCTAGTTCAGTATCTAGTTAAAACTGTAGTCTTACTTCCCCACTCTGACTGACCTGGGTGGAGCTGCAGAGCCTAACCCCAGGGCCCAGCCAGCTTCCGGAATCCACAGGGGCTGCCACAGGAGGAGATATTTAGCTCAGAGCCTCCCCACTAGTTCAGTTCAGGCTTTGGATCCAGAATTCCCCTGGACTAGCAGATCTGCGAAATAAAGGTTAACTTTCCTCCCTCAGAGTGCTGGCTGATCATTCTCCCCTGCATTCTGCCACAATACTACTACTTTGCAAGTAAAATTAGACTGATGATCTTTTAAGAGTCCTTCCAACATTCTAATCATACTAAATACCCAACGTTTTTCTAAACTAGTCATAGGAACCGTGGAATGGAGCAGCTTTATCATCTCTAAGGCAAAATGAGACCTGAGTTGTATACTCCCTAGTTTGAAAATGGCAGCCAACTGCTTCCCAGTACTTTGTTGTTGTTTTTTAATATATCTTTATTGAATTCAGAGAGGAAGGGAGAGGGAAAGATAGAAATATTAATGATGAGAGAGGATCATTGATTGGCTGCCTCCTGCACATTCCCTAGTGGGGATCGAGCCCACAACCCAGGCATGTGCCCTTGACCAGAATCGAACCTGGGACCCTTCAGTCTGCAGGCTGATGCTCTACCCACTGAGCAAAATCAGCTAAAGGCAGAGAAACCAAGATGGCGGCATAGGTAAACACCTAAACTGCTGCCTCGTGCAACAATTTCAAAACTACAACTAAAAGACAGAACGGACACCATCCAGAACAACAGGAAAGCTGGCTGAGTGAAAATTCTACAACTAGAAGGAAAGAGAAAAGCTCACAGAGAATTGGAGGTACGGCAAAGGGTCTTTGTGCGCGCAGAGAGGAAGGGCGGCTGAGAACCTGGCTGACTTTCTCTGGCGGAAGGGGGAAGGAAGCCCCCAACCGCACTGAACCCCAGTTCTGACTGCACTGAACCCCAGTTCCGGGTGAGCCCCTGGGGACCCACGCTCTTGTGCGGGGAGTCTGGACTCTCGGGCGGAGACTCGGGAGCCGGGGAAGGCGGAGGACTGAAAGCACGCGCGTGCCAGTGCGCACAAAGGCTGCAGAGGTTGCCACAGGCTTTCCCTAGTGGATGGGAGTCAGAGGCTCCTGACTGCACTGAGCCCCAGTTCTGACTGCACTGGACCCCAGTTCTAGGCGAGCCCCTGGGGACCCACGCTCTTGTGGGGGGAGTCTGGACTCTCGGGGGGAGACTCGGGAGCCGGGGAAGGCGGAGGACTGAAAGCACGCGCGTGCCAGTGCGCACAAAGGCTGCAGAGGTTGCCACAGGCTTTCCCTAGTGGATGGGAGTCAGAGGCTCCTGACTGCACTGAGCCCCAGTTCTGACTGCACTGGACCCCAGTTCTAGGCGAGCCCCTGGGGACCCACGCTCTTGTGGGGGGAGTCTGGACTCTCGGGCGGAGACTCGGGAGCCGGGGAAGGCGGAGGACTGAAAGCACGCGCGTGCCAGTGCGCACAAAGACTGCAGAGGTTGCCACAGGCTTTCCCTAGTGGATGGGAGTCAGAGGCTCCTGACTACACTGAGCCCCAGTTCTGACTGCAGTGAACCCCAGTTCCAGGCGAGCCCCTGGGGACCCACACTCTTGTGGGGGGAGTCTGGACTCTCGGGCGGAGACTCGGGAGCCGGGAAGGCAGAAGTCTGAAGGAGCGCATGTGCGCGCAAGGGCAAGGCTGACAGGAAGCCAAGACTGAGACTCCACCCCATCCAAGCTGAGCACAGAGGCTATTGCAATTTGGCAAGTCTAATCCTATAAGGCTGTCTCCAGCACCGAACTTCTCCCAGCATAGACACAGCTGATCCTTACAGGCAACTGGCCTGGAAGTCAATTCTTCCCAGTGATACCAACAACAATAAAGACTTAATTACAACAAGGCTCTACACACAGTCCACAAAGGGGTGCACCAAGAGTGTCCACCTCAGGTTAACTGGGGAGGCAGACCCACTGGGCCATATTGGAAACCTAGCACACAAATCTACCTTACCAACTCAGGGAAGCAGTGAAAATGCGGCGTCAAAGAATCAGATCACAAACGAAAGAAATGGAGGAAAACAAACGACTGGATATAGAATTCAAAACTACGGTTATAAGGCTTTTTAAGAATATCCTAGAAAAGGCCGATAAATATAACGAGACCCTCGAAGATATGAAAAAGGACCAACTAGAAATTAAACATACACTGACTGAAATAAAAAATATTATACAGAGACCCAAAAACAGACAAGAGGAACACAAAAATCAAGTCAAAGAATTGAAATACAAAGAAGCAAAAAAAACTCAACCGAAAAAGCAAAAAGCAAAAAAAAAATCCAAAAAGTTGAAGATAATGTAAGAAGTCTCTGGGACAACTTCAAGCGTACCAACATCAGAATTATGGGGGTGCCAGAAGAAGAGAGAGAGCAAGATACTGAAAACCTATTTGAAGAAATAATGACAGAAAACTTCCCCCACCTGGTGAAAGAAATAGACTTACAAGTCCAGGAAGCGCACAGAACCCCAAACAAAAGGAATCCAAAGAGGACCACACCAAGACACATCATAATTAAAATGCCAAGAGCAAAAGACAAAGAGAGAATATTAAAAGCAGCAAGAGAAAAACAGTTAGTTACCTACAAGGGAGCACCCATACGACTGTCAGCTGACTTCTCAACAGAAACTATGCAGGCCAGACGGGAGTGGCAAGAAATTTTCAATGTGATGTATAGCAAGAACCTACAACCAAGATTACTCTACCCAGCAAAGCTATCATTCAGAATTGAAGGGCAGATAAAGAGCTTCACAGATAAGAAAAAGCTGAAGGAGTTCATCACCACCAAACCAGTATTATATGAAATGCTGAAAGGTATTCTTAAAGAAGAGGAAGAAGAAAAAAGTAAAGAGAAAAATTATGAACAACAAATACATATCTATCAACAAGTGAACCTAAAAATCAAGTGAATTAAAAACCTGAGGAACAGAATAATCTGGTAAATATAATAGAATCAGGGGCATAGAAAGGGAGTGGACTGATAATTATCAGGGGGAAAGGGGTATGGGGGGTTCATGAAGAGACTGGACAAAAATCATACACCTATGGATGAGGACAGTGGGGGGAGGTAAGGGCAGAAGGTGGGGTGGGAACTGGGTGGAGGGGAGCTATGGGGGGAAAAAGGAGAAATAATTGTAATAATCTGAATAAAGATTTATTTAAAAATAAATAAATAAATAAATAAATTAATTAATTAATTAATTAATTAAAAAGAGGGAAAAAAAATCAACTAAAGGCTGCTTCCAGTTCTGAAAGGACATGACGGCCTGTGGAACTGCATTGGGTCATGAGAGGGCTTCGGGCTTTTCTCAGAACTCAGTGTGCTTTTTTCTACCTCTCTTTCTCTTTGTTTCCTGTAGAGGGCCGCCTGGGAAGGCACATGGGCATTTCTTTAAATTGTTGTCAGCTGAGCCCGAGGCGACTGGCAGAGCCGAGTCTCGGTTACTCCCTCCCCGAGAAGGTGGGTGGCGTTATCAGTACAGACTTTTTACCTTTGTCCAGGTGCCAGGGAGCAGGATTTGATATGTAAATCCAGTCAAGCACCAGGAATACTAGGGCCTACTCAAGAATGCAAATAAGCTCCTTTGATCCTAAATTTTGGTGATACTTACTGGTATTTGGGGGTATAAAATAAATGTGCTGCGTGGGCTCAGGGGTCCCTGCCTTTCCATCAGAGAGGATGGCGTCCCACCTGGCTCCCAGCTTTGCTTCTATTTCTGCCTCTTGCCTCTTTCTTTCTTTTATTTCTTAATCCCCAGCTCCTCAACTCAGGAACAGGACCTGTTCCTTTTCCATGCTGGACGCGGAAAAGAGAGAACACCTCTACAGCTTCCCCACCAGTGTATTTCTGTGTCTCTTCCTTTTTGACACTGGCTCCTCCTTTACTTCCCATGTCCTCCCTCTATTGGCTCAAAGTATGAGTGTGTCTGGTGTTGTGTAAGTTAAAAATTATCATCTCCATTTTTCAAAAATTTTTAAAGTGACTGAATCTTCTTACAGTTTTCTCTTTTTGAAAACTCCTCTATTACACTATACTATATTAGTTATGTGGCATCATTTATGCATTTCTCTTCCTTAATGGGTTAACATAACAAATGTTTAACTTAAAAAATTTACAACCCAAACAGGAAGAAGTCTGGAAACTACTTGGAGGATAAAACTACAGGTGGTTACTCTGGATAAGAATACAGATATCTGAAAGGGTGGGGATTGTTCTGAGTAGCTCTAGAATGAGGAATAGGAACTATTTATGAGGACTTTGATTTGGGATAAGAAAGAATGACCTTTCAAACTAGATCCTGTCCCAAGAAAGGGCTGCCTCAGGGCATCATGAGATTATTCTTTTCTTCCTGCCCTCCCTCCACCAGGTTCAGCAGAGATGCCAGCACTTACTGAGAGGTGGGCCAAGTGACCACTGACATTGCTCCTCTATTGCTTTATGGATTGAATGAAAATGAGTAAAAAGGAATATTTACTGCGGCCTTCTTACATGTTTTGTCTCAAGTTCAGAGTTCTAATTTATGCCTTCTTGGTTTAAATTAGGAAAAGATGGCATCTATTTCCCCCTGAAGACACTCCTCTCCTTTATCCAACTAGAATCCCTTATGAAGAATCTAGTGTGTTTAGTAAAGTCAATGTTGTCAATCCTGATGTAAAACGTTTCCCTCAGTTCCAGAAAGCTCGGAGACATGTGGTTACACTGAGCCCAGGACAGGTAATGCGGCAGCTGCGACTTGGCTCAAGTCCTTAGGCCACGTGCCTCTCCCTTTCCTCACCTTCCTCTGCCTAGTACTACGTGTTTCCGCGAAAATAAGACATCCTCCGAAAATAAGACCTACTTACAGGTTTCCTTCTGAGTGAAATATAAGGCGTCCCCTGAAAATAAGGCCCCAGGCTCTGTCTCAGAATGAAAATTAATTTACCGTAAAGTGGTCACTAGGGCCGCCCCGACTGGCGTCTAGCAACCAGTGACGTTACACAGAGTCCTGACGTCACTGCTGTATGGAGGCAGAGTGGAGGACAGAGTGAGCGGTGAGTGCGGGGTGGGAGAGAGGAGGAGACTTTCGCAGATGCGTGTAGAAGAACAGGAGGATTAGAGCGGACAGGACGCGGCGAAGGTGGTGAGTGCTGGTCTGTCTCTGGTGACACTACCTGATGCTCGCGGCTGCCTTCATGATGACTGAAGGTTCTCAGTCAGTGGCAGACCCTGCTCCAGCCCAGATCCAGGCCCCAGCAAGCCCAGTGACAGTCCCCAGGCAGGCCCCAGGGGGTAAACGTCTGATAAAGGGGTAGGGGGGATGTCTGGTGAAGGTGTTCAGTGGCACAGGGGTGGGGGGAGGGGGATCACTTAAAATGACACAGGAGGATCAGAGGGGGCAATCAAAATGACACAGGAGGATCAAAAGGGGTTACTAAAATGGTAATCCTCCCTCTGATTCTCCTGTGCCATTTTGATTCCCCCCTCTGATGCCCCCTGTGTCATTTTGAGTGATCCCCCTCCCCCCACCTTGATACCCCAATTCCTTTTTTTTTTTTTTACCCCTAGAAATGAGCGCAAAAAGAAAAGGCTACTCTGTGGAGTACAAGAAAGGAATCATGGAAGACTCTTGGAGCCAAAATCTTACTGCTTTCTGCAAAGAGAAGATGTTGAGTATCCGATTGGTCCGAAAATGGCGAGCAGAGTATGGTAACCTCATTGAACAAGTGGACAAGGGAAATGCTAAAAAGCGCAAGTGTGGATCAGGTCGGCAACCATTATTTTCCGAGCTGGAAGACCTGATCTGTGAATGCGTTGTTGACAGGAGAGCAAAGGCTTTGGTTGTGAATAGGGCTCAGATTCAAGAATTTGCCCTTGCAATGGCACCACAGTTTGACATAGCCCCCGAAGACTTCAAAGCATCACAACACTGGCTGGATAATTTCCTTCAGCGAAGTGAACTGTCTTTAAGAAGATCTACAACATTGTTTAGGTTGGAAGATACTCAAGTTATTAAGCGAGCACTTGCATTCAAGTCCTTTATTGATGATGCTGACTTCTCTAACTACAATCTTTCCAACATGATTGCTATGGATGAAACTGCAGTGTTTATGGGCCAATCATCTCAAACAACAATTGAACAGCGGGGTGCCTCCTTGGCGTACATTCCCTCCACTGCTTACGAAAGTGCACGTGTTTCCTGTATTTTGGCAATTCGTCTGGATGGCACTAAAATCCCACCTTTCATCATTTCTAAGGGCAAGAAGGAAAAGATTGAACGTGTTTTGGGCGTTTTTATTCTTGAAACTGAAGAAGCCTGGGCCACACAAGCAGTTGTAAGGAAGTGGGTTGATTTAATGCTGCCGCTTGTTATGCGAGGGAGCCAAAGAGGTCTGCTAGTCTGGGATGCAGCCAGCACTCACCGTGCTAAAGACATGAAGACATTTCTTCACGAAAGAAAAATAGATCGGATAATGATTCCCGCAGGAATGATGGCCTATCTCCAGACTCTTGATATTGCAATAAACAAGCCATTCAAAGACAATTTGCACATGAAAATTAATGACTACATTGAAAATAGAATGGAGAGAAATCAGCGTGGAAACTTTGTGAAACCTAAACTGCAAGAAGTTGTGACTTGGGTGAAGAATTCATGGGAGAAAATCACTGGCAGTTGCATTGCAAATGCACTGCGAGCAGGCTACCTTGACAAGAAGTACTCATTTAAAGACAGTGCTATTGCTAAACATGAGAGATTTGGTCCACTGATTCTGAAAGAAATGGAGTCACAAGAAATTCACCAGGAAATTCAGGAATTGCATTGTTATGATGATGTTCCAGAAGATGATGACATGATTGTCATTGAATAAATGAGTAAATTCTTGATACTGTAGGACTCACAGTTTGTCTGGTTTTTGTTGACAACTACCGTACTACCGTACCGTATACAGGTAATAAATTTCCTTTATTTTCATTTAACAATAAATGTGTACTGTATTCTTCTTCATGGAAAAATAAGACATCCCCTGAAAATAAGACCTAGCGTGTCTTTGGGGGCAAAAATTAATATAAGACACTGTCTTATTTTGGGGGAAACACGGTAGTACAGATAAGGGTTTCTTCCTTGGTGCTCTGCTATTGGAAGGTAGCTTTTCCAGCTGTAGGCTTCACATACATACTTCTTTGCTTCTCAGGTCATGGAAAGATGGGAGGAGGGATCACAGCTCCTCCTACTGGTAAAGAAGAGAATGCACTGTGGAGGAAGACAGCTCACTGGTCGTTTTTGTTTTTTCATGTTAAGAGCAAGGGTCAAGGCATGGGTATTTGAGCACTTCTGGAACCTTTATTCACAGTTCCTATCTGTTCAACCGTGCTAGAACCCAGACACATACCGTGGCAGTGCATCTAGGGGCAGAGGCATTACAGAGGCAGAATGATGTGCTTTTAAGCAAGAGTGGATGTTGCTTTTGTAACTGTCTCTGGAACATTTCCAAAAGTATGGTACCTAGTGCTGCTACCCAGTAGGGAAAATCACCTTTACAACACTGGCATTTGCTGTCTGGTGTTTTATTAACAGCTTGAAAGGTATTCTTAGTCGCTTACACAGAGTTTACTCCCTCCCTTACCCTCTCTCCTGCCTGTTTTCTTTCCCTTGCTTCCTTTTCCTGGCTCCCTTCCTGCTTCCTTCCTACTTGAGTACTCCAAAGCAAACAATTTGACTAAGTTGCTTCCACCCATTGGTGGTTACTCCCCTTCACCTTCGCCCCAGGCCCTGGCAGCCACTTACCTATTTTCTTTCTGTATAGATTTACCTGTTCTGGACGTTTCACATAAGTGCACTCATGCAGCATATGAGCTTTGAGAACTACCTTCTTTCACTTAGCATCTTTTCAGAGTTCATCCATGCTGTAGAATGTTATTAGTACTTCATTCCTTTTTATGGCTGAATATATTCCACTGTATGGAGATCTATTTTGTTTATCCATTAATCAGTTGATGGACATTTGCGTTGGTTCCACTTTTGTGCTATGATAAGTAATGCTATGAACATTTGTGTACAAGTTTTTGTACATACCTACGTTTTCAGTTCTCTTTGGGTACATATTATAGGAGTGGAATTGCTGGGTCATATTAGTAACTCTGTGTTTAACTTTGGAGGGAAATGCCAAACTTTTTCCCACACCATCTGCTTCTTTTTATCTTCCCACCAGCAATGTCTGACGGTTCCAATTTCTCTACATCCTCACCAACACTTGTTACTTCCCTTTACTGTTTTTATTATTGTTATAAAAATTCTAGTGGGTGTGAAGTGGTTGTAATTCATTTGTTCTTTGATTTGAATAGCCAAATTTGACTGAATGTTTTTGTCCAACATATCAGTTTTCCTTACATCCTGCTTATTCCTTAATCCACTACAAACTGGCTCTCTCTCTTCCTACTGTACTGAAACTATACTCTGTGATGGGACATGCATGACCTCCTAATGACGGAATCCAAAGGTTGTGTTTAGCCCTGTTCCACTGAAAGGTGCTCTCTTCCCACCTCCCAACTCTACTTGTCCGCATGAGTGCCACCAGTTTCCTAAATCTGAAGCCCACAAGCTTGAGGCCTTCTCTATGTGCTCTATTCAGACTTCCAGAGGAAATCTCGTACTGCGTCTGGACAGAGGAGCCTGAGAGAGAAGAGTGAAAGGGCAGGCTGTCAGCCACATGGATACCTCAGTCCCTTTCATCCTCTGTTTCTCAGATGAGCTGCCTTTGTGAGTGAAATCAACTATTAAAGCACTGACCCCAGAGCAGTGGTTCCCAACCTTTTTTTTGGCCATGCCCCACCTTAGCATCTCTAAAACTTGATGCTCCCAACCCCCTCCCAGTGACATATAATTCTTATTATTCAAAAAGTGAACTCCTATTCACATGGAGGAAACCTAAAAGGCCATTGACTTGTTCTAAACAAGTTCCCAGAGAACATGGCATCCATGAAAGAAAAAAACAAAAGAATGAAAGGACAATTGAAGTACTGAGTAAGAAATTGTTTTAAAACTAATAATATGAAGTGACATGAAAAAATAGCAAATAAAGTTTCAAAAAAAAGAGAACTGAAATGCATAAATATGTCACAATATATATTTATATACTGTATATGAGGCCCCTAGAACCATAAGAAAAGCAAAAAATTCACTGTTAATAACTCATTCTCGATTTGCCCCCCCTAAAAATCAAATTGCCCCCCTGTGGGGCATGTACCCCACATTGGGAACCAATGCCCTAGAGGCTAGAGGGATTAAGGAATACAAGCTCATCCTGTGCCTAAAGTCACAGTAGGGCTGACCTATACAGTAGGCACAGTGGCTAGGGCCCTTGCGCTTTTAGGGGTCCACAAAAATGTTTAGTTTCTTTAAAAAAAAAAAAGAATATAATCCATCCTCAATTACATTCATGTTTATATCAATGAAGTTGCAACGTACAAGTTTTAATTCTTAATAGAGTAAGAGACCCACAAAGGCAAAAGTGCCTGGGGCCCATGAAAGTCCTAAGAGGCTGTGGGAACCAGGGGTTTCAGAGGCATTAGAGGTGCTTGCTGAAAATGCAGAGTTCTGGGCACCCTCTAAAGCTACAGAATCTGACTCCTTTGGGATGGGCCAGGATTTACAGTCTCAGCAGACACCCCAGGTGATTTAAAAACCAAAAACAGTTAAGAACCTCTGCCCTGGAGTCGACCACTGTGACCTATCACAGGCTCAAGGTGGGCTTCTGGCAGCAGGGGCTACTTGCTGCGGTCAGTTTGCCCTTCAGATTTACTGAACTAAACCTGCGCTGTGCCCTTCCTGTAATTTTCAGCCAATTTATTTTTTAAAGAGAGACTATTTTTGTTTTAATCCTCACCCGAGGATATGCTTTTTATTGATTTTTAAAATTAATTAATTAATTTATTTATTTTTTTAGAGAGAGAGGGAGAGAGAAACATCGATGTGAAAGTAAAACATCGATCAGTTGCATCCTGTATGCACCCTGACCAGGGATCGAACCCACAGTCTCTATATGTGCCCTGACTGGGAATCAAACCCGAAACCTTTTGGTACTCGGGACAACACTCCAACCGATTGAGCCACCCTGCCAGGGCTCAGCCGAATAGTATTACCACTCTGAGGATCCTTTGATGCTGTCATATTTAACTGTGGTCTTACTCAGCAGTGGCCTGTGTTCATCATCAAGCTCTCCTGTATTTGCCCTTGTGGATAAAAATGTTCACCACCAAATGACATTTTCCAAGTCTTTTATTCAAAAAGCAGATAAGTGACATATTTCTCTTGACTGGGGATAACTTAACATTTACTGACTGGATCATTATACCTTGATTCAATGCACCCTAATAGTCAGCCTTGCCCTAAGTTAACCAAACCACTGGAGGAACAGCAATAAGAGAGTGGGCCTCTCCTTTTTTATTTCTTACATTCATGGTCAAGCCCTAGTTGAGATGCCAGTGCCCAATCCCCTTACAAAACAAAGAACAACAGCAAGAGAAATGTCAAGTTGTCTATGTTAATGAAGCAGCCACTGTGGCCCTCTCAACCACCTACCTCTACTTGAAGTGCAGGTGCTGTTCCCTGTGGCCAGGGAAGAGCGACCCCTGGTGTCGGAGTGCACCATCTGCACAGGCTTTGCCTAGCATCAGCTGACCTCAGCCTACAGAGCTTCAAATGAAAACTAGGATAGAAACCAGAGCCAGAAGGAAAAAGTGAAGGAAATATAAAAGCAGTTCGCAGATTAGCTGAGCTGTTCCTGGTTTAGTAACATTCATCTAGAACCCATGTTCTGTCATGAGAAGAACAGAGGGCTTGATGACACAGGGACCTGATTCTGCTGGCTCTGAGGGCCATTACCTAGGTGACCGACCTTAGGCAAGGAAGCTGCTTGCACTCTGAGCATCAGTTTCCTCAGCTTTAAAATGGGGATATAATTCTTCTCTCACAGGATTGTATGGGGAATAAAATTAGTACTGTATATGAAAGCATCTATTACACTATCTGGTACAAGCTAAGTGCTCAAAAGGCAGTGTTTGAGCCTAAAATTTACCTAGGGAAAAGTTAAAAAAGAAACTTTCCTTTATCGTCCAACAGATACTGAGTTAGCAAATTAGCATTATAGTTCATTCCTTTGTTGTGTGTATTTGATTTAAATCATCAAAAGCTAGGCTGCCAAAGAAAATGTGCCATTTAATAATCTTAGAATTCACTTCATCTTAACATAACAGAGGGTTTCACACTAAAAATGTAGCAGGCATTATCCTACTGTTTCCACTGGGACAAAATGTGCACCAATGAGAAGCTGTAAGAAGGCAGATTTGGATTCAACAGCAAAAGGACCAACTGGGGCCAGGCCTGCTGTGCTGCCCAACTCCAGGGGACACGATCCACCTACACAACAAGGCAGACCACAGCCCTGGGCTGAGCAGGGCCCAGCTGCACTGCAGTCCCAGAGCCCCAACAGGAGTCCCTGTGTCATGGGCTGGCTCATGAAATACCAAGTTCCCTATCACGGAATCTGTTCAATTTAAGGCAACATGACAATAAGTCAAGGATGTAGAAGAAATGGTTCCTACTTGGATAG
This sequence comes from Plecotus auritus, assembly GCF_963455305.1. NCBI lineage: Eukaryota > Metazoa > Chordata > Mammalia > Chiroptera > Vespertilionidae > Plecotus > Plecotus auritus. Next base: position 169,543,216 of record NC_137771.1, on the reverse strand, counting down.
GAGTCTGACTAGACCTTTTCAGTCTTTTTGTTTATTTGTTTGTTTTTTTGTTAATTCTCACCCAACCAGGGCCTGGGCCGGGGAGGAGCCTGCAACCAAGGTACATGCCCTTGACTTGAATCAAACCCAGGGCCCTTTGGTCCCCAGGCTGATGCTCTATCCACTGAGCCAAACCGACTAGAGTGACCTTTTTACTCTTAATTTGTTTATGAAACATTTCTGGAAAATTCACTGGACTTCAGACCTCAGTCCAGGGATAAGATAAATTGAATAAGACACCATCTCTGCCCCAGCAAAGACGGCAGTTCACTCAGTACGTTGTGCTCCCCACAGTAATATGGCATCCTGACATGGTAACAGCTGCCCCCTTCAGTGGCAGCTGAAATTGCATAGCTGTGCCCTCGGCTTTTAAGATTAAGGCTTTCCTTCCCTTCCTAGAAATAGAAACCTGTACTCCTCTTCTACAGCTTTGATGTCCATGGTTGTGGACACACAGTTGTAACTAATTTAATTTAAATTCTCAAATTTATTGATTTCAAGAAAAGGTCACTGCAGTTATGAAAGCGAAGCTCAAGAAAGTCTGATTTCAGTGACAAGGATCCTTTGATCTTAGAATAAGCGGTTAAGAGAAAAAAATCTAAAACGTGTTTTACGTAGTATAGATCAGCAATTTTCAACTGGTGTGCTGCAATACTTTTTAGAACATGCAATACCTGACTAGTCAGGGACACTGATCTCATTTCCCTTAGATTGTCAAGTTAAAAAATGACAACAGCCACCCAGCTGGTGTGGCTCAATCATTGATTATCAATCAGGAGGTCACGGTGGTTCAATTCCTGGTCGAAGCACATGCCAGGTTGCAGGTTCAATCCCCAGTGTGGGGTGTGCAGGAGGTAGGCTGATCAATGATTCTCTCTCATCATTGATGTTTCTCTCTCTCTCTCTCTCTCTCTCTCTCTCTGCCGCTTCCCCTCTGCCTCCCTCTTTGAAATCAACAAAAATATATTTTTTAATGACAATAGCCAACACTATAGCTACTGGTGTGAATGAATAAAAATTATACCGATGTTTTTTTTGTCAGATCGGCAAAAAATATATTTTTGGTATGTCATAGAATTTTAGTAATTAGTTTATGTGTGCCATGCGATGAAAAGGGTTGAAAATCGCTTGTGTAGATAAATAATGTCTTCAGTGAAGGATACCAAAATGTTATTTTTTAAAAGTAATGAGGTATTCTGGGTAAGCCTGGTAGTCATAAAATACCACAAATAAATTTGGTTTGCTCACATTATCTGTGACAGTGTCATACAGGTCAAGGGGATTTTGAGGATTCTTTGGAGGAGGCACACGTAATGAACTGTTTCCACGTGCGTACAATCCAGTAAGCACGCGCACATAATACATATGCTTTTTCCCATTTGCATCTGGTCTGGAGTAAGTATCATTGGCAGAATAAAGGGCCTGGACAGCAAAGTAGGTTCCCATTCCGTATGCTGCAGCTGTGAAAAGAAAAACAACATTTTTAAGAATTTCAATTTGTCTATAATTTGACGTATTGACTCAATATGTCAAATAATCAATACTAATAATAGAGGAATATGCAAATTGTCTGGGATGCTGTCACAGTAACAGTGACAACCAAACTGCAGGCTGCATGGAGTGACGAGGCTGGCAGGGGGTTAGTGAGGGACGACCAAATGACTGAACAGCAGGCTGCGTGGGGCAACTAGGCCAGCAAGGGGGGCAGTTGGGGGTGATCAGGCAAGCAAGCAGGTGAGCAGTTAGGAGCCAGCAGTCCTGATTGTGAGAGGGATGTCTGACTGTCAGTTTAGGCCCTATCCTTGGGATCAGGCTTAAACTTGCAGTAGGACATCCCTCGAGGGGTCCCAGATTGGAGAGGGTGCAGACTGGGCTGAGGGGACCCCCTCCCTGCATGCATGAATTTCATGCACCAAGCCTCTAGTGTTAATATAATGTTCAGTTCTCTCTAAAGACTCTTTTAAAAATTTTTGTGAGTGTGTTTTTAATTTTAAAAAGTCATTCCTCCACCTCAAAGGGCCAGTCAGTCCCTCTGGGATGAAACTTAGTGAGTCTGACCTGAAACGCTGGCTGCACCCTGGCCATGAGCCCTGAGGGAACACAGTGCAATCCGCGGGATCCCTGAGCCAGCTTGGCTTCTCATGGCTGACTTCCTTTGGAGCAGCCACGTGACTTACTTCCTTACCATTCTTTCCTGCATAACTGCGGTTAAAGCCATGTTGATTGACATGTGGCAAGGAGTCAGCATCTGTCCCATGGAAGAGCAGCTTCTCATTTTGTATATGGCCATTCTTGTCATGCATGGTTTTTTTATTTGTCTGGTAGTGCTGCCAGAGACGTCGATTCTGGATTCTCTCAATCTGCAAATCAATAAGGAAAAATATCTGTATGTGCCAAGTGCCTGTAGCAAGATACAGCAAATGAAACATGATCACTATTTTTTGTTTTAATCCTCACCTGAGGATATGTTTAGAGAGAGGAAGGGGGAAAGTGATAGAGATAGAGATAGAGATAGAGATAGAGATAGAGATAGAGATAGAGATAGAGATAGAGGGGGGGGGCATTAATATGAGAGAGAAACATCGATCTATTGCCTCCCATATGTGCCCAAACAAGACTCAAACTTGCAACCTAGGTATGTGCCCTGACCAGGAATCAAACCCAAAACCTTTTGGTGTTCCAGATGGCACTCCAACAAACTGAGCCACCTGGCCAGGGCATGCTCCTATTTTTTATCAGTAAAAATTACTGTAAACAGCGAATTCAATCCCTGATGGCAGCTCTCTGCATTCAGAAATCTTTTTACATCCAGTGCTTCACAAATCAGGCCTTGGGGAAAAAATTGTTTTAATTTTTAACATCTTTTCTGCACCACATGCAGCAAGCAATATTTAGGATCTTGGACGACCAAGGCAGCTCAACTCCTGCTTCTTACTTTCACTGTAATCACTGCTCCTGTTGCAGTCTACCCCACTTCGTCCCTTTGCCTCTCTCCTCTTCAGTCCTTTTAAGATACTGGTTTACCTAGCCAAGGTCTAACCATGGAGAAGCACTAGAGTGTCTAGGGAAGAAAGAAATTAGTTAATGGAACTTAATCTCTCATCCAATTGGAAGAGTGGGGCATGAATCCTGGAGACAGGGAATCTGGCTGTAGACCAAAGTGGCCATGATTTTTCTTTTCTAATATATTTTTCAATTACATTTTACATTCAATACCATTCTCTATTAGTTTCGGGTGTACAACAAAGTAGTTAAAAAATTATGTACCTTGCAGAGTGGTTCCCTTACCCCCACCCCCCCGCCTCAAGTACCCACCTAGTCCTATACCCATTTATCTCGATATTATGGACTATATTCCCTACACTGTAATCTACACCTCTGTGGCTATTCTGCAACTAGCAATTTGTACTTCTTAATCCCTTTATCTTTGTCACCAAGTCCCCCAATACCCTCCCCTCTAACAGCTATCAGTCTGTCCTCTGTATCTATGAGTCTGCTTCTATTTTTTTTATTTTATTCATTAGATTCCACATGTAAGTGAAATATATGGCATTTGTCTTTCTCTGACTTATTTCACTTAGCATAATCCTCTCTAATTCCATTCATGCTGGCATAAAAGGTAAGATTGTCTTTTTTTTTTACAGCCCAAAGTAGTATTCCAATGTGTAAATGTACTGCCACTTTCTTATCCACTCGTCTACTGATGAGCACTTTGGCTGCTTCCAAATTTTGGCTATTGTAAATACTGCTGCAATAAATATAGGGGTGCATATATATCCTTTCAAACTAGTCTTTCTACTTTCTTTAGAGATAGTCCCAGAAGTGGAATCACTGGTCATAAGGCAATTCACTTTTAAATTTTTGAGGAACCTCCACACCGTTCTCCGTAGTGGCTACACCAATCTGCCTTTCACAGTGGCCCTGCTTTGACCATCCTCTCTGGGCAGTGGTCCCAGGGCTGTGGTGAAAACTCCTTGGGTCCTGGATTGCAGATCAGCTTAGAAACTTCCCTAATCCATAGGCAGTGGTAGTTCCATAAAGCTGTCAGAATCTCCTTCCATTCTAAAGGACTCTCAGTTCTAATACTGTTACCTGCCATCATCTGGTTTGTTTGTTTTTTCAGTTTTGGGATTCCCATTTTTAATTAAGATATAGTTTGACCTCTAGCTCAAAATCTCTGCATTATCCTGCATTTTATCTGATTTGTGATTTTAAAATTTATTTTTCTTTTTATCTGCAATTAAGTTTCTAATCTTTAAACTGCCTACTTCTGTTTCTTTTCTATTTACCTTAAATTTTATTTATTTTACTCATCTCCCAAACGCATTAAAAATTTCATCTTAAAGAGTTTTGAAATAATTCTTACTTCTTAGTCTTTTCATTCTTGTTCCTCACCCTTTTTTTAGTATATGTGCTGCTGAAGCTAGCACCCACCCTTCTAAAATTTAATAACCACACAAAGAAAAGAATTACTTCAAGTAGTTTTCAAAACATAAATCTGATTCTATATTCCTAATGGGATAAATTATAAGGTTAAAAAAATACTGCAAGTAAATCTTAAAACTTTACTTAGTAGGTTTATGTTAGCAGCAGGCTTCTGGCTATAGTAAACTATTTGGATCAGACCAATCCTCTTGCCAACAATTATTAGAAGGGCTCGAGGGTGAGGGTAAGGGGGAGAGCTTTTTGAAGGCAACAAGGATTTGATGGGCCAAGTTCCAATATAGAAGGGCAGTGCAGAGTGAAAAAAAAGTCAGAAGACAGTAGAATAATGCCTTCAAAGTGCTTAAAGAAAATAACTGTCACCCAGAATTCTACACCCAGCAAAAATATCCTTCAAAGAATGAAAGTGAAATGAATACATTTTCAGACAAAAACTTAGACTACCAGAAACATCACAACCAGATCTACACCCGAAAGAAAAGTAAAACCAAAAGGACAATGATCCCAAGGTGTAGGCATGAAAATGCAAGAAGAATGGAAGGGCAGTGGGATAAAAGGGTAAATATACAATGACTGTATTAAAAAAATAAAAAGTTTTATAGGGTTTCAAGTATATATAGAATTAAAATACAGGTAAAAGTAGTACAAGAGGCAGGAGGGGATAAAGGGGTTTAAAGTGTTCAAAGTTCACGGCATTGTTTGGGAAATGAGAACTATACTAATTTACACTAGAGTTTAATAATCTCGAAGTAAACAATGAAAGGATTGTAATAGGATGTATAATGAACATTCTAATAGGGCATAAAAATGGAATGATAAAAATACTTAATACAAAATAACATAGGAAGAGAGAGAAAAGGAGCGGAGTAGAAATGATACATAGAAAAAAAGATTAATATGGCATATTTAAACCCAAACATATCAGTAAATTCATCAAACAGACTACTCCAACTAAAAGATAAAGATTGGCCCAGCCAGTGTGGCTCAGTGGTTGAGCGTCCAACCATGAACCAGGAGGTTGAGGTTTGATTCTGGTAAGGGCACATGCCTGGGCTGCAGGCTCTATCCCCAGTAAGGAATGTGCCGGAGGCAACCAATCAAGGATTCTCTCTCATCATTGATGTTTCTATCCCTCCCTCCCTCTCCCTTTTTCTCTCTTAAATCATTAAAAACATATTTTAAAAAAGGTAAAGATGGTACAAATGGATGAATAAAAAACAAAACTCAAGTATATGCTATTATCTTAATTACACAGTTACAGGAAGTTGAAAAGGAAAAGGGTTAAAGATGCCAATAATAACCAAAAGAAGGAGGGAGAAGATGGCTTGCCTCGCTGCCAGACAATTTATGTCCCCATATGTCCCTGGATCCTTTCATGCTGCTGCCCAAGCGCTGAAGCTCAGAGGGAATGAGCCTAAGTCCGTGCATGGGCCCTTTAAGAAGAACTGCCTGGGATTCCAGCAGCTTCCATGTCACTCAGACACAATCCCCACTGGTTTTTACAGCCGGAAGGAAGTCATAGGGAGTTCTCTTCCCAGCACTGCAACCCTGGGCTTGGGGCGTGGTATTGGACTCCGGTTTAAACACATACCACACGTGGGTGTCAGACCAGCCCATTCTATACCTCACCCCTCCTACCAGTCTCAATGTGCTTTCTTCTTCTTCTTTTTTTAAAATATATTTCTTTATTGATTTCAAGGAGGAAGGGAGAAGGAGAGAGAGATAGAAACATCAATGATGAGAATCTTTGATCGGCTGCCTCCTGCACGCCCCCTTCTGGGGATCGAGCCCGCAACCCAGGCATGTGCCCTTGGTCGGAATCAAACCTGGGACCCTTCAGTCCACAGGCTGACGCTGTATCCACTGAGCTAAGCCAGCTAGGGCAATGTGCTTTCTTCTTTAATTCTCTAGCTGTACGACTTCCATTAAGCCAGATTTCAGGTGGTTCTGAATGATGGTTGTTCTGTTTTTTTAGTTGTAATTTTGATGTGGTTGTGGGAGGATGCAAATGCCAGCATTTTCCTTTGCCACTATCTTGGTTTCTCTCTGGTTTATATCTCTTAGGACATTCCATATCTTTTCGAGTTATTATGTGCTTAACTACATGAGTAAACAGAATGGGGGAGAGTACCACAAATGGGGCCAAAAGGCACTGGCACCCTGGAGTTGGCAGTAGAAGGGTGACAACATAATGGAGGAAATCAGGATTCCAGGCCAGAGCAGTAAATAGCAATGTAGTCTGGCTGCACAGCACAGGGAGGCTAGGCTGAGAACTAGGCCTCTGAAGTCTGGAGCGATGCTAAGACTTTGGTGCTCTCCAGTCATTTAACATATAAATGCACTTGTCCCAGGTTCACTCTCATTGGACCAAATCTCTTGGGAGAAGCAGCTGGAGTTCATCAGAGCATCCCCTCACATTGGTGTTTGGGGCGTGCCCCCAGTTCTGAAAAGCAGTTGTGGCAGTGCAAATAGAAAGTAAAAGAAAATTTGCAAAGAAAGGAATTGTAGACCTTACTGGCATACTCATTATTATGAATGAACAGAAGGAACTCAAAAATCTCTAGCTTTGGGAGGGTCAATCGGGGGAAAAGGAGACATGTAAAACTTGAGACAAAAAAAAAAAAAATCTCTAGCTTTATTCAGGGAGTGGTGGAACCAAGATCAGAAAAGAGAAGGAAGGGGAAGATAATTACTTAGAGATGGTGAGTTAGGTTTTAGGAAATTGATTTAGCAGATAGATAATCAAGTGGAGATATTTTTAGTACACTGGGAATATGTTCTAGAGCTAGAGTCAAAATTCCAGGTTGGTGATATGTTGATTTGAGAGCCATTTACATTGACATAATAGCTGCATCCATGAAGGTAAAAGCATTCCCTGGTGAAGTGCAGAGACAGAAGACAAAACTATAAACCTTGTGGGTAAAGCTAGGATGAGGGATTTGGAGGAGAAACAGGTATCAGTGACAATGAAAGGACAATTAATTAATAAAGATGAAAACATCAAAATATTATTGCCATAGAAATCAAGAAAAACACAAATTTCAAATAGCAATATTAATTTTTAAGAGTAGGAGATGCCAAAATAAATGAGATGAACAGTGAAAGGACTAGTGGGTTTACTAAGGAAGCAAGCAGTGTTGGCCTGTGAACAGTGGGGCAAAGGCACATAACCCAACCCTGAGGAGCCTTCCTGGTCTCTTCTCCTATATTTGAATTTTTATTAATTTACTTCACAAAGGAAATATGTCTTCAGAATTCTAATATCATATTGTAATCTACTGTCTTGTAATAACTGACTCAAAAATCTCAGTCTTAATGTCTCAGTAATTATGGGGAGATGAGTAAAATCTAGAATTTAAAATCTAATTACCATGAAATATTCTAATTCTGGGTTAAAAATATGTTAGGAAGTAAATATAAATGTATTTATCCAGGAACATAATACCCCTTATTTTCACCATTAAGAAACTCCATGTCATCAGAATGCTTACCTTCTCTATCTTGAATTGTGAGCAGGTCTGATTGAAGGCATCTGCCACTTTGCTGTATTCTGGTTGACCAGGCTGTAGCTCAACCAGACAGACACACTGCTGCTTCATATCACTCCAGTGTCCAGGGATCTCAACTGCAAAGTAGACATTTGAGGACACTCTGCACCCGGGAAGGCTCATCTACACAGTCCCCCTCCCTGGTACGCTTCAAAAAACCGAATAGCATGTGTGTTCTGGTTTTACAATCTCCTGTTTCAATGTATTCAATACATTTCTTATATTTCTGGGAGAATGTTTTTCAAAGCGTAGACCACAGACCACCACAGAACCAACTGTAATGCTTAAAACACACACACACACACACACACACACACACACACACACACACACACCAATCAATTCAAAATCTCTGAGGGACGGAACCTGTGTGCTTACATCTTCACAAGTTTTGATCATGCCCAGATTTGAAAACTGCTGGTGTAGTGTGACTGGACTGCATGTTCTGCTCAGTATCTAATCTGTCATAATTCAGTAATTTAACAATCAATTATTTCCCTATGAGTTTTAGATAGTCACTATTGTCTTGTTTACAGATGCATGGATTTTTGCTAGAACTCCCACCACAAGGCCATCCACATGGGTGCTTTCATTATTCTCCACAACACCCTTAAGAGTTGAGTGGGTAGTGGGTTTTGCTATGTGGCAGTTTGTGGTGGCAGCTCCATCTCCACTTCTGCTAAACAAAGTTTTATTCTTGAGTTCTCATTGCCCCAGGGTTGGTCAGGGTGTGAGGAATTCATTCGCACTGATCTCCCAAAAGATGAAGAGAAGGTACTGAAAGGGAAGCCATTTTTACTAGTTTTCAGTGGGGGGACTTCTGCGGTTTGAAGTCAGTCTCACCTCTATACGAGACAAGCATTCCCTTCTTGGAAGCAGATGCAGTCATAGAATCTGAGGCTGCTTGCTATGTGTGTGTCTAGGAACTTTATTCTCAGGGCAGAGGAGGAAGTGACTTCTGGGAGATCCTGCAGGCTCGGGAGCCTCTCTGGGTACCAATCACAGAGGCAGAGAGTGCCCACTTTCTGACCAGGCTGTCTTCTCCCTTTTGTTCTAAATAAAACCTTGGGCCACTTTTCTTTAAAGCCCGTGGCTGTCCCTCTCCTGACTGGAGCAGCCATTACCTCCCAGAAGAAGTGTCTCTAGGGAGCTTGTGAACTACAAAAAGGCAAGGAATGGCTATGTTACCACTAAGATGGTCATCCTCAGGATGTTGGGCTCACCCAGGCTGTATTTTCCCGACCTTAATGTAAACTCCATAAGTTTTCTATCTTAATACATAAGAGTCACTTGAATTTTATAGACTTGATTACAATTTTGATAGACATACAAAATACTGTTAAGCCCAAAGTAAGTGTAAAATAGTGGAAAACAAACATGAAACTTTGACTCACCTTGAGGTTTCGGGATGCGCTGAATTTGTAAACTGTGTCCGTTTGCACCTGTAGCAATGCATGTTTTCAAGTCCACTGTGTAGTTCTGATTATTAATTTGGACATCAACTGTTTTTCCCTGTTTTTTTCTTGCCTCCTCCAATTTCATATTGGAAAATTTGTCAAAACTACGAAAAGTGTTATTGTCGTCATATTGCCATTCTACAAAGTCAGTGATATAATCTGCTCTGGATTCCTGCTCTTTGGCTGATCTAACTGTCTTGATCATTTCCTCTACTGCATTTCTAGCCTGTTCCACATCTCTGCTAATTCCTGAAACCTTAATCAAAGGTTTCTGATGGTCCAAGTCCACGATAATACTCAAGTCCTTCTGCAGCTTATTCAATTCCTGATATTCGCTTTCATCAAAGTCTTTGATACATTCCTCTTCACTGGTGTAAAGACTCTGTTCCTTTTCCAGCAGATTCTGTAGGCAGGAGAGGGCGTTTTCTACACATGTTGCATTTTCACCACACACCTGAAAAATTGCTGATTCCGTTTTCTTCTCCAAAACCAAAGGCTTTTGTCTGGGGGGAGGTTGCTTTGAGAAGCCCAAAAATGCTAAAAAGGGAACACAAGAGAATGCAACAATTGTTTTGGATTTAAAAAGAAAAACAAATATTTAGCCATTAGCTGTTTCTCCCTTTCTTTCTCCTTTCCTCCATCCCTCCCTTCTTTCCTTCTTTCTTCTTTAATAATTGGAAGTGTTTACCTTTTGAGCACCTTCACCCATTTGCCCACCTCCCACCACCCCACTTCTGGCAACCACCAATCTGTTCTCTGTATCTGAATTCATGTTTTTTTAGATTCCACATATTAGATTTATTATACATTATTTGTCTTTCTCTGTCTGACATTCATTTAGCATAATGCCCTTAAGGACCATCCATGTTGGTGCAAATGGCAGGATTTCCTTTTTTATGACTGAATAATATTCCATCACCAATGCAGGATTAGGCCAAAGGAGGTTTACAGTTGCTCATATGGAAAATAATACCATAATTTATAAGTAATAATGCAAGAATAAACTTCAGTTTCACATACTCACAGCTATAAACCTACTTCTGCCCCACCCTGTATGTACCACATCTTCTTTATCCATTTATTTTGCCAATGGACAGTATGTTGTTTCCATGTCTTGGCTATTTCAATAATGCTTCAATGAACATGGGGGAGCAGATATCTTTTAGAGATAATGATTTCATTTCCTTCAGATAAATATCCAGAAGAGTAACTGCTGGATCATGTGTTAGTTATATTTTTAATTTTTTAAGGAACTCCTACTATTTCCCATAGTGGCTGTACCAGTTTACATTCCCAGTGCACAAGGATTCCCTCTTCTCCACATTTTTGTCAACACTTATTTTTTTTCTTTTCCATAATAGCATTTTAACACGTGTGAGGTGATATCTCATTATTATTTTGATTTGCATTTCCCTGATGATTAGTGATGCTAACCCCCTTTACATGTACCTGTTGGCCAATTGTATATCTTCTTTGGAAAAAAAATATTCATATCCTCTGCGAATTTTTTAATTGGATTGCTTGGGTTTTTTTCATTGAGTTGTATGAGTATTTTATATTAACCCCTAATCAGGTATATGACTTGTAAATAGTTTCTTCCATTCAGTAGGTTGATGGTTTCCTTTGCTCTACAGAAGCTTTTTTGTTTGATATATTCGCACTTCTTTATTTTTGCTTTTGGTGTGTGTGTTTTTGGTGTCAAATCCAAAAAATTATTGTCAAGACTGATGTTAAGAAGTTTACTCCTTAAGTTTTCTTTTAGATGTTTTACGGTTTCAGGTCTTACATTCAAGTCTTTAATCTATTTTGAGTGGATTTTTGTGTGTGGTGTAAGATAGTGTCCAGTTTTCCCAACACCATTTATTTTAGCACTAGAGGCCCGGTGCACGAATTTGTGTACGGGTAGGGTCCCTTGGCTTGGCCAGTGATCAGGGCCCATCAGGGCCTTCTCACCCAGTCCCGATCAGGGCCAATTGGGGCTGGCCCCCATGGGGGAGGCAGGCCAGAGGGAGGGACCATGGGAGGTTGTCCTTGGGAGTGCACTGACCACCAGGGAGCAGTTCCTGTGTTGAGCATCAGCCCCTGGTGGTTAGTGCGCATCATAGCAACTGGTCGACCAGTCATTCAGTTGACCAGTCATAACAGTCACTTAGACTTTTATTTATATAAATATGTGCTACTGAAGTAAGTGCCCAACACTATTTATTAAAGAGACGACCCTTTCCCCATTGTATATTCTTGGCTCCTTTGTTATCAATTAATTGACAATATATGCATGGGTTTATTTCTGGGCTCTCTATTTTCTTCCATTGATCTATATGTCTGTTTTTATACCAATACCCTACTGTTTTGATTACTGTAGCTCTGTAATATACTTTCTTTTTTTTTAATTTCTTTATTGATTAAGGTGTTACATATGAATCCTTATCCCCCCATTACTCCCCCATCCCCCGCATTGATGCCCTCACCCCCCTGTTGTCTGTGTCCATTGGTTAGGCCCACATACATGCATACAAGTCCTTTGGTTGATCTGTCCCCCTTACCCCCACCCTCCCCTACCTTCCCTCCTAGGTTTGATGGTCTGATCGATGTTTCTGTCTCTGGTACTGTTTTTGTTCATCAGTTTATGTTGTTCATTATATTCCACAAATGAGTCAGATCATGTGATACTTAAATTTCTCTGACTGGCTTATTTCACTTAGCATAATGCTCTCCAGTTTCATCCATGTTGTTGCAAATGGTAGGAATTCCTTCTTTTTTAGCGAAGCGTAGTATTCCATGGTGTAGATGTACCACAGTATTTTAATCCACTCATCTGCTGATGGGCACTTAGGCTGTTTCCAAATCTTAGCTATTGTAAATTGTGCTGCTTTGAACATAAGGGTGCATATATCCTTTCTGATGGATGTTTCTAGCTTCTTGGGATATATTCCTAGACGTGGTATTACTGGGTCAAATGGGAGTTCCATTTTTAGTTTTTTGAGGAAACTCCATACTGTTCTCCACAGTGGCTGCACCAGTCTGCATTCCCACCAGCAGTGCACAAGGGTTCGTTTTTCTCCGTATCCTCGCCAACACTTGGTGTTTGTTGATTTGTTGATGATAGCCATTCTGACAGGTGTGAGATGGCACCGAATTGTCGTTTTGATTTGCATCTCTCGGATAATTAGTAACTTTGAGCATGTTTTCATATGTTTCTTGGCCTTCCTTCTGTCTTCTTTCAAAAAGATTCTATTTAGGTCTGTTGCCCATTTCTTGATTGGATTGTTTATCTTCCTTTTGTTGAGTTGTATGAGTTCCCTTTTGATGTTGGAAATTAAACCCTTATCACTGATAACATTGGAAAATATGTTCTCCCCATGTAGTGGTCTTTCCTGTTGTTTTGTTAATGGTTTCTTTTGCTCTGCAAAAGCTTTTTATTTTGATGTAGTCCCATTTGTTTATTTTCTCTTTAGTTTCCATTGCCCTAGGAGCAGTATCAGTGAAGAAGTTCCTTTGGCATATGTCTAAGATTTTGCTGCCTGTGGATTCCTCTAATATTTTTATGGTTTCCCATCTTACGTTTAAGTTCTTTATCCATTTTGAGTTTATTTTTGTGTATGGTGTAAGTTGGTGGTCTAGTTTCATTTTTTTGCATGTATCTGTCCAATTTTCCCAACACCATTTATTGAAGAGACTGTCTTGACTCAATTGTATGTTCATGCCTCCTTTGTCGAATATTAATTGGTTTGGGTCTATTTCTGGGTTCTCTATTCCATTGATCTATATGTCTGTTCTTGTGCCAGTACCAGGCTGTTTTGAGAACAGGGGCTTTGTAATACAGCTTGATATCTGGTATTAAGATCCCACCTACTTTGTTCTTCTTTCTCAGGATTGCTGTGGCTATTCAGGGTCTTTTTTTATTCCAGATGAATTTTTGGAGAGTTCTTTCTAGGTCTGTGAAATATGCCATTGGAATTTTAATGAAAAGTGCATTGAATCTATAGATTGCTTTAGGTAGTATGGACATTTTGATGATGTTGACTCTACCAATCCATGAACATGGTATGTTCTTCCATCTGTTTATATCTTCCTCTATCACTTTTTTCAGTGTCCTGTATTTTGTTGCATATAGGTCTTTTACCTCTTTAGTTAAGTTTATTCCTAGGTATCTTAATTTTTTTGGTACGATAGTAAATGGGATTGCTTTTTAGTCTCTCTTTCTGTAAGTTCACTATTGATGTATAGAGATGCCATAGATTTCTTGGCATTAATTTTGTATCCTGCTACATTGCTGAATTCATTTATTAAGTCTAATAATTTTTTGATGGAGTCTTTAGGGTTTTCTATGTACAGTATCATGTCATCTGCGAATAAGAACAGTTTCACTTCTTCTTTTCCAGTTTGGATGCCTTTGATTTCTCCTTCTTGTATGATAGCAATGGCTAGGACTTGCAGTACTATGTCGAACAGGAGTGGTGAGAGAGGCATACCTGTCTTGTTTCTGTTCTTAGGAGAAATGGTTTTAGTTTTTGCCCATTGAGTGTGATGCTGGCTGTGGGTTTATCATATATGGCTTTTATTATGTTGAGGTATGATCCTTCTATTCTCACCTTGCTGAGAGTTTTTATCAAGAAAGGGTGTTGGGGCTGTGGAAAAAAATGGCGGCGGAATAGACCGACGTGTTCCGAGCCTTGTCCCGGAGCAGAAAGAAAGAACAGCTGAGGGTCACAGGAGGAGTGTTTGTTGGCAAGTTAAGGGACAGCTAAACGCCAGGAGAAGGTGGGAGACTGCTAGACGGGGTTCCCCTGACCAGGCAGCCCCCACTGCAGCTGGGTCCCCTCCCGGAGCTCGGACGCGGAGTCTGCGCCATCTTGAAAAGGAAAATGGAGCTTATTGGAAGCCTGAAAATCCACAACTGCGGCACCCACGGAACAGCTGCGAGCCCCACAACACCAGTCCCCAATTGGCGCAAACACGCGGATTCAGAGGATCTCTACACTCCACCACGGAAAGGTCAGATTTCTCCTGGGATACGGAGAGAGAGAACTACATAACCAGATATCTGGAGAGAGACCATGGGGAGACAAGAAAGAGCCCGCATATGAAAGAAAAGCAGCCATCACCAGAAAAGGAAGTTAATCGAAATGGAGGCAAGTAACCTTCCAGAGAAAGAATTCAGAGAAATGGTCATAAGGTGGCTGAAAACAATGGAAGACAAATTTGACAATATGAGTAAGAACCAAGAAGAAATGAAGAAGAACCAAGAAGAAATGAAAAATGACATCGCTGCTATAAAGAACTCAATAGAAAGCATCAAGAGTAGACTAGAAGAAGCAGAGGACTGCATCAGTGAGCTAGAAGACAAGATGGGAAAAAAAACCCAAGTAGAGCAGCTTCTGGAAAAAAAAATTAAAAAGCAGGAGGAGAGCCTAAGAAAACTTTGAGACAACACGAAACAAAACAAGATCCACATAATAGGGGTTCCAGAAGGAAAGGAAACTGAGCAAGGAATAGAAAACCTGTTTGAAGAAATAATGACAGAAAACTTCCCTGATATAGAGAAGAAAAAACCCACACAAATCCAAGAAGCTCACAGAGTCCCAAGTAAAATGAACCCCAAAAGACCGACGCAAAAGCACATTATAATTAAATTGGCAAACACCAATGACAAAATAAGAATCTTAAAAGTGGCCAGAGAAAGACAGAAAGTTACCTACAAAGGAACCCCCATCAGACTAGCAACTGATTTCTCAACAGAAACACATCAGGTCAGAAGGGAATGGAATGAAATATACAAAGTCATGCAAAGAAAGGGTCTGAATCCAAGAATACTGTACCCAGCAAGGCTATCAATCAAAATTGAAGGTGAAATCAGGAGCTTCACAGACAAAAAAGGACTAAGGGAATTTATTACCACCAAGCCAGCAATGCAAGAAATGCTAAAGGGTCTGCTGTGAAAAAAAAGAAATAGGAGGAGAGAAACCAAGATGGCGGCATAGGTAAACACCTAAACTGCTGCCTCGCACAACAATTTCAAAACTACAACTAAAAGACAGAACGGACACCATCCAGAACCACAGGAAAGCAGGCTGAGTGAAAATTCTACAACTAGAAGGAAGGAGAAAAGCTCACAGAGAATTGGAGGTACGGCAAAGGGGCTTTGTGCGCGCAGAGAGGAAGGGCGGCTGAGAGCCTGGCTGACTTCCTCTGGCGGAAGGGGGAAGGAAGCCTCCGACCGCACTGAACCCCAGTTCTGACTGCACTGAACCCCAGTTCCGGGGGAACCCCTGGGGACCCACGCTCTTGTGGGGGGAGTCTGGACTCTCGAGCGGAGACTCGGGAGCCGGGGAAGGCGGAGGACTGAAAGTGCACACACGCGCGCACGCCAGTGCGCACAAAGGCTGTGGGGGTTGCCACAGGCTTTCCCTAGTGGAGGGGAGTAAGAGGATTCTGACTGCACTGAGCCCCAGTTCTGACTGTAGTGAACCCCAGTTCCAGGCGAGCCCCTGGGGACCCACGCTCTTGTGGGGGGAGTCTGGACTCTCGGGGGGAGACTCGGGAGCCGGGGAAGGCGGAGGACTGAAAGCGTGCTCGCGCCGGTACGCACAAAGGCTGTGGAGGTTGCCGCGGGCTTTCCCTGGCGGAGGGGAGTCAGAGGCTCCTGACGGCACTGTGCCCCAGTTCTGACTGCAGTGAACCCCGGTTCCAGGCGAGCCCCGGGGGACCCACGCTCTTGTGGGGGGAGTCTGGACTCTCAGGCGGAGACTCGAGCTGGGGAAGGCAGAGGACTGAAAACGCACATGCGAGCAGGGGCGGGGCTGACAAGAAGCCAAGACTGAGACTCCACCCCATCCAAGCTGAGCACAGAGGCTATTGCAATTTGGCAAGTCTAATCCTATAGGGCTGTCTCCAGCACCGGGCTTCTCCCAGCATAGACACAGCTGATCCTTACAGCCAACTGGCCCGGAGGTCAATTCTTCCCAGTGATACCAACAACAATAAAGACTTAATTACAACAAGGCTGTACACACAGTCCACAAAGGGGTGCACCAAGAGTGTCCACCTCAGGTTAACTGGGGAAGCAGACCCACTGGGCCATATTGGAAACCTAGCACAAATATCTACCTTACCAACTCAGGGAATCAGTGAAAATGCGGCGTCAAAGAATCAGATCACAAACGAAAGAAATGGAGGAAAACAAACGACTGGATATAGAATTCAAAACCACGGTTATAAGACTTTTTAAGAATATCCTAGAAAAGGCCGATAAATATAACGAGACCCTCGAAGATATGAAAAAGGACCAACTAGAAATTAAACATACACTGACTGAAATAAAAAATATTATACAGAGACCCAGAAACAGAATAGAGGAACACAAGAATCAAGTCAAAGAATTGAAATACAAAGAAGCAAAAAACACAACCGAAAAAGCAAAAAGCAAAAAAAAAAAAAATCCAAAAAGTTGAAGATAATGTAAGACGACTCTGGGACAACTTCAAGCGTACCAACATCAGAATTATGGGGGTGCCAGAAGAAGAGAGAGAGCAAGATACTGAAAACCTATTTGAAGAAATAATGACCGAAAACTTCCCCCACCTGGTGAAAGAAATAGACTTACAAGTCCAGGAAGCCCACAGAACCCCAAACAAAAGGAATCCAAAGAGGACCACACCAAGACACATCATAATTAAAATGCCAAGAGCAAAAGACAAAGAGAGAATATTAAAAGCAGCAAGAGAAAAACAGTTAATTACCTACAAGGGAGCACCCATACGACTGTCAGCTGACTTCTCAACAGAAACTATGCAGGCCAGACGGGAGTGGCAAGAAATTTTCAAAGTGATGAATAGCAAGAACCTACAACCAAGATTACTCTACCCAGCAAAGCTATCATTCAGAATTGAAGGGCAGATAAAGAGCTTCACAGACAAGAAAAAGCTAAAGGAGTTCATCACCACCAAACCAGTATTATATGAAATGCTGAAAGGTATTCTTAAAGAAGAGGAAGAAGAAAAAAGTAAAGATAAAAATTATGAACAACAAATACATATCTATCAACAAGCGAACCTAAAAATCAAGTGAATTAAAAACCTGAGGAGCAGAATAATCTGGTGAATATAATAGAATCAGGGGCATAGAAAGGGAGTGGACTGATAATTCTCAGGGGGAAAGGGGTATGGGGGGGTTCATGAAGAGAATGGACAAAAATCATACACCTATGGATGAGGACAGTGGTGGGGGAGGTAAGGGCAGAAGGTGGGGTGGGAAAGGGGTGGAGGGGAGCTATGGTGGGAAAAAGGAGAAATAATTGTAATAATCTGAATAAAGATTTACTTAAAAAAAAAGAAAAAAAAAGAAAGAAAATGAAAAAAAAAGAAATAGGAAGTGAAGAAGGAACACGGGTGTAAAGAATAAAAATGGCGACAAATAAGTACCTATCAATAATAACTTTAAATGTAAACGGATTAAATGCCCCAATCAAAAGACATAGGGTAACGGATTGGTTAAAAAAACAAGACCCATATATCTGCTGTCTACAAGAAACCCACCTCAGAAAAAAAGACACACACAGACTGAGAGTGAAGAGATGGAAAAACGTCTTCTAGGCAAAGGGAAATGAAAAAAAAGCTGGGGTAACAATACTTATATCTGACAAATTAGATCTCAAAGTGAAGGACATAACAAGAGATATGGAAGGCCACTTCATAATACTAAAGGGAGCAATGCAACAAGAAGAAATAACTCTGGTAAACATATACACACCCAATACAGGAGCACCCAAATACATAAAAAAATCTCCTGGAGGATATCAAGGGAGAGATTGACAGCAATACAATCATAGTAGGAGACTTTAATACCCCATTATACCATTGGACAAATCCTCTAAACAAAAAATCAGCAAAGAAACATCAATCCTAAATGACTCACTAGACCAGATGGAATTAATTGACATCTTCAGAACATTTCACCCCAAAGCCACAGAATATACATTCTTCTCAAGTGCACATGGGTCATTTTCAAAGATAGACCATATGTTGGGTCATAGGCAAAGTCTCTTCAAATTCAAGAAGATAGAAATCATATCAAGCATCTTTTCAGACCACAGTGGCATAAAACTGGAAATCAACTATAATAAAAACAATCCAAAGAAATCAAACACATAGAGACTAAACAGCATGCTATTACACAATGACTGGGTTACCAGAGAGATCAAGGAAGAAATAAAAAACATCATGGCAACAAATGACAATGAAAACACAACAATCCAAAATCTATGGGACACAGCGAAAGCAGTCTTGAGAGGTAAGTTCATAGCTCTCTACAAGTCTACTGCAAAAAACAAGAAACAATGGTAATAAATTACCTAACCCTAAAACTCAAAGAGTTAGAAAAAGAGCAACAAGAAAAGCCCAGTGTAAGCAGAAGGAAGGAAATAATAAAGATCAGAGCGGAGATAAACGACATAGAGACCAAAGAAACAATATAAAAGATCAACAAAACCAACAGCTGGTTCTTTGAAAGGATAAACAAGATTGATGAACCTCTAGCCAGGCTCACCAAGAAGCAAAGAGAGAGGACCCAAATAAACAAAATCAGAAATGAAAGAGGTGAAATAACAATAGATCCCATCGAAATATAAAGGATTGTTAAAAAATACTACGAACAACTCTATTCCAACAAATTAGACAACCTGGGGAAATGGACATATTCCTAGAAAAATATAACCTTCCAAAACTCAATCAGGAAGAATCTAAACAGGTCAATATGCCAGTAACAATGGAAGAAATTGAAGCAGTCATCAAAAAGGTTCCGGCAAACAAAAGCCCGGGGCCAGACGGCTTCACAGGGGAGTTACACCAAACATTCAAGAAAGAACTAAAACCTGCCCTCCTCAGACTGTTCCAAAAAATTCAAGAGGAAGGAACTCTTCCAAACTCATTCTATGAAGCCAGCATCACCCTAATACCAAAACCAGATAAAGACAACACAATGAAAGAGAATTACAGGCTAATATCCCTCATGAACATAGATGCCAAAATCCTCAACAAAATTCTACCAAATCGGATCCAGCAGTACATCAGAAAGATCATACACCATGACCAAGTACGATTTATCCCAGGAATGCAAGAATGGTACAATATCCGCAAATCAATTTACGTGATACATCACATAAACAAATTGAGAGATAAAAATCACATAATCATATCAATTGATGCAGAAAAAGCATTTGAGAAAATCCAACACCCTTTCTTAATAAAAGCTCTCCACAAGGTGGGAATAGAAGGATCATACCTCAACATAATAAAAGCTATATATGATAAACCCACAGCTAATATCATACTCAATGGGCAAAAACTAAAACCATTTCCCCTAAGAACAGGAACAAGACAGGGATGCCCACTCTCACCACTCCTGTTTGACATAGTACTGGAAGTATTAGCCATTGCAATTAGACAAGAAGAAGAAATAAAAGGCATCCAAATTAGAAAAGAAGAAGTAAAGCTGTCCTTATTTGCAGATGACATGATATTGTACATAAAAAAACCCGAAAGACTCCATCAAAAAACTAACAGACTTAATAAATGAATTTGGCAATGTAGCAGGATACAAAATTAATGCCAAGAAATCTATGGCATTTCTATACACCAATAGTGAACTTACAGAAAGAGAGACTAAAAAAGCAATCCCATTTACCACTGCACCAAAAAAATTAAAATACCTAGGAATAAACTTAACCAAGGAGGTAAAAGACCTATACACGGAAAACTACAGGACACTGATAAAAGAGATAGAGGAAGACATAAACAGATGGAAAAACATACCATGTTCATGGATTGGTAGAATCAACATCATTAAAATGTCCATACTACCCAAAGCAATCTATAGATTCAATGCACTCCCCATTAAAATACCAACGGCATATTTCACAGACCTAGAAAGAACTCTCCAAAAATTCATCTGGAATAAAAAAAAAGACCCTGAATAGCCACAGCAATCCTGAGAAAGAAGAATAAAGTAGGAGGGATCTTAATACCAGATTTCAAGCTGTATTACAAAGCCACTGTTCGCAAAACAGCCTGGTACTGGCACAAGAACAGACATATAGACCAATGGAATAGAATAGAGAATCCAGATATCAAACCAAACCATTATACAAAATTAATATTTGACAAAGGAGTCATGAACATACAATGGAATCAAGACAGTCTCTTCAATAAATGGTGTTGGGAAAATTGGACAGATACATGCAAAAAAATGAAACTAGATCACCAACTTACACCATACACAAAAATAAACTCAAAATGGATATAGGACTTAAACATAAGACGGGAAACCATAAAAATACTAGAAGAATCCACAGGCAGCAAAATCTCAGACATATGCTGAAAGAACTTCTTCACTGATACTGCCCCTAGGGCAATGGAAGCCAAAAAGAATATAAACAAATGGGACTACATCAAAATAAAAAGCTTTTGCACAGCAAAAGAAACCATCAACAAAACAACAAGAAAGCCCACTGTATGGGAGAACATATTTGCAAATGTTATCACTGATAAAGGTTTAATCTCCAACATCTACAGGCAGCTTATACAACTTAATAAAAGGAAGATAAATGATCCAATAAAAAAATGGGCAACGGACCTAAATAGAATCTTTTCGAAAGAAGACAGAAGGAAGGCCAAGAGACACATGAAAACATGCTCAAAGTCACTAATTATCTGAGAGATGCAAATCAAAACGACAATTCAATACCATCTCACACCTGTCAGAATGGCTATCATCAACAAATCAAAAAACGAAAAGTGTTGGAGAGGATGCGGAGAAAAACGAACCCTCGTGCACTGCTGGTGGGAATGCAGAGCAGCCACTGTGAAGAACAGTATGGAGTTTCCTCAAAAAACTGAAAATGGAACTCCCATTTGACCCAGTAATCCCACTCCTAGGAATATATCCTAAGAAACTAGAAACACTAATCATAAAGGATATACGCTCCCCTATGTTCATAGCAGCACAATTTACAATAGCTAAGATTTGGAAACAGCCTAGGTGCCCGTCAGCAGATGACTGGATCAGAAAACTATGGTACATCTACACAATGGAATACTATGCTGCCATAAAAAAGAAGGAATTATTACCATTTGTAGGAACCTGGATGGAACTAGAGAACATTATACTAAGTGAAATAAGCCAGTCAATGAAAGAAAAATACCATATGATCTCACTCATTTGTGGCTAATAAAAAACATTATAAACTGATGAACAAAAAGATAGATACAGAGGCAGCAAAGCATCAAACAGACTGTCCAATTACAGCAGGAAGGTGAGGGAGAGGTGGGGGAAATAAGAGATCAACCGAAGGACTTATATGCATGCATATAAGAATAACCAACGGATGCAAAACATTGGGGTGTGAAGGCATGTATGGGAGTGGGGTGGGGTGGGGGGGCAATGGTAAGATATGTACACATGTAATACCTTAATAAAAAATATGTAAAAAAAAAAAAAAAAGAAAGGGTGTTGGATTTTGTCAAATGCTTTTTCTGCATCAATTAATATGACTATGTGATTTTTCTCCCTCAATTTGTTTATGTGATGTATCACGTTAATTGATTTGCAGATATTGTACCATCCTTGCATTCCTGGGATAAATCCTGCTTGGTCATGGTGTATAATCGTTCTGATTTACTGTTTGATGGGATTTGCTAGAATTTTGTTGAGGATTTTGGCATCTATGTTCATGAGGGATATTGGCCTATAATTCTCTTTCATTGTGTTGTCTTTATCTGGTTTTGGTATTAGGGTGATGCTGGCTTCATAGAATGAGTTTGGAAGTGTTCTTTCCTCTTGAATTTTTTGGAACAGTCTGAGGAGGGTAGGTTTTAGTTCTTTCTTGAATGTTTGGTGTAACTCTCCTGTGAAGCCGTCTGGCCTGGGGCTTTTGTTTGCTGGAAGCTTTTTGATGACTGCTTCAATTTCTTCCACAGTTATCGGCCTATTGAGATTTTTAGAATCTTCCTGATGAGTTTTGGGAGGTTGTATTTTTCTAGGAATATGTCCATTTCCCCAGGTTGTCTAGTTTGTTGGAATAGAGTTGTTCATAATATTTTTTTACAATCCTTTGTATTTCTGTGGGGTCTGTTGTTATTTCACCTCTATCATTTCTGATTTTGTTTATTTGAGTCCTCTCTCTTTGTTTCTTGGTGAGCCTGGCTAGTGGTTCATCAATCTTGTTTATCCTTTCAAAGAATGAGCTCTTGGTTTCATTGATCTTTTGAATTGTTTTTTTGGTCTCTATGTCATTTATTTCTGCTCTAATCTTTATTATTTCCTTCCTTCTGCTCTCTGGGCTTTTCTTGTTGCTCTCTTTCTAATTCTTTGAGTTGTAGCATTAGATGATTTACTTCCATTTTTTCTTGTTTTTTGAAGTAGGCCTGTAGAGCTATAAACTTCCCTCTCAGGACTGCTTTCATTGTGTCCCACAGGTTTTGGATTGTTGTGTTTTTATTGTCAATAGTTTCCAGAAGGTTTTTAATTTCTTCTTTGATCTCATTGGTAACCCAATCAACATTTAATAACATGCTATTCAGCTTCCAAGTGTTTGAGTGTTTTGGATTGTTTTTATTGTAGTTTATTTCTAATATTATGCCATTGTGGTCTGAAAAGATGCTTGGTATGATTTCAATCTTCTTGAATTTGGGGAGACTTTGCTTTTGACCCCGTATGTGGTCTATTTTTGAAAATGTCCCATGTGCACTTGAGAAGAACGTATATTCTGCAGCTTTGGGGTGAAATGTTCTGAAGATGTCAATTAAGTCCATCTGATCTAGTGAGTCATTTAGGATTGTTATTTCTTTGCTGATTTTTTGTCTAGAGGATTTATCCAGTGATGTCAGTGGTGTATTAAAGTCCCCTCCTATGATTGTATTGTTGTCTATCTATCTCTTGATATCTTCCAGATTTTTTATGTATTTGGGTGCTCCTGCATTGGGTGCATATATGTTTATCAGGGTTATATCCTCTTGTTGTATCGATCCCTTTAGTATTATGAAGTGGCCTTCCTTATCTCTTGCTATGGCCTTCACTTTGAGGTCTACTTTGTCAGATATAAGTATTGCTAACCCAGCTTTTTTTTTTTTTTCATTTCCATTTGCCTGAAAGATATTTTTCCATCCCTTCACTTTCAGTCTGTGTGAGTCTCTTGTTCTGAGGTGGGTCTCTTGTAGACAGCATATATATGGGTCATTTTTTTTATCCATTTAGTCACTTGATGTCTTTTGATTGGAGCATTTAGTCCGTTTACATTCAAAGTTATTATTGAAAGGTACTTGTTTGTAGCCATTTTTATTTTTTGAGGCTGTGTTCCTTCTTACCTTTTTGTTTCTTCTTTTTACAGCATTCCCTTTAGCATTTCTTGCATTGCTGGTTTGGTAGTGATAAACTCCCTTAGCCTTTTTTTGTCTGTGAAGCTCCTGATTTCCCCTTCAATTTTGATTGACAGTCTTGCTGGATAGAGTATTCTTGGATTGAGTCCCTTGCTTTGCATCACTTTGTATATCTCCTTCCATTCCCCTCTAGCTTGATGTGCTTCTGTTGAGAAATCATTTGATAATCTGATGGGGGATCCTTGGTAGGTAACTCTCTGTCTCTCTCTTGCAGCCTTTAAGATTCTCTCTTTGTCGTAACATTTGCCATTGTAATTATGGCGTGTCTTGGTGTGGGTCTTTTGGGATTCATCTTGCTTGGGACTCTTTGTAATTGAATAACTTTTTTCTTCCCTATATCAGGGAAGTTTTCTCTCATTATTTCTTCAAGTAAATTTTCTAACCCTTGCTGCTCTTCTTGTCCTTCTGACAGCCCTATTATACGTATGTTATTTAGTTTTGCATTGTCCCAAAGCTCCCTTAGGCTCTCCTCCTGATTTTTAATTTTTTTCTCTAGCTGCTGTTCAGATTGGGCTTGTTTCTGTACCAGATCTTCTAACTCACTGATTCGGTCCTCTGCTTCTTCTAGTCTACTGTTGAAGCCTTCCATGTTGTTTTTGATTGTAGCCATATCATTTTTCATTTCTTCCTGATTTTTGCATAGGTTGTTGATTTTCTCGTCCATCCGGTGTATGAACTGTATGACCATTACTCTGAATTCCTTTTCTGTCATGTTGCATGCTTCTGTTTCACTTATTTCCTTACTTGGCGATTCCTCCTTTTTTTTCCTCTGGGGATTGCTTCGTTGTTTCCCCATTCTGACTATCACCAGAAGGTTCAGATGTCGAGTTGCGGGGGCCTGGACCGTGTGCAGTGGGAGTTTTGCACCCCTCCAAGTGTCACTGAAGAGCTCTGATACCAAGACATGCAGTTGCTGTGGGTTGGTGGGAGCCATGCTCGCCCTGGGTCAGAGTCACAGGCGCTTATTGTGGCCTCGTGTGTGCACCTAGAATCAGGGACCCTGCCTGCGTCACACTGAAATAGAGAACCCACTGGCGTGTGCCAAAAATCAAAGTCCCGTATTGCATGTCAGGAATCAGAGGCTCCCTGTGTCCATGCCGAGAATCGAGTATCAGAGTCTCTATTTCTTGGTGCTACCTCGCACTGAGAAACAGGTCCCTCTGTGCACATGCACCAAGAATTGGAGTCACTGGCTCTTAGTGAGTGTGAATGTACTGGGAATCAGGGATCTCAGGCACACGTAATGAGGAACGGAGTCTAGTCACTGGTGGTCAATGCTGCCTCTTGTGTGCAGATTCAGGGTCCCTGATCTGCCTAGCAAACCCGTTTGCTCAGTTGTACTGTGTTGGCAGGAGGTCCACTTCTGCCCTGCAGTAAACAGCCTTCTGTGTGTGCTTGCCCTGAATCAAAGTCAGGTGGCACTGCCACTTAGGGTGGGTGTGGGGTCTGGTCACGTGGGTGTGTACTGTGGAAAGCAAACTCCCTGTGTGCATGTACCCAAGCTCAAATTCAGCGCTGCCTTCCTGTGTGGGCACAGGGTCTGGTCGTGGGGAACAAACTCCCGGAGACCGCACATCCAGGTTTAAATTCACCGCAGCCTCTCTGCTAAGGTGCAGGGTCTGGTCATGGGAAACCAATTCCCCGAGTTTGCAAGTCCGGGCTCAAGTTCAGCATTGTCTCCCTGCCCTGAGAGCGTGGGATCTGGTTGCAGAAGACCACCTCCCTATGGATGAGCGGCTAGGCTTGAATTGCGCTCAGTCTACCTGCCTGGGCGCGGAGACTAGTCGCGGGAAACAAACTTCCCGAGTCCGACAACAAGGCTCAAAGTCAGGCAGAGTCGCCACTGCTTTGTGTGTGCAGAAAGCCTTATTATGCGGCTGGGGTCTCATAGTTTTTATGTCGCTGCCGCGGGGACAGCAGGAGAGGGGGATTGGCTTTGTGACTCACAGAAATCTGTGGCCAGGTGCCTGGAGTCTTGGTGTCCCTGGGGTTGCAGCTGTAGTGGCAGGTCTTCTCTGTAATATACTTTCAAATCAGGAATCATGATGCCTCTACCTTTTTTATTCTTTCTCAAAATTGCTTTTGCTATTTGGGGTCTTTTGTGGTTCCATACAAACTTTACAATTATTTGTTGTATTTCTGAGAAAATTCCACTGGAATTTTGATAGGGATTGTACTAAATCTGTAGATTGCTTTAGGAAGTATGGATAGTTTAACAATATTAATTCTTACAATACATGAGCACATAATATCTTTCCATTTATTTTGTCTTCTTCAATTTCTTTTATCAGTGTCGTATCAGTTTTACCTTCTTGGTTAAATTTTTTCCTAGATATTTTATTCTTTTTGATGCAATTGTAAATGGGATTGTTTTCTTAATTTTTCTTTCTGATAGTTCATTAAAGATTAGCCGATGCAAGGTGGACAGAAAAAGACAAATACCATAAGATTTCACTTACAGCCCTAGCCGGTTTGGCTCAGTGAATGTAGCGTCGGCCTGCAGACTGAAGGGTCCCAGGTGGATTCCGGTGAAGGGCACATGCCTGGGTTGTGGGCTCGATCCCCAGTAGGGGGCATGCAGGAGGCAGCCGATCCATGATTCTCTCTCATCATGGATGTTTCTCTCTCTCTCCTCACCTCTCCCTGCCTCTCTGAAATCAATAAAAATATATTTCTTAAAAATCTCACTTACATGTGAAAGCTAAAAAAACAACAATAACTCACAGTCGTAGAAAGAGAGATCAGATATGTGGTTACCAGAGGTGGATTGGGGGAAGAGGAAATTGAAAAAAGAGGTCAAATGTACAAACTTCCAGTTACAAGATAAATAATTACCAAGGATATAATGTTCAGCATGATGACTATAGTTAACATACCTGTATAATATACATGAAAGCTGTTAATTCTAAGAGTTCTCATCACAAGGGAAAAAAATCATTTTGCTTTCTCATTTTAAGAGAGGTATGAGATGATGGATACTAACTAAACATAGTGCAGTAACATATGTAAAGTCAAACCATTATGCAGTACACCTTAACCTGTGACGTATATCAATTATATCTCAATAAAACCAGGGGAAGCTAATAAACTACCACAAAAAATAATGTAGAATTTTAGCTATTTCTCATGTGACCTCAATATTAGGAACATGCATTTCATAAAAATCAACAACTCACATGCAATTTTAGACATTATAGACTGTGAGGGAGCCTGGGAGCCTTCTCTTTTTTTCATGTTGGCACAAAAAACATCCATTATTTGAGGCTGAAAGATAACAACTTTAACTTTTTTCACAGACCGGACAAGTCCTTTCTGGATAAAGTCTTCAATGGCATCCATTATGGCTTCAGCAACCTTATCTGGGTCTTGTTGAGCACTTCCTGGAAAGGCAAATAAAAATGACTAGAAAAATAAAGATCCAATTGAAAAGGGCTGAGGAATAAATTAGGGATTCCAATTCTCAGAGAATGAATCCACACACCCCAAAGTTTTCATCTCCATGGACTTTTCTAACAATCCATCAGCAAACACTTTTGAAGCCCTAGATGCAGTGGAGAGTTCTTGTTCCAGGATGTCAAGAAGCCAACAGCCCAACAATGAAAAAAGGAAATCTAACTTTTGAGGTCTGATGTTCATATCTGCTCTATTGAGCGGATCCCAGCTCATTGTGTTTCTCTGTGTTACAAAGCAGAGTTCATCTTTCTTGGCTCTCTAGTGTTCTCAAAATATCCAAAGTGAAAGATACTAATACATATCGAATTATCATGCTCTTTAAACACAACATTTATTTATTTATTTATTTATTTATTTATTTATTTATTTATTTTGCTTAATCATCACTTGACTTTACCCAAAGTCCTTTTTCTTTGGCGACTTGCTTTATGCTAAGATAATTTTGTAAGACACCTAGAGCTCTGAGCTATTTGTTATCATCTATACTTTTTTGCATGCAAGTTATCCTTAAACCTCCAGGAAGTCTTCCTTCCCACACTTGGTGAGATTTTAGCTGATTAGCAGGATTCAAGGTTGCCACCTGAGCGGGTCATCTTCTATTAAGCATGCTCCATACTTTTTTTTCCTCCAGCTTACTGTCTTGGTAAGATCATGGCAAGTTCCTTGAAAATTCTCATGAAAAACCATGGAAGCAGTCCCACATGAACAGCAGCTATCACAGTAGTTGGGGGGAGACCAGGTAACAATGTAAAAGTCCCCTGACAAACTTGGTGTGATAGACGAAGGGCCCACAGGTTTATCCCCACTGATGGTGCCCACCATTATCGCAGAAATAAGATAGACTTGGCTCTGTGGACAACTGTGGGAATGTAGACAAACTCCACATAAAACTACCCAAGAAGGTTTGTTCAGGTTCTTTGTTTTTGTTTTTAATGAGATGAGCAGGGAAATTCTCCTTTGCAAAGCTATGGTTATCTCATGAGAGTTAGAAGAATTTAAATAGGAGTGTTTAGATATAGTCACTCACTTTCAACAAATATTTAATGTGTCCCATCAAAAGCTAGATGCTCATCTAGGCACTTAGGACACATGGCATATAATATGAAAAGACGAATGGTGTTCAATAGGTGAAGTGTGGAAAACTGGGGGAAAGCCTACAACTGTGTAATAGGGCTGTGAGATGTGCAACCTCACCTGGTGTGTTCAGGGAAATGAATCTGTTTTTGAGAAAAGTAAGTCTGCAAGGCCTACCATGCCAGTGGTGGGGGGTATAGGAGGCACTGGGGCAGAGAGCCCAGGACAAATAGGAGGCTATAATAAAAGGTTAGGCAAAGACAAGAGTTGAATAAAAAGGGGACCAAAGCAAGGAGATAATTAGAAAGTAAAGTCAGGAGGAGCTAAAGAACAACTACCTGTATACTTGACCTTTTGTTGAAGTATACATGTACCTTCTTTTCCCACCCGCACACCTTCATGTGTATATCATGGGCACACAGTACTGCGGTTGTTTGTTTACATGTCTGTCTCACAACGAGCCAGGTGCTTCTTGTGGACTGGATCCTTTTCATGGGCATCTTTCTATCCTCCAGGCCTCAGCATGCTGCCTGGCACATGGCAGTCACTCAGAAAACATTTAATCAAACTAATTAATAAACTAATAAACATGGGAGTGATAAAGCGGGTAGAGTCAAGGATTCTAGATACAAAGTGATATAATCAGCGATATAACAGGAAGGTAAGGTTTTGGGGGAGAAGAAAGTGAATTGGGTTTGGAGTTTTCATTGAACTTGAGGTGCTTGCAGGAATCACTGACCACCCATTCTCTTCCTGAGGGCAGATATCTGTAGGTATTAGGTACAGGACTTCCTTTACGTCCAGAAGCTGTCTTGTTCCCTCCCAGTCAAACTCAAGTCATAAACACCACTGAGGGAGAAAGCGTCCCCATCTGTTTGTCTAGGGACCAGCTCAGGTGGTGATAGAGATAGGTAAAGAAGATAAGCAAGGAGATCCTGCTAATGTGCAGTTATTTGTGCAGAACAGCAATGCCATCAGGTCTATAGAAGAAACAAAAGGTTTGCAGTAACGCAGAAATACTCAAACTTGTATACATATTTGTACAAAACTAAACCAACCTCATTTCCTTGTTTTTTTTGACTCTACTTAGGTACTGCCTTGGACAGGTCTATGCTAACCCTGGGCTGCCTGCTTTTTGGGCCCAAATAAAGTTAAGATACAAACACAAGACCCGAACAAAGAGGAAATAGCAAATGGAGACAAAGACTAGAGAATCGTTAGTGGATTCCACAAGACATGACAGAAGACAGATAGCTAGATAGATAGATCATAGATCATAAATAACATGTTGGCTGATATGCTAGGGTTGGATGACACTACGGGGGAATGAAAACATAAAAAGGCAATAGATTGTACTTTTAGAAATAGGAAAGTAATAAAGTAGACATAACATTCCATTTGGAAACTTTAAGAGGAATCACACAACTCAAAATGTGGGACACAGGATTAGAAGAAGGTCCAGAAAGTGACAAGGATGGGTGAATTTATTGAGGCTAAACTTTTGTTGGAGGGCCTACCAGGCCAGTGCAGACATTCAAACTTAGATTCCTGGGCAATGGAATGATCAATCCAGTGCTGAGTGGTCCTTCTCTGGAACCGGTCAGCTTCATTCCACATCAAGCCTGAGGGAATTTGCCTCCCCTGACCAGCTCTCTTAAGGGAAACCATGCAAAAATTCCTAATCAATGCATAGAACTCAATGCATACTCGTAGAACTCAGATTCCTGGGAAAAGAGCTCAAAGAGCATAACCTTAGTAATGATAAACCCAAAGCACATCTTTGTATATGGAAAATCAATCACACCGTCTTTATATAGTCAGAGGAAAACAGGAAACTTGAAAGAGGCAAGGAGGCTGAGAAGAGAAAGGTGTTGAGTTGAGTTTCTGACCCATTAGATCCCACTGGGTTAAGGTGATTGAAAGGTTTCTGTGCAGAGATGCCCTAAGGCCAACCTACACAGCCACTGCTCAAGAAGTGAGAGAAGAGGCTTGGCAATGCTCACCTGGGAGTCAGTTTCAGGGAGGTGGAAGTCAATGCACTGATGTTCTCCTTGGAGAGGGGATGGAGGGGAAGGTTAAGTACTAAATAATGGGGAATATAGAAGAGATGAAAAAAAGGGAAAGGAACAGGTGGAAGAGAAGGAGGGATGGCCATTCTTTCTCTTTGCTCCTTTCCCTTCCCCTCTCTTCCCCTCCATATTAGAGAGCAGATGTCTTGCTCATTCTCTCAGTGACTGCCTTGGGGTGAGGAAGCTGCTCTTACTCAGACTCAGCATCAACTACATTCAAGTCAGCAGGAAATCAAAGGGAAAAGGGACACCTAAGAATTTAGCCTTGAGAGGCTACCAACCTGTCCCAATGGCTGGGAGGCAAATGGTTGAGTGATTCCGTTTTTCACACTCTTGCAAAACACAGGTAACTGATCTCTTGACATCAGCTCCACCAACAACATGAATAATTTTCTTGCACTTCAGTGCTCCACCATCAGTAATTATATAACCACTGTGGTGCTGTTGAGCTAAGAAACACAAAACAAAAAGATGCAAAATCAGATGCTGAACTTACTGTTTGTTTGCAAATCAAAATGTCTGCTTTGGCAAATAAAGCATTTTACCCCAGTAAGAGACTCCTGACATACTACCTCTGATGAATCTTTTTTGCTTACTTTCTCTTTTTAGCCATGATCTCACTTTTCACTCCTCTTCATTTCTAATTCTCTATGAGTGGAATTCTTTAGTAAAATGTATGATTTTAAGATCAATATGTTGTCTCCCTCTCCAAGCCTCCCACATTCAGCCTTCCACTTATACTTTAGGACCGAAAAGCAGCATTGTGCCTTACCTAGGCGAGAACATTCTATTTCCACATTTTGTCCAGCCTTTTCCAAAATTGCTTTGGAGACCCCTACATGAGAACATCAACATATTTACAAACATGAGTAAAAAATCAGTACAATACACTTGGATCAGAATGATTGCCTCATTATCTAAATGCTTTCCCCATCATTAAAGAAATCTTACAACCTGGGCATTTCTGATCACAAAGAAGAAAAATTCATAAAATAACTGTTACCAATTATAAGTAACCATGTCAAAATAATTTTAAAATTATTAATTAATATTACTAAGCCAAAGTTGTAGAAACCAGTTTGGCTATAGGAACTGTAGAATAGTTTGGTTACTGAAACCCTCCTTCATGGGATCTACTGTGACCATTACTGTAGCAAAAATCCTACAAGTACCTGCTTTGTGATCAAATGTCTTTGTTGTTGAATTTACAATCACATCTGCCTCTTCTTTAGCAATATCTCCAGTGGCCACCTGGAAGGTGATGGGGCCAATTTTTATTTCGTGCACTCCTGAAGCAGGGCTGGTAACAGTCCCATACAAACCTGAAAAGAAAAAAAAAATTGAGTTAATAATCAAGTTAACAACAGCAAGAATGACTTAAGTCTCATGCTCCTCACTTTTTTCCCTCCCATACTTCTCTCCTTCTCCATTCCAAACCCTCTATCTCTGGCCTTTAACATGGTCCTGACCCTTAGCTCCAAGGACAGTCTGTTTCTGAAAAAGCATTATAAAATACCAGTGCCCCAGTGCACATATTCATGCACATTGAAAGGAAATTAATTAGAAGGACGCTGGCGGGGCGGGACTGGGTGAGATGGATTGGCTATACCCTGGAGCCAACCTCTCGAGGTCCCTCCCTGGGCGGCTGCACCTGGGACAGCACTGTGACTTGAAGGGCGCCTGCAGAGTGAGAGGGTTCCCTCCGGTAGGTGGGTCCCTCAGCCTGGCCTGCGGGAATTTGGCCAAAATCAGCTCTCCCACATCCCCCAAGGGGTCCCAGATTGTGAGAGGGCTGTTCTCGGGTGACACACCCTGGAATGGGCTCCCTCGTCTCTGGCTCCGGGCGGGGTGTGTCACCTGAGAACCAACGCTGCCAAGTCACTGCAGCTCAGCAGCTCCTGCATTGAGCCCCCTGCCCCCTGGTGGTCATTTTGCACATCATAGCTTCCTATCAGATGGTCGGACAGTCGCTTATATAAATATAAATGAAAATAAATAAGTATAAATAATATATATAAATAAATAAAAATATATATAAATAAAACATATCAAACGTGGGCTTCTGGTGCTGGCCAAGGTGAACTCAGCCCACAAGAGCCTATCTCTCCAACTGAGTACAATTAAAACAAGGGGCAAATACAATATCTACTGACTGAGGACTGAGACGTAAGCAACAGCAGGCAGGTTGGGGAGGGGAGTCAAAACCTGAAGAGGCAACCTGTAAAGAGGGGAGTTTTGAAATTTTCGTCTTTTCTCTCCCAGCTTTGTAACTGCACAAGGAGCACAGGCAGCAAAATTCTCAGAGGATCCCTGCGTGAGGCCAGAGGATTAAGAAAAGGACCCTGTGAGCTGAAGACTATGGCAGGGATCTTCCTTATTTTCCATATTTTTTTTAAATCCAGCCCTACCCACAAGGTGAGCCCAGTTGCAGAACTCCATAGTGGCACCACAGGGAGTTAAAGCTCTTAGAGACGTTCTGTATTTCTGTCCAGAACATCCAGGGAAAGGGGCCCTTGTGGTCTGAAAAGTGTACATGGCTGGGTGTGGGAAACCTCTGTTATTTATTTATTTATTTTTGTCTCTCTTCTCTCTTCCCATTTTCCCCAAGGACAACCCTGATCACACAAAGTTATGCGGCAACAGAACAGGCAACTTAAATGCCAAAAGAACCCTGTCTCTCTGGGGAGAGGCCTAGAAAATGGGCTCCTGCAAGCCAACAGTGTGAGGGGAGTTCTGCTAAGGGGATAGCTGGAGAAGTGGACCCCTGTCCTGTGACAAACGGGGAAGCACGGCAAAGGCTCTGAGAACTGAAGTGACATGGGAACGCTGCCCATAGAAGGTGAGACAGAACTTAACTGCCTGACTGGCTGCTAAAACAATTACAATTTTCCAAGAGATTTTTAACAAGACCCAAGTTTCACAATATAAAAATGAAAATAACCAGCCTATTATCCAAAACTGCTTGTCATACAAAGAACCAAGAAAATGTGAGCAGTTCTCAAGAATAAAGAAACTCAGTATAGATGCTTATGTCACGATGATCCAGATGTTGGACTTATGAAAGGTTTTAAAGTATCTACACTAATAAAAGAGAACATGCAAATTAACCCAACCAAGATGGCGGCCGGCCACAGAGCGAGCAGGAGGCTTGGGTTTCCCTGGCAATGGAGGAAGCCAAGCTTTCTGCCCACTCTGGCCAGCCCTGGCCTCCACTCAAGGCTACAAAGTTTCAATTATAGAAGATAAATAAATCCAAGATACCAGGGCTTCTGCTTGGGTCACCAAGGGGCGTGGCTGGCCTGCAAACTACCACAGGCCTCTCACCCAGGCCACCCCACACCTCAAGGGAACCCCCACTCTGATCCGGGACACCCTTCAGGGCAAACCAGCCAGTCCCCACCTGTGCACCAGGCCTCTATCCTCCTATCTAATAAAAGAGTAATATGCAAATTGACCATCACTCCAACACACAGGATTGTTGCCCCGATGTGCTCAAAGATCCTGCCCCCATGTGGACACAAGATGGCCAGCAGGGGAGGGCAATTGGGAGGGACTAGGCCTGCAAGGGAGGGCAGTTGGGGGCAATCAAACCTGCAGGGGAGGACAGTTGGGGGTGATCAAACCTGCAGGGGAAGGCAGTTAGGGGTGACGAGGCCAGCAGAGGAGGGAAGTTGGGGGCGACCAGGCCTGCAGGGGAGAGCAGTTGGGGGGGACCAGGCCTGCAGGGGAGGGCAGTTAGGGGTGACCAGGCCTGCAGGGGAGGGCAGTTAGGGGCAATCAGGCTGGCAGGGGAGCAGTTAGGCATCAATCAGGCTATCAGGGGAGTGGTTAGGGGGTGATCAGGCTGGCAGGCAGAAGTGGTTAGGGCCAATCAGGAAGGCAGGCAGGTGAGCAGTTCGGAGCCAGCAGTCCTGGATTGTGAGAGGGATGTCCGACTGCCCGCACTGGGATCGGGCCTAAACGGGCAGTCGGACATCCCTCGAGCGGTCCCAGATTGGAGAGGGTGCAGGCTGGGCTGAGGGACACCCCCCACCATGCACGAATTTCGTGCACTGGGCCTCTAGTCTACTATACCCTGAGGTCAAAGTAAATATATTTGAATGAATGGAAATGATTTGGAGTGAGTGGAAAAATAGGAGTCTCTGCAGAGAAATATAAATAATACATTAAGAATCAAAAGGACATTTTAGCACTTAAAAATACAATATCTGAAATTTTAAAGATTCATTGGATAGACTCAAGAGTAGACAGAGAAATGAGTCTGTGAACTTGGAGGTAGATCAATAAAAATTATCCAATCAGAAGAAGAGAGAAAAAAGATTAAAAGGAAAAAACAAAACAAAAATAGATCCTCAGGGACTGGCAGGATACTAGCTAAAGGTTTAACTTTCATGTTTTTGGAGCACCAGAGGAGATGAGAGACAAGTGCAGGAAAACTATTTGAATAAATGACTGAAAAATTCCCAAATTTGATGGAAGACATACATATTGAGATTCAAGAAGCCTCAGAAAACTCCAAATAGGATAAAGCCAAACATGTAACAGCAAATTTGACAGAGAAGTATTTGGTTGGTATTGTCTCTTTAAATGTGTCTATTTCCAAAAACACAGGTCACACCATCCTTAGAAAATAGTAGCCTCATCACTACTTAAAGCCCTCTGTACAGATCATCTAACTTGGATTGCTTAATCTTCCGCTCAAGATTGTCAATCATGGTCAGTGTCTTGCATGCCCGAGTGTATGGAATATGATTTAATATCTCCTTTCTCACAAATAGATTTTTTCATAAAAATCATCACTGCCATCTTTCACTTATCATTAAATAGTCATTTAGCAACTAGAAATAATTTCTTAATATTTTTTCTGAACCCCCCAAAAAAGAACAAAAAAAATAAATTAAATATAAGAAAAAATGAAAAGATATCTTTGCTGAACCTTGTGTATTCTGAGCCTTGGGAATTTTGTCACTGATGGAATTTCCATTAGCTCTTCTGTCAAATTCATCTGAAAATGCCTAGAAACACAAAGACAGTTTTGATTACTACAATCCTTAGTAGATGAATGAATTTGATTCATCACACCTTTTGATCATGCATGCACAAATATTGATGAGAGAACAATCTCAAAGTATTGTTTTTATCATTTTATAGTTTTAAAGTTATGAAAATACATATATTATTGCTACAAATGAAATAATGAAAATTATTAAAGATGGGAACAAAGATATAAATACAAAAATATTCATTACAGTGCTATTTATTAAAATCAAGAAGAGCCCTAACCGGTTTGGCTCAGTGGATAGAGTGTCGGCCTGCGGACTGAAGGGTCCCAGGTTTGATTCCGGTCAAGGGCATGTGCTTGGGTTGCGGGCACATCCCCAGTAGGAGGTGTGCAGGAGGCAGCTGATCGATGTCTCTCTCTCATCAATGTTTCTAACTTTCTATCCCTCTCTCTTCTTCTCTGTAAAAAATCAATAAAAATATATTTTAAAAAATCAAGAAGAAAATAAAACAGTTTAAAATCCAATAGCGAAATGGTAAAATACACTTTAGTATATCCATGTGTCAAAATATTTAGCAGCCATTTGGAATTGCAATGTCAAAGAGCAGTTAATGGAATAGGGAAATACTCATGTTACATTATTAAATGAAAGATTAACTTTAATTATATTATAATGACACCACTTTACAAAGTACATATGTATAGAAGACTAGAATAAAATATGACTAAAATAATTTATGCATTTTGCACTGTTCAAAGTTTCTACAATGAATATGTATTTCTTTCATATTCGGTAAGAGCAAGTAAGTTGCCAGTAGTTAAAAATACAGTGTTAAGACAATCACAAGAACCCAGATACTTCAGTTTTTAATTTCTTAACTAGAAGCCTGATGCACGAAATTCGTGTAAGAGTAAGCCTTCCTTCCCCCAGCTGCCAGCACCAGCTTCCCTCTGGCACCCAGGACCCGGGCTTCCCTCAGGTTGCATGCAGGCACCAGAACCTGGGCTTCCCTCGCAGCCCCGGCTTCATCCGGAAGGTCATCTGGAAGGATGTACGGAAGGATGTCCACATGACATCCAGTCTAATTAGCATATTATGCTTTTATTATTATAGATTATACCAGAAGAGGAATGGCTAGTGGAGTAGTGCATTTTGGAGCAAGAGGCTGTATTTTAGGCTTAGTGAACCTGTGAATTCCATTTCTTTTCCAGGTAGTGACACTCCAAAATCATCACTATTTTGTAAACAAGCAACAGAGAATTTTGTTGGTAAAAAACAAAAAGTACCAAGTACCATTTTGGCTAAAAGGCCGATACAATAAAGGGATAAGGACTAAAATAGACTATAGACTGAGGGTGTCAGACTCACAGACCTCCAGGGCTCAGGCAGGTAAGCTACAAGTGTAAAGGTAGAGTGAAGTGACTCTGGAGGACTATACAGCATCTGCCATTCAGCCACAGCAAACTGTTCAGACAGAAACGCATACCCAATGTGTCAGAATGTTTGAAATTTTAGGTCTCAGTGGACATCTGAAGTATTATGTGAAATGTTGATTTTAAAATATTAGCAATTAGATTCAGAAGTTTTTAAAACTAGACCAAATAAAGCACATCTAGAGGCCATGTTCAGACCAGGGGTTGCTGTTTTGCAACCTCTG
Source organism: Plecotus auritus (assembly GCF_963455305.1). Classification (NCBI taxonomy): domain Eukaryota; kingdom Metazoa; phylum Chordata; class Mammalia; order Chiroptera; family Vespertilionidae; genus Plecotus; species Plecotus auritus. The sequence continues at coordinate 169,506,044 of NC_137771.1, read as the reverse complement.
TTACCTCTAAACATCTCAGTAAGTTTTGTTGTTGCTTTTGTGTGCAATATAACCAAAGTTTAACTGTCTTCAATAGTCTTAAGTGAAAAAAGTGTCACAGCCCTGGATAGAGAATCACTACTATTTCCAGTGGCAGTAAAGGTATCTGTAAAGACTAATCCTTCTACTGAATACTGGCAGAGGAACCGGAGCCTTTAGGAAAAGAAACAGGGTCTGGGATTGCACAGCAATAATGAAATTTGAAGGTTCAGGTCCATGTCAGAGGACTCGCTCCCCTATTCACCCATTCAAAAACACTCAGCACTTTCTCTCTAATTTAATTCATTTTATGTGTATAAATCTTAGCTCCCAAAGTAATTAGAATTTACAGGAGGGGAACTATGTGCTACATACCCATCCCATGATCCACATCACCTTGTATAATGCAGGTCATAGGGGGGTTGTTCAAAAAGCATTTATTGATTAGAAATTACTATAGTTATTCAGACCAACTAAATGGACCATATTATTTTGCTTAGGTGGTTTGGTTGTTTGAATAGAATTTAGACTAGAATTGTTTGCTTTGTAAGAACTTAAAGATAGTATTTAGATCCAGAAAAAAATTAATGACCTAAAAATTCAAATGGTCCAACAATTCATGGACATCTCCTGGGTTGCTAGCCTTGATCTGTTCATTTAATTCTTGCACTACCATGGAACTTTTCAAACATTCAATGTCATTTACTCTACTGGACTCTAAGAACTTGGAGGCAGGGATAATGGCCTCTTATTAAATGCCTCTTGTTCTCCCATAATGTAGAGTCCAGTGGCTCACCTATAGCTGATGTTCAGCAAATGTGAGCTGGTTGATGGACTCTCTATGACTTCTGGTACCAAATCTCCTATTCCAGGGGGGATGTGCTGAGTTCATTCTTACCACATCCTTCGGTTGTATTTCATCCTGACAATCTCCTGTTTATAGGACCACAACTGTGCTTTTATATTATGTACTAGAGGCCAATTGCACAAAATTAGTGCACGGGTGGGGGATCCTAGGCCGGCCTGCACCCTCTCACAATCCGGGACCCCTCGGGGGATGTCCAACTGCTAGCGGGATTGGGCCTAAACCAGCAGTCAGACATCCCTCTCGCAATCCAGGACTGCTGATCCTAACCGCTCGCCTGCCTGCCTTCCTTCCTGATCACTCCTAACCACTCACGTGCCTGCCTGATTACCCCTAACCGCTTGCCTGCCTGCCTGATTGCCCCTAACTACTCTTCCTGCCTGCCTGATGCCCCTGCACTGCTCGCATGCCTGCCTGATTGCCCCTAACTGCCTCTGCCTCGGCCCCTACCGCAACAACTTCATCTGGAAGGACATCCAGAATGACGTCCCGAAGGTTGTTTGGCTATCCAGTTTAATTAGCATATTATGCTTTTATTATTATAGATAAAAATTTCTGTGTTCATATGAAAGGAAAAAGAAGGTTAAGGGACATGTAAACTCCATTACAATATATGGGCCTTATTTGGATTCTGATTCAAACAAGCTGTAAAAACAAAACATTTATGTGACAGTTGGAAATTTGAACATTGACTTTATAATTGATGAAATAAAGGAATGATTGTCAACTTATTTTATGTGTGAAATAGTATTGTGGTGTTGTTACTTTTTTTTAAGTGAAGGGAAACCCTTCTTTGTTTAAAAAAATTATGTTTTTACTAGAGGCCCAGTGCATGAAAATTCATGCACTGGAGGGGGGTCCCTCAGCCCAGCCTGCCCCCTCTCACAGTTCAGGAGCCCTCAGAGGCAAGAGGTGACCAGGCAATCAGGGGAAATTGATGCCCCATCACACCTCTGCTGCTACCACTGCCGGCAGCGCAAGCCTTGGCCCGGCCCTAGTTACCTGTGCCTTGGACAGCCCTGGACGGGCTGGGCAGTCACCATACGAGGATTGCCTGCGCCTCAGGCATCAGCTGGGCAGCCACCATCGGAGGATTGCCTGCACCTCGGGCTGGCGCTCAGGGGACTGGGAGACTCCAGAGGCAGGCGCATGGGCAGGCCCAGCCTTGCCGCACACCTGCCACCCTGGCAGGGATGAGGGGACTGGGCGCCACCATCTTGTGGCTGTGGACACCGCCATCTTTGAGGACATGGCAGTCAATTAGCATATTCCCTCCTTATTGGCTGTGGGAGTTGCGATCTTTGAGGGTGGGGCAGTCAATTAGCATATTCCCTCCTTATTGGCTGTGGGTGCCGCCATCTTTGCAATGGCGTTAGGGTCAATTAGCATATTCCCTCTTTATTAGATAGGATTGACTTGCAAGAGATAAGTGAAACAGTGATGAGAGAGAAACATTGATTGACTGTCTCCTACATACCCCCTAACAGAGATTGAGCCTGCAACCCAGACATGTGCGCTGACTGGGAATCGAACCTGCAATCTCTCAGTGCAAGGGACAATGCTCAACGAATTCAGCCACAGCAGCCAAGGCCATAGTGTTGTTACTGTTTAAATTCCAATATCTAAAATAAATACTGACTTGTTTATGGGTAAAATGTATATCTGGATTTGCTTTAAAATAATATGGGGCCCTGGCAAAGTGGCTTAGTTGGTTGGAGTGTCCTTTCATACACCAGAAGGTTGTGGGTTGGGCACATACCTAGGTTTCAGGTTCAATTCCCAGTAGGTGTGTGTGCGATGTTTCTCACATCAATATCTCTCTGTCTTTCTCTCTGCCTCTTTCTTTCTCCCTTCCTCTCTCTCTAACAACAAAAATCAGTAAAAACATTCTCGGGTGATGATTAAAAATAAATAAATAAATAATTTTTAAAATAATATGGGAAGAAAGGCAATAAATAGAGATAGAGATAAAACATATTAGCCATAGGTTGATAATTGTGAAGATGAGTGATGGCTATAAGGGAGTTTATTACACTATTTTGTTTATGTTTCTACATGTTTGAAATTTTCCTAAATAAGAAGCTAAATTTTTTTCTATATCCCTAACTTTGCTTGAAAATTGCTATGCTACAACTAGTCTACAGTGCTCTTTTACTTTCCTGCATGGGAAATACATAAAAGAAACAACCTGTTCGACCAAGAAGACATTGGATACCGTTAGGGCTCAGTTGACAAAATAACCAGAAATGAGTGAAGCTGTACCTGAATATTCCCGTGATCACTCGGGTGCAGCAGAAAGCAAACCTCTTGTAAAACTGTTGGTTGATTGTTGCTACTAAATTTGAACACTTCCGAAATGATCAATTCAGCAAAAACAGTCTTAGGAAACCCCAAATTGCCTGTTCCTATGGCTGGAAACGCAATTGAGTTTAAGGACAAGTTCTCAGTGATTGCCAAACATTTTCTGATTATGTCTTGCATGACCTGAAAAGTACAAAGCACATCCTTATACATTTTTGCCTAGAAATGGGAGTTAGGACCAAAAAAAGAAAATTTAGCAACTTTGACTGTGATCTCTCTCTACTTCTTTTTGCTTTCAACAAAAGGCAGGCTAAGGGCAGTCAGAAGGGGAAAGAAAAAATACAGGAAAAGAAAAAGAGAATGTAAGAAACCCTTCAAAAAGATTCACATTCACTCAGCAATGAAAGAAAGAAGCAAAGCAACTACTGTTATAATCCTTCATGCTCTTCCATTCTTCATCCCCTCACCTTGCCTTTTTCACTAAAGATGTGCTATCTTCGCCTGGCCAGTATGGCTCAGTGGTTGAGTATCATCCTATGAACCAGAAGGTCATGGTTCATTCCTGGTCAAGGCACGTGCCTAGACTGCAGGCTCAATCCCCAGTAGGAGGTCGTGCAGGAGGCAGCCTATCAATGATTCTCTCTCACTAATATTTCTATCTCTCTCTCCCTCTCCGTTGCTCTCTGAAATAAATTAAAGGGGGGAAAGGAATGTGCTATTTCAATAACTCATCCCCAGCTTCAATAACTAGTCTGCAGGAGCAGTCAGCTACACTAAAAGACAGGGCCATAATGATGGAACCTGCCAAGTATGTGATGTTATTGCAGAAGAGAAACAGATAGGGTGCAATTATTGAAAAGAGAACAAAGGGGTGCCCAATTTCCTGGAGAATTTAAAACCAGACTCCACCTTTTGTGAAGATGTATCGCCATTTTTCCAGCTCGGAGCCACCACGTGAAGCACTTGGTAGCATTGCAGATTACAACCAGTGGTTTGAAGAATCGTGCCCACGTCAACAGCCATCCCTTGTCCAGCTGCGTTCAATTCCTTCTGGAGATTTGGCCCAGCTTTTGCCAAGAGGGCCTGAGAAAGGGGCCCACTATTAAGGTTGAGATCCCGAGGAATGGAGTTGACAACAACATCAGCCTAAAGACAAAACCAACAATTTGTTTCAAATTCTAACAAAAAGCATTCATCAAGGATTACTGTATTTGAGCCACTGGACTTGGCACAATGGGGACAACTAAAGATGACTCTTTTCAGAGACAAATACCACCCAAGACAATATGTTATTAGATACTTATTTAAGTTACACTCCAGGACAAAAGAGAGCTGTCAAAAAAGTGTGATCACTGAAGGAGCCAGAGGAAGTGCCATCGGTGGCCAGTGAGGACCCCTACGTGATGTGCGCCCTTTGGGAATAGTTGAAGCAGGCAGGGAGAGACGGGGAAATCATTCAGAAGGGGGAACACATGCATGGTGGGTGTGAGCTGCTGAGCTGATAGACAGCTTGTGCAGCAAAATGGTGCAAGCCAGGCTGGCAATGTTACCGTGGGGGTAGACTGCAGAGGACCTCAAGTGCCAGGCCATCTGGACTTCCCGACAGACAGTGAGAAGCTATGGAAGCGTTTCCAGCAGGACATGTGAGCAGATTAATCAGCTAGAGTAAGACACCAAGAGAAGAGAGGAGAAGGCATGTGACTAAGTCCTTTTCAAAGCTGTCCTGCATGGGTCATGGACAAGGAACACAGGGCAGGTACTGTGGCATCGCAACTCAAATATCTATTGGAGGAAAGGGAATGGAAGAAATATCTTACTATTTAGTGTTCAAAATGGACAAGAAACAGAACTCATTCCAATTACTGACTTGCGTTCAATAAAATTTCTTGTTTATGTATTTGTTTTTTTTTTAATGAGAAACAAAATCATTGTATTATTTTTTTAAATAGTGCCTGAACAAATTCCAATCATGCCTCTACCATTGGTTAGCTGTGAGAGTTGGGCAAATTACTAAGCCCCTCTAAGTCTCATTCCTTCATCTCTTTGAGAAGAATACTAATCCTGGAATCTACCTCATGGCATTGAATGAGAAAATGCAAGCCAAGCACTTAGCATATGGCCTGGCACATACTAAGTAATCATTGTTAGCAATTATTCTTGTAATTATCATCTAAGCTTGTTATATAAGGATGATGACCCACAGAATGAAAAAAAATATTTGCAAATCATAATCTGGTAAGGGACCTGTATCCCAAATACATAAAGAACTCTTAAAATTCAGTAATAAAAAGAGAACCCAATTGCCCTAGCTGGTTTGGCTCAGTGGATAGAGTGTCAACCTGTGGACTGAAGGGTCCCAGGTTCGATTCCAGTCCAGGGCACATGCCCGGGTTGCAGGCTCCATCCCCAGCAGAGGGTGTACAGGAGGCAGCCCATCAAGGATTTTCTCTCATCATTGATGTTTCTATCTCTCTCCCTCTCCCCTCCTGTCTGAAATCAATAAAAATATATTTTTTAAAAAAGATAACTCAATTTAAAAGAGGACAAAGGATCTGAGTAGATATTTCTCTGAAGAAGATAGGCAAATGGCCTTCCCTAGGAATCTCTTCCCCAGGCCTGCCCACAATCCTCAAAGGAAGGAAGGAACATCTGGCACAGCAGGGGCTTCCAGGGCTATTTCCATTACTTAGAGCTTGTGTTGAAAAGGTTGTTAAAAACATTTTTAAAAAACACACCACCCCCTTGGCAGACCTACAATAATAGTCCCCACATAATACTCAGACCACTTCCAGGTGCAGTTTGGACTTTCCTTCCCACAGTTTCTTACTGGTGCTGGGTGCTGATTGGCCCTCAGACTCAGGTCTCCAGGCTCAACCTGGTTCAGCTCCATTGACAAGATTCCTGTCTTCTGTCCCCACTCTACACTCTAATTTTCTATATCTGCTATCAGTAAATTTGATAGGAAAGTAACCTCAGATTTGCCAAAATATGACAGGAACGAAGGCCCTGAGAAAGTATAGAGAGCCTTGTAATTGTAAGCTATTATTGTGGATTTTCACATTTACTGGGAACCTGGTGATCTGAATACACTTCCAGTTCCCACACATAACTGGCCACTCCCTATCAGGAAATGCTGTGGTGAAGTAGCCCAATTTTCTAAGAAAACTTGTTTCCAGGTCAGGATGGAGAGCATGGAATTCTCTCCCTAATTCTCCCTTATCCTAATCTTCCTTTGGCAACAGACTCCCTGGAGTTGCAGCACCTACTAGGTGTTCTGTAAAAAGGGACACTCACCATAGCATTCTGCACATCTCCTTTCACCAACAGGATCCTCAGACCGCCTGGGCACAGCAGCATTTCTCTATTCCCATCATCATTTCTTGGGCCCGGCTGGACTCCTGCTGGTACACTGGGCAGGGAAGCAGTAGCAGGCTTGTTGTCTTTAAATACAGTTTTCACAGTTTCAGCAAAGGCCTCAACAGTCTTCACAGCTAAATCCACAAGGTAAACCTCTTTCAAGGTGCATCCAGCCGAGTTATACTGGAAGGTTTCCTTGATGGCCAAAACAATGGTCTCCACACACTGGGATAAGGGAAAGCCACCGTCTCCAGAACTAATGGCAGGGATGGCTATGGATTGGTACTGGAATTTCTCAGCCAAATGGAGACTTTTTTCCACGGCTTTCTTTAACTGTAACACACACCCCAGAACATCACTGCTGTCCCACTTGGGTCCTACTGCATGGATCACCTGGTGGTATGGGAGCTTTCCTGGTTTCGAGATGGTGGCATGGCCAGTTGGGATCTTACCCTTTTTCTTCACTATCCGGTCACAGTCTGCTTGGAGCTCAGGGCCAGCTGCCTTTGAAAGAGCAGCAGCCAGGCCCCCACTGAGACGGAGGTCCTCATTTGCGGCATTCACCACCACTTCAACAGGAAACCGTGTCAAGTCACCTTGCTGTACAATCAGCGAGACTCCAGGGGCCAATTCTGTCCGACAGGAGCACTTCTGCCCATCACTGCCACCTCCCTCCTTCTTTCCTTCATTCTGCAGTAGTTCCACAAAACAACCATATAACCGTACCTCACGTTTATAATACCATGGTTTATCCCGGAAGGACTGGCTGGCTCCTGGCTTATCAATACTGATGCTTTTAACACAAACTGAATCCCTGGCTTGCTTGAGGATGTTCATTCCCTCTAGGACTTCGGCCTTTGAGCCAGTTAGTAAAATGCCTTTTGGTTTGTTCCTAGAATTGAAATCTACCTGAACATTTAGCTTGTTCATCTTTATCTTTTGCAAGAATAGCTTCTTCTCTGCCTTCAAATAATCAATAACTAAGGGAGGCTTTACTTCAAGGAATCTCTCTATTTTCATGTTTTTTTCCACAAAGTCAAAAAGTAAGTTGTAGATTTCATTTACTTCTCTCACGCAGCCTGCAATAATGACCTCAGCTGTGGTTCCTGAAGTTAACTCATTGATCGTTACAGTCTTTGAGGAAGAATTATGTTTCTTAGGCAAATTGTTAGTGATGGTTTTCCATCTCTTGCTGTTAATAACTTCCCTGTCCTCAATGACTATGCGCTTATAACTTAAGGCACTGACCATTTGCTTTTCAGCTTCTAATAGGACTTCAGAAGAACAGCCGGTTAAGAAAACAGTTGTGCCCTCTAGCTCATAAACGGCAAGAATTTTCTGCGCTATCAAAAGAGACTTGGAGAGATCTGAACAGTCGACCTGTTGCAAAAACTGGAAAACCTCAGGGGGAAGCTGAATGCTTTTCTGAACCATGGTGTACATCTTTTCCTGGACTTCACACTTTGCTTTATACACATCTATAGCGAGTCCTTTAAAGCACATGTGTTGGGTGACTTTGTCATAAAAAATCTCCATCTCTGGGTACTCCCTGCGGAGACGCTCCTGTACACCGCTGTGGCACAGAAGAGAATACTTTCTTGGAGAAATGGCCACTTTCTCCTTCAGACTTTGCTCTTCTCTTTTAATTTTTTGAGTGGCGTTTTCTATTAATTCCTTGATTTGTGGCTCAATGTTTTGTACATCCTCTGATTTCCCCACTAAGGTTACAATCCCCATATCTGTATCAAACTCAATCAAAATTCTTTCATCTTCTAAGTCATTTTTCATGATGTCCCACACTGCTGGATCCACTTTAAATGGGGTAACTTTAAATCTAGACCTGATGCCGAAGAAGGCTGTGGAAGCATCTTTCTTCCAGTTCTTGATTCGTTTTCTTCCTTGATTGACTAAGGTGGCTGCAGGTCTGATGGTAACTTCACCATTGAGTGGGGACCATGTTAGCTCACAGTGAGAACGTCTCACTTCTTCATTTATCTCCTCAATCAGATGATTTTTTTTGTGTAAGAACTTCCATAAAGAAAGGTCCAAAGATTCTTTAAATGGTGCTGGAAGCTTGATCAGAGGCTTCTCCTTTCCATACAAAGCTGTGCCCAAAGAGGTATAGTATGGGAACACGGAGAGCGGCATATTATTGAGGCCAAGCTTCTTGGTCATGATGGTGTCTAACACTTAAAAGGAAATAAATAAAATAAAATAATCCCAGGGTAATATGTTTCAAATGAAAACAAACAAACAAAACTCTCCTGTCAGGGGGTGGAGGGGGAATCCTAGTGTCTATAGAACTTTGCTGTTACAACATAGTATTAAAAGGACAGCTCTACTCTAAAAGTGCTCAAATATAAATTCATATGTATTAACACTGCACAGGTATCCCTTGTGTAATGGAGTAATTACTTTCTGGCCAAGATCACTGTATGGTGAAATTATGTTATGTCAATTCTGTTTTCTGTTTTTGTGGTAACAATGATATATCAAAACCAGGTTAAGAAATAGATATGACTTTGGTCACCAGCATGGGGATACTGTTTGCGCCAGTGTAAAGAATATTCTGGTGCTTAAAGCCAACCTTGTCTAAGAATCATGCTATGTGCTGTTTCTTGTGCCTCTCACAATTTTAGGCTTCATAGATGACTTAGATTCCATTATCACTTCTAAGGGGAGGAGCATAATAATAATTATCATAGCTTACTAAGTGTCAGACACTATTCTAAGTGCTTTACATATATTTCATTAATTTTATCCTCATGAAAACCCTTTGAGATAGGGACATTATTATTATCGTCACTATTTGCTAATGATAAAACACAGGCTAGCCTTAGCCGGTTGGGCTCAGTGGATAGAGCATCAGCCTGTGGAATGAAGGGTCCCGGGTTCGATTCTGGTCAAGGGCACATGGCCTGGTTGTGAGCTCGAGCCTCAGTGTGGGGTGTGCAGGAGGCAGCCAATCAATGATTCTTTCTCATCATTGATGTTTCTATCTCTATCTCTCCCTTCCTCTCTGAAATCAATAAAAATAAAATAAAAATCTTAAAAAAACAACAACTCAGGCTAGTAAAAATTAGGTAACTCAAATAGGGTCATGTAGACTGTAAATATCTGAGCTAAGATTCAAACCAGTGTCTGTCTGGCCCCAAAGCCCACGCTCTTGCCCTTCTACCAGGGGTTCCAAACCAAGGTCATCTTCAAAGTCATCAGAGCCCAGCCCAGAGACTGATTCGGGAAGTCCTGCACCTCCCCAATCCCTGCTACAATCAGTCTCTTGCCACATATACTGAGACAGTCGCTAGGATGGTATATGGGCATGTCTGTGTGTGGATGGGAGGATACTCTTCTTCCCAAAACCCATTTTGTGGTAGTTATTAGACAGGTACAAGGAGTCTAAGAAGAAAGGGAATTAGAATGAATTCCAGTAACAACTTGGATTAAAATAGCATCCTTGTGGAAAGATGTTAAAAATAACTTCAATTGGGGAAAGAACCAAGATGGCGGCATAGGTAAACACCTATACTTGCTGCCTCTCACAACCACATGAAAATTACAACTAAAAGGCAGAACAACTACCACCCAGAACCTCGGGAAAGCTGGCTGACTGGAAGTTCTACAACTAGAGAGGTAAAGAAAGCACATTGAGACTGGTAAGAGGTGCGGAGTATGGAAAGTGCTGGCATCTGGCTGTGCTGCTCTTTTAATCAGGAGGGAGATACAAGCTCCCGTTTGCTCTGAACTCCAGTTCCAGGCGAGACTCTCGGTGACCCAACCACATACGGGGAGAAACTGGATTGTCTGGCATCGGGACAGGAACGCAAGGGCGGCTTTCTCTCAGAGGTGCTCGCAGCGATCATTGTTCCTAAATGGGGGCACAGGACGTGGAGACCCAGGGACCTCTCTAGTGCAGGGTTGACTGGCAGCCATTGCTGTTTGCTCCGCCCTGGTAATTCCCAGATACCCTGTGCCACCCAATTTACAACCCCACCCAAGCTGTGCACATTGGTTTTTGCATATGAATGGCCTGTCCTTTCTCTGCCTAAAACCTGTCAAACTTTAGCTGGGTCAGAGCCCCAGAGCTTCCAAAAGAAGGCCCATGGCCCAGCAGCAGCATCCGGCTTTGCTTCACAGCTGGGCCTCTTCTGGGCACTTCCAAATCCCATACAAAGAGGAGGAATCTGCGATGTCTCTGTAGCTCCTGCTGGGCGGCCCCAGACAGTGGCTGACCTTGTACCTCCTTGGAGATCCAAGAGCCAGTGTACCCAGTGGTCAGTGTGAGACCATACTGGATTACAGCTCTTCATATCCATAAGAGACACACTCAAAGGGTAGACTCAGTGAGCACCAAAGTCCCAGTGAAGCAAGTCCTTCCCCATAAGGGTGTCTCCTCCATAACAGATATTCCAGTGTAGACACAGCTGGTCATCACAGCCAATTGGCCTGGAGGTCAATTCCTCCCAGTGATAACAACAGCAATTAAGGCTTAACTATAAGAAGACTGTACACACAGCCCACAAAGGGGTGCACCAAGAGCGTCCACCTCAGGTGACTGGCAAGCTGAGCCACTGGGCCCTATAGGACACCTACCACACAAGCCACTCTATCAACTCAAGGAGACTTAGAAGCTACCCAGTACATAAAAACAAACACAGGGAAACAGCCAAAATGTGGAGACAAAGAAACAAGTCACAAATGAAAGAAATTGATGGAAGCAAACTACTGGATATAGAGTTCAAAATCATGGTTATAACGTTATTCAAGAATCTTCTAGAAACCTCCGAGAAATTTAGTGAGACTTTCAAGGATATGGAAAAGGACCAATCAGAAATTAAGCATACACTGACTGAAATAAAGAATAATATACAGAGATTCAACAGCAGACTAGAGGATTCCAAGAATAAAGTCAAAGATTTGAAATACAAAGAAGCAAAAAACACCCAACCAGAAAAGCAAAAAGAAAAAAGAATCCAAAAATATGAAGATAGTGTAAGGAGCCTCTGGGACAACTTCAAACATACCAACATCTGAATTATGGGGGTGCCAGAAGAAGAGAGAGAGCAAGATATTGAAAACCTATTTGAAGGAATAATAACAGAAAAATTCCCCTATCTGGTGAAAGAAATAGACTTACAAGTCCAGGAAGCGCTGAGAACCCTAAACAAGAGGAATTCAAAGAGGACCACACCAAGACACATCATAATTAAAATGCCAAGGGCAAAAGACAAAGAGATAATATTAAAAGCAGCAAGAGAAAAACAGTTAGTTACCTACAAGGGAGTACCCATACAACTGTCAGTTGATTTCTCATGCCAGAAGGGAATGGCAAGAAATATACAAAGTGATGAATAACAAGAACCTACAACCAAGATTACTCTACCCAGCAAAGCTATCATTTAGAATTGAAGGTCAAGTAAAGAGCTTCACAGATAAGAAAAAGCTAAAGGAGTTCATCACCACCAAACCAGGATTATATGAAATGCTGAAGGGTATTCTTTAAGAAGAGGAAGAAGAAGAAAAAGGTAAAGATAAAAAACAATTATGAACAACAAAGTGACAACAAAGACATATCTATCAACAAGTGAATCTAAAAAGCAAATGAATAAAAAACCTGATGAATAGAACAAACTGATGAATATAACAGAATCAGGAGCATGGAAAGGGAGCAGACTGACAATTCTCGGGGGGAAGGGGATGTGAGGGGTGCAGGAAGAGATTGGACAAAGAGCTTACCCCTATTAACGAGGTCAGTGGGGGGAGAGAGGGTTGGAGTAGGGTGGGAACCGGGTGGAGGAAAAAAGAGGAACATCTGTAATAATCTGAACAACAAAGATTTTTTTAAAATTTCAAAAAAAATAACCTCAATTGTGATGATTGGATCCTAGGCCTTGAGCCAGACATAATAAAAAAAAGCATGGCCTTCAGAGATCCACACACATAGCCTCAACTTCCCCATGTGGCCCCGTACACGCTACAAGCCTGGGCAGTACCAGAGACCGCTAACACTGACAGAGCACTAACCATGTGCCAAGCACTTTGCAGATATAATTTCATTTAATCCTCATAATGTTCCTGAGAGGTAAGTAATAGCAGGAACTCTGTTTTACACATGAGAAAACAGAGGATTTGGGTTAAGTAACTGGTCCAAGATCACAAAGCTGGTAAGCACCAAAGCCAGATCTGAACTTGGGTCTTATTTGATCCAAGAACCATCAAAGAGATCTTCAATTTTTCATCCCATTTCCTCTTCTGTTAAGAAAGCGTAACTATATCTAACCATGCAGGTTATTATGGGGATTCAGTGAGATGCTATGGCAGAAAACAGCAAAAAATCTCACGTGCAATAGGTGTTTAATAAGGGTTCCCTTCCTTACGATTTTGTGAGTCAGATTTTGGGAAATAGAACCAAATAATTTCAGAGTAAAGTGCCTAACATTCAATCTCAAATAATCTACATATAAAACAATCTGTTCTTAATCCATCTTTATCTACAATTTGCCTCATTATTGGTAAACCACCATAATTGGTGAAATATCCCACAAGAAAAATTCATGTCATAGGTGAACAGTAAACTGGGGAAAAGTGGAAAACTTAAAAGCATTGATTATGGGCCCAGACTGCCAAGGTTCAAATCCTGCCTCTGTCACTCACTAGCTGTGTAACCTCGGTCAAGTGATTTGAGCTTTCTGTACCTCAGTTTCTTCATTTGTAAAATAAGGATTACAATAATAGCAATGCCTGTAAAGCAATGTCTATAAATCCACTTTGTAGCACTCTGAGAGCTCTGCAAATGTCCAGAGTGAGAAAGGGAAAGTCAGTGTATCTCAGACCCTGGAATGAGCGAGGTTAGGGAGGCGGCGTGACCAACATAGTCAGATGATTCAAAGATGTCAAATGAAATGGAACCTTTGAGAGGATCCTACTGTTCACAGGTGTAGCGCGGGTATAAAATAAACCTCAACAGACTTGGGAAGAAGGCAGCTTGCGGGACTGAGGGGAGGGAGAGGTTGTGAGTGAATGAGGGGGTGTGCGGACAAGTCTGTTGTGTGTGAGTAAGTGAGGAACAGTCAGATACTGCAGGGGTATCAGGAGCTAGCAGACCAGGCTCTCTTGGACAGGGAGCCCCTGGCATTCCCCATGCTGCCGGGCTCAGGCATGGAACTCATGCCATCTTGAAGGGGAGAGTGGCCTCCTCTAGGAATTCAACATCACCAACACCCAGATTGGCCTTGGACACTGCCTGGGACCCTACAGCCACACCAGCCAAAGTCCTGCTGCCCCGCCCACAGACCGGCGACCCTAGGACATCCACCTCCAAGGGCGCAGGGTTCCCTCAGCAAAAACTCAGACTTGCCTCTCCCTGATTGCCGGCCCATAGACACTGTGGTCACCCTGCTCCAGGGTGTGGGTTCCCCCAGACTGCCACCCAAGCAGGCGGCCCCAGGGTGCCTCTGTGAACCTCTGCTGGGTGTGCACATACCAAACTAAGGGCACACGGCTCCTGGAACAGAAACTGGCACCTCCCTCTCCCTGGCTGCAGACCTCAGGACACCGCGGTCATGCTGCTCCAGCATGCGGGGCCCCTCTATGAGCTGCCACTGGGCACATGCCTCTCCAACCAAGGACACATGGTTCCCTCAGCAGGATCCATGACTTCCTCCTCCTGGCTGCCTGCTTCTGGACACTCCGATGAGTTACTGAGGACTCGCCACACTGTTCCAGCCACAGGCTATGAGACTCCCACATCCCCAGCTGCTGGCTCCTGGACCCCCTCATTACTCGCAGAGGGAAATCACCTTGGCCAGAGTCCCACTGCCTCTACCACAGAGTATGGGACAGCTGCCCCCCACTGTCATGGGTTCTGGAACCCTTGTAGTGAGTTGCAGAGTGATGCTACCCTAGTAAGAGTCACACAAAACCAGCCAAAGTCACAGTACCTTCTCCTCAGGCCCTGTGACCCCTTCCTCCCACGCTGTGGACTCCGGGAACTCACAATGAACACATACCAGTGAGACCTCAGGCAACCCTTTTCACAAGAGCCGGAACCATGATCACATCCACAACAGCTTGCACAATGAAGCTGGGGGGTGAGTCACATTGCTAGACAATCCATGATGAGACTTCATCCAAGAATCAGAAACTAACATTCAAGACCCAAGTACATCAGAAACCCAAATAGCTCAAGTAGGGGGCTCCACTAAATCACCAGGCCCAGGGGATCTGAGAGTCTGCATCACTGGGTCCCAAAAATCATCAACTACATAGCACCACCCCCAAAAGAACCTGCATAGCAAAGCAGTTAGATCTAAGACATAGAAACAACTAAAACCTTACGGCAACAAATGGGGAGACAAAAAAACAATCTCCAAAGGAAAGAAAAAGAGGAATCACCAGAGAAGGAATTAAATGAAGTGGAGACAAGTAACTTGACAGAGAAAGAATTCAGAGTAATGGTTATAAGGATGCTTAAACGTCTGGATGACAAATACACACAACTCCATGAGAATTGTAAGGAGCTGAATGAGAATGTCACCAACATGAAAAGAAATCAAGAGGAAATGAAGAATGACATAGCTGCAATAAAGAACACAATGGAAGGCTTCAACAGTAGACTAGAAGAAGTTGAGGACCACATCAGCAAGTTAGAAGATGAGGTAGAAAAAAACACACACAAACACAGTAGCAACTGGAAAGAAAACTTAAAAAGCAGGAGAGCCTAAGGGAGCTTTCAGACTACATGAAACGAAACAGTATCCGCATAATAGGGGTGCCACAATAAGAGGAAGCGGAGGAAGGAATAGAAAACCTGTCTGAAGAAATAATGACAGAAAACACCCTGATGTTGGGAAGAAAAAAGCCACACAAGTCCAAGAAGCACATAGAGTTCCAAAGAAGATGAACCCCAAAAGACCGACACCAAGACGCATCATAATTAAATGGGCAAACATCAACAACAAAGTAAGAATCCTAAAGGCTGCCAGAGAGAAACAGAAAGTTACCTACAAGGGATCTCCCATTAGAATATCAACTTATTTCTCAACAGAAACACATCAGGCCAGAAGGGAATGGAATGAAATATACAAGCAAAGCAAGGGACTGAATCCAAGAATACTATATCCAACAAGGCTATCAATAAAAATTGAAGGTAAAATCAGGAGCTTCACAGACTAAAAAGGGCTAAGGGACTTTATTACAACCAAGCCAGGAATGCAAGAAATGCTAAAGGGACTGCTATAAAAAGAAGAAATAGAAAGGGTAGAAGGAGCACAGGCATAAAAAATAAAAATGGCAACTAACAATTACCTATCAATAACAACCTTAAATGTAAATGGATTAAATGCTCCAATCAAAAGACACAGGGTAGCTGAATGGATAAGAAAACATGACCCATCTATTTTCTGTTTACAAGAGACCCACCTCAGAGCCAAAGACTCACACAGACTGATAGTGAAGGACCGGAAAAAAAAAAATTTCAGGCAAATGGAAAAAAGAAAAAAGCTGGGGCAGGAATACTTATATCTGACAAAACAGACCTCAAAGTGAAGGCCATAACAAGAGATAAGGAGGGCCACTCCATAATACTAAAGGGAGCAATTCAACAAGAGGACATACGTAACACTGGTAAACATATATGCACCCAATACATGAGCACACAAATATATATAAAAAAAATTCTGGAAAATATCAAGGGAGAGATTGACAACAATACAATCATAGTAGGGGACTTTAATACCCCATTGACACCACTGGATAAATCCTCTAAACAAAAAATCAGCAAAAAAACAGAAATCCTAAATGACTACTAGATCAGATGGACTTAATTGACATCTTCAGAACATTTCACCCCAATGTTACAGAATATACTTTCTTCTCAAGTGCACATGGGACATTTTCAAAGATAGACCACATATTAGGACACAGGAAAAGTCTCTTCAAATTCAAGAAAATAGAAATCATATCAAGCATCTTCTCAGATCACAATGGCATAAAATTAGAAATCAATTACAATAAAAAAAATGAAAAAAATCAAACACTTGGAGGCTAAATAGCATGCTATTAAACAATGACTGGGTCACCAAAGAGATCAAAGAAGAAATAAAAAGCATCCCAGAAACAAATGACAATGAAAAAAACAACAATCCAAAATCTATGTGACACAGTGAAAGCAGTTCTGAGAGGGATGTTCGTAGCGCTACAGGCCTACCTCAAAAAACAAGAAAAAAAATGGTAATAAATTATCTAACTCTGTCACTTAAAGAATTAGAAAGAGAGCCATGATAGAAAGAGCGCAACAAGAAAGGCCCAGAGTAAACAGAAGGAAGGAAATAATAAAGATCAGAGCACAAATAAACAAAGACAAAAAATAAAAAATAAAAAAGATTAATGAAACCAAGAGCTGGTTCTTGGAAAGGATAAACAAGATTGATGAACATCTAGCTAGGCTCACCAAGAAACAAAGAGAGAAGACACAAATAAACAAAATCAGAAATGAAAGAGGTGAAGTAACAATATAACAGACATATAAAGGATTGTAAAAAATACTACGAACAACTCAACTCAACAAACTGGACAACCTCGATGAAATGGATGGACATATTCCTAGAAAAATACAAGCTTCCAAAACTCAATCAGAAAGAATAAAAAAACCTGAATAGGCAGATAACTAATAATGAAATCGAAATAGTAATCAAAAAACCTGCAGCAAACAAAAGTCCTGGAAAGGATGGCTTCACAGGGCAGTTTTATCAAACATTCAAACAAGAGCTAAGACCTATCCTCCTCAGACTATTCTAAAAAATTCAAGAGGAAGGCACACTTCCAAGCTCTTTCCACGAAGCCAGCATTAACCTAATCCCAAAACCAGTAAAGACACTACAAAGAAAGACAATTACAGGCCAATATACCTGATGAACATAGATGTTAAAATCCTCAACAAAATTCTAGTAAATCAGATCCAGCAAGATCATACACTATGACTACGTGGGATTTATTCCAGGGATACAAGGCTGGTACAATATCCGCAAATCAATAAAAGTGATATATCACATAAACAAATTGAGAGATAAAAATCACATAGTCATATCAACTGATGCTGAAAAAGCATTTGACAAAATCTAACACCCTTTCTTAATAAAACCCCTCAGCAAAGTGGGAATAGAGGGATCATACCTCAACATAAGCCTTATATGACAAACCTACAGCCAACGTCATACTCAATGGGCAAAAACTAAAACCATTTCCCCTAAGAACAGGAACAAGACAGGGATGCCCACTCTCACCATTCCTGTTTGACATAGTACTGGAAGTGCTAGCCATAGCGATCAGACAAGAAGAAGAAATAAAAGGCACCCAAATTGGAAAAGAAGAAGTAAAGTTGTCATTATTCACAGATAACATATTGTACATCAAAAACCCTAAACACTCTATCAAAAAACTACTAGACTTAATAAATGAATTCAGCAATGTAGCAGGATACAAAATTAACACCCAGAAATCTATGGCTTTTTTATACACCAATAATGAACTCACAGAAAGAGAAACTAAAATAAAACAATCCCATTTACCATTGCAACAAAAAAAAAATTAAGATACCTAGGAATAAATTTAACCAAGAAGGTAAAGGACCTGTATTCAGAAATTACAGGACGCTGAAAAAAAGAGATAGAGGAAGACATAAACAAATGGAAGAATATACCATGTTAATGGATTGGTAGAATCAACATCATTAAAATGTCCATACTACCCAAAGCAATCTATAGATTCAATGCAATCCCCATTAAAATACCAACCTCATACTTCAAAGACTTAGAACAAACTCTCAAAAATTCATCCGGAATAAAAAAAGACCCCAAATAGCTGCAGCAATCTTGAGAAAGAAGAACAATATTGGAGGGATCAGAATACCAGATATCAAGCTATCTTACAAAGCCACTGTTCTCAAAACTGCCTGGTACTGGCACAAGAACAGACATATAGACCAATGGATAAGAACAGAGAACCTAGAAATAGACCCAAGCCATTATGTTCAATTAATATTTGACAAAGAAGGCAAGAGCATACAACAGAGTCAAGACAGTCGCTTCAATAAATGATGTTGTGAAAATTGGACAGATACATGCAAAAAAAAATGAAACTAGTCCACCAACTTACACCATACACAAAAATAAACTCAAAATGAATAAAGGACTTAAACGTAAGATGGGAAACCATGAAAATCTTAGAAGAAGCCATAGGCAGCAAAATAGCAGACATATGCCGAAGCAATTTCTTCACCGATACTGCTCCTAGGGCAGTGGAAACTAAAGAGAAAATAAACTAATGGGACCACATCAAAATAAAAAGCTTCTGCACAGAAAGAAAACCATCAATAAAACAACAGGAAAGCCCAATGCATAGGAGAACATATTTGCCAATATTATTTCCAATAAGGGTTTAAAATTTATAGGGAACTCATACAACTTAACAAAAGGAAGATAAACAATCCAATCAAAAAATGGGCAAAGGACCTAAATAGACACTCTTTGAAAGAGGACATACAAAAGACCCAGAGACATATGAAAACATGCTCAAAGTCACTAATCATCCCAGAGATACAAATCAAAACTACTACGAGGTACCATCTCACACCTGTCAGAATGGCTATCATTAACAAATCAACAAACGACAAGTGCTGGCGAGGATGCCGAGAAAAAGGAACCCTCTTGCATTGCTGGTGGGAATGCAGACTGGTGCAGCCACTGTGGAAAACAATATGGCGTTTCCCCAAAAAATTAAAAATGGAACTTCCATTTGGCCCAGTAATCCCACTTCCAGGAATATATCCCAAGAAAAATGAAACACCAATCACAAAGGATATATGCACCCCTATGTTCATAGCAGCACAATTTACAGTAGCTAAGATTTGGAAACAGCCTAAGTACCCATCAGCAGACTAGTGCAGTGATCGGCAAACTCATTAGTCAACAGAGCCAAATATCAACAGTACAACAATAGAAATTTCTTTTGAGAGCCAAATTTTTTAAACTTAAACTTCTTCTAACGCCACTTCTTCAAAATAAATTCGCCCAGGTCGTGGTATTTTGTGGAAGAGCCACACTCAAGGGGTCAAAGAGCCGCATGTGGCTCTCGAGCCGCAGTTTGCCGACCACTGGATTAGTGGATTAGAAAATTGTGGTACATCTACACAATGGAATACTACGTTGTTTTTTTAAAAAAAGGGGGGGGGGGATTCTTACCATTTGCAACAGGATGGATGGAACTGGAGAGCATTATGCCAAGCAAAATAAGCAAGTTAGAGCAAGATAAATATCACATGATCTCACTCATTTGTGGAATATAATGAACACCACAAACTGATAAACAAAAATAGATACAGAGATAGGGAAGCATCAAAGAGACGGTCAAACCTCAGTGGGAAGGTGCAGGAGAGGGGCAGGTAAGAGATCAACCAAAGCACTTGTATGCATGCATATAAGCATAACCAATTGACACAGACACTAGCGGGGTGAGGGCATGTGCTGGGGGGTGGGGTGGGTGGGGGGAGGTCAATGGGGAAAAACGGAGACATATGTAATACTATATGTAATACTTTAAACAATAAAAATTTTTAAAAATAAAATAAGCTTCAATTAAATACTACCTATTATTAGTGGTACACAACTAGGCATTCTGAGGACACACCCAACTGCCCCATGCCCTCAAGATGTTCAAAAGCCCCAAAGTTGTCAACTCCCACCATTGGTTGGGAGCTAAGTTCTAGGGTAGACAGCTTTATGTAGCTCTCTATCTTTGCCCAAGGAACACTAGGTCTTTCATTCTATTTTAAGCTAAACCATACCTTCACCCCATTTTCTCCAACTTATAAAAGCTGAAGGGGGGTTCTTCCAAGCACCCCATGAAGCAATTTATCTTAAGTGGGTGGCATATCACATGATTCTATCTCATGCTCCCCCATTTAATCCCAAACACGTTTCTTCTTTCCCAAAGAAGTCAGGTTCCCGGGTTCCTCAGCCTTGATCTCTGAACATGAATGGAATCTCCAAGCCGACTTTGCAAGTGTCTCAGAGAACTGGCAATTTATGTCTACAAAACCCTCAGGAGTGCTTCCCTGAGGTTCAGGTGGACATGGTTTTCACAGGGTCACTGCACCCACTGATCATGCGAAATCGCCCCTATTAACTTCTGAATGATGACCCTGACAGGTGAAAAGGGAACTAGTGATACTTCCTAGGATCATACGCATTTCTGAGTATTTCTTTATCTAAACTTGTTGAAATTAACATGAGAATTTCTGCCAAGTGTAAAGCTAAAAAGCAGATAACCTCTTTTTTTAATACAGTACTTCCAGGATTCTAAGAATTATATTATTTTTCAGTTATCATAGGTAGAGACTTATAAGAAAAACTTTATATCTTTCAACAATGTGACATTACTTCTTTAATGTTTGAATATTGGACACATTAAGTGTCATATCCCAGATGAACAGGATTCCTAATTGGATTACCAAGGAAATATAAGAATAAAAATAAAATACATCAGAATTAAACTGATAACTATAATAATAA
Organism: Plecotus auritus; assembly: GCF_963455305.1. Classification (NCBI taxonomy): domain Eukaryota; kingdom Metazoa; phylum Chordata; class Mammalia; order Chiroptera; family Vespertilionidae; genus Plecotus; species Plecotus auritus. The sequence goes on along the minus strand of NC_137771.1, from coordinate 169,484,936 downwards.
GATCTGCTAACATATTTAAATTATTCCAGATAAGGTGTACAAAATCAGGCTAATAGACATTACCTTTTCTGTCAAAAAATTCTACCAGAGCTGAACTCTCTTCAGGAAAACATTCAATACTGACAACTCTTCCCCCTCCATTTTCAGGATTTTCAAATAAACATTTCAAATTATAGGAGTCAACACCAGGCGGCAGGTTTTCAACCCTGATTGTTTTTGTCGCTTCCAGAAGTCTTGGAGAAAGCTGAAGTCGTGCCACTGAATGGTGCATGGCACAATCTTCAACAAATTTCATGGCATCTGCAAACCAAAATTAATCAATCAGAAAATTATATCTTTATATTATACCAAAAAATGTCTGAATTAATAGAGATAAAGAGGGGAGCTAAGCACTCAATTTTTAGGTGCAAGATTTTATTTCCTAAATGCGAATTTACTTGCCTAAAATTCCCAGTCTCTGAACAATGATGCATCTATGAATGTCTTACCACAGAGTTGTGTCCCTACCTCCGCTCACAGCCCACTCCAACCCTCCTTGATATAACCACCTGGATACTCTCTACTGTTCAAATCTCCTTACTTCACCCCTTTCTCAAGTCTTCTCCCCACTACCTGTAAGCATGAGTTCACACTCCTGAGCTAGGTAAAATATGTCCTTTGCTATTTGACTCCAAACTAATTTCTAAATATCACCTTTGGTTATTCCATGCCATTCATTTTATTTTCATACTGCCACAGAAATTAGTCATTATTTAGAAAACCATTCTCCTTTGACTTTGTTTATATGGTTTCCTGTGCTTGAAATGCCCTCCTCCAATTTTTTACCTTGGTCCTATTCCTCCTTCAGGATTTGACACAATTATCTCTTTCAAATAAATAAATATTGATGCTCGGCCCACATTGTGTCACGCACAGTGCTAGGAGCTGGGGAGAGAGAGTGAGGAATATAACATGTTCTTGGAACATTCACCTTCCAGGAGGTAGGAAATCTTGAAAACAAGCAAGTGGTCTATTGTAGTATCACATGAGGCCAGAAAACTAATATTGGCACTCAGACAAGGATTCCAAAGTAGTCACCAATCTGAGTTTTGAAGGATGAAGAAGAGTTTACCAGATAGATAAGGGAGGAAGCATTTCAGGAAGAGGGAACAGCAGTGGCATGGAACATAGTATGTTTGGGACCTGATAGCCCGGTACTGCTGGCATCTAAGCTTCATAGAAGGACGTAGGCAGGGCAAAGCCACGCTGCCTTGTTTGGGTCCCCTTTCCTCCCATTCCCCACAGCCTGCTGTTCACAGCCAAGGGAGGCAACTTCTCCTCCTGATCTTCACTGTTCATTAATGTATTGGTTTCCACCCTGCCCCATAGGAGTTCCTCAGAAGCAGGGACCAGGAATTACTCATCTCGGCAACAGCAAAATCTCCTATTAATACTACAGCACCTAGACATGTGCACATAGTAGGCATTCAAAATTTTTCCTCAATAAACAAAAGCAAGTCCATTTAGTTCTACCTTTATGACAAATAATAAAAAATTTGAAATCAGAATAGCTCCCTTATTGAGTCCTTATCATGTCCTTACCAGGAACTATGTTAAGAGCTTTTCAAACATTATTTCTTTAATTCTCACAGAAACTGAATAAGGTAGGTATTATTATCCCCATTTTATAGGTGAAGAAAGCAAAGCACACAGAGGATAGTAACTCGGCCAACCTCAGATAATTACTTAAATGTTAAAGCTGGAATTTTTACTTCATGACCTTGCTCTTCCTTTTTTTATCCTCACCTGAGATATGTTTTTGTTGATTTGAGAGAGAAAGGAAGGCAGAGAGTGAGAGAAACATCAATGTGAGAGAAAAACATCAACTTCGAACCCACCTTTTGGTGCATGGGATAACATTCTAACCAACGGAGCCACCTGGCCAGGGCATGACCTGTGCTCTTAATGAACCATTCCACTGCCACAGCTATGGGATTGTGAGGACTTGGAACTGGAAAATGTCCCCATTTTTCTGGAGATGGCTCTTCCAACTCACAGACTCCTCCCACAGACCTCAAACAGCACTCATTTTCTGCATCACATGCACTTACTCTCCCTGCATATGTGGATGACCATGAAAACACTGAGGAGATATATGGTAAAGGGGATAAGAGTACAGGCTGGATAGAGGTATGCTGCCAGGGTTCAAATCCAGTTCTTCATTTATTAGCATCACTGCACCTCTGTCTCCTCAGGTGTAAAATGAGAAATAATAATAATCATCTCAAAAAGTTGTTGAAAGGAACAAATCAATTAATTAATGTTAAGAGCTTAGCATAGTCCCTGACTTACAGTAACAGCATTTGAGTATTTGCTAGTATTATAATTATTACTTCAAGTCCAGTTTGGTGACACAGATCAATATTTACTTCTCTCAATGAGGTAACACGTGCAAACACTGACTCCTATGTTCAGAATCACTTTAAGATCTTTGGACTTCATTTAGATTTTCATTTGTTTGTGTCCTCTCTCTCTCTCTCTCTCTCTCTCTCTCTCTCTCTCTCTCTCACACACACACACACACACACACACACACACACACACACAAACAAACAAAACTCATACAATAAATTTAATTTATTAAACATGCCATAATTTGGATTCACAACAAAATTGCTTCTCTTTCAAATAAAAAAGGATCTATATTAACTTAAAGTCCTCTATTACCAGCTTCTAGCAAGAGTCAAACTTTCCAAGGCATTCCATTAGTTGGATGTCCCAAATCCCAAAGTGCTGTGCAAAAAAGACAGAAAAGAAGGGTCACTTCATCTTACCTATGTATTTTCGAAAGGTAACTACACCAACATCGAAATCTCGTATTACTTCCACTTGAAAATCATCACTGGACAGGCCACTTATGTTCTCCACCAACAAGGTTAGCATCATGTCAGTCACATTTGCTTTGAGATTTTCAAATGCAACCAAAGAGGGAATATTTTCACATTGCTTTGGGACATCTTCCATTTTTTCTGATCTTCTGTTGAGAGACATTTGTGTATCTTCTGATGCATCTGATTTTAGGGATACAAAAGAGGTCACGATGTTATATTTATCTACCAGGATTTTAGCAAAGTAAATTACCATAAGACACTGTCTTCTTTCCTTCCCAACCTCTTAGCTAAATCAAATAAAAACAGATCTTAGAAGGCTTTTAACTTAAATGAATTATGATGATGATGTTCAATTTTATTACACCTTTTCCTGCTGACATATACTTCTATTCCAGCACCATAGTATAATTATTGAACTCAGTTTCTCAAAGGCAAGACACATGTTTATGCATCCTGGGATTGCTAGCACAGGGTATACACTTGAGGCTCAGTAAGTGTTTTTTGAATTGGAGATTTAGTGCTTGGACCACTGGAGGAAAGCAAGAATATCTGATGATGCTGAACATGAGCACGATCTAACACTTTATGCTCTGAAAAGCAGTACTTCCAATCACTGAAGAGAAAAATAGATGCTTGCACTGAATGACTGCGGGATACACAGAGAAAGCAAAATGGCTTAGAGGGCTATATGTGTACATCAAACTCAGTGAATAGCAATCACTCCAGCCAGCTTGTTCCTCCCCATTGTTGACCATACGTGAGTTATACATATACATAAAGTCAGTCTCACTCTATGCTTAATCCAGTGCAGTGAAGCATGATGGGTATAATAGGATCTTTAGACATTCTTTGTGCAACTATTCAGTTGGAGCCCTTGTTATGTTGAAGGTACTGGATATGTGGAGAGGGTCTGTAAAAAGCATTAGATAAGAAACTTATTTTTCTAATGGAGGTATTCAAGAAAAATGAGAAGAGAAACTGATATTTGTAAATGTTTATTATGGCAGAGTAAAATGTCATGTGCTTATCAAATCCATTTCGTTGTCTTTCTGGGAAATATTGCCCAGACTTCCTACAGTTAAATTCCTATAGTAGAGTTCGTGTGGCTAATGGAATATGGAAAGAAGGGGTGAATTCCACTTCCAAGCATGACCAATACGTGTCTCCTTCATATGGATCTCCATTCTCTCTTGCAGTGACCTTGGAGGCCATGTATCAAGGAGCCCTGGATTCCCAAATGACTGCATAAAGCAGTCTAGACTCCAGCCACCACCCTAGCTGCCAACTACACTGCACTGTGACCTGGGGAGTTGTTACAGCAGTTAGATCACGCCAAGAAACACACACACACACACACACACACTGTTACAGCAGTTAGATCACGCCAAGAAACACACACACACACACACACATTGTTACAGCAGTTAGATCAGGCCAAGAAACACATACACACACACACACTGTTACAGCAGTTAGATCACGCCAAGAAACACACACACACACACACACACACACACATTGTTACAGCAGTTAGATCACACCAAGAAACACACACACACACACACACACACACTGTTACAGCAGTTAGATCACGCCAAGAAACACACACACACACACACACACACACACAGTTACAACAGTTAGATCACGCCAAGAAACACACACACACACACACACACACACTGTTACAGCAGTTAGATCACGCCAAGAAACACACACACACACACACACACACACACACACTGTTACAGCAGTTAGATCACGCCAAGAAACACATACACACACACACACACACACAAACACTCATGCCAAATAAGAAATAGCTAGAGGATTCAATAGGAACATAAACTAGCATGCAATGAGACAGGTATGACAAACCAGAATGAGTACTGGCTGGGGGTAAGGCTCTATGAGTTCAACCCATGACTCCAACCACTCTTTAGCCATGTGACCTTGGGCACATCACTTAATTGAAAAATGAGAGTATTGCTCTAGCCGGTTTGGCTCAGTGGATAGAGCGGTGGCCTGTGGACTGAAAGGTCCCAGGTTCGATTCTGGTCAAGGGCATGTGCCTGGGTTGCAGGCACATTCCTAGTAGGGGGTGTGCAGGAGGCAGCTGATCGATGTTTCTCTCTACCCCTCTCCCTTCCTCTCTGTAAAAAATCAATAAAATATTTTTTAAAAATAAAAAATGAGAGTATTGGGCAGAGTGTATGATGAGAGCCTTGCTAAGCAATATAGTTTTATCAACCCACTATTAGAAGCTTCATCATAAGAGAGGCATTGCCATATAAAGAGCACCAACAATTAAGTCAGGATTCCAGAAAAGAGAGATAAAGGGATGGCTGGCTTGGAAAGGCTTTAGAGAAGAGGAGGAATCTGAGTAGATCTTGAAGGGTCTATTGAATTTAGGCAGAGAAAAGTGGGGTAGAGGGTACTGTGAGCAACAGAATACAGGCAGAGTATCGTGTTGTGCCAAACTATTTAGGAAATGGTGATCTGACCAATAAAGCTCAAGGAGCTCTCATGTACAGCGATGTAAGAAATGAGGCCAGAAAAGTCATCTTCATCCAGAATGTGGTCTGGACTTTATCTTGCAGTTGGTGGTAAGGGAGCCAGGGAAGGTTTCTGTGAAAAAGATGACCAGATATCCAGCAATACACAGGACTGGTCAGATTTAAGGAGAAGGACATCAGGTACAGGGAGACCAAGCAGGGTATTCCTGCCATGCTGGATTTGTAAAGTAATAATGGGGGCCTGGGCTGAGGGAGGAATGAATGAGTCCAACATATGTGAAAGCTTAAAGAAAAGACAAATTCCTAGTCGGTGATGGGCAAACTGGTTATGCACTTGAAGAGAAATAAAAAGGACAGAAGAGGGCACTGGTTTGGAGGCAGATGACACACGTGGCTTCAGACACGTTGGTGCTAACATATTTTCCAACAGAAAGGTCAAACACAGCTCTGGGATTTAGAAGAGGGTCCAGGCTTGAAATATAGACTTGGAATAAACAGAATTTGCTGACCACAAGTGAGCAGCATTTCTCTGCTCTTGTTCGTCTCTCTTCTCCTAGTTCTTCCACTTGCTGGTTTCCACCTTTGAGGCCCAACCCAGCTCAGCTTGGCCTGAAACAGGACACTGGTTCAGTGCTCATATCCCCTGATGTCGGTGTGTGCTTTTCCCTGCTCTGTCATTGCCTGTCAATCTTTAACTTGAAGCTATGGGTTTCAGGCATGCCTAGTGCCTTCATGGTGCTATGTCCTCTGCTCTCCTCCTCCCTTAGATATGGGACCTACTAGGTAACCACCCTCCACCCTCAGCACCATTCCAATGAAATTCTAGAGCTCTGACAATGGCCCCATGCTCTCATCTTAGTGCCATTTTCAAAAATAAAAAGTTGCAAAAATCTAAACATGTTCTCAAGACAATTTCTACTTTAAAAGAAAATATTCCACATTTTTTGGAATTTTCTTTTCCCTAAGATCTGGATATGTATCACTTTATCTCTCTTGCTCAGCCATTCAACACATTTCACCATTTCCTCCCCCTTATAACACCATGCTTAGCCCAGAAAACCAGTTGCTTCTTTAGTAATGTCAGGTGCTACAGGCTAACACCAGACACTAGTAAAGCAACAGACTCCACAATAGTCACTAGGTGTCAGGCTCTATCTTACAGCAGATGGGACAAGAAGGCTGCTGCTGCTCTGGAGGGTTGCACCCCATCCTGCACCCAGCATCAGAAGCTTTCATCCACGGAGGACCCACACCTTCCTGTAGTGGCTCCTGAGGACAGCACTTTCCACACCCAGTGCTCAGAAACTGACTTAGCCACACACAGCACCCACTGATACGTCATGTACTTGCTTCTGGAGAGCAGCTTGGGCACAAGTGGGCTCTAAAGATCACTTCATCACCTTCCTCCAGGCACCTCTTAGCCCTCCCCTCAATTGCAAGGTGTCTCCCAGTCCCCACAGAGAGAGCTGTTTCCATCCTCCTGACCTGAGCCCTTGGAGCTCAAGTGACTCCCCCAGTGTTGACCCTCTGAACAGCCTTCTGAGAGTATAAAGAGGATGCAGCCCAAGGCATCGCCAAGCTGAGAAAAACCTGCCTGGTGAAATAAAGAAGATAAGCATGATATCTGCAAGGGCCATCTTTAATCAAAGCAAAACTGCCCCGTGAAGGCCAGTCATCTCAATTGAGACCTTACCTGGTTCTCTGGCATGTTCTCTGGTCTTGGATTCCTGAAATTCAATCAATAAAGTAGCATTAATAAATTGGCAATAATGTAAATTTCTTTACATTAAGAAAATGTGCCTGAGACCAACCTAGAGATATAGGATCAACAAACACAATAGTGAAAACTCCAGCAATAATGCTTTTGAATGAACCCCATATGTGGTGGCACAGTTACTCAGAACAAAAATCACTGGCAAAAATTAGTCACAAGTAACAGAAACCCCAGTGAATACCAAGTGCCTGGGGCATGGGGTAAGATCTACAGCTTCTCCCCATTTAACATTTGTTGAGTCTTTCCTGTGAACACTGTACCATTTGCTTTACACAGGTTGTCTCATCCAACCCTCACAACAATCCTACAAACCAACAAGGTAGATTCTATTACTATACCATTTTAGGAAATACTTAGTACATGCAGTATGGATTGCTATCTCCTCAAAAGAATGTAAAAGTAAAACAAATACATCAAGTTCCAGGTTAAGAGCAACCCAAAATTTTATGTCTCAAACCTCCCTTATTATAACCCCTAAATCTTGACTTTTCCCAAAGTGTCTAAAATCAAACAAAAAGTGCCTCCTCCTTCATTATTCCATACCTATCCCACCACATCTGTAAGTTGCATTTCTCACTGCAGTTTGATTTATATTTTTTGTTCCACTAGGTGTTCCTCCTTGTGCTTCCCATCCCACACACCTTGAGAGAACAGCCTACTTCCTGGGTACTCACTCCTTTACTTACATTTTCTGGAATTTTCTCCTTAGAGGCATCATGGACTTCATTTGGGGCTGGAGGCAACTTGACTGTTAACTTAAATGTTCCTTTTCCTGGCCATGCTAACTCGTGGTTCTCTCTCTCCAGAACATTCTGCCGAACTGAAATATCAACAAAAGGAGAAGGAGAAGGAGAACCATCAAGCAGTCTTTATTCACAAAATTATTCTATATTTCTAAAGCGTTTGTCATTATCAATCAACTACTGAGTCAATTCTCCAAGAGAGACCTTATGTGGTAAAAAAAAAAAAAAAAAATAGGAAAAGTTTAGCCAGCAGACATGGATTTGAATTATATCTTTAAAGTTATTTTTAACCTAAGTATTCCCAAAGCCTCAGTCTTCTTGTATAATAAGCAATTAATAAAAATTGTATTATATGGATGGTGAATTTGCGAGAAACCAAGATGGCGGCATAGGTAAGCACCTAAACTGCTGCCTCGCAAAACGATTTCAAAACTACAACTAAAAGACAGAACGGACACCATCCAGAACCACAGGAAAGCTAGCTGAGTGAAAATTCTACAACTAGAAGGAAAGAGAAAAGCTCACAGAGAATTGGAGGTACAGCAAAGGGGCCTTGTGCGTGCAGAGAGGAAGGGCGGCTGAGAGCCTGGCTGACTTTCTCTGGCAGGAGGAGGAAGGAAGTCCCCGATGACTGCACCGAACCCCAGTTCCGGGCCAAACCCCATGGTCCCAGGCTCATACAGGGGAAGTCTGGACTGTCAGGTAGAGAGAAAGGCACCTGGAGACTCGGAGACCCGGGGGAGACCTGGGGGACCCCCAGCAGGCAGGGGTCTGGAGGTGCGCACGCCAGTGCGCACAAAGACTGCGGAGGTTGCCACAGGCTTTCCCTAGCAGAAGGGAGTCAGAAGCTCCTGACTGCACTGAACCCCAGTTCTGACTGCATTGAACCCCGGTTCCAGGCGAGCCCCTGGGGAACCACGCTCTTATGGGGGCGGGGGGGAGTCTGGACTCTCAGAAGGAGGCTTGGTAGCCGGGGAAGGCAGAGGTCTGGAGGTGCGTGCGCCAGTGCACACAGGGACTGCGGAGGTTGCCACAGGCTTTCCCTAGTGGAAGGGAGTCGGAGGCTCCTGACTGCACTGAACCCCAGTTCTGACTGCACTGAACCCCAGTTCCTGGCGAGCCCCTGGGGACCCATGCTCTTGCGGGGGGAATCTGGACTCTCGGGCGGAGATTCGGGAGCCGGGGAAAGCAGAGGTTTGGAGGTGCGTGCATGCAAGGGCAAGGCTGACGGGAATCCAAGACTGTCTGCTCCGCCCTGAGACTCCACCCCATCCAAGCTGAGCACAGAGGCTTTTGCAATTTGGCAAGTCTAATCCTATAAGGCTGTCTCCAGCACCGAACTTCTCCCAGCGTAGACACAGCTGATCCTCACAGCCAACTGGCCTGCAGGTCAATTCCTCCCAGTGATACCAACAACAATAAAGACTTAACTACAACAAGGCTGTACACACAGTCCACAAAGGTGTACACCAAGAGTATCCACCTCAGGTTAACTGGGGGGGCCGACCCACTGGGCCATATAGGAAACCTAGCACACAAATTTACCCTACCAACTCAGGGAAGCAGTGAAAATGCGGCGACAAAGAAACAGATCACAAACGAAAGAAATGGAGGAAAACAAACGACTGGATATAGAATTCAAAACCACGGTTATAAGGCTTTTCAAGATATCCTAGAAAAGGCCGATAAATATAACGAGACCCTCGAAGATATGAAAAAGGACCAACTAACCCCCTGGCAATGGGCAAGGAGACACCTGATTGGTGGTGTTGCTCTTATATGAATCAGGGGCAAAGCAGATGTACAGTCCTTAGTTCATCCTAGCTTGATGCCTGTGTCAGTGGCCAGAGCTGTTTCATGCCTGAGGCACATAAAATGATAATTGCTAGGTCTTGGAGGGGAAAAGATCAGAAACACTGGTCTCATAATAAGTAGATTATTATTAACTGAGGCTTAGGATGGATGTAGTTTTAAAGTTTGTGGAGCTGTAATTGCTCTAGTAACTTCTAGATAACAGTAAGTAGGTAGTTCTAACACAACTCCATTAAGAGTGAACATGTCACATAATAGTTTTTGTGGCATGGATATATGTTATTTGCACATAAAACTGGGTGCTATGAGAATAATAAGTGGGTCACTATTTGCTTTCAGGAAATTAGATGGGGGTCTAGTGTGGTAATGTAGGAATTATTTCAGAGGGCAGTTACTGTGAATCATGTATTCTCAGGGGCCAGAAGGTTCAAATCCTGAGTCTCTGCCATTTAACTGTCAGTGTGATCTTAGATGCATTTAACCTGCCTGTTTCTCACCTGAAAAGTGAGTTTTAATAATAGTGCATATAAGTTGTTGGAAAAAAATAAAACATCAGAAGCACTTAAAATGGGGCCTGGCACAGTTGTAGCTAATAATATATATGAGCATCTGAAAAATAAAAAGAAAAAAAAAGAAAAAGGACCAACTAGAAATTAAACATACACTGAATGAAATAAAAAATATTATACTTAGACCCAACAACAGACTAGAGGAACACAAGAATCAAGTCAAAGAATTGAAATACAAAGAAGTATAAAACACTCAACCGAAAAAGCAAAAAGAAAAAAAAAAAATCCAAAAAGTTGAAGATAGTGTAAGAAGCCTCTGGGACAACTTCAAGCGTACCAACATCAGAATTATGGGGGTGCCAGAAGAAGAGAGAGAGCAAGATACTGAAAACCTATTTGAAGAAATAATGACAGAAAACTTCCCCCACCTGGTGAAAGAAATAGACTTACAAGTACAGGAAGCGCACAGAACCCCAAACAAAAGGAATCCAAAGAGGACCACACCAAGACACATCATAATTAAAATGCCAAGAGCAAAAGACAAAGAGAGAATCTTAAAAGCAGAAAGAGAAAAACAGTTAATTACCTACAAGGGAGCACCCATACAATTGTCAGCTGATTTCTCAACAGAAACTATGCAGGCCAGAAGGGAGTGGCAAGAAATTTTCAAAGTGATGAATAGCAAGAACCTACAACCAAGATTACTCTACCCAGCAAAGCTATCATTCAGAATTGAAGAGCAGATAAAGAGCTTCGCAGATAAGAAATAGCTAAAGGAGTTCATCACCACCAAACCAGTATTATATGAAATGCTGAAAGGTATTCTTAAAGAAGAGGAAGAAGAAAAAAGTAAAGATAAAAATTATGAACAACAAATACATATCTATCAACAAGTGAACCTAAAAATCAAGTGAATTAAAAACCTGAGGAACAGAATAATCCGGTGAATATAATAGAATCAGGGGCATAGAAAGGGAGTGGACTGATAATTCTCAGGGGGAAAGGGGTATGGGGGGTTCAGGAAGAGACTGGACAAAAATCATACACCTATGGATGAGGACAGTGGGGGGGATGTAAGGGCAGAGGGTGGGGTGGGAACCTGGTGGAGGGGAGCTATGGGGGGAAAAAGGAGAAACAATTGTAATAATCTGAATAAAGATTTATTTTAAAAAATTGTATTATATGGGTGTTACGTGGATTAAATTGAAGAAACATAAAGAATTTAGTATAGTACCTGATGTTCCGTGGGCACTCAGAAAGGGAGCAATATTTATTGTACAGTAAATGAAATAATTAAAGCATCCGTCACGGTGAGCCAGTGAAGACTGGGTGCTGGGACATGGCATAATAAAAGCCATGTTTTAGGAAGGTGACTCGGGTAACAATGAGCAGAATGGCCAGGAGCATAGTTTAAAAGTTTTTCAATCAATTCTTTAACTTGTGAAGAAAAAAGCCTCACATCTGATAGTAAAAGGAAAAGGAAAAAATGGATGGAGAGATTTTAAAAAAATAGCACATCAGGCAGCTGGGCTGTAGTGGAAAAAAACAACAACTGAACAGTGAACATAAGCTTTCAAAAAACCTGGATCAGAATTCCAACTCTAGATGAGTGACATTGAGAAATTATTTGAACTTCTCTTAAATCTGTTTTCTCACTCAAACCAGTGGTCTGTGAATGAATTTTGTAACACACAAGAGGTATGCAAATGTAAGTTATAAGAAGAGGCAGGCAGAGAAAGAAAGGCAAAGTTAGTGTATCTCAGACTGTGGAGAATAGGGAGTGAGTTTAGATGAGGAGATGTGGTCGACATAGTCAGATGGTACAAAAATGTCAGGGTGAAGGGGAACCTTTGAGAGTTCCCTACTGTTCACAGTTGCAGCCCTGCCATGAATGTTGGGTTACCATGTTGCATTCTGATATGGTTGGCCTGACGAGGCCAAGAATATAGGTAGAAATCTTTCAAAAAGAGGGTCTTAAATAGCTTTCCCACCTCAACCATCCATGGCAGGGTAGGATGCCAATAGAATGAAACAGACCCCCAGAAATAATGTAAGACTCAAATTTCACTCTCTATGGGAGGAAAGATGTCTTCACCAAGACTGCTAAGGGGCTGCCCTAAGCTTGAGTAAGGGCTGGATAACCCGGTGCCAGAGAAGAAGCTACGTATTTAAATGTGCCAGCCTGGCCCTGGCCGGTGTTGCTCAATGGTAAGAGTGTCGACCCTCCCATGGAAGGGCCAGGGGTTTGATTCCCTGTCAAGGGCATGTACCTGGTTGCAGGTTCCATCCCCGGGCCCCAATCAGGGCGAGTGCAGGAGGAAACCAATTAATGTGTCTCCCTCACATCAATGTTTCTTTTTCTCTCTCTCCCTTTTCCCCCTATCCCTTCCAATCAATGGAAAAAATATCCTTGGTTGAGAATAAACTAAACTAAATTAAATTAAATAATGAAATAAAAATGCCAGCCTGGCTCAGCTGGTGTGCTCAGTGGTTGAGCTTCGACCTATAAACCAAGAGTTCACAGTTCGAACCCCGGTCAGGGCACATGACCAGGTTTCGGACTCTATCCCACATAGGAGGCATGCAAGAGGCAGCCAAACAGTCATTAATATTTCTATCTCTCTCTCCCTCCCTTCCTCTCTAAAATCAATTAAAAATAATTTTAAAAAAATAAATATGCCATCCTGTTCTGTGAGCGATATGCATGGGCACCACTACTTCAAGAGGGCAGATGGCAGCAAGATCAGTAAGTGCTCCCCAACAAGGAAAAGGTGAATCTGGGAGGAATAAGGCTGAATCTCTGATGTCCAGCCACTCGGACCTATGTGAACTGTGTCCTTTCTGCACTAATCTCAAACCATCCACATTTGCTTTTACTAATGGGTTTCCTCACGCCAAAGAGACTGACAATAATCAGGAGCCAAATTATGACCAGAGAGGATGATAAATGTACACATCCAAAAATCTTCCAAGTCAATTTACACTCATCTTTTCAGAAATTCAATGAACTATATAAAAGTAAGATGCAGCTTCTCAATAGTTCGGGTGTGCTCTACCGTAATCTCCACAGAGAAATGCTGGTGGGCTCAGCCTGATTATGTGAATTACATGACTAAAGTCTTGTTACACGACAAGACTGCACCTGCTGTGGTCACTTCCTGGTGTGGAGGGGATGGGTCTCCCTGTAAAGACAAGATCTCCTGCCCTAGGACTGCCAGGCAGGTCATTCACTGTTAGCAATTTCCTGGCAACTTGCTGCTGAGAAGGCTGTCTTCTGATAGGAAACCGAAACTCACTGGGACTTTCCACTTCCCAAGAACTTTGACCATAAAAGGTCATCAGTTGCACAGATTATGAGATGTCTGTGCTGGGGATAACACAAAGGGGTCATTGGGGCAGCCTGGGGGTGGAGGTAGGGGGTCGTGGGCTAGAACAGGTGAAGGAAGAAGCCTGGCAGGAGACTGAAATTGGTTCTACTTTGAGGGTTAGAACAGAATGATGTTAGCATCACAGAATTATATTTTGCACTGGTTGTATTTTTATGCTGTGTGTATTTCCTATAATGGGCTCCCATCTTGTTCATCCAGGGACATCAACAACCAGCATTCTCAAACTTCAGTGCTTTAGAGTCACCTAGGGTGCTGGTTCAAAGAGCTGATGCCCTCTCACCCACCCACACTCAGGGCTCCTGAGTCTCTAGGACAGAGCTGGGCTGTGTCTGTTTAACCTGCTGAGGGTTAAGAGATGCTAAAGAAGAAAAGCATTGCTAAGGGCCAGAACCATGGTGATGCTAACAGTTGGAATCACAGTGGTAACATCTCTTGAGGAAATGACTGACATCATAAGCTGCCCTTCTGTGCATTCCTTGGTGAAATTAATCCTTGGAAAACGGTGTTCCTTGTTTCCATAAAGCTCTGAGCCAAGCAAGTCTCCTGTCTCCTGCCCCCTGCCACCTCACTTCTTTCGCACAATCTGTGTACCCCTTTCCTCTCTGGGTTTCCGCTTTCCTTTCTGGATCCTTGCTTAAAGCTTTCCAATTGCTCTCATGGCCTTGTAAGCCTCCTTGCCTCTCCTCTGGCCCAAACGCTTCTCAAATCCAGGGAAGGAAAGGAGGACTAGGGGTTGTCCACAACCTCTCCTGTGACATTCCAATGGAAAAAGTGTGAGCTCTGGGAGTGTCTGGTCACATGACTCCCCGTAAAGAACCTGGTAGTTGTCTTAAGCAAGCAGATGTTTGGTATTTGTCCTCGCCCTTTCTTTTTTGTTGTTGTTGTTGTTATTGTTAATCCTCACCAGAAGGTATTTTTTCCATTGATTTTTAGAGACAGTGGAAAGGAGAGAGGGGGAGGGAGAGGGAGAGGGAGAGGGAGAGGGAGAGGGAGAGGGAGAGGGAGAGGGAGAGGGAGAGGGAGAGGGAGAGGGAGAGGGAGAGGGAGAGGGAGAGGGAGAGGGAGAGGGAGAGAGGGAGGAAGGGAGGAAGGGAGGAAGGGAGGAAGGGAGGAAGGGAGGAAGGGAGAGGGAGAGGAAGGAAGGAAGGAAGGAAAGAAGGAAGGAAGGAAGGAAGGAAGGAAGGAAGGAAGGAAGGAAGGGAGGGAGGGAGGGAGGGAGGGAGGGAGGGAGGGAGGGAGGAAGTTCGATGTGAGAGAGAGACACATCAGCACTGGATTGAACCTGCAACCCTTTGGTGCACTGGCCCATCCTCTAACCACTGAACCCACCAGACAGGACCTCCCCTTTTCTTCAACAGCAAAAGCAAGCAGGAGAGAACTCAGCTGCTCAACTGCCTGTGAGGCGGGAACTTCCCCCTCAAAAGCTCACAACTCTCAACCCGCTTCAACCCAGTCTGAGGTCCACCCTGAAACCCAGGAACAGGTACCAGCAAACTTCCAACAAAGACAGAGGGGATCAGGAGCAAGCTGCCATCTCCCTCCAATAACTCTCTCTATTTCACCCAGGCAATGTGATTTTCAGCAGGCCTCTGCCCCTCCCCAGGTGACCCCAGAACCACTGGGAAACTCCATGACCCATGGGGAAATCTCATGTTGCTTAGCCCCTTTCCTCCCCGCCCCCCCCCCCGCCCCTAAAAATTAACAGGAAGAAGAGGGGCTCTCACTCTCCCTCCCTCTCCCTTCCTCTCCCTCCCCCTTCCTCTCCCTCACTCTCAAATGGAGCACAATGGAGCACTGCCCATTCCCATAGGATCAGTCACCAAATCCAGAACAGCACACAAATATGTCCCGTCCATCCCCACACTGACTTTCATTGTTTAAAGACTCACTTGTCCTCACTCAGAATAACTGCAGGAATCTCTTCAAAGGTCTGATTTCCATGGTCTCCCCCAACAGAAATCAACGTACCTATTTTCAACCAATTTTATCTTCCCTTTCTATCCCGGGAAACTTTCTCTTCCCTTCAAATCGTGTTCCCATCAACCTTGGGAGTTCTACAACTGCTGCCTTAATAGGCAGAAGACCAAAAGCGCAAGAGATGCAACTCTGCCATTAGCACACTGTGTATTAAGCCATTAAGGCACTATGTAGCCTTGTCAAAGGAGGCGAGTGCCCGGGCTCTCAGCGCCTTTCGGTTCTACCTGGCGCGGTTCTGCCCCCACCTGCCACCTCCGGGCAGAGGCAGCACCGCTGAGTTCCTAGAAGCGCAGGGCAGAGGAACCGCAGCGACCCCGCGCATTTCTGGTCCATTCTGCAACCCGCCCACCCCCAACTGCTGCTGGGGAAGCCGGTCCCGCTGCGCGCCCCAGTCCACGTGTCCCCGCAGGGAGAGCCTGATGGTCTCCCCTCACCCCCGCCCAGGCGCCCCTTACCATCAAGCGGGTGGAAGAGCACCAGGAAGCGGGCGGGGCTGCCTGGTTCCTGCCTGACCTCACACTCCCCGCCTCCCGATCTCTTCTGGCTCTGGAAGTACAACTGCAACTTGGTGGTCAAGCTCTTAGGGGGATCGGGACCCCAGGACCCCTCGACCAGCAGCGGGAAGTAGCCGGGCGCAGCCATCCTCAGCCCTTTTCAGGGCGAGACTGCTAGTCCTATACCAGCTCAAAGCAGCTAACTTTGCCTCTTTCGCTTTCGTTTCAGGGGAAAACTCCTCCCTGCTCTTAGGTTACTGCCTTTGGCTGTAAACAGCAACCCCAGATTTGATGAGTCACCCCCTCAAAATCTTCACTTCATCTGGGGCCCAGAGCAAAGATACATCCAGGGTGTACACGGGTCCCTAAATTCAGGGCTCATTTGCCACACACATAAGCCACAGGTGGAATCAGCAGCTTTGTGTCACCAGATTTCCTGCAGTTTTATTTTTGCCTCAACAGGACATTTGACAAGGAAATGAAATGGCTCATCAAACTGTGGATCTTTAGAATATTTGGGGTCCGCTGGGGAACTTCTTTCAACAATTAATGAACTATAAGAATTTTACCTCGTTTACCTTCCTTTGCACTTTGTTCCCGGATCTGCTAATATTCTATGTCTAGAAATGGGGGCAGGAGGGGAGGACAGTACATTCACAGTTTTTTAGGTAATATTTACAAGGTGCCATGCACTTGGGATGGATTCAACAGATGGACACAGTTCCTGCCCTCTCTGAGCTCAGGAAGCTGTGGGGCAGAGGAGTTAGGACACAGCGGAATGAGTGCTCTTGGAAGGAATACATAGGTGTTCACAGAATGGCACAAATTAGGAGGGGCTCCTGGAGGGCTTATGAGGAGATGAGATGTATTCTGAGGCCTAAGGATGATGGGGGATAACCTTGGAGGTTTAAGAAGGCATGCCATTGTGTTGTACGTGCACTGTATTGTCCCAGGTGAGAGATGGGAGTGGCTGAGACCAGGGTGCTAGCAGAAGAGGACCTTCTGAGAAAAGGTAGGATTCCAAATCCATACTGAAGGCACAGGCTGCGGGACTGGATGAAGGATGTGGGCAGTGAGAGAAGATGCTCACGGATGACACGGTGTGAGCAACTGGCTGCATCCGTGATTTTCAACCCGTGTGCCACAAGAATTTTTAAAACATGCAATACCTGACTATTTAGTCAGGGACATTGACAACAGCCAACACAAGAATAGCCGTCTGGTGTGAATGAATCAAAATTATACCTACTTTTTGTCAAATTGGCAAAAAAAAATTATAATTTTTTTTTGCATGCCACAGAATTTTAGTAATTAGTTTGTGTGTGCCATGAGATGAAAATGGTTGAAAAACGCTGGGCTAGATCATAATGACATCTACCAGGTAGGATCGATCACCCAGGGGAGGCCAGAAAGGTGGAAGGGAGGCTAGGAATGTGTGTATCCTTGGCCCATAATAAAAGAGTGTTTCCAGTGAGAGGGAGCGATTATCATTCAAACTCTACCAGTGCATCAGGTCGGAGAAGTGTCTCTTGGACTGCTGAGGACCTTGTAAGCACTGTCTCCTAGTCGGATCAGGAGACAGAGATGGCCCTGGACGGAGGGAAGGAAGTGGAGACAAGCAAAGTCAGCTCTTCCAGAAGTGTGACTGAGGAAAAAAGAAGTTAGGCAGCAGTTTATGGGGTTATAAGATCAGGCAGTTGTTGTGTCTTTTTTTCTGGCTTTTAAAATATTTTTAAGATGGAAGCGTCTTAGGCATGTTTAAATATTGGTAGAAAGAAGTGAAGGGAAGGTTGAAGATCAGGTTGTGGGAGAAGGTGGGATGGAATGCTGGAGGCAGTAGTAACCTGAGGAAGGGGACACTTTTCCCACGCACCAGGAACAGGTGGAGATGGAGTAGAGAAGTGAGGAATTCTGAATGACTGTTGATGGAAGGTATGGAAGTCCTTCCCTGGTGGATTCTGTTTCCTCTGTGAAGGAGGTAGTGAGGTCTCTCAGGTTCTGCCAAAATTAGGGCTGCTTTCCCCTGCAGGACTGGACCTGACATACTGTCCCCTAATCAAAAAGAAACTAAATTTCAGAGATGGGCCAAAGAGAGTTCACTGGGCTTTTGTTCTGATCCATAAGAATGCTGAACTGTATTCAGATATTTTCTCCACTTTTCTACCTGCAGGTGGTGCTCATCATCCAGTTCAAACCAGCTTGGTCCACGGTGGGGGGAGGGGGGGGGGCCGGGAATGGGGAGGGCACAGAAGGGCAAGTCATAGCTCTCAGCCACACAGCAGTGACTATTTCCCCACAAGGCGTCCCACCCCAATCCACAAGTAAAATCAACGTCCTTTTTTTCCAGAGTTTGGGGGTTCGGAACTGGGCAAGGAGTTTCTCTTTTTCCTCACATCATCATTTTCAAGAAATAAATCAGAGTGACATGAAACCCTTCATTTATGGGTGAGGCAAAAGTAGGTTTATAGTTATATGTGAAACACATAGGTTATTCTTGTATTATTATTATTTATTAATTATTGTGTTATTTTTCCATATAAACAACTGTAAAGCTACTAATTTTGCCCCACCCTGTACAGTAGAAGTTTTAGCCAGCCATTTCTGTTTTTCTTTCAAGGATTTATTTCATTATCAGCAGTGTGCCTCGCCACTCAAGTTCCACTCATCATCCCTGGGTGGATTGGGGAAAAGCTAACAGAGGATCAGGACGGCAGGTCTTGAAAGTTAAGGAAAGGAAGTTCTACAAGAAGGAAGTTGTTGACTGTCATGAGCCCCTGAAGTACTTTGTCTTCTCTCCTAGGTTGTTTTGAACCTATTCACCCTCCCCTTTCCCACAGTGCTTATCCTCTCTCAATTCTCAATCTCCAATGGGTGTCTACCTCCTAAAACTCATTTCCTTCCAGGGAAGCAAGGGTCCTCTCCAGGCCTGGGGACCGTGGCCCTCCAACATAGGAGTGGCCATGTTCACATGGCTGATCTAGGTTCTCCTTTTACCTCATAGTCACAGCTGATCTTTAAAAAATAATAATAATAACGTATTTTATTGATTTCTGAACAGAAGGAAGAGGGAGAGGGAGATAGAAACATCAGTGATGAGAGAGAATAATTGATCAGCTGCCTCCTGCACACCTCACACTGAGTATCGAGCCTGCAACCCAGGCATGTGCCCTGTCCAGGAATTAAACCGTGACCTCTTGGTTCATAGGTCAACACTCAACCCCTGAACCACTCCAACTGGGAGCCACAGCTGATCTTAATATAAAAAACACAGCTGCATTTTTGAGATGAACTTCCCTTTCTCTGCTTCATCTAAATTTCCCTTTTTGGCTTCTCTACAACCTTCTATTCAAACTTCTAGCATCAGGCTCCTTTCAACTTCTCAATAGACTTCTTTACAAACCCTCCCCATTTCTCTCATTTCAATGTACACTGGGGAAAGGGTGGTTTTCCCATTTGTTCTAAACCAGTGAGTTGTGAGGACCTCTTGTCCTTGTCCCTGAAACTCCTGGCCTAGGTCCCCTGAATAGGATGTGACTTTACAAAAAGTGAAGCAAGCCATCCTCTCTGTTACCATTCCAAGTTCAGTCCTCAGAGATTTTATTTCCTGAAAACAATGATGTGAGGGAAACGATAAGCTGTTTGCCCAGTTCCAGACCCCAAACTGGGGAGAAGAGGATTCTGATTTTACTTGTGGTTTGGGGTGGGACGCCTTGTGGGGAAACACTATTGTGTGGCTGAGAGCTATGATGGACACTCATTCCTGGCTTTGCTTCCTGTGTTCATGTCCCTCTCAGGAAATTCATCTTCTTCAAACCTCCACGGTCTCCAGTACCTTTCATTCTGCCAGAACAGTAATTCCTCATGTACATGTTCCCAAGCAGAAGTCATTTAGGTTCACTAATACTACCATTGGGTGGGAAGTGAAGGGAGGCGTCTGCAGAAGAATCCAGAATAGACCAGATCTTTCCAAGTTTGTATGAGATGAAGAGTAAAGATTCTTCCTGGTCATGTAGTAGGTAACCATTGAATCAGACACACATGCATTTATCTCAAGACAAACATTAACTCTCAGAAAGAGTACAATCTAGGATATACTTAAAAAGAAAAACAATATTTTTTTTGCACTATGCCATGCTTGATTACCTATGATGTACTGTTAAAATATTGAACAACCAGCTCTCTGGGGAAAAAACAAAATATTTTGCATATATGTCTTTGTTCACTATAATTTTTTTAAATATAAACATTGTATAACACTTAATTTATAAATAATAATAAAACATACAATACTCTTTATTGTAAATTTCAAATAGTCTATGGTTGCAATTAATGAGTGTAGTTCTAACATAAAAGTTGGTCGATACTTTTATTCACATTAATAAGTGAAATGAAAATGAGAAAATGAAAACATATGTGAGTACTTCTCTTATTTCTGTGACATGGGCTCCTGCTTTGCTGAATTGGATAATAGTTTTCAAATGCTGCAAGAATATTTTCTCCAGTGGAAGAGCAAATTAGAAGACAGGGAAGCAAAACAAATGCAAACTGAACTGCAATTGGAGAAAAAAATTAAAAGACAGGAGGAGAGCCTAAGGGAGCTTTGGGACAACATGAAATGAAGCAACATACAAACAATAGGGGTGCCAGAATGAAAGGAAGAGGAACAAGGGTTAGAAAACCTATTTGAAGCAATAATATCAGAAAACTTCCCTGATTTGGGGAAGAAAAAGTCACACAAGCACAGAGAATCCCAAACAAAATGAACCTGAAAAGACCTACACCAAGACACCTCATACTTATGATGGCAAATATTCAGGACAAAGAGAGAATCTTACAGGCTGCAAGAGAGAGACAGAAAGTTACATACAAGGGATCTGCCATTAGATTATCAAATTATTTCACAGTAGAAACACATCAGGCCAGAAAGGAATGGAAAGAAGTTTACAAAGTGATGCAAAGCAAGGGACTGAATCCAAGAATACTCTATTCAGCAAGGCTATGATTCAAAATTGAAGGGGAAATAAGGAGCTTCACAGAAAAAAAAAAAGGCTAAGGGGGTTTATCACCACCAAGCCAGCAATGCAAGAAATGCTAAAGGGACTGGTGTAAAAAGAAGAAATAAAAAGAGAAGAAGGAACACAGGCACAAAAAATAAAAATGGCTACAAATACCAATCAATAATAACTTTAAACATAAACGGACTAAATGCTCCAATGATAAGACATTGAGTCCTAACCAGTTTGGCTCAGTGGATAGAGCGTCGGCCTGCAGACTGAAAGGTCCCAGGTTCAATTCCGGTCAAGGGCATGTACCTTGGTTGCAGGCACATCCCCAGTAGGAGGTGTGCAAGAGGCAGCTGGTCGATGTTTCTAACTCTCTTTCCCTCTCCCTTCCTCTCTGTAAAAAATCAATAAAACATATTTTTTTTAAAAGAAAAGACATCGAATTGCTGAATGGATAAGAAAACATGACCCATATATATGCTGTCTGCAAGAGACCCACCTCAGAACAAGAAACTCACACAGACTGAAAGTGAATGGATAGAAAAATATCTTCCAGGCAAATGGAAATGAAAAAAAAAAAAAGCTGGGGTAGCAATACTTATATCTGACAAAATAGACCTCAAAGTGAAGGCCATAACAAGAGATAAGGAAGGCCACTTCATAATATTAAAGGGAGCAATTCAACTAGAGCACATAAATAACTCTGATAAACATATATGCACCCAATGCAGGAGCACCCAAATACATTTAAAAAAAACAAACCTGGAAGATATCAAGGGAGAGATCAACAACAATACAATCATAGTAGGGAACTTTAATACCCCACTGACATCACTGGATAAATCCTCTAAACAAAAAATCAGCAAAGAAACAGCAATCCTAAATGACTTACTAGATCAGATGGACTTAATTGACATCTTCAGAACATTTGACCCCAAAGCCATGGAATATACTTTCTTCTCAAGTGCACATGGGACATTTTCAAAGATAGACCACATATTGAGTCACAAGCAAAGTCTCTCCAAATTCAAGAAGATTGAAATCATATTAAGCATCTTCTCAGACCACAATGGCATAATATTAGAAATAAACTACAATAAAAACAATCAAAAAATTCAAACACTTGGAAGCTGAATAGCATGCTATTAAACAATGATTGTGTTACCAAAGAGTTCAAAGAAGAAATTTAAAACATCCTGGAAACGAATGACAATGAAAACACAACAATCCAAAACCTATGGGACACAGTGAAATCAGTCCTGAGAGAGAAGTTTATAGCTCTACAGGCCTACCTCAAACCACAACTTAAAGAATTAGAAAGAGCCAAAACCGGTTTGGCTCAGTGGATAGAGCGTCGGCCTGCGGACTGAAGGGTTCCGTGTTTGATTCCGGTCGAGGGCATGTACCTTGGTTGCGGGCACATCCCCAGTGGGAGGTGTGCAGAAGGCAGCTGATCGATGTTTCTCTCTCATCGATGTCTCTAGCTCTCTATCCCTCTCCCTTCCTCTCTGTAAAATATCAATAAAATATATTTTTAAAAAAAGAATTAGAAAGAGAGCAACAAGAAAAGCCCAGAGTGAGCAAAAGGAAGGAGATAATAAAGATCAGAGCAGAAATAAATGACATAGAGACCAAAAAAAAAAATGATACAAAAGATCAATGAAACCAAGAGCTGGTTCTTTGAAAGAATAAACAAGATTGATGAACCTTTAGCCAGGCTCACCAAGAAGCAAAGAGAGAGGACCCAAATAAACAAAATCAGAAATGCAAGAGATTAAATAACAATAGATCCCACAGAAATACAAAGGATTGTAAAAAAAAAAAAAATACTATGAACAACTCTATTTCAACAAACTAGACAACCTGAAGGAAATGGACATATTCCTAGAAAAATACATCCTTCCAAAACTCAATCAGGAAGAATCTAAAAATTTCAATAGGCCAATAACTATAAAAGAAATTGAGCAGTCATCAAAAAGCTTTCAGCAAACAAAGTCCAGAGCCAGGCAGTTTCACAGGGGAGTTTTACGAAACATTCAAGGAACAACTAAAACCTATCCTCCTCAGACTATTCCAAAAAAACTCAAAAGGAAGGAACACTTCCAAGCTAATTCTATGCAGCCAGCCATAATACCAAAACCAGCTAAATACAACACAAAGAAAGAGAATTACAGGCCAATATCCTTCATGAACATAGATGCCAAAAGCCTTAACAAAATTCTAACAAATTGGATCCAGCATTACATCAGAAAGATCATACACCATGACCAAGTAGGATTTATCCCAGGGATGCAATGATGGTACAATATCTGCAAATAAAGAAACATGATACATCACATAAACAAACTGAGAGATAAAAATCACATAGGCATATCAATTGGTGCAGAAAAAGCATTTGACAAAATCCAACACCCTTTCTTGATAAAAACCCTCAGCAAAGTGGGAATAGAGGTATCATACCTCAACACAATAAAAGCCTTATATGACAAACTTACAGCCAACATCATACTTAATGGGAAAAAACTAAAACCATTTCCCCTAAGAACAGGTACAAGATAGGGATGCCCACTCTCACCACTCTTGTTCAACATAGTACTAGTCATAGTACTATGTGCTAGCCATAGCAATTAAACAAGAAGAAGAAATAAAAGGTATACAAATTGGAAAAGAAGACATAAAACTGTCATTATTCACAGATGACATGATACTGTACATAAAAATCCCTAAAGACTCCATCAAAAAATTATTAGACTTAATAAATGAATTCAGCAATATAGTAGGATACAAAATTAATGCCCAGAAATCTATGGCATTTTTATACAATAGTGAACTTACAGAAAGAGAGCTTTCAAAAACAATCCCATTTACCATTGCACCAAAAAAAATTAAGATACGTGGAATAAACTTAACCATGGAAGTAAAAGACCTGTACTCAGAAAACTACAGGACACTGAAAAAAGAGATAGGGTAAGACATAAACAGATGGAAGAACATACTGTGTTCATGGATTGGTAGACTCAACATCATTAAAATGTCCATACTATCCAAAGCAATCTATAGATTCAATGCACTCCCCATTAAAATACCAACGGCATATTTCACAGACCTACAATGGACTCTCCAAAAATTCATCTGGAATTAAAAAAGACCCCAAATAGCTGCAGCAATTCTGAGAAAGAAGAACAAAGTAGGAGGGATCGCAATACCAGATATCAAGCTATATTACAAAGCCACTGTTCTCAAAACTGCCTGACATATAGTGCAGGAAGTCACCCACTGCCGATACTATCATGAGAGTGCACCAAGGAACATGGAAGGCCGATGGACCTTGAGCATTAGCAGGGCTGATGCTAAGCACTTTGTCTGTTGAGATAGTGGTGGCTCAAGGCAATTCCCTAACCTGATAATCCTTTTACTGTTTACCAAATTTTACCTTTGATATGCCTGTATGCATTGCTAAAGGGCAAATGTGTATTAAAGTAAATAAAAAGTGGAACAGCCAGAGGTCAGTGTGCTCTTCATGAAAAAGATACCACCTGGCCCCCACCCCTTAATAATTCATATTTCTTGTCTAGTGTTTTCATTTGTGCGTCAGCCCCTCCTTCAGATCCTGAACCCAGCCATGCAGGTCATGGCATTCTGCCACCCAAAAAGGAGACTGGAGGAAAAGATTCACCTGAGCAGAAAAACAAAGTGAAAAAAGAAAAAGTGGAAATTCATGGGAAAGGTGGGCAGTTCACCATGCACAGAGTGGGAAAGTGGAAATTCATGGGAAAGGTGGGCAGTTCACCAAACTTCGGAGTTGCACAACCATAAGTGGACGGGAATGTTTTGATTCAGCCAGGTTATAATGGGGCATAATTCAAGTAAAGGGGTAAAACATTATTGTAGCCCTTTGGCTTACATGCTAAGGATAAAGGAATTAAGGTGTCAGAAGGTATTCTCTTACAGTTTTTGCATATTACTATAGAACATAATCCCTGGTTTCCTGACAAGGGTACATTAGATGTTGAATGTTGGGAAAGAGTTGGTTGGAACTTGAATATAGCTCAACAGCAGGGGAAAAACTTGCCCTCAAATTGTTTCTTTTTGTGGAGCATGGTATTGCATTTGCTAGAACCTTTTAGAGAGGCAAAAGAGGATAGACCTCCTCTCCTTACACCCTCTGCTCCTAAAGAGAAGCAGAAAGAAAAATTAGAGGAGTGGCCTTCATGTCCCCCTCTACCTCTGCATCCTGATCCTGAAATATTTAATTCACCGCTAATAGAATCAACTGTGCAAAGAGCTATCTGAGAAGGATTAAAGGACATGATGATGGAGGAGAGACTTGCTTTTTCTATTATATAGGTAGCTAATCTACATTACCCAAATCAAATAATAAGACAGCATGAAAAATTTGACTTTAAGATGATAAAGGCCTTGTGTGAGAGGGTAGTACAAAATGGTCCTACTGCTCCATTTATCGGAGAAACTATGACTAACATTTCTGAAGCATACCTACCTCCTTTCGATTGGTATTCTCTGGCCCAGGCAGCCCTGGATGGAGGAGATTATTTGTTATGGAAGGGAGAATTTTTAGAGAGGTGTCAAGAGCAGGCTCATGCTAATTGAGGGCAGAATGCTCAAATAACTTTTGAAGCGTTAGCAGGACAAGGACAATACAGTGACTTGCAGAATCAGCTAGAGTATGTACAACAAGCTTATGAGCAGATTAGACTTTGTGGAAGAAAAGCCTGGTGGGCTTTACCAGCAAAAAGGGATCCTGAGGGAGCTTTTAGTAAGTGTATGCAGGGACCTAAGGAATCATTTTCTCATTTTGTGACTCACCTCACTCGAGCAGTGAGACAACAAATACAACGTGAAACAGCAGGAGACATTTTAATTCAGCAATTAGCCTATGAAAATGCCAATGCTGATTGTAAGAAATGTCTGACTCCACTAAGAAAAAATGGTACCATTACAGAAATGATTCGAGCATGTCAGAATGTGGGGTCAGGCATTTTTCAAGCAAACTTACTAGCTGCCGCTGTAACAGCGAGGAGTAAAAAATGTTTTAATTGTGGAAAGCCAGGACATTTCAAAAAGGAGTGTAGGCAACCAAAAAGGACTCAGGGTGGAGCCCAAAGGAAAGGCGTGAGCATTCCGCCTCCTGATTCAAACAACGCAGATCCAACCTCTTTATGTCCTAGATGTCAAAAAGGAAATCACTGAGCTAGTCAATGTAGATCTAAATTTCGTAAAAATGGGCAGCCATTAAATTGAGACATAGGGAATGACCAGCCGCAGGGAATCGGCCAGAGGGACTTCCCTTAGCCCCGTCAACAACAGGGGGTTTACGCCCTTCAAGGCCCACAGTGGATTCCCTTATCCAAGCCACTTCAGGGAGCGCAGGCCTGGATCTCAACAGCACAGTAGCAGTCACTTTGACCCCTGATATGGCTCGGCAAGCTGTTCCCACAGGAATTGGGGGGCCTGTATCACCGGGAACATTAGGATTAGTCTTAGGAAGGAGTGGAAATACTCTGAAAGGACTGTTTTGCCTGGAGTCATAGATTCAGACTATGAGGGAGAAATCAAAGTAATACTAGAATGCAAACATATCATACAAATTACTCCAGGACAAAGAATTGCCCAGCTCCTACTCCTATCTTATATTCAGCAGGGTGAAGCTATAAATAGGAAAAGAGGAATGCAAGGATTTGGAAGCTCAGATATCTATTGGGAACATGAAATTAATAAAACCCGTCTTATGATTAACTTAAGAATAGAGGGGGAAACTGTTTAAGGGTCTAGTAGACACTGGAGCGGATATCAGTGTTATTAGTAAAGAATCCTGGCCTCCAAATTGGTCCATGGTAGAAGCTATGGGCTCTGTTACGGGGGTCAGAATTCCTGATAATATCCAACGTAGTGCTGCAGTGTTAAAGTGGCAAGGTGAGGAAGGACAAAGAGATTGGTTTCAGCCCTACATAGTCTCTGGAATTGCAGTCAACTTATGGGGACGGATATTTTAGAAGGTTTACAAGCTTGTATTATTACTGGCAAGGGACAGCAGTTAATAACTCAGATGGGATATCAATCTGGTCAAGGCTTAGGAAAAAATAATCAGGGAATTAAAGAACCCATTCAAGCCAAAGGAAACCCAGGAAGATGAGAATTAGGATATCAACCTTTTTAGGAATGGTCACTGCTCAGTTTCCTTGCCCCCATGCTGATCCCATACAATGAAAAGATGATAGACCTATATGGGTGGATCAGTGGCCATTAACCAAGGAGAAATTAGGTCATATTCATGAATTAATAAGGAACAAGTAGAGGCTGGCCACATAGAGCCTACCAATAGCCCTTGGAATATGCCTATATTGACAATACCTAAGAAAGCAATAGGAAAGTGGTGATTATTGCATGATCTTAGAGCAGTTAACACTACTATGCATACCAGGGGAGCTTTACAGCCTGGACTCCCAGTGCCTTCACAAATACCTCTAGATTGGTCTCTTATAGTAGTAGATCTTAAGGATTGTTTTTTCACCATTCTCTTGGCACCTCAAGATAAACAAAGATTTGCCTTTTCTCTAGAGAGTGCCTGTGAAGGCGTATGAGCTGAGTGTCAGCCAAATTCAGTGGCGTCAGCAGAGCCACGTCCTAGAAACGTACCTTGCCAGAGGCAGGTATGTTGTTGGCCTGACCTTTAGCTCAGGCACCAGGGGGTGGGTTTCATTATCTAAGTTCAGCCAGGCACCAGGAATGGACGCAATTATCCAGGCTCAGCCAGGTGTGACAATTACAAAGAAGCCACAAGAACGAAGAATTGCAGCTTGATCTTTAACCATGATTTCACATAATTTCCTTTGTCTTAAACTTTAGTAAAACTTCCTGGTATCACGCTGTATATAATAAACACGCTGCACTAGCTCTGGGTTGCTGTCTCTCCATCAGAGGGCAGCGCCCCACCTGGTCCCAGCTTTCCCTACTGTATCTGTGTCTGTCTCTTTCCTTTTCTCAATCCCCTGTCGCCCCTACTCAGGACTTGTCTGCCCCCTAGCCATGCTGGTCGAGGCTCAAGAGAGAGAAAAAACTTGTATTTTCAGTGCCATCTATTAATAATATAAAGCCTATGAAAAGATATCAATGGAAAGTGTTGCCTCAAGGAATGGCCAATAGCCCCATTTTGTGTCAAAAATATATAGCTCAAGCTATCCAACCTTTAAGGGACAAATATTCCCAATATTACATTATCCATTATATGGATGACTTGCTCTTAGCAAGCCCACAGGAGGAGCAGACTTTAGCAATGTTTTCCCAATTAGAGAAAGAACTCCCTAAATGGGGCTTCAAGATTGCTCCAGAAAAGGTACAGAGAGAAATGCCCTTCAAATATCTGGGAACCATAATTGAAAACCATTGTATTAAGGCTCAAAAAGTGGAAATACAAAGGATTGCCTTAAAACCTTAAATGACTTTCAAAAATTATTAGAGGACATTAATTGATTAAGACCTTATCTAAAAGTCTCTATGGGAGAAGTGATAAATTTATTCCATATACTTAAGGGTGTCTCTAATCTTTCCTCACCCTGAACATTAACAGATGAAGCTAGGAAGGAGTTATAAAAAATTGAGCAGGCAATCTCCTCAGCCCAAGTAGCATGGGTACAGCCTGAATTGCCTTTATTAGAACAAATTAATCCTACTGCAAATAGTACCAATGGAATTATTTTCCAAAATAAGAACTCTCCAACTATTATTGAGTGGGTCCATCTAGGGCATAGATCCTCTAAAACGGTGATTACATATATAGAACTCATGGCTCAATATCTCAACTCAGAAAGCGCTACAGATAGCTTAGAGGAGAAGAACCCCAATGCATCTATCTTCCCCTCACTGGAAAGCAATTAGAAATGTTATTTCAGACTGATTTAAATTGGCAGATTGGACTAAGTGGATATTCAGGGGAACTCAGTTGTCACCTACTAAAAAACAAGTTACTACAATTTTTATATTACACCCCTATTATTATACAAAAAAAATACTGGGCAGGAGCCTATTCCTGAAGCATTAATGTTTTTACTGATGGTGTATCAAATGGTAAAGCTGCTTATCATGCAATGAATTCAGACCAGTGACACTTCTGTGCAAAGAATTGAATTAGAAGCTATCAAGGCTGCATTGCAGGATTTCCAAGAGCCTCTTAATATTATTTCTGATTCTGCCTATGCTGCTGGCCTGGTAAATAGAATTGAGACTGCTCAATTAAAATGGCTCAGTGACCAAAGTCTATTTATATTCTTTAAACAGGTACAGCAAATTATACAGCAAAGATAATATCCCTTTTATATTACTCATATCAGGGCTCATATCCCCTGCCTGGTCCTTTAACAAAAGGAAATGCATATGCCGATCAACTGGTTGCTTTATTAAAACAGGCCACAGACTCTCATCAGCTTTTGCATCAGCCTGCCAAAATGTTTCTGCCACAATTAAATTCTCAATCACTAGACAGCAGGCAAAAGAGATTATCAAGGAATGTCCCACTTCCATGTTATATCTGCCTCAAGGGCCTAATACAGAAATTAACCCTCAAAGATTGATAAGGGACCATATCTGGCAAATGGATGTAATATACTATACTCCGTTTGGACGCCTTGAGGGCATTGCATGTCTCTGTAGATACCTTTTCAAAGGTCCTATGGGCCACTGCATCTACAGGAGAAACAACAAAACAGGTCATTAATCATTGCCTAGCTGCTTTTGCTGTCATGGGAATTCCAAAAACTATTAAAACTGATAATGGACCTGCATACACAAGCTATCATTTCCAGCAATTTTGTACAAAATGGAAAATTCAACACATTACGGGAATACCGTACAATTCCCAAGGACAGGCAATTACAGAACACCAACATCAGCAGCTAAAATCCCAACTTGAAAAACCAAAAGGGGGAATAGTGATGCTGGAGAAATCTCCTGTAGGAAGACTACACCAAGCCTTAATTACTTCAAATTTTTTCACTTGTAATGCTGATGGCAAGACACCTATGGAAGTACACTGGTGTCAGAGTAAACCAAAGGAAAATGGTTTGGTTAAATGGAAAGATCCTGAGTCTGGTTTATGGAAGGGTCTCAACCCTTTGTTAACATTTTGTCCAGGATATGCTTGTGTATTTCCAGAAAACTCCTCCAAGCCCATGTGGAATCCTGCAAGAAATATTAAACTTCAAAATGGATCCGATGGAGGAACTGAGCAGATTAGCCAGGACTTTGCAGCTGGAGCCTCACCCTGTACCTGCGGCTGCAGACAGACAACTACTCCAGCCCCTGAAAGCAGTAGCCCCAAGCAACACACTGAAGATAAGGAATAGAAGGAGAATGAGACAGACGAAACAGTCGGGAGATGACCTGGAGGATGGTGAAGAAGACAGTCCAGAAAGCTGAGCAAATTTGTGAAGGGACAAAAACCCCAAGAACACCTGAGAATGTTTTCCTTGCCATGCTAGCAGCCATCAGTTGTGCGGTAATACTACCAGGGGCAAATGGGAAAGTATATTGGACTTATGTTCCTGACCCTCCATGGGTGAGACCCCTTATTTGGGCTGATCCTCCACCTATAGTCACCAATAATACCAAGCACCTTGGTCATCGAGGGGGACCACAGATAGGACAAGGAAGTATCTGGGCGAAATATAATTACACGGGTGTCATCATCCAGCTTTCCTTTTGTATGACACAGAATCCAACTGCTGCTTCTTTGTGTGTAGAATTAAAGAGAGGTTTCTGGTTAGCATGGACACCAAAGGAGAGGGAAGCAAAACCCCAAATACTATCACTAATTGCTCCTGGAAAAGGTACAGAAAATGTAACATTATTAAGTCACCCCCCCGCTAAGCCATTATGTAAATGTTTTATGAATGGCACCCCTCAGAGGCAGAAATCAATTGTCAAGACTGCTATAGTGACCACCCCACTAGCAGCAAACTTAATAACAGTTTTCCTTTGTGGATTGGAGCCCTTATGGATCTGTTTATAGTAACAATCGCATCCTAAAGTGGTGATATGAGCCAGCTCCAGCACAAAACTCTACCTTTCTCCCAACAGAGGTAGTATCACCAGATAGAGCAGTCTGATAGAGTACACTGCCCCCCTCTCCCCAGCCCCACACCACCTTAGTATAATTGTTGTACTAATATTCTCCTAGTCCAGTGCGTTTTAAAACTGATTGCTTCCCTTCATTCCTACAGCCAATTAGTTACCAAGACAAACAATCATTAATGTATTCATGACTTTTGAAAAATCTATCCTGGAAGAAATAAATGTCCTTGAAAATCATAAAACATGGACAAATGTAGTAAAAAAGTTATAAAGTGTAATAATTAATACTCACAACAAATTTATAAGAAAATTAATATTAACTCCATTTTACTATGAAGAAACTGAAGCACAAAAAGGTTAAAAATCTTTCCCCAAGGCTACACAGCTAGTGACTGATCAGGCTGAGATATAAACACAGGTGATCTTGCTCCAGAGCTCAGCAGGATGCTATACTTACATAGTGATGCTCTACCCAGATCTCTTCTTCAGGCGAATAAACCCATTGTCCAGTTGCTAGAGCTGTTGAGAGTTCACAGCAGTGTCCCTCACTGGCCTTGCCCTTGCCTCATCTCTCCTACCTATAGTTTCTTCTTCCTCAGGGCAGGGAATATTTCTGTCTCCTACATTTGAGTCCAGTTCTACTCTCAGGCCAAGTTAAGCATTCATATTTATGTGGTCCAAATAACAATGCTGTGGTAGTGAGGGTATGGAGACTCATATATGGTGTGTGATTTGTTAATATATCTTTGTACAATAGTCCCCCATTATTTTCACAGGATACATTCTAAGACCCTGCCTCCCCCCAGTGGATGCCTAAAACTACAGATTGTAAAGGACCCTATATATACTATGTTTTCCCTATATGTACATACCTATGATAAAGCTTAATTTGTAAGTTAGTCACACTAAGAGATTAACACTAGTTAATAATAAAATAGAATAATTATAATAATACTAGAGGGCCAGTGCATAACATTCATAGTCCAGGAGCCCTCAGGAGCTGTCTGACTGATGGCTAAGGATGTCTGACTGAAGGCTTAGGCCCGCAGGAAGCAGGCCTAAGCCCTCAGGCAGACATCCTTAGCGCTGCCACGGAGGAGGGAGAAGCTCCTACCACCACCGCTGTGCTCGCCAGCCCTCAGCCCAGCTGTGGCTGAGCTGTGCTCCCTCTGTGGGAGCACACTGACCACCAGAGGGCAGCTCCTGTGTTGATCATCTGCCCCCTGGTGGTCAGTGCGCATCATAGCGACCGGTCATTCCACCGTTCGGTCTATTTGCACATTACCCTTTTATTATATAGGATAGTAGAATATGTGATTGTGGTCTCTTTCAAAATATATTATTGTACTATATATTCACTATTCTTGTGATGATGTGAGATGATAAAATGCCCATGTGATGAGATGAAGTGAGGTGAATGATGTAGTATTAGACTACCATTGACCTTCTGACAATACATCAGAAGGAGGATCATCTGCTTCTGGTGATCCTGGATCATTGAGCCGTGACGATGTTGATGGTTGGATGTCAGGAGCAGATGAGTTTGATGGTTGGGGAAATTTAATATTTTCTAACTGTGGTTGACCACTGGTAACGGAAATTTACCATGGAAAGTAAAACTGGGTAAGGGGGGCTACTATAATTTCACCACTTTTTACTTAATTTATCTTCTTGTGCTTTTGCTTAATTTAAAACTGTATTAAGATTCATAATTTTTATATCACCCAAGTAAATTGTTCCTTTTTGTCATTAATGAATAACACTCTTTCTCCTTTATTCATTCTCATTGTCTTAAAGTCCATTTTGTCTTGTATTAATATTGCTATGACCACTTTGAGTTGGCTAATCCTTGCTAAATGTGATGGACACTTTGAGTAGGTTGGTTACTGACTCAAAGGCAGTCTCTCCTTCCTCGTTAGAACTTAACTTTGTTTAGATACTGAGCAGCAAAGTACTTAGGTAAACAGATATCCTCTCAGGACCACATTTGACTAATGGTTGGCCTAAGCCAGTTTTAGTCATCTCATTCTCTTCTAGTGGGATTGGTTTAGGGATGCCCATGTGACGCTGTTACTTTCTTCTTCCATAGATAGAGACACTTAGGGAGAAATCCTTTTTCTTTTCTGTTTTTGGGATGTTGTCAAAGGGTACAAGAAAAGTGGCTTTTAACAATACAATATCCACATATGTTTTTTATTACATCCTGTGTCCTTACTAATTTTACTTCAAAAAAATTTTTCTCAAGTCCAGTGAGCAGTGAAAGATGTGGCCAAATCCAAACACCAGAAACTAAAATAGATTCATAGATTTGAGTTGACAAAAACTTTGCCCAGAATTTGGCCACATAGCCAGAAATTTCAGAACGCAGGGGTTCCTAAAATCATCCCTAAAACTCCAGGGAAGCAATAGCTTCCTGAGTCTCCTTTTCTCACAGCTCAATCAGTTCCACTTGAAACTCATCGCCCTGGTTGGAATCCTGAGAGTTGTTCTCCAAAGTCATACTTCAAAGCAAAATGTACAATTCATACTCAGCCAGTTTTCATCTCTTTTGAAATACTTGGCAATTTCTGTTGGCCACAGTGATGCACCACACAGAGTTTCCCCTTTAAGGAAGGGCTTGTTGACTCAGCTGCTCAAGGACGCTCCCTAAACGCCCCTGCACATCGCATTTCAGGTCAGCGTCTGATCCCTGGAGAAGCCAGCCCCTGACATAACTGGGTATGATATTTTACAGCATCAGTGATTGAGAACTGGTGCCATCTGCTCAATCCATGTGTGTTCACAGCCCGGCCAGAGCACCTTCTCAAGAAATGAGCCGTGTCCTTCCTCCTGCAGTCTCAAATTCAGGGTATTTGGATGTTATATCTATCGCCAGTCAGAAAGCACACACTTGTGAGTTATTCTACATACAATAAGGTGAATATCTCAAGCCCTTACATTGTAGAAGCCTTTCATCTGTGGAAAAGGTAATTTTTTTTTCTGTTTCCATAAATCAGACATATGTCCAAATTAAAAGAAATAAAATCTCCACCCTACATATCAACTTCTCCCCTAAATCCCAAAATCTGTCAATGAAATAAAGACATGGACATAAAGAAATTTCACTATATTCTCTTTTTCTAATTTTTTTTTTAAATTCTTGACACAGTAGGAGCTGAATACATTATTCCAGTTTATCTTTTACTTCTTAACAACCCTCCCCAAAATTTAGTGGCATAAGACAACAACAATCACTCGTTACCATATTATCTTTCAAGATTTGGGGGCTTGACTGGGCTCTCCTAGGCAATCTCCCTCAAGTGTTTGTGGTCCGATTGTGGCTGAGATTGAAGTCATCTCAAGGGCTATTTTATTCACATGCATCTGGTGCCCAGACTAGGACAAGTCAAGCAGCAGGCGGGGGAGGGCTGAGGGGGGGAGGGCGAGGCCGGGCGGGGGGTGGGCAGGTAACTGGAACAGCCAGGGCTCCTCTGGCATCCCTATCAGCACGTGGGCTCACCACATGGTCTTCCAGCATGGCAGCTCAGTTCCTAAGGGAGGGGGAGAGAGAGAGAGAGAGAGAGAGAAAGCGAAAGCTGGATCATTTTTTGTGACTTAGCCCTCAGAAGTTATCAGTGTCTTTTCTCCAATATGTTATTTATTAGAGGTGAGTCACTAAGTCCAGCCCACATTCAAAGAGAGGAGAATCAGACTCTACTTCTTCGGAGGAGTGTTTAAGAATTTGCAGAGGTGTTTTAAAACCAACACATGTTGCCCTAACCAGTGTGGCTCAGTGGATAGAGCGTCGGCCTGAAGACTGAAAGGTCCCAGGTTCGATTCCAGCCAAGGGCATGTACCTTGGTTGCGGGCACATCCCCAGTGGGAGTGTGCAGGAGGCAGCTGGTCGATGTTTCTCTCCCATCGATGTTTCTAACTCTATATCCCTCTCCCTTCCTCTCTGTAAAAAATTAATAAAATATATATTTTTAAAAAATAAAACCAACACATGTACCAAATCTTTTCCTTTAGAGCTGAAAAGTGGCTGAGCTTCCTTTGTTTCTTTCTTGGCAAGTGTGCATCCTGGCCAAGGGATCTGTGTTTCCGGATGTATTCCAGAAAACAATAGCTACTTACAAAAGCCAAAATGTAATGAGGGTTTATTATAGGCTACCTATTACTCTAAGTCCCCAAGTTCACTATCCTGTGTGAATTATTCTCCACTAATATCCACATAAAAGAGCCCACATTCCCATCCAGTGCACTGTAGAAAGGTCCAGAGCCCTCTCCAATATATCTCTTTTAAGTGGACTATATTTTTCCAGAGAAAGTCCACATTGAAATCGGCTTCTTGGCTCCTGTTTCCACCCTGCTTTGATGCTAGAGACACCACCCCCGTTTTTTCCCTTCAAATCATCACTAACATATTCA
This sequence comes from Plecotus auritus, assembly GCF_963455305.1. Classification (NCBI taxonomy): domain Eukaryota; kingdom Metazoa; phylum Chordata; class Mammalia; order Chiroptera; family Vespertilionidae; genus Plecotus; species Plecotus auritus. The sequence continues at coordinate 169,449,356 of NC_137771.1, read as the reverse complement.
CTGAAGGTTCACTAATTACATCTCAGTGTTGGAATCAACTCCCAGGTCACACATAAATATTTCTAGGAATTTATCAGCCATTTCCTACCAGAACCATTTCCTCCAGGGCACTCTCTAAACATCCTGCTCATCCCATTTTAACATGGGGAGTTCCTCCCCACTCTCTAGATCAGAAGTTAAACTTGGTGATCACCAACTGAAGCCTGTCTTGAGACCTGCTTTTCAAGTTTGAATTAGATCCTACATTTTAACAGTGTGAAATTTCCCATTTTTCTTGGAAAGAAATCGATGGTTTGCCAATATTTGACTGGTTTACTTCCTCACATATCAGTGATCAAGTGGAGCCAGGACCAGCTGACTCCTGGCTTCTATTCACTAAAATTTCCATTTGGCCCACTGCACTCATTTACTTTAACTTCCAGCCCCTCTAGACATCTGGGTTTGCACCCTCTTGCCCTAAGATCCACCTCCTCCTCTTTACCTTCCCCATGTTCCCAGGACCCTACCTCAAATTCCTCTGACTTTGTTACACCGAATAACTTAGCTTTTCCACTTGTCTTGCGCACACACCTAGACCAGGAGTCAGCAGCAATCTTTTTCTATAAAGAGCCAGATAATAAATATTTTAGACCGTTTATATGGTCTCTGTTACAATTACTCAATTTCTGCCTTCATAGACCAGAAACAACTGCTGGAGAAATACAATTAAAAAACAAATATTCTGCCAGCCCAGAAAACATCTCCATAAAGGAGAAGAGAAAAAAATAGTTTTATTATTGATTAAGCATTAAGCCTGAGTGTGATACTCATCACAGGCAAGCCACTAAAGGGATTGCAAAGACAGAAAGAAATCTCAACTTTGTATATAGCCAGGCAGATACAATCCATTACACACATGTTCTCAAGACAAATGATAACTAGTCATCAAGTAAGAGGACTTGACAACACCATTTGTCACACACTGTTCATCCTAAATTCACCTGGTAATTGGGATGTCCATCTGTGTTAGCTAATTGCTTTATTCAAAAGAAGTGTCTCCTGTCTCTGGGATAGGAACTAGTTACAACTTGGAGCCAGATGCCAGTGGAAGTTAGGCCCCTGCCCTCCCACGGAAACTGGGAGATGGGGTGCCATCTCCCCTGACGATGGCACTTCAAAGAGATGGTCCTTGAAAAAAAAGTTCCTGGGTTGTAAAACTGGCAAGAGGCTTTTTACAGCTTTCAGAAACATTTACATGCACCTCAAAGAGGCAGAGAGCAAATGAACCATTCATTGCAAGTTTTCTGAAATGAAAATGAAGAGTGGAGGGAAGATCTCTTCCCTTTTTAACATCTGAACAAATTAATTTTTTAATTATTTTCACCATTATGCAGCCTTAGAAAATCTGTAAACAAATGAACATGACTGTGTTTCAATAAAACTCAATATGAGTTCATTTTAGTTTAATTACATCTGCAAAGACCCTGTTTCCAAAAGTTGCATGCACAGGTATGGGGATTGGCACTTCAACATGTTTTTGGTGGACGCAATTCTACCCACTGTAGTCCACTTCTCAAATTACTTTCTGGCAGGTGGCTATGACCTAATAATTCCTTTATGCTTGCTAACACTCTCAGTTGGAACTAAAGGGTAGTAGAATATGCCACCCCCCAATATGACCATAGGAGTTCAAGACATGCTACTCCCAAATATGCTGCTTTGGTATATTGATTATTTTGAGCTGAAGGGACTTATAGAGCAGCAAATGTAGGAAGAGGCTTTCTCTGAATTGCCCCTATCTATCTAAAGGCAGAGCCCCCAAAAGGAACTCAGTTATCATAAATTCCCTCCCCAGGAGTTTCATGAACCAGGGAAGATTGACTCTTCACAGGAGAGGAGACTAGAAGTCAACACAACACCCAGACAAATTGCAAACTATCATGTGTCTCATCTTATTCTTCTAAGGCCCATTCATCTTTCCCCCAAATAATTTACTCTCCCCTAAGAGACCTGCATCCCCCCACTTCTGTCCCTTCAGCTATTAAGATGGTATTTAAGTCTGAATTCTAAGCCACCTTCAGGGGTTATTCATTCTTCCTGAGTCCCTCCCAGGCATACATGTTAATACAATTCTGTTTTTCTTTTGTTAATCAGTCTTTTATTATAGGGGGTCTCAGCCAAGAACTTAGAAGGGTAGAAGGAAAATTGTTTTTTCTCCCCTACAGAACATTCTCCTGTAGTAGAGTGACACACTCTGACCATTGTTTACCTCTAACTTTTTCTCTTTTTATGAAAATGAGCATTCAATAAGGTTCATATAACTAAATGGAAATGACATTATCTTTCCATCTGTCCAGTTAAGAAGGCAGCAAAAACTGTATTTTTACTAGAGGCCTGGTACACAAAATTCATGCACATGTAGGGTCCCTAGGCCTTGCTGGTGACCAGGGCCGATCAGTTTCCCCACCTCCCGGCCTCCCCACCTCCTCCTTCCCTTGCTCCCTCAGTGCCCCCCCACCACCGCTGGTTGCCCACCATGTTCCGCACTGCCCCATGGGGGTCAGTGCATGTCATAGTGAGTCATAAAACTCCCAGTCTCCTGGTTGAACTCCTGAGGGGACAATTTGCATATTAGCCTTTTATTATTATACTAGAGACCCAGTGCACGAAATTCGTGCATAGGGGGTGGGTCTCCTCAGCCCAGCCTGCACCCTTTCCAATCCGGGACCCCTCGGGGGATGTCCGACTGCCAGTTTAGGCCCGATCCCCACCCAGCCTAGTCACCCCACACAGCCTACTTGTTCAGTCGTTTGGTCATTCCTCACTAACCCCCCTGCCGGCCCGGTTGCCCCACACATCCTGCTTGTTCAGTCGTTTGGTCGTCCCTTACTAACCCCCCTGCCGACCGGGTCATAGGCAGCCATCTTGTGTGGGTGTGAGGGTCAATTTGCATATCACCTCTTTATTATATAGGATAGGATAAATCCAGTCTTATGCCCTGCAAAGAAAATCCTGCTCTCATTATAGCAATATTAAATTCTCTAAAAACATAATTTTAACACCTTTACAGAATAACTCACTACAAGTCTTATTGCTCTTAGTCCAACTAGAAACATTCTCTTTATCTCTGCCCATACATATTCATGGTCCTTTTATAGTTATTACTAGAGGCCCGGTGCACAAAATTCGTGTACGAGGGGGTGTGTCCTTCAGTCCAGCCTGCACCCTCTCCAATCTGGGACCCCTCGAGGTATGTCCGACTGCCCGTTTAGGCCCGATCCAAGTAGGATCGGGCCTAAATGGGCAGTCGGACATCCCTCTCACAATCCAGGACTGCTGGCTCCCAACTGCTCGCCTGCCTGCCTTCATGATTGTCCCTAACTGCTTCTGCCTGACAGCCTGATCACCCCCTAATGGTTAGGGCAAACAGGCTGGCAGGGGAGCAGTTAGGCATCAATTAGGCTGGCAGGGGAGTGGTTAGGCCCTAACCACTCCCCTGCCAGCCTAATTGATGCCTAACTGCTCCCCTGCCAGCCTGTTTGCCCCTAACTGCCCTCGCCTGCAGGCCTGGTCACCCCTAACTGCCCTCCCCTGCTGGCCTGATAGCTCACAACTGCCCTCCCTTGCAGACCTGGTCCCTCCCTACTGCCCTCCCCTGCTGGCCATCTTGTGGCGGCCATCTGGTGTCCACATGGGCGCAGTCATTTTGGACCATATGGGGGCAGCCATCTTATGTGTTGGAGTGACAGTCAATTTGCATATTATTCTTTTATTAGATAGGATGAGTGTGTACACACAATTCTGTATTCTTCCTTTCCTGAAATGTGATTTAACTAAATGTTTTCTATTTCCTCTATCATCTTTATTTTAATGATGTTTAGTGTATCATTAGAGTGCACTAAACATTTTGGTTCTATATTTCTGTAATGTTGGGATCTTAGCTTTCTTCCAGTGTTTTATTGGCATAAAATAAATGTTGGATATATTTATGCTTTTTTATTAAACATTATTTCCTCAGGATAAGTTTTATTACTTGGTCAGGGATTAGGCATAGTTATGATTTTTTCAATAAAGTACTATTTTGCCCTGCAGAAAGGCTGGCTCCCTTTACATTGCTATCATGAATGTGTGAGCATGTGTGCTTTCTGGACCCTTGCAGGCTGGTGATTTTATCACTTTTTAAAACTTTTTCTAATTCTTTTTTTGGTACAGAATGAAACTTCCAAGTAGGTTTAATTTGCAGTTATTTTACTGACAAGTTTGAACAAAAGTTTAAAAAGTCATGATTTAAAATCATGTTTCTTCTTGTATGAACTCTTTTAATTATTTATACTTTTAAGTTATTGAATTTTTGTGTTTATATGCAAACACTTTCTCCAACCATCTAAATTTTTAAATCTCAGCTTTATTGGTATTCATTGCATCAGAGGTAAAACTATCTAAGTAATGAATCTGTCTATCTTATTTTATTTCTGTTCCATCGAGAGTGGAAAAGTGATTTCCCCTTGAGATAGTCTATTCACATATGTGGGAGTGCATTTCTTTTGATTTTTAAGTATTTAATATTTAATTCACCTGAAATCTTTTGGAGAATATGATGAAAAGTGTAGGTCTTTTTTAATATTCCCATTATTGGTATTCTTGTATGCCAAGGGTCTCAAATTGGTTACCAGTACATTTTAATGACTGCTAGAACAAATTCTTCTCAGGACCCCTTTTGAATCAGGAATACTATTTGATGTTTTTGTTCATTTACATTCCAATATAAAGTAAAAATTACATTAATTTAAATTTGAAATTACATTACATTTTAATTTTATAAAGCATCTTCTTTCTCATTGAGGCTGGTCACCTGAATCCAATAATGAACCATGCTGAGTTGTGGCTGAGTGCAGCCCTGGTAAGGCTCAGTCTACCTCCATTTTACTCCTGTCTCTTCAGGATTTTTAGCAGAAATCCTGCTGGTAAATCCAGTAATTCTAATCTGTGTTTCACAAGATTTCTGAAGGCTCTATTCTTCTTTCAGAGGCTTTCTGTTTCTATTTTGAAACTCCAGCCTCTTGCAGCCCCAGAATCTCATAGACCTTCCGAATCCCCTCCAATAGCTCCACCCGTCGGTCTCCCAGCAGTGGTCTTCCAAGGTCCGGAATGATCAGCCTCTGGTCCATGCCCAAAATCAGCAAATGACCCCGGTAAAGTGGCTGCAGAAGCCAGATCTCCCTCTCCAAGTTTCTTCCTCTGTGGAGGGTGAGCCTCTGCAGTTCTTGCTGATTCAGCAGCTCTCCTCTGCCTTACACAGATGATTTCTCTATTTTGCTTTTATTTCCTGGTTGCTTGAGGTGTGAGCGTGGGTCAGTTACTAGCTAATCCATCGTACTCAGAAACAGGTTCATTTCACCTTAAACATGCTGATTTTACCTTCTTATATTTAATAAAAAAAACTTTAAAAAAATTGAGTTATAATTCACATATAATGTATAAGTTAAGGTGTACAATGGGTTCATTTGATACATTTATATATTGCAATATGATTACTGCTGTAATGTTAGCTAACACTTTTAAAATCTTATTTCTGTTTGACATATTCCTGTAAAAGAGGAAAAAATCTCCTTCTCTACCCATTTTAGGCTTTCACCAGGGGCCCTGTAAATTGGACTGACAAAAGACAGATTAACAAAAGAAAAACAAGCAGAAGTTAATAACCATATGTCACATATGGGAGTACCCAGAGATAAGTACCTCAAAGTTTTGCTTAGAATGTAAGTTTATATATATAGCTTCTTAGCAAAGGAACAATTAATTTTTAGAGAAGTGACAAGATAAAGGAAAAGAGAAAAAAAAAAATGGCGGCGGAATAGACAGACGTGTTTCGAGCCTTGTCCCGGAGCAGAAAGAAAAAACAGCTGAGGGTCGCACTAGGAGTGTTTGTTGGCAAGTTGGGGGACAGCTGAACTCCAGAAGAAGGTGGGAGACTGCTAGACGGGGTTCCCCTGACCTGGCAGCTCCCACTGCGGCTGGGTCCCCTCCCGGAGCTGCGGGCTTGGACGCGGAGTCGCCGCCATCTGGAACCAGAAAGTGGAGCTTATCGGAAGCCTGAGAATCCACAACTGCGGCACCCACAGAACAGCTGCGAGCCCCAGAACAACGCTCCCCAATTGGCGCAAACACACGGGTTCAGAGGAGCTCTACACTCCACCACGGAAAGGTCAGATTTCGCCTGGGATAAGGTGAGGTCTCTGGTCCCGGCGGGAGAGAGGAACGCGCGTTTTGCGGGAGCTGGAGGACCAGGGAAGTCTGTGCCTAGAAAAATCCGTGGCTGTAGGGGCTGGCGTGATCTGTGATTGTGGAAAGGGGTCCTCAGAGCTGCTAAGAGAAGGGCACTCTAAAAAGCAACCCATTTTGATCTGAAGTGCAGGGACACCCTAAGAATTTCAGGCAGTCCAGACTTACGCGCAGCCCGTGCGCTCCCTGGGTGCCTGGGCTTACTCGCAGTCCCGGAGTTCGCACAACTGGGCTTTTTCCTCTTGAAATTCTTGCTTCTGATTACTAAGCCCAGGACTGGCTTACAACACCGAAGAGCAGTGGATCGCAGGGAACTGCAATACTGTCTGGACTGAGAAACAGGCGTGCCAAACAGAAAAACAGAGGAAGTGAATGACCTTCACTACTTCACATTTTATTTTTACCTTTTATTTTTTTATTTTTTTTATTTTTTTTTATTTTCATTTTTTGCATCTTTTAATCAAGAAACTTTTTTTTCTTTTTTCATCACTTGATTTTACCTTTTTAATGATTACATTTTTATTTTCAATCCGTATTATTACTACTGCTATTTTATCTTTTTTTTTTTTTTTTTTTAAAGTGTCATTTTATTTTATCTTCATTTTATTTTGGGATTAGGGTTCTACATTCTATTTTTATCTTTCCTTTAGCATCGTTTTACTCTATCTCAACTCTACCTTTAGGCCATCACTCTCTTCCTAACCTCCCCCTTTTCAGTGTCCTGTTTATATTACCCTTTTACTGCTTTAGATTTTCCCTATTCTTTCTGTTTACCCCTTGTTAAAATTTCACCCTACTTACATATCTAATCTCCAATCCTCTGCTCCAAGTCCACATACACCTCTCCCTTCGCTGTCTGAGCTATCCATAAACTTGTCCTTCTCTCTGTCCTTTTGTTGTTGTTTGCTTGAATGTAGATTATATCCAATTTTTATGCTTTTTTGTGAGATTGTTTTGCTTATTCTTCTTTTGTTTATTTTTTTGTTTGTTTTGTGCTTCAGCTTTCCCTTGCCTCACTCCATATTAGTTGGTGTGGTAGTTTGTACTAATCCCCAGGCACTTGTTGCTGGCATTTTCTGGGATTAGTGATTGTTCTATTGGAGTTTTATCCCCAATATATATAGTCTGTTCCCCTTTCTCTCTTAGTCACTTTCTTGTCTCTCTTACTTTTTTTTTTTCTCTTTACTTTCCCTTTCCCCAATTTCATTTTCACACTCCTTTTTTCTTTCTTTCTTTCTTTCTTTCTTTCTTTCTTTCTTTCTTTCTTTCTTTCTTTCTTTCTTTCTATTTCCTTTTTCCTCTTCTTCTTTCTCTCCTATCACCTAATTTGCCTTTCTCTGGTGGTCACCTTTATTGGAGGTTATTAATATCGTGAATACATTCCTGTTCAGTGCCTTGTGAGTTGTACCTGGTAGTGCTGTATTTTGTGCCTTTAAATCAACCCAGGAGAGAGAGAACTACATAACCAGACACCCAGAGAAGAGAGACCATGGGGAGACAAAGAAGCAGCCCGCATATGAAAGAAAAGCAGACATCACCAGAAAAGGAAGTAAACGAAATGGAGGCAAGCAACCTTCCAGAAAAAGAATTCAGAGAAATGGTCATAAGGTGGCTGAAAAGAATGGAAGACAAATTCGACAATATGAGCAAGAACCAAGAGGAAATGAAGAAGAACCAAGAAGAAATGAAAAATGACATCGCTGCCGTAAAGAACTCAATAGAAAGCATCAAGAGTAGACTAGAAGAAGCAGAGGACCGCATCAGTGAGCTAGAAGACAAGATGGAAAAAAATACCCAAGAAAAGCAACTTCTAGAAAAAAAAATTAAAAGGCAGGAGGAGAGTCTAAGGGAACTTTGGGACAACACGAAACAAAACAACATCCGCATAATAGGGGTTCCAGAAGGAAAGGAAGCTGAGCAAGGAATAGAAAACCTCTTTGAAGAAATAATGACAGAAAATTTCCCAGATATAGGGAAGAAAAAACACACACAAATCCAAGAAGCTCACAGAGTCCCAAGCAAAATGAACCCCAAAAGACCGACACCAAGGCACATTATAATTAAATTGGCAAACACCAATGACAAAGTAAGAATCTTAAAAGCAGCAAGAGAGAGACAGAAAGTTACATACAAAGGAACCCCCATCAGACTAGCAACTGATTTCTCAACAGAAACTCATCAGGCCAGAAGGGAATGGAATGAAATATACAAAGTCATGCAAAGGAAGGGTCTGAATCCAAGAATACTGTACCCAGCAAGGCTGTCAATCAAAATTGAAGGTGAAATCAGGAGCTTCACAGACAAAAAAGGACTAAGGGAATTTATTACCACCAAACCAGCAATGCAAGAAATGCTAAAGGGTCTGCTGTAAAAAAAAAAAAAAAAGAAAGAAAGAAAGAAACAGGAAGCGAAGAAGTAACACAGGGGTAAAGAATAGGAATGGCGACAAATAAGTACCTATCAATAATAACTTTAAATGTAAATGGATTAAATGCCCCAATCAAAAGACATAGGGTAACGGATTGGATAAGAAAACACGACCCATATATCTGCTGTCTACAAGAAACCCACCTCAGAAAAAAAGACGCACACAGACTGAGGGTGAAGGGATGGAAAAAGGTTTTCCAGGCAAATGGAACTGAAAAAAAAGCTGGGGTAGCAATACTTATTTCTGACAAATTAGATCTCAAACTGAAGGACATAACAAGAGATAAGGAAGGCCATTTCATAATACTAAAGGGAGCAATCCAACAAGAAGAAATAACTCTGGTAAACATATATGCACCCAATACAGGAGCACCCAAATACATAAAAAAACTCCTGGAGGATATCAAGGGAGAGATTGACAGCAATACAATCATAGTAGGGGACTTTAATACCCCACTATCACCACTGGACAAATCCTCTAAACAAAACATCAGCAAAGAAACATCAATCCTAAATGACTCACTAGACCAGATGGAATTAATTGACATCTTCAGAACATTTCACCCCAAAGCCACAGAATATACATTCTTCTCAAGTGCACATGGGTCATTTTCAAAGATAGACCATATGTTGGGACATAGGCAAAGTCTCTTCAAATTCAAGAAGATAGAAATCATATCAAGCATCTTCTCAGACCACAGTGGCATAAAACTGGAAATCAACTACAATAAAAACAACCCAAAGAAATCAAACACATGGAGACTAAACAGCATGCTATTAAACCATGACTGGGTTACCAGAGAGATCAAAGAAGAAATAAAAAACATCATGACAACAAATGACAATGAAAACACTACAATCCAAAATCTATGGGACACAGCGAAAGCAGTCCTGAGAGGGAAGTTCATAGCTCTACAAGCCTACTGCAAAAAACAAGAAACAGGGGTAATAAATTACCTAACCCAACAACTCAAAGAGTTAGAAAAAGAGCAACAAGAAAAGCCCAGTGTAAGCAGAAGGAAGGAAATAATAAAGATCAGAGCACAGATAAACGACATAGAGACCAAAGAAACAATACAAAAGATCAACAAAACCAAGAGCTGGTTCTTTGAAAGGATAAACAAGATTGATGAACCTCTAGCCAGGCTCACCAAGAAGCAAAGAGAGAGGACCCAAATAAACAAGATCAGAAATGAAAGAGGTGAAATAACAACAGATCCCGCCGAAATACAAAGGATTGTTAAAAAATACTACGAACAACTCTATTCCAACAAACTGGACAACCTGGAGGAAATGGACATATTCCTAGAAAAATATAACCTTCCAAAACTCAATCAGGAAGAATCTAAACATCTCAACATGCCAGTAACTATGGAAGAAATTGAAGCAGTCATCAAAGAGCTTCCAGCAAACAAAAGCCCGGGGCCAGACGGCTTCACAGGAGAGTTCTACCAAACATTCAAGGAAGAACTAAAACCTATCCTCCTCAGACTATTCCAAAAAATTCAAGAGGAAGGAACACTTCCAAGCTCCTTCTATGAAGCCAGCATCACCCTAATACCAAAACCAGATAAAGACAACACAATGAAGGAGAATTACAGGCCAATATCCCTCATGAATGTAGATGCCAAAATCCTCAATAAAATTCTAGCAAATAGGATCCAGCAGTGCATCAGAAAGATCATACACCATGACCAAGTAGGATTTATCCCAGGAATGCAAGGATGGTTCAATATCCGCAAATCAATAAATGTGATACATCACATAAACAAATTGAGAGATAAAAATCACATAGTCATATCAATTGATGCAGAAAAAGCATTTGACAAAATCCAACACCCTTTCTTGATAAAAACTCTCAACAAGGTGGGAATAGAAGGATCATACCTCAACATAATAAAAGCTATATATGATAAACCCACAGCTAACATCATACTCAATGGGCAAAAACTAAAACCATTTCCCCTAAGAACAGGAACAAGACAGGGATGCCCACTCTCACCACTCCTGTTTGACATAGTACTGGAAGTATTAGCCACTGCAATTAGACAAGAAGAAGAAATAAAAGGCATCCAAATTGGAAAAGAAGAAGTAAAGCTGTCCTTATTTGCAGATGACATGATATTGTACATAAAAAACCCGAAAGACTCCATCAAAAAACTAACAGACTTAATAAATGAATTCGGCAATGTAGCAGGATACAAAATTAACACCAAGAAATCTATGGCATTTCTATACACCAACAATGAACTTACAGAAAGAGAGACTAAAAAAGCAATCCCATTTTCCATCGCACCAAAAAAATTAAGATACTTAGGAATAAACTTAACCAAGGAGGTAAAAGACCTATACACGGAAAACTACAGGACACTGAAAAAAGAGATAGAGGAAGATGTAAACAGATGGAAGAACATACCATGTTCATGGATTGGTAGAATCAACATCATTAAAATGTCCATACTACCCAAAGCAATCTATAGATTCAATGCACTCCCCATTAAAATACCAACGGCGTATTTCACAGACCTAGAAAGAACTCTCCAAAAATTCATCTGGAATAAATAAAGACCCCGAATAGCCACAGCAATCCTGAGAAAGAAGAATAAAGTAGGAGGGATCTCAATACCAGATTTCAAGCTGTATTACAAAGCCACTGTCCTCAAAACAGCCTGGTACTGGCACAAGAACAGACATATAGATCAATGGAACAGAATAGAGAATCCAGATATCGACCCAAACCAATATGCGCATTTAATATTTGACAAAGGAGGCATGAGCATACAATGGAGTCAAGACAGTCTCTTTAATAAATGGTGTTGGGAAAATTGGACAGATACATGCAAAAAAATGAAACTAGATCACCAACTTACACCATACACAAAAATAAACTCAAAATGGGTACAGGACTTAAATATAAGACGGGAAACCATAAAAATACTAGAGGAATCCACAGGCAGCAAAATCTCAGACATATGCCAAAAGAACTTTTTCAGTGATACTGCTCCTAGGGCAATGGAAGCCAAACAGAAAATAAACAAATGGGACTACATCAAAATAAAAAGCTTTTGCACAGCAAAAGAAACCATCAACAAAACAACAAGAAACCCCACTGTATGGGAGAACATATTTGCAAATGGTATCACTGATAAAGGTTTAATTTCCAACATCTACAGGCAGCTTATACAACTTAATAAAAGGAAGATAAAGGATCCAATAAAAATATGGGCAACGGACCTAAATAGAATCTTTTCGAAAGAAGACAGAAGGAAGGCCAAGAGACACATGAAAACATGCTCAAAGTCACTAATTATCCGAGAGATGCAAATCAAAACAACAATGCGATACCATCTCACACCTGTCAGAATGGCTATCATCAACAAATCAACAAACGACAAGTGTTGGCGAGGATGCGGAGAAAAAGGAACCCTCGTGCACTGCTGGTGGGAATGCAGACTGGTGCAGCCACTGTGGAGAACAGTATGGAGTTTCCTCAAAAAACTGAAAATGGAACTCCCATTTGACCCAGTAATCCCACTCCTAGGAATATATCCTAAGAAACCAGAAACACCAATCAGAAAGGATATATGCACCCCTATGTTCATAGCAGCACAATTTACAATAGCTAAGATTTGGAAACAGCCTAGGTGCCCATCAGCAGATGACTGGATCAGAAAACTATGGTACATCTACACAATGGAATACTATGCTGCCGTAAAAAAGAAGGAATTACTACCATTTGTAGGCACTTGGATGGAATTAGAGAACATTATGCTAAGTGAAATAAGCCAGTCAATGAAAGAAAAATACCACATGATCCCACTCATTTGGGGATAATGAAAAACATTATAAACTGATGAACAAAAAGATAGTTACAGAGGCAGTAAAGCATCAAACAGACTGTCAAATTACAGGGGTAAGGTTAGGGAGAGGTGGGGGAAATAAGAGATCAACTGAAGGACTTATATGCATGTATATAAGAGTAACCAACGGATGCAAAACATTGGGTGGTGAGGGCATGTATGGGAGTGGGGTGGGGGTGGGGGGCAATGGTAAGATATGTACACATATAATACCTTAATAAAAATTTGAAAAGAAAAAAAAAAAATAAATAAATAAATAAATAAATAAACCACAAAAAAAAAAAAAAAAAAAAAGATAAAGGAAAAGAACCTTGAGTCACATAGGTGGTAAACTGTGGGAAGGCAAATATTGTAGCCCTCCCCCGACACACACACACTCACATCTGTAGGAGGATACATTCCAAGACCCCCAGTGAATGTCTAAAAAGACACTCCCAAACCCTATATATACTATGTTTTCCCCTATACATACATACATACCTATGATAAAGTTTAATTTATAAATTAGACACAGTAAGAGACTAACAATAATAACTAGTAATAAAGGAAAGAAGATAGGAGGGAGGGAGGGGAAGTAAACTGCCTCCTTCAGGGCAAAAATATCTTCATGTCCTCTTTCTTTCCTTGATTCCCAGGCATTCAGCTTCCGGTGCCTTCCTCCCACTAGCCTAAAATGGCTAGGGAAGGAATGGCTATGACTTCCAACTAATGTCATAGGTTGTGAAGATTTTGCAAAGGCAAACATGGGCCTTGCTAATTGCCTAGGAAAGGGCCATAATATGGGAAAAGAGCAAAGGCTCAAAGTTGGAAGGAGTAGATGTTAAAAAGGCTGGGGGGAGGGGGGAGAATAAAGTAGCATGAGAGGAGGAGGGCTCTGTATTTTACAGGCTTTATCTGGTGAAGGTCGGGGTGAAGAGACTGTATTGCCTCGAGGGATGAGCTCTATTAGAAGCTTGCGATCTCCTCGTTCTGCTCAGTGTGGGTTCTTCCCTGGGAAACTAGGAGAAAAGAGCATATGGAGCATTGTTTGGGGGCGGCATGCATGTGTTCACACCACAGAGGGTGGGGGAATAAACCAAAGTAATTCTCTCATCCCACCTTCTCAGTCAAGGAAGTACCTGAGCCATCTTCAATGCAGACAGAGCTCACTCTGGGGGATGGCTCTGGCAGAGTTTGGGTAGGGTCAAATCACCTGAACAGCCTCTACCCTTCCACAGAGGGGAAACAGACGTTATCCCAAGGGCAAAATTACAGATTGAATACAACTTGAGACTCATTTTTTATTTTATTTGGGAACTCGTTTATTTACAGTTTTTAAGTTTATAATTTCTTACATCTTTCCTCTTACTTTTTATTTGATGGGTTTTTAATTATGCCTTTTCAATAGTACACTTACAGACCCTAACTTACTTCTCAAAATAATTGTTCTAATTTAAACTTCTACATCTTCAATACTTAATATTGTCAGACATTATATTTTCTCAAGCTGATAGATGTGAAAATGAAGCCTGGTGGTCCCTGTGAGGTTCGCGACGCAGGAAACAAAAACAGAGAGCCAGGCCGGTTAACAGGAGGAGGCTTTAATGTTACACTCCGCGGTGAGGTTCACCGGTCCAAGGGTGGGGCCGGGCCGGAGAAGTTCGCATCCGGTGGGAGCTGTGGCGCTTTCCTATACAGCTGTTTAGTGAGGAAGGGGGCATTTCCGCGCAGGCGGGGGTTTCCGGAAGGCGCCAGTTATTTGCGCCACCATCTGCCTTGCGGCTGCATGCATCGGCTCTGGAATTCCTCTGACCTAACATCCCGGCCTTTGGGTGATAGGGGGCGCCGAAATCGTCCTGGCTACTTCCTGCTGACCAGGGCCGAAGAGGGTGGGGGGATGTTAAAGGCCAGGGTCAGGCAGAGGCGGGTCGGAGGGCAGCCGAGAGTAGGGGTGGAGCGGGAGCTGGTTTACAGTCACCCGTGACATCTCCGCTATCCGAAGCGGATAAACTTAAGGAGGCAGGGGGCTAGGAGGAAAAAGACACAGATGAGAATTAGGGGCCCTACCATGGGTGGGATCCACGTAGCTAAGGGGCTTTGGAGCCAGCCAAAAAGAGAGTTGTCCTTGGAGTAGTTGTTCACTCAGCTCAGTCAGGGTCTGCATGTTCTGCTCCACCACTCCGGACTCGTTGATGTAGTAGAAGCATTCTTCTTCTTCTTTTTTTTTTTTAAATAAATCTTTATTCAGATTATTACAATTGTTTCTCCTTTTTCCCCCCCATAGCTCCCCTCCACCCAGTTCCCACCCCACCCTCTGCCCTTACCTCCCCCCCACTGTCCTCATCCATAGGTGTATGATTTTTGTCCAGTCTCTTCATGAACCCCCCATACCCCTTTCCCCCTGAGAATTATCAGTCCACTCCCTTTCTATGCCCCTGATTCTATTATATTCACCAGATTATTCTGTTCCTCAGGTTTTTAATTCACTTGATTTTTAGGTTCACTTGTTGATAGATATGTATTTGTTGTTCATAATTTTTCTCTTTACTTTTTTCTTCTTCCTCTTCTTTAAGAATACCTTTCAGCATTTCATATAATACTGGTTTGGTGGTGATGAACTCCTTCAGCTTTTTCTTATCTGTGAAGCTCTTTATCTGCCCTTCAATTCTGAATGATAGCTTTGCTGGGTAGAGTAATCTTGGTTGTAGGTTCTTGCTATTCATCACTTTGAAAATTTCTTGCCACTCCCATCTGGCCTGCATAGTTTCTGTTGAGAAATCAGCTGGAACTCATATGGGTGCTCCCTTGTAGGTAATTAACTGTTTTTCTCTTGCTGCTTTTAAGATTCTCTCTTTGTCTTTTGCTCTTGGCATTTTAATTATGATGTGTCTTGGTGTGGTCCTCTTTGGATTCCTTTTGTTTGGGGTTCTGTGCGCTTCCTGTACTTGTAAGTCTATTTCTTTCACCAGGTGGGGGAAGTTTTCGGTCATTATTTCTTCCAATAGGTTTTCAGTATCTTGCTCTCTCTCTTCTTCTGGCACCCCCATAATTCTGATGTTGGTATGCTTGAAGTTGTCCCAGAGGCTTCTTACACTATCTTCAACTTTTTGGATTTTTTTTTCTTTTTTCTTTTTCGGTTGAGTGTTTTTTGCTTCTTTGTATTTCAATTCTTTGACTTGATTCTGTGTTCCTCTAGTCTGTTGTTGGGTCTCTGTATAATATTTTTTATTTCAGTCAGTGTATGTTTAATTTCTAGTTGGTCCTTTTTCATATCTTCGAGGGTCTCGTTATATTTATCGGCCTTTTCTA
The DNA here is from genome assembly GCF_963455305.1 of Plecotus auritus. Taxonomy (NCBI): domain Eukaryota; kingdom Metazoa; phylum Chordata; class Mammalia; order Chiroptera; family Vespertilionidae; genus Plecotus; species Plecotus auritus. The sequence continues at coordinate 169,433,520 of NC_137771.1, read as the reverse complement.
GGATATTCTTGAAAAGCCTTATTACCGTGGTTTTGAATTCTATATCCAGTCGTTTGTTTTCCTCCATTTCTTTCGTTTGTGATCTGTTTCTTTGTTGCCGCATTTTCATTGCTTCCCTGAGTTGGTAGGGTAGATTTGTGTGCTAGGTTTCCTATATGGCCCAGTGGGTCGGCCTCCCCAGTTAACCTGAGGTGGACACTCTTGGTGCACCCCTTTGTGGACTGTGTGTACAGCCTTGTTGTAGTTAAGTCTTGATTGTTGTTGGTATCACTGGGAGGAATTGACCTCCAGGCCAGTTGGCTGTAAGGATCAGCTATGTCTATGCTGGGAGAAGTTCGGTGCTGGAGACAGCCTTATAGGATTAGACTTGTCAAATTGCAAAAGCCTCTGTGCTCAGCTTGGATGGGGTGGAGTCTCAGGGCAGAGCAGACAGTCTTGGCTTCCAGTCAGCCTTGCCCTTGCGCGTGCACGCCTCCAGACCTCTGCCTTCCCTGGCTCCCGAGTCTCCGCCCGAGAGTCCAGATTCCCCTTCGTAAGAGCGTGGGTCCCCAGGGGTTCACCTGGAACTGGGGTTCAGTGCAGTCAGAACTGGGGTTCAGTGCAGTCAGAACTGGGGTTCAGTGCGGTCGGGGCTTCCTTCCCCCTTCCGCCAGAGAAAGTCAGCCAGGCTCTCAGCTGCCCTTCCTCTCTGCATGCACAAAGACCCTTTGCCATACCTCCAATTCTCTGTGAGCTTTTCTCTTTCCTTCTAGTTGTAGAATTTTCACTCAGCCAGTTTTCCTGTGGTTCTGGATGGTGTCCGTTCTGTCTTTTAGTTGTAGTTTTGAAATTGTTGTGCGAGGCAGCAGTTTAGGTGCCTACCTATGCAGCCATCTTGGTTTCTCACCAGAAGCATTCTTCTTGAAGGAACATGCAGGTTCCCCCTTTTTCCGCAGTGAGAAGGTCTAGGGCAGCCTTGGGCAAACTACGGCCCGTGGGCCGGATCCGGCTGTTCTATCCGGTTCTCTTGCTCTCCCCTCCGCTCCTTTACTCTGAGTTTATATTAGTTCACACAAACACTCCATCCATGCTTTTGTTCCGGCCCTCCGGTCCAGTTTAAGAACCCATTGTGGCCCTCGAGTCAAAAAGTTTGCCCACCCCTGGTCTAGGGCCTGTCGGTTCTGCAGGGCTACTTGGGCTACCGATGTTACTTGCCGCTGCAGGGAGACTAAGGAGGCGGTAGTAGACTCCAGGGCTATCTGGAGTTTGTCATTGAAATCCTGAGCAGAGATTATGCTGTTCCCGAGGCCCCCCCCCCCCCCCCCGCAGTGAGGCCTACTGAGGCAGTGATACCCCCAACATGACAGGGAGGAAGGCGGCCTGGCGGGCCCGGGGGTGCAATGAAAGGAGCAACCAGGCGAGCTCCGACTCTCCATACAGGGTTAGTTGGGGAACTACTGTGACCACGAAGAAAGGCCCAGGGTCAGAGGAGTTTATGCAGTTGCTTAAGGTGCCGTTGCACCAAAAGAAGGTACCCGGGCTGGCCTTGGTGGGACTGGCTGCAGTGTGGTTTTGGGTACAGTTCCAAGTGACTCGTCCCCCAGTTACCGGGTTGCTGGTCTGGTAGCATATCCGCGGGGGCAAGGTGGGTTCTGGAGTTTTGGGTTCCCAGAGGAGAATGCCAGCCAGGGGAGGCTGACATTCACCGTGTCCCTGGGTTCCTGGAGGAGTCATGAGTGGGACAGCAGCCAGCAAAGGTCTTTGGAGAGAGAGACACATAGGAAGCAGTGCGAGACATTGGGCAGGGTGCGGGTCTCGTTGAGGAATAGTAGAGTGTGTTGAATAAGTTGGAGCCAAGAAGACAGGACTTCTACCCGGGGGGAATCAGGCAACTTCCCTTTAAGGGACTGTTCGGCCTGTAGGATGCTGTTGGAGACCTGGATTTGGGCCTTCTGGGCCAAGACATATTCCCGGGAGATGTAGATGGTCCCTGAAGGGGTCGAGCTCCAACCATTCCAGTATAGTTTTCCCATAATGTCTGTAACCCATCGCTGGTCCCAGGGATCCTGGACCTTGATGTTGAAAGTCCCATCCTTCCAGAAAAAGGGGCCAGACCTGACCTCATTATAGGTATCATGGGTGACACAGCCTGACCAGTGGCAACCCCCATAGGGGTTGACATATTACACCTGTCTGGGTTCTGCTGGTCGTAAGCAAAACAGGTATAGGGTCGGCCATCGTTGGACACTGACCAGAGGTCGACAGCAATCAGGATCTCTGCCTGGCATCCAACCAGAGGGCAGTCCTGAGATCCTACCTGCCGGGTGACTTGTGTGCTGTCCTGGTCGTAGTTTTCACCGAACTTGAATCTCCATACACAAGCGGGTGGGGGTGGGTGTAGGTTGCCCAGGGCATGGAGGAGGAGGAGGAGGGGGAGGGCGACTAAGGCGGACCTTAGTGGGGCCCAACACCTCACATTTATAGAGGTCATGTTGCTCCAGGGCCCTCTTGAGCCTAGAGAGGTGGTGCCACTACAGATCTCTCAGTAGCTTGGCCGCAGTGGGGGTTGTAAGGATCACTGTGTGAGGTCCCGTCCACCTGGGCTCCAGGGCCTTGGGATATAGGTTGTTGAGGAGAACTGAGTCCCCCAGCTGGAGGGCTGGTCCTCGGGAGCTTTGGTCGGCTGGTTCTGGCCTGGGCAGAAACCTGTCAGCGTGTTCCCGGAGCAGTTGCCTGAGTAAGGGCAGGTATGGAAGATAAGTAGCCAGGAGAGGAGGGTCAGTAGGGAGACGATGGTTGAGCAAGAAGTGTCTCCCATATAGGAGTTCAAAAGGGCTTAAGAAGGAGAGGCTCCTTGGTGTAGCCCGGATTCTGGTCAGGGCCATGGTCAGGAGGTCTGGCCAGGAGCTGTGAATTTCTAGAGAGAGTTTAGTTAGATGGTCTTTAAGGAGGCTGTTGACCCTCTCGATCTTACCCGATGATTGTGGGCGGTAGGGTATATGTAGTTTAGTTAAGTCAGGATTAGAGAGAGGAAAATCTGAGAGTCCTGCCCGAGGTTGATTGAGGGCCTCTGTGACCTTGGGGCAGGCGTGTATTGCCACAGGTTGGGTGGAGGCAGCGGGAAGGAGAATGGCCGGGTTCAGGGCTGGGACTGAGTTAGGGAGATGTCAGGGTTCTCGAGGAACAGGAGATGGAGTTGCTGCATGTGAGAGGGGGCAAGGAGAGATAAGGATTGGTGGGACAGAAGATCCTCTAGTCTATGGGTGGAGAAGACCTGTAAGGGTTGCTAAAGGCAGATCTTCTGGGCCTCCTTGGTGAGAGCGGCGGCTGCAGCCAGAGCCCGGAGACAGGGCTGCCATCCCCGAACCGTGGGATCAAGCTGTCTGGACAGGTAGACTACGGGGGTGAAGGCTGGCCCTAGGGGCTGGGTGAGGACCCCCATAGCTATTCCCTGTCTTTCATCAGTAAATAGTTGGAAAGGCTTAGAGATGTCTGGGAGAGAGAGAGGGGGAGATGCCAGAAGGGTATCCCGGAGCTTAGAAAAAGCCTGGCAAACGAGGGAGGGTGAGGAGAGGGGGCTACTGGTGTTTCTTTAGCGGCCTGGTATAGGGGCTTAGCTAGGAGAGCAAAGTTTGGGACCCAATGGCGGAAGAATCCTACTAGCCCTAGAAAGGACAGGATCTGTTCTGCAGAAGTGGGAGGCTGTAGGTCTCGTATTGCCTGCGCTCGGTCAACTGTCAGTCTTTGGGAATTGGGCGTCAGACAGATCCCCAAGTAAGTGACGGTGGGGGCTGACAGTTGCACCTTGGCAGGGACACACGGTATCCTTTGTCCCCTAGAAAGTTGAGGAGGCCAGCTATATGCCTCTGAGACACGTCCAGGGAGGGGCTGCAGAGGAGATCATCTACACACTGGAGAAGAGTGCTAGGTTCTAATGAGCATTGTTGGAGGTCTCTGGCTAAGGCCTGGCCAAACAGATGAGGACTGTCTCTGAACCCCTGGGGCAGGACCATCCAGGTGAGTTGGCGGGATACCTGCTCGTCTGGGTCCTCCCAAGTAAATGCAAACAGATGGTAAGAGTCTGGGTCCTTTTACAATTCTTGTCAACAGTTAACTTTAGAACTTTCTTTCTTTCTTTCTTTCTTTCTTTCTTTCTTTCTTTCTTTCTTTCTTTCTTTCAACATACCTTCCATTAAATATTCTAAACATGTCTAGCAATTAATGTTTCAGTATTGTATGCTATTTAAAATATTTAGAAAAGGCAGGGGGAGGAGGGAGCAGGCCCTGCAGCCTGTTCGCAGGCCTCTAGATGCTTGGATTTTAAAACTGCCGCATTTTTCCTAGAGATAAAGATCTAAGTTTCTGATAAGCCTGTGCCAGCAAGAAAGTTGTTCTTTAGGAAGGGTGGAGTGGGGGAGGGGGCGGGGTGAGAAGGCTCTGAGGCCAGAGCAGTTTTCAGAGCATTAAAGGATGATTTGCTGTCAATACCCATGACCAAGATCATGGAAGGGAAAAGGGGCCCTGAAAAGGAGGGCAGGACAGAGAAGGTAGCCCCCATGTCGGCCAGGAAGGAGACTGGCTTACCCGCTACCTTGAGTGTTACCCTGGGCTCGGTGAGGGTGATGGGGGTCGTCAGTCCAGGCACCTTCAGTCTTCAACCAGTCCCAGCATGGCCAGTGGCGGGTCATGACCTGGAAGGGCAGCCCCTCTACACTGAGATGCAGAGGGCCCATCACTTTTCCAGGGGCAGTCATTTTTCCAGTGGCCGCTTTGCACGCCGGGAAGGGCTTGGTTGGAGCCCGGGGCTGGGGGCACTGCTTTGCCCAGTGGCCTTCATTTCCGCACTTGAGGTATCCTCCAGGTGGTGCTCGTCCTCTCGTTGCACCCCCACCATGCACAGCCCCCTTGGGACCATGCGTGGCTGCCGTCAGACGCAGGGCCGCAACCAGGTCTTGGGTTTGCAGGTTTGCTTTCTGTTGAAGGCAGGTTTCCCAATCCGACTCTGCCTGCTCCTCACGGGCATTAAAAACCTTAAAGGCCATGTTCACTAGATCTCAGACCGGGGTCTGAGGACCATTTTCAGCCTTTTTTTAACTTAACTTTATTCAAAGAGAGGGGTTGGCCTTTGCTGTTTCAAGATGGCGGCCCCCATGGGAGCGGCAAGCCATGAGGCCAACATGGCGGCTGCCTAAACTGTTCTTTGATAGAAAAGATGGTTTGTTTATTCTCACAATACACAAGGGAAGAGCAAACCAAAATCCCTACAGACAAATAGAAACCTCAGTAGCTGTTTGGAGCGGCTGGTGGGGCAGCGGGCAGGCGGCTCTTGCACTGTGCGGCAGCCTCTGCTCAGCTCACGGCCCGAGGCAGCGACGGCAGCACCAGCAGCGGCGGGAGGAGGAGGAGGATGGGGGAAAAGAGGGAGCGGAAGGCGGGGCGGCAGGAGCTATGGGGAAAGGGCCTGGGTAGGGAGGGACGGGAGTGCAGATAAGGCCTGGACATGTGGAATCTCGGGCCACTTCCCAGTTTGCCAGCAGAAATTACTGAGGCCAGTAAGGATGTTAAAAATCAAAATCCTGTTCTCGGGCCATTTTGACCCATTGTCCAATTCATACTGAGGCCATGCCCCTGGGACAGGCCCAGCTTAGCCAGATTGGTAAGCAGGCACCCTAGAGGTGTGCTCGGATCAGGTTAAGATTTTTGATTACCCATGCTTGATAATAACCTGAGGTCAGTAGCCAGGGCTAAAGGACCAGCGTCCCAGTCATTCAACCAAGGCTATGGATAGGGGACCCGAGGGACGGCAGGGGACATCTCCCCTAACTCTCGGGGTCCGGACAGAGGACAAAAGGCCGGAGAACTGAGGGGCGGTAGGAACGTCTCTGCTACCTCCCAAGGTTCGGAACTCCTCCTGGAGGGGTCCGGAGGGCTATGCCCAGAAGGCAATCTCTGACGCGGGCTGCGGTTTACGGACAGAGATGCCAGACAACCGTCAGGGATCAGCACGGGCCGGGACTTACCACTGATGCTGCCGAGCTGGGGGAGAGGCCGGAGGATCCTGAGCCAGGAGAAGGGAGATGGGGGCACCCCAGACCATCGGGGGACAGTCGAATGGAGCGCTCGCTCCTCCCGGGTTTCGGTACCAAATGTAAGGTTCGCGACACAGGAAACAAAAACAGAGAGCCAGGCCGGTTAACAGGAGGAGATTTTAATGTTGCACTCCTGGGCAAGGTTCACCGGTCCAAGCATGGGGCCGGAGAAGTTCGCATCGGGCGGGAGCTGTGGCACTTTTTTATACAGCTATTTAGTGAGGGAGGGGGGCATTTCCGCCACAGGCAGGGGTTTTCAGAAGGCGCCAGTTATTTGCGCCACCATCGGCTCTGGAATTCCTCTGACCTAACAGTCCCTCCTTTGGAAAACTGCTGTTTAAAACTGCTGTTTGAACTACTCTGTTATTTTTAGATAGTCTCTTATTCTATAAAATATAACTTTGTTTTTTAGCTTGAATAATAGAAAAGATAAACTTAACTGTCTGACCTTGCAAGCTAGCCATATAAAGGGGCTTATACACTGATACTGATATTAATTCACATATTCTGCTAAGTGTTTGTTCATCCAAGGTTACAGGTGTCTATATAGATATAATATGTACTCAAAGTTACAAGTTGTCTGTATAGATATGACAGGTGTTTGATTAGATACAATATGTACTCAAGGTTACAAGCTGTCTTACACAAAGAACTAGAAGGACATAAAAAGGAAATACTCCCTCCTGTGTTTGTTTAGAATTTGACAGAGGTAATCTGCTCTGAACCTGTGCACAATAAAGATGACTCCTAACTAATTGGCTCATTAGGCATCTTATCCAGCTCAATGATTTGCAATACAACAAAATAATACATCATTATTGTTTTAATAATGCTGAGAATTTTAAAAACTCTGTTTATGAAACATGCCAGTTTCCTTTTCTGTGAATTGCTTTTTCATGGTCTTGTCCATATTTTTATGGGGATTCTTGCATTTTCTGTTGATTCATGGAAGTTCATTTATATTTTCTGGATACTAGTTCTTTACTGGTTATATGCATTGCAAATATCATCTTCCAAGGTCTTTCTTACTGTATTGATTAGTTTTCAAAATTATTATACAGAAACTTTAAAAGATTAAGGGATAGTGTTTGTTTTTAAACAGGTAATAACACTTGTGAAATTCAAAGGCATGAAAGTATGCAGCAAAGAGTCTCCTTCCACTGCATCTAGCTAGCTAGTTGCCTTGTTTACAGGGAAAACAATGCAAAAAAATACTATGATGCTGCAACAAATAGCCATGCACATAGATCATTCCTCACTTTTATCTGTATGACAAATTCCTAGCAGTGGGATTGCTAGGTCAAGGATATGTGCACTTACAATTTTTATATTATTGCTTCTTATGTATCTTTCCAGAGCTATTCTAAACATATCCAAACACATGTAAATATGGAAGAATTTCTTTTATTTGGACAGACTTGTATTTTCTCCTGAATTGCAGTCTACAATGATCAGAAGGCTCTTGCCAGTATTAAAAGTTAGAAATTCTTTTCCATTGGAAATTTGAAAACATTTGCTCTATTTTTTTTTTTTTTTTTTTTTTTTTTTTAGCTTCCAGTGTTGATGTTGAGAAATCTGAAACCATTCTGATTCTTCATCCTTTTTTAATTTTCTTCCCTCTAAAATTTTGTTCTCAGTGTTTCTGAAATTTCCCCGTGGTATACCCTGGGATTGCTCTTTTTTCTTCTTCTTCTTCTTTTCCTATCATACTGAGCACTAAGGCATTCATCTGGAAACTCATGTCCTTTAGTTTGGAGACGTTTTCTTGAATGATTTCATTGTTAAGTTCTCTGCTTCCTGATCTCTTTGTTTCTGGAGTTACTATCAATTAAACATTGGGCCCTTTGAACTGGTCTTCTAATTTTATCTTTGTTTTCTACCTTTCATTTTAGTTTTTACTCTACTTTCTGAAATTTCCTCAATTTTATCTTCTTTTTTCCATTGCTACTATTATACTTTTTAACTTCAATTCCCCTTGTTTTCTTATTAAATGTTCCTTTCTTATAGAAATTTCTTTCCAATAGTAGTTTTTCTTTAACCTTTATGTTCTGAGTTAGACACTTTCCTTGAATGTCTGATAAACTTTGGTTGTCTGTTCTCAGAAGTTTAAACAGCATTTGGAAGTTCTGAGCTAGTGAATGGGGCTTATTTACTTTTTCACTGTAGGTGCTTCCATGGTCTGTATTGGGAAACCTCTATTGTCAGTATCTTTAAGTAAAATTTCCTCTTGATCTGGACAGGTCCCTAGTTGCAATTTCCAATCTCTTGTTTGGAGAGTAAAAGTCTGGCTGCTACTGTTTGGGGAGCGAAATAGGGAAGGGGGCTTTGGGAAGGATCATCTCAGGATTTAGGATTTAGTATACATTTGGCCACTGACTCTCCTCTTGCTACAGCACCCAAAATCTCACCTGTGCCTGGTATCCTGCTTAGAGACCCTCTATTTTACCTTCTACAGAAAATAGCCTCCAGATTTCCATTGGGGTAAGTGAGGGGTTGTCCTGAGCAAGGAGGGTGGGGAGAGTATCTAGGGGTTTAAATGTTCTTAAATGTTCTATCCTTTTAGCACCTGCCCTTCCTCCCTGCTTCACTGTTAGCTCCAGAGGCACACATGTTGTCAGTTCCTGAGCCTTTTGAAGGCAAAGCAGGTTGGTTCTTGGCTTTCTTCTCACTTTCTAGCTTAAGGTTGAGCTATCTGTAGGCATTATCACAGATCCATCTGCTTTCTAGCTTCTAAAATGTGTTTGCTATCATCTTCTATTCTCACTGTTCTTAAGGACTTATGTATCCTTTTAAATTCCTTTCCTAGGATTTGGGGAGGAGGCAAAATTAGATGCATATGTTCAATCTTAACCCTGAACCCAATTTTTAAAATGTTAATGAAGTCAAATGTACTTATCTTTGCCTCTATAGTTTGTGCTATTTTTATATATATACTAGAGGCCTGGTGCATGAAATCCGTGCACTGGAGGGGGGTCCCTCAGCCCAGCCTGCACCCTCTTGCAGTCTGGGACCCCTTGGGGATGTCCACATGCTGGCTTAGGCCCAATCTCCCTAGGGATCAGGACTAAGCCAGCAGTCAGACATCCCTCTCGCAGTCGGGGCTCTCACAGTCCAGGACCCCTCAATCCTTACCACCCGCCTACAGCAGAGGTGGAAGAGGCTCCCACCACTGATACTGCGCTTGCCAGCCATGAGCCTAGCTTCTGACTGAGCAGCGCTCCCCCTGTGGGAGCGCACTGACCATCAGGGAGCAGCTCCTGCGTTGAGCATCTGCCCTCTGGTGGTCAGTGCATATCATAGCAACCTGTCATTCCACTGGTCGTTCTGCCATTCGGTCGATTTGCATATTAGGGTTTTATTATATAGGATTCATTTGAAGGGTTGTTGTTGTTTTCATGTACAAAAAGATAGCCTTCTGTCATAAGGTAGATGTCTTGAATGACCCATTCATAAAAATTCACTTAGTCCAGCTTAATGAAGCCTATGTCCTCGCGTACTGAGGGAAACACTGGCTACACATGTTGAGGCCATATTTCCGGATCAGACCATGGCGGTTTGAGCAGATGCAGCAAGAATGAAAACCCTGGCCGAATTTCCAAGGATGGCTCCAGTCGAGTTATTGGTGACCCATCCTGCTCTCTCTGTAGCAATGAGGCAAAAGTTTTTCTCAATATAATTTTGGTATTATCTTATTTAATCCTGGAAACTAGGAAGGCAGGAATCATTATCTTACTTTTTAAAATGAAGACCCGAGGCTCTGAGAGTTTAAATGACTTGTCCAAGTTTATACAAGTAACACATTAGTTCTTGGGTCAGGACTAAATCCAGGTCTACCAACTCTAGGACAATACTAAGTGATGCCACCTTTTGATATTCTAAAACTAGTTTTATTTCTTTTTTGTTTTTATTTCAAAATTTTTATTATATTTACATCTTAAATTTTTATTGTCTTTCATTCTGATTTGCACACCAATCTTTTCCTTATTAATATGTTGGCCTTATATTGATTACTGATAGAAAAATAGTGATGATCCCAAATCCCTGGATTGCCTGGCAGCAAAGAACAATCAAAGAAAATAACTTCTAGTTTTTATTTGTTTATGTGGTTTCGTGAACCTCAGGCCCTTACCTGTATAATAGTAGTCCTTTGGGTCTTTATATACCGCAATAAGAGAGCATAATAGAAAGATGAACCCAAGGAAAGGAGATTTTGTGAAAGTTATACCCAAATGGCAAGCTGAGGTTTTTCCCCAGGATCATGTCTCACGAAGCTGAAGAATGAAATCAAAGACCAGAAGATTTAAGCAAAAGCACGGGAAATTTATTGCAAGCAGATTCAGACTCTCTGCACAGGAATGGGGCCCAATAATGGGTTGCCACTGAAGCCTTTTAGTCTAGGGGATTATATTTGTTACAAGCCTACCCTATATCTATCCTTGTGGCCACCTGATTGATTCCCTCAATTGTTTCTGCCCAGCAACGAACCTGGACTTCCCCTGTTCCTATGCCTAAGCTCACCTTATTGTTGCAGCCCTTCCCTGGTTTCACAAAGCTCCCACTCTGAGTCTAAACATTGTTATTTCTGCATGGTTGGTGTCTGTGGTTAGGCTTGCTCATTGCCGTGTCTGCCCCTGCCGACGTTCCACCTGCCTTTGTTTTCTACTGGACCCCTGCCCTATCTGCCTGCATGTCAAGCTAACGCCTCTCAAAAGTCAAAGTTATTTATTTGATGGGCCTTAGTTATAGAATTGTAATTTTAGGTAATAAGGTCAACAGTTAGGTAATAAAGGGCTTCAGAGAAATAAATTACTGTGTTTAAAATGCCTTTCTTAACAAGATAAGGAAAGTAAAGTAGGAGAATATTTATATTCTGGTGGCTACAAAAATAATATAAACAATGAGGGAAATGAAGCAACATCTTTCAACATTGTTATTCACTCTAATTACAAGATTCCCTTCATATGTTTACTATTAGTTGTGGTGAAAACCAAGATTCATCTGAGATAATGGAAAATACAGGGTATCCAAATAAAAACTATATACACACTTTGAATAATTATTCATTCCAATGGGTTAAATCTGAAAAGAAAGAAACATCAATTGTGCTATCAGCTCTTAAGTAAATTTGGGGGGGGACATCCTATATATATTGATCTCTGCTCCTTGTTCCTGGCACACAGTTCCTAAAACACTTGTATTTTCCTAAGTGATAACAGCATTAGGAGCAACTTTTGTTCTAAAATTTGACCTCAGTGCCTGACACAAGAGTTCTTAAATAACTTGGAATTTCCCGGGTGTGGTAATGTATTTTCTTCTAATGAGGTAACTCTTGGTGAGCTTCTGGGTCGGGGCTGGTCATCAGGGAGACCAAGTCACAATTAGAAACTAGATATTCCTCTAGCAAAAAAGGGTTTATTCCAGGAAAAAGAGAGAACTGCAACCCAGAACATGCAGCCATGGCAAATTCACCACCACAAATGAAGAGAAAGTTCTTATATGGATGGTAAAAAGAAGGCTGTTGTGATAACCAGAGTTCTTATTTAGCTTCTTGACTAACATAGGAATGAGAGTTCCCCCTACAGGCCCTCCAGATTCCAATCTGATTGAAGTCAACTATTAATTTTTTTATATATATAACTTTCAGCACCATGCTCTAGTCTCCAGAAAGGGAAGAGGGACTGGAATTGACTTAATTATTGATTGTGCCTACGTGATGAAGCCTCCATAAAAATCCAAGGGTATAGCCCTGGCTGGTGTTTCTCAATGGTTAGAGTGTCAGCCTGAGCATCAAAGGGTTGCAAGTTCAATCCCTGGCCCCAGTTGGGACGTGTGCAGGAGGCACATCAATGTTTCTCTCTCTCTCTCCCTACCCTACCCTCCCTTCCACTCTCTCTAAAAATCAATATCATGTTGTTGTTAACTCTCACCCAAGGATATTTTTTACTTTTATACTCAAGACTTCGGTGTTTTACTGCTGAAGTAGGAGTACAGCAAAATAAATTGGGGAATCCTTGAATAACAGCACCAGAGGAGACAGGAGACAGCAGTTTACATCCTAAGAGTCTACCTTACCTAAGGAAAAGGAGCTGTTCCATGCTCCAACCTGGCTCATTAGAATTCTACACTGGGATTGGAAGCCAAGGCCCAGGTAGTTAACAGAGCATTATTTAACATTGTTTTGTTCTCTAGAACTATATTTCCTTTAAGAAATCTAGGAAGTAATGTTAATGAAGGTAGATTATGGTCTTTGCAACTCATATTCCAATCATATATTTATCTAGAGATATAACCACCCTATTTTGACATGACATATATGTAAAAACATACATTAAATACAACTAAAGTGATATGTAAGGTATTTAATGACACATAACAGGAAAATGATACACATATAGTACAGAACTCAACCATTAATGAGACAAATACTTGTAATGTTAAATGAAAATGTAGATACAGTATTGTATAATTGGTAATTGAATAAAATGTTAATTTAATAAAGTGCGATTTTTACTTTCTTGAAGGTGGATGAAGAAACTAGAAGAGAGTACATAAGAATACTGGCAGTGGTTTCTTCGAAGTATTGGAATTATGGGTGATGGAGTTTGGTGAGAATTTTTTTAATGCATTACTCCTTAATGTGCATGTGCTTTATTTATGATAACATAAATACTTCTTAAATGTCTGCAACTCTTGAAAAGCAATGTTTCAGGATAAATATGCTACTAAATATTTTAAGAATTTACCTAACTCTAATATAAGGGATGAATCTAAAGGACCACCATCTATGAAAGAAATGAGATATGTTCTGTGTCAGTGTAGATAGGACAGTGATCAGCAGCTAATAGACATTGAAGAATAGATTTCAACTCAGTATAAGCAAGAGTTTTTCAATACTTAGAGCTGTCCTGGAATGGAATACTAGTAGGTTCTCTCAAGATGCTGCGTGCTGGAAGTGCTCAAGCAGAGCCAGAGGGCTTTTTGCCCTAGGAGATGGTGAAGGGAGAAAGATGAGGAGACAGTGGGACTAGATGATCTCTAGTGCCCTTTTCACTGCTAACATTTTATCAACTTGTCATTCATTCACTTATTCATATGACCTCCAAGATGGTCCCCAATGATCCTTGCCTACTGATGGCCATGCCTTGTTTAATACCTCCCACATTGAAGGAGCTGATTCATGGAACCAATAGGCTATTGTAGAAAAGATGGAGTATGACTTCAGAGACTAGACCATAAAAGATATTGTGGCTTCTGCCTTCTCTTTCCTGAGTTGCTCACTGTGGAATAAGTCAGCTGCCACGTCATGAGGACACTAAAGCAGCCTGCAGAGAGGCCCATGGGGAGAGAAAATGAGGGCTCCTGCCAACAACCAGCAAAAAACTTGCCAACTATTAGAGTGATTCCCCTTGGAAGCAGATCGTCCAGCCCCAGCAAAGCCTTCAGATGACTGCATCCCCTGCCTTCATCTTCACTGCAACTTTATGACAAACCTTAAGTCAGAACAACTCAGTTAGGCCATGCCTGAATTCTTTAGCCACAAGGACACTAAGTTTGGCAGTAATTTGTTATGCAGCATTAGATAGCAATACAACACATTTTTACCAGATTTGTTTCACAACAAATTTGACATAATATTCTTTGATTCAGTCACTCTATTGCTAATAAGAGTTTCTTAAGGAGGCAAAATCCCAAGCTGTTACAGATGCACAATAGCAGCCTATTCATTTAATAGTATGGTTTAGCTCAACACAGTTTGGGGTCTTAACATATTCCAATAAGAACAATGACAACTTGGCTTTAGAATGATTCATCTTATTTCTTTTCCAATAGAAGAAAAAGAAATGTTCTCTTTGTTTCCTATGGATTTGGTGTCTGTAGTTGTAGCTATAATTGTGTCATTTATATTTCTCAGCTTCCACCCATCAATATGCTCAGAAGAAAGATATGCTAGAAATTGCAATAAAGCATTTTAAAAAGCTTTTTTTCAGCATTATAGTACCTGGCATGGGGATTTTTTTTATCTGTTGAAACAAACCAAAGGCAAAGACAAAAATTCTATAAATTGTTCTCATAAATAGATGACTAAATCACCTCTGAGGGTTTTTTTTAATCCTATGTTTTAATATCTGAAAGTTATGAGGTATTCTGGGTAAGCTTGATTATCAAAGAATACCACAAATAACTTTGGATGTTGTATATCATCTGTGACAGAATCAAAGAGATCTATGGAATTGTAAGGGTTCTTTGGTGGAGGCGTAACTATTCCTTCACGTCCAAGTGTGTAGACTCCTGTAAGTACTCGTACAACATAAATATGTTTCCTCCCAGTGCTGTCTGGTCTGGAGTATCTATCATCAGCAGAATAACTGGCATCAACAGCAAAATAAGTTCCTTTTCCATAGGCTACAGCTGCAGAGAGAAAGACAAAACCATTCATAACAATATAAAATTATCACAGTATGCAGAACCATACCCAAACCTGAAAATTAAATAAAATTTTAATGCAGTTCTTGGTCACCACAGCCACTTTTCATCATTTCTAAAATTTCCTTCATCTGTCCTGGAAAGGTTGCCAGTCTCCTTCTGGGTGAAACAGAATGAGCTCTATCCTGACAATGACAGTATGGCTGCCATCTATGGCTAGCTACACTGCTTGGGTATGAATAGTCAACACTAGAACATCCATTCACCTCATTCTGATCAGTCAGATTACTTGCTTCCTTACCATTCTTCCCAGCATAACTGCGATTAAAGCCGTGCTGATTGACATGTGGCACAGAGTGTGCATCTGTCCCGTGGAAGAGGATTTTCTCATTATCTATATGGCCATTCTTGATGTCCATGTGCTTTTTCTTTATCTGGTAGCTCTGCCAGAGAAATTCATTCTGTATCCTCTCAATCTACAAATGACAAAGAGCAAAACATTTGGATATGACCATAAAGCTCAGTACAGTGTCTGCTGTGGCCTTTAAGCAATATAGAGAAGGAGGAGAAGGAGAAGAAAATGCAAATAACCAGCAAATTCAGAGTGGGTAATGACAAGAGAAAAATTCTGAGGTGTTCTATACTGAATTACAGTGGGCTGGAGAGTGGAAGACCAAACAGCTAACAAGATTGCTCTCATTCCTGAGTATATGTTGGGCTATGAATTAACTTCTAGGCAGCTATTGCTGAGATTATCTAAACGAGAGAATAGCCGGGCACCATCAAACCCCAGGAGCCTCAGCTTCTTGTTTACACATTAACTTTCCAGATTGTTCCCCACCACGAATCTGAATGAGCAAACACTTCTGCCTGACGGACTCTGCGCTTATCCCAGAACTAGCCAGGCTTCATCTTTCCCCACACTCTTTCTCTACCTCTAGCCAATGTAAATTCTTTCAAACTAGTACTTACATCTTCTTCCCCCTACTTGATGCAAAATGCTCGCTGATTCCAAGAAGGCAGGCATTCTATCTTTTCCACCAGGCACTGCTGCAGGAGGTTTAGACTTCACGCCTCAGGACCTGGTCATTTTTCTTGGTAACAATGACCCAAAAAGTCTTTCTTTTCAAAAGACTTTCAGTGGTGGAAGTTTAAAATTTTGTTTAACAGTAGCTTTTTGCCTTTAGAAAAAAGATAGGCTAAAAGCATCTGTATGTTATAATACTCTTTATTATTGTTATCTATTTTACATAAAAGAACTTATAATTTATATTAAAATGTTTACTTGGAATTCCTAGAAATTTATTGACATTCAAACTCCTACTCAAAAATTTGTAATCATTTAATAATTATTTCCATAATTCCTTCTGATCTTCCAATCATAATTCTTTCTGCATTGCTCCAATTATGGTCACAAATCACCTCATAATTGTCTATTTTAATGACTATTTCTTTCCAGAGATATCAAGAGCATTTCAAACCATGAACCATCCTCTCCTTGGAACTTTGTCCTTCAACTTTTTTCAGAAAATCATTCTCTATTGGCTTTCATTCCTTCTAGAGAATGAATTTAATTCACTAATCATCTATTGAACATCTAGTGTGAATCAAGCACTGTGTTGGGTCTCTGCCCTCAAAACACTTTCAGTCTAGAGGGAGAGAAAGACAAGAAAAAAAAATCACCACCCCTCACTATGAGAAGGGATGGGTTAGGAGAACATACATGGAGTATGAAAGCATCAGAAAAAGATCCAGATAATCTACATCTCGGGGGAGAGTAGGAAATCTGAGCAAATGGTGTTCTGGAAAGAAAGGCAGAAGAAAAAAAAAAAAAAGAAAGGCAGAAGAAGGGTTGAAGAAGAAGGGAGTGGACAACTGTAAGCAGATATTGAGGGGAAGCCAAGTGATAAAAGCAGGAGGGAAAGTTCTTCTGCTGAGTGTGATGGAAGCCTCATGATGAAGGTTTGGAATAGGAAATGCATGAGGGGGTTGACTGGAGGAAGCAAGGGAGGATTCCAGGTACCTGAAGGGTCCAGCTAAGGTTGGAGACCATGAATTAGTAATGATTTTATTTAGCAGCAGCAGGAGAGAAGGTAGGTTATAGAATTAATTCAAAGTTAATGTTTTTTAAAATGGGTATAATAGAAGGATAAGAGCCAATAATGTTGCAGAAATTGAGTAGACAAATTAAAGCGAGGTTCCAGTACTCTCAACAGCTTTGAACATAATGAAGCATCTCCTCCTTTAAATCTGTCCCTTCTACAATCTCTCTTTTCTGGTTCTCCTTCTTTCTCAGGAATTTTTACTCATTCCTTCCATAGGTATTGTGTCCCACAATATACTAAGTACTGGGAATGCAGAGATGAGTGGGAGGTGATTCCTACCTTACAAAGTCCACAGCCAAACAGGGGAATCAGGCATGTGCAAAGTTACCAAAGCACAATTTCATAAGTGCTGTAATGTAGTTCAGTATACAGTTTTATGGAAGAACCAGCTAGATTTTAAATTACTAGGCTGTTGCACCCTGCTCTGATACCTATGGTATGATAAGGACCTTCTAATAAACTCCTACACTTTACTGGCTAATATTTTTATGCAGCATAGTGAATGGACATTGTACAATCTCTGATCATCTATTCCACTTCATCCCCATTGTGGAGAAACTTCTGGTTTGGGTGGAGTTGGCCCTCCTTATAGTTCTAAAATGGAACCCAATTGGGTTAAATAAATCTCATGATGGGTTCCAATAGCCCAGGTCCAAGGCAATCAGTATATGGTAACTTCCCCAACCCAGACTGGTTGGAGTGTCCCACTCAACACAAAGCCTGGTACTCTTATCTATTAATTGTGTGACAGAACACAGTGTCTCTTCTGAAGAATGTGAATGGGGGAAGCCGAGACTCTCTGGCTGACACCAGCAGCCATCCTATAATCACGAAGGGACTCCTGCCTTCAAACAAGGCTGACACTGCAAACAGCAAATCCAGAGAAACTGGACCCAAGACATCATCGAGCCACTGGATCCAACTGCTCCAAAAACCGTCCTACTTCTGGACTTTCCATTAATTTCTAATACATTTCTTTTTTTTAATCAGTTTCAGTGGGTTTTCGAATTGTAAGTTAAAGTATTCCAACATATACATATAACTTTTGGGGGTCTCCTTCATTATTGTTAATGCATGAATCGTGAGATTTGAAGTTTATGGAACTTGAGTGAGTCCAATCATACTAATATGCTAATTAGACCAGATGTCTTCTGGACAAAGCCATGGTGTTGGGGAATGAGGCAGAGGTGGTTAGGGGCGATCAGGCTGGTAGGGTAGAGCAGTTGGGGGCAGTCAGGCTGGCAGGAGAGAGCAGTTGGGAACGATCAGGCAGGCATGCAGAGATGGTTAGGGATGATCAGGCAGAGTGGTTAGGGGTGATCCCACAGGCAGGCAGAGTGGTTAGGGGTGATCAGGCAGGCAGGCAGGCAGGTGAGTGGTTAGGAGCCAGCGGTCCCAGATTACTAGAGGGATGTCTGACTGCCAGTTTAGGCCCGATCCCACAGGGATCGGACATCCCCCGGCAGTCGGACATCCCCCGAGGGGTCCTGGATTGGAGAGGGTACAGGCAGGCTGAGGGACATCCCGCCCCCCGCATGCACGAATTTCATGCACCAGGCATCTAGTTAAAATATAAGATATAAAAGAAGAAAGAACTTATATAAAAAGATAGCTTTCATGTTAGTTTTTTAATATTTAAAAGAAGTCGTTTTTAAAATGCAGTATTACCTTCTCTATTCTGTAGGAAAGACAAGTCTGAGAGAATCTATTCTTCACAGTGTCATATTCTGACTGTCCAGGTTGTAGCTGGATCACACAAAACAGCTGCTGATTCACGTCAGACCAGTATTCAGGAATATTATCTGGAAAGTTAGCATTTGGTGAAACATGACATTCATTACCAAGGATCTCTGAAAACCTAGGCATTTCTAATGCTCTTTCTTCCCATTCATCTAATCCTAGTCTTTAAGGTGGGAGGAAGCTACAACTCTACTATCCTAAATTTGGTAAACACAGATGAAGTGAACAGTTCTGACACTAATACAACATAGGTTAATTAATGGTTTAGCTAAAATACTTAGATAAACTTAGATTCACTATAGCTTGAAATGATAATTTTCCTAGAAAGTTCTATGGAATTCCATAAGAAGCTAATATATAAACATGAAAGCTAATTTATTGGTGTTTTCACTTTTATAAGTTCTATTTAGTGTGGTTTTTGCAACATGATTATCCTGCTAAAGATGTTTAAAACACATTGTTCTGTATCCCATCTTCCTTGCTAAGTAAACACCACCTAAAGAAAATAACAGAAGTGCTCAGTGAATGCTTTCACATAAAGTGGTGATGCTCAAAGTTTCTCTTTGCTTTCCAATAGCTTCCAGAAACTTTAAACACACTGAGCTACATAGACATCAGCGTCCTGAGATGGTATGACTAGTAGAAATATGGACAGATCGTATTAGAGAAGAAAATGCCACAATACCACGGATTAAAACCAAAGGATTCTCCTTACAAACAAAGCCACAATTTACCCATTTTTAGTGAAAGATATGCCAGGCCTGGGAGAGGGATCTAGGGCACTCCCATCCTGTTTTCCAAGTCCATTCAGGGAATGAAATCCTAGTGACAAAGTGAAGCATCTTACCCTAATCTGGGAGGTCTTTTCAAATTCCATTTTCAAAGAGTTTTTCTGGAAAAGTTTTCCCATGGTAGGGTGTGTAGTTTCTGCAAATTCAGTTCTTTTCTTTCCCCCACTGTCCACCCCTTCCAGATCTTTTGGCCTAATCATTTCTAGTCATAGGGGTTAGAGTCCTCTTGGACCTGTTCTTTGTTTTTCTGAATGCAGCAGGCAAAACTGGAAAGAAAGGGGAGTGTTTCTTTGGGCCCTACCTTCCTTTCACGCCATGAGCTTACAGATCAGAAAACCACCAGCACTTGGATTCAGAAGACCTGATAAGCCTCAACCTGTGACCAGCCGTGTAAACTTCATTTTCTCATCTGTAAACTGGAGATAATAAGATCTGCTCTCTCTACCACCTCATGGCATTGTTACAAGTTTAAAATAAAGTAAGAGGCATTAAAGCACTTTAGGGGATGCCAAGTCCTTTATAAACAAACACATGGTTATTGTTCTTAAAAAATGATTACGCTTGGTGTTTTCTACAGCCCAGTGCTTCATAAAAAATAACATGTGAGCCACCTTTCTTTAAGAGTACTGGGCACTTTCTTGAGCTCTTTCCCTATAAATATCTTTTAAAAGATAAATCTCTCTCTCCTTTCCCACTCCCGGTGTTGAAGACAAATGCTCTCCTATACCTTTCCTTGTGCGCCTGCCTCAGTCTCCTCTCCACAAGTGAAGGTGGGATTAAACACCAAGAATCCCGGCTCTGCCTTCAGTGTCCACTCTCTTCACCTTTCATACTCTCCACAGATAATCCAACCCATGCTCAATGGCTTCAACTCCCATCCATTTACATGACTCCCAAATATATATCTCTAGTGTCTGATACACAGTTGGTGCTCAATAAATGCTCTCTGAACCAATAAATAGCTTTAATATACATTGGAAAGTAACTTGTGTATCATCTGCTCAAATGAAACTCAATGCTATCCTTTTTAAGTTCTCTTTTAAAGAAGTCCATATGAGCCCTGGCTGGTGTGGCTCAGTTGGTTGAAGTATGGTCCCATGCACTGAAAGATTGTGGGTTTGATTCCCCATCAGGGCACATACCTAGGATTCGGGTTCGATCCTGGTTGGGAAGTGTACAGAAGGCAACTGATCAATGTTTCTCTCTCTCTCTCCTTTCCCCTCTCTCTAAAAGCAATAAACATATCTTCCTGTGAGGATTTTTTAAAATAACAATAAAATAAAGAAATCCATATGAAAAATTCTTACTAAAATTGAAGTTTATCTTTGCCAATAAACTTCCTTTTTATCTGACATTTTATCTGTATCATTCCTATTATCTAACAACAAAGATTATGTGAGGCAGTTTTGTTGTTGTTTGTTTTTGCCTCAACTACTATATGATCACCTGTCTGCTTATTTTAGTCATTTTTTGTTTCCTTCCTTCTTTAACATCCCTGTTTTATTATGTAAATTTCATGTCAATTTAACTTCTTGAGAACAAGTTTAACTTTATTTGTTTTTACTTTACTAATAATGACTTACTGCTCTTATATTTAAATTAAAAAAATGTCCTCTATAAAGACCAAAGGGAAAAAATGTTCATTTATACATCCCTAGATACTATGGTAGATATTTGTTATATTTAACTGTCTGGCATCCTTTCCCCCTTTCCCTGGTGAAAGCATCCTGAATTTCCTTTGGAAGACAACCCTTCGCTATTGCTTCAGATAGTGACCCCCTCCAGTTTAAGTATAAAGACTGTGAGTCTGGCTTGGCCAGTTAGTGTAATTCTGCAAAAATGACCTAAGCTGGTCCAATCAGAAGGAATCACAGGCCTTATAATGGTACTTCTGTTCCCAAGCATCATATTCCTGATGGGATATATTGCTATGGGATTCTCTCTCTCCTATTGGGCCTGATCATACAAGGATATGGACCTGAAGCTGTGAGCAGCCATCTTACACTGTGTGGAACCTGATAATAAAGACAACACAGCTGAGAAGAGAATGAGAGATAAAGTCAGAGTCCAGATGATATCAAATGAGCAACTGGGTCAAACTGGGCCTGAAGCCAAGTATGTCTGGACTTTATAGACAGGTGAGTCAATGAATTCCATTTTTTGCTTAAGCTACTTTAAAGTGGATTTTCTATTACTTGCTACTGCCAAATCCAACTAGTATTTTTATTTATTTTGTGTGTGTGCATGGAGCTCTTACATGTACTGTGTGTTGCAGTACATTGAGGAGAATTGTTATCAGGAAGTAAGTGGAGGGAGAAATGAAATTCTTGCTGGCAGACAATTCTCAGTTTAGGAAGGCTGCTGGTGACAGGTATGCCTCATTGCCAGTAAAACTCAGTGCTTTCTGGGTAAGTGCTCAAAAAAAGGGTAAAAACAGTAGTTGCAAGAGGAGGCTACTTTTCTAGTTATTTTAACAGCAATACAGAAGTCACAAAATGGGAGAAGGCTAGATCAGAGGAGCAGGTCGATATAGATACTTTCAAAGCAGGAATCTGTTTGCTCATGATGTAGTACAACCAGATTACCCTGGCCTCTCTTTTCTTGCATCTGCTTCTGTTCTCAGGCTAACTTGTCTAGAGGTGGATGATCAATAAACCAGTATTGACCAGATAGTTCATAGCTACAAGAGGCACTGACGGTCAATACCAAACAAAAAGGAAGAACATGAGATCATTGGCTTGGATTTTCAAAGTCTATTCCCCTCTTTCTGCTTTCTCAGCCCTTCTCTTCTTTCTGCTCATTTGTTATTCCTGTTTCCCAGGCATGATTTTGTCCCTCAGAAGAATAATCAGTTGACAGGAGATTGTGTTCCATAGTTCCTGTACTTTTCCCAAGTATTACAGGTTTTCTGTAAAGTCCTAAAACTCATAGAAATAGTGAGCATTCGCATCTAAACACTTTCTAAGTGATATTACAGATAACCACATGATTTTTAAAAGAACATCTTACATGCAGCCTCGGAAAATGTGGACTGAAAGGTAGGTGATGTGGCTATTCCTTCTCTTTTCTTCATGCTGTCATAGAATACATTCAGCAGCTCAGTTACAAAGATGACAACTTTAACTTTTTTTAGTGATGGAGTAGAATGTTTCCGTGTGAAGTCTACAATAGCACTGATTATGTCATCAGCAACTCTGATTGGGTTTTTCCCAGCATTTCCTGGAAAAAAAAAATTAAGTGACAAAAATAGTTTCAGCTGGTGTTGGTCATGTGATCAGATTTGGCAAATGCAGTTCCTGATGCTGAGAAAGAGGAAAGCAACATCCGACAGCCAGAAACTGATCTGGCATTCATAGTTGGGTCTTGGTGTTCTACAGCTGAACACAAATTATTTCATAGAGCATCATCGAATGTAACCACTCTGTAACCATGATGAATTAAGCCAAAAGGAGACCCCTGCATAGTCATGTCTGACCACAGACAAAAATATGAACACTATCCAAACCATATAAATGGCTCAACACCCCCATCTTGACTAATATGAACAATCATTCTTCATTACCAATCACAGCTTTAGCTACACTCTTTTCTTCTTCCAGATAATATACCCAATCATAGAATTACATCCGCTTCCTGAAAGCATCCAATCCAAAGCAAAGCCCTACTTACTTGTGACTGCCATGAAGTCACCTAGCACAAGCTCAAATCTATTAACAAGTCCTTTTCACAACTTCTTGCTGAGATGCTGCATAGTTCCCCATAGGGTGTACTCCTAGTGGTTTTAGCTGAAGGGCATTGGAAGTGCAGAGAAAACAACATGCTATTTGCATGCAGAAGATCTGGGTTTATGTCCTGGCTCTCCACTGATTAACTGTGAGATCTTAGATAAGTCATTTGATCCCACATATTAGTTTGCTAGGGCTGCCATAACAAAGTGCCATGGACTGGGGGCTTAAGCAACAGAAATTTATTTTCTTAAAATTCTGGAGGCTAAAAGTCTGAGATCAATGTGGCTAGTGGATGGCCATCTTCTGGCTATCTCCACATGGCCTTCCTTCTGTAGCTATCAATGTCCTCTTCTAACGAAGACACCAGTTATATTGGATTAGGGACCGCTCCAATAACCTCATTTTAACTTAATTACCTCTTAAAAGGCTGTGTCTCCAAATACAGTCACATTCTGAAGTAGGAATTAAGGCCTCAGTAGATGAATTTTGGGAGACACAACTCAGCCCACAACACCTCTAAACTTCAGTTTACTCAGCTATAAAATTGGAGTGATAATAGAAGATAGTAGATATTAGAGATAAGAATATGTTGCTAAGACTATAGTAATTAAGAGCATAATGGTAAAAAAAATAAAAGGTAATGTGAAAAAAAAGTAATAGTTGAAATGTACAGGCTAAGCTGCCTAGGTTTGAACTTAGTTATGTTGCCTTCTAGCTGTGTGATCTTGTGCTTTAATACTTTAAGTTCTTATCTACCAACGGGGAAAACTAATAGTCAAGGCTAGGTTCACATACATTGTAAGTTTTGAAATGTATACATCTCAGAAGAAGAACATAAAATTACAAACAGAAAATTACGATAAAAGTGAATATTTAGAATCAGAAAAGAAATCACAACCAAGTATAAATTTTTAAATGCTAAAAATGTATTCCTAAGTCAACTTTTTTAGCTGTTTTCCAAAAATGCTTGCAGCCACTCCAACACCCAGTGCCCAGGGAATACTGAGAACTCAAAGTAGGAAGTAACAGTGGTCTTAACCCGTGGTGTCTCACTTTTGAAGTTTTACTAAATCATAAAACCATGTGAAGGCATCATTAGGGCCCTTCTCAGGGCTTCTTTAAAAGCATGTGCGATTGGGTGTGAATGAATCGGGGAGTGAGCTATTAACATCATCTTCAAGTAGGAGCAAATGATTGTATGATATGATAGAGATGATGAGGAAAGTGTTCCTAGAAACTGTGAGCAGGATGAATCTGAGCTTGTTGGTTAAGGATAGAGACTGTATCTTAGTCGTGGTTTTATACCAAGTGCCTTGCACAGGGCCTGGGTAACTGCATTTCAATCTGACTCCACAAATGAGGACCCAATTGGGAAACACGGCAGTAAACCAGTGGGGAGTGGTCTTATGGGTTTGGAAACGAAAAAGAAGGCTGAAACTGAACTACCCTCTGGAAGAAGATTTAATAGGACCTGCTGACTACAGGGGTCTGGGACACAAAGAAGCAAACGTGGCAGGACAGCTGGGAGTTCATGGCACCTCCGAGGGAAGAAACTAGAAAATGAGACAACTCAAGGGATGATAATGAGTTTGGATTGTAATATCATCATGTTTCTGGTGACAGAGAAATCTCCCTGAGGAGATTCTGGAGAAGCCTAGAAATGCTGATTTGGGAGTCAGTGCTGAAATGGTCATTGATACTAGTGTAACGAGAACAAATGAGTCCCCCAAAGGGAAGAAAAATGAACAGTGAGAAAACCATGACGTGAAGGGCCAAACATGGAAAGATACTTAGGAAACCTAAAATAAAGAAAAAGATGGATAAAAGAGGCACAGGACCAACAGATGGCCCTAGAAGGGTCTGACAGGTTGCCTGCCGACTTTCTGATTTACCTCACTATCACTTTCTGGACTCAGCATTGAGTTTATTAAAAGTGAGGTTGTCTAAAGGAATCTGGGTTATTCTGAATCTTTGGGCGATGGGAGGCTGCAAACCTGTTCCAATGGCAGGAAGGGCAATAGATGTGTACTTCCTCTGTTCACACTCTTCTAGAACACTGGAAACTGATTTCCTGACATCATTTTCTCCAAGGACATGAATTATTATATCGCACGATAGGAATCCACCTTGTGTAACTATAAAATCTCTGTGAGGCTGTGTCGCTGGGAAAGAAAAAAAAAGGAAACACACACAGTACATTAGTTACGGGAAGCAACGCTGATTTTTGAGATGAAAATAGCTGACAAAGGAAAAAGCCCTGAAGATTCCTGACCAAGTGCAACCTCCTCCCTCAATCTAGCTGGTTTCACTCTCTGGGACTATGACAGGCTCATTTCCTTTACAATCCAGGTTATTCATTATTGAATATTTTGCACCTGCGTTAATTCACGCACTCCTCAAAGCAAGCCTGTGACATAGGTTCTGTTTTCTCCATTTCACAAATTAAACAGAAGCACAGGTGGTTAAGGTCAGCAGCCGAAGACCGCCCAGGATTTGAACCTAAGCAGTCAGTGTCCAGAGCTCTCAACTCCCTCTCTACTGTCCAGGAGAGTAATTTATACTTCATTCAGCCAGATTCACTTTTCAAGGAGGTGAAAGTAATGTATTGTGTGGTGTGGAGGTATGAAAGCATGAAAACTTCCCCTCTCTCAGAACCCATAGAGCTCTTGAGCACATGGAAATTATCAGGGCTTGTTTTAAGGCACCACCTTTTTGTTCTCTGAGCAAAGCAAGACTCCAGGGAAATGCAGGAGGAGGAGAACTGGTCCCTGCCCACCCCACCCCACCCCACCCTCCTGGTGAGCTTCCATCGCGCAGGCACTCCCTGCTGCCCCTCAGGTGTCCACCTGCTCTCCTCTCCCAGGTATCATCCTTAGACTTTTCCAGCTGTCAGGCCAGCTTCATGCTCTGCTTCTGCCTTCCAAGGTACAGCTAGCTCTTGCAGCACACAAATAAATCCCTGCTGATGTCCTCATGTTGGGACCAATATTACCATCCTCTGATCTCTCTCCAGGAATTTATTCACTCCAGAGAAAATGTCTTAGAGGAGAACTATTAAGGTGGGAGTTTCAGGCATGACAATAGGTCAGTTGTGGGAATGTGTTGTCAAACATGTGACTTCTCCAAATCATACTCAGAGCTGACTGTGTACTCTGCAAGGTTCAGTCCTGGTTTTGAAGGATGAACATTTTATGCTCACTCTTACAGGTTCTTTACCATGCTATAATAAAAAATAAATATTTCATTCCTGGCTCCTGGTTCAGAGTTCCTGGAACCCTTCAAATCCCCTGAGTGATAAGAGTATCTTTTATACATTAACTAGAGGCCCAGTATATGAAATTCATGCACGGGAGGGAGAAGGTCCCCTCAGCCCAGGATCCACCCTCTCCAATCCGGGACCCCTTGGGGGATATTCGACTGTGGGTTTAGGCCCGATCCCAGGGTTAGACATCCCTCTCACAATCCTGGACTGCTGGCTCCTAACCACTCACCTGCCTGCCTGCCTGATTGCCCCTAACTGCCCCCCCTGCCAAGCCTGATCACCCCTAACCACCTCTGCCTGCTGGCCTGAACACCCCTCACTGGCCCCCCTGATGGCCTGATCACCCCCAACTGCCCCCCCCCGGCCTGGTTGCCCCTAACTGTCCCCCCCCCCCCCCCGCTGGCCTGGTCACCCCTATCTGCCCCATTGTGCTGACCTGGTTGCCTCTAACTGCCCCCCTCTGCCAGCCGGGTCACCCCCAACTGCCCCCCCTGCCAGCCTGGTTGCCCCACACAGCCTGCTGCTCAGTTGTTTGGTCATTCCTCACTAACCCCCCTGCTGGCCTGGTCACTCCAGGCAGCCTGCTATTTAGTCATTTGGTCGTCCCTCACTAACCCCCCTGCCGGCCTGGTCACCCCACACAGCCTGCTACTCAGTCATTTGGTCATCCCTCACTAACCCCCCTGCTGGCCTGGTCGCCCCACGCAGCCAGTTTGGTTGTCCGTTAGGTTGTTTCAGTTGTAATGGTCGCTTAGGCTTTTATATTTATAGGTGAGATAACTCCTGGAGGCTGAGAAGTGGAGCTAGATAGCTCCCGAAAGACCAAGCCAGGGGTCCTCAAACTTTTTAAACAGGGGGCCAGTTCACTGTCCCTCAGACCTTTGGAGGGCCGGACTATAGTTTAAAAAAAAAACTATGAACAAATTCCTATGCGCACTGCGGGCCGGGGATGAGTTGGCTGCTAAGCAGGACAGGCAGCGGCACCCAGCAGGCTGAATAAATGTCCTCGGCAGGCCGCATGTGGCCCGCGGGCCATAGTTTGAGGACCCCTGGACCAAGCCATCTTTCCAGGATTGGAACTCTCAGCCCCACCCCCTGACCTCTAGGGACTGGAGAGGGGCTAGAGATTGAGCTCAGTCACAAATCCAATGGTTTAATCAATCATGCCTGCGTAGTGACAGCTCCATAAAAACCCTTAAACAACAGAGTTCAGGAGCTTCCTGGTTGGTAAGTACTTCCAGGTGTAGGTAGGGTGGTGCACCTGGAAAGGGCATGGGAGCTCTGTGCCTCTTTCCCCATACCCTGTCCTGTGCTGGCATAAAATTTTAGGTGCACTCCTGCCTGGTGAGCCACTTCAGCAAACTGAACTCTCAAACCAAACCCTCCTTTTCCTGTAAATGCTCCACTTGGCCAGAAACGTAGTATATCCAGTCAGCCAATCCCCAAACACCAACTCTGAACCAACTCTAAGCACTATATTTATTTCCTTGTTGCCGGATCTTTCTAACTGAAGTCCAATATACAACCCCAGCCAATCACACACTGTTTCCACAGTCCCACTTCCAATCCTCTAAAAAATTCACTCTTGCCCACAGTCCCTCAGGAAGAGTGCTCCACACTTGTAAGGCACTACACTCCCCTCCATGGGTTGTTTTCTTAAATAAAGGACCTCACACTCGTTATTAAATTGTTTTAGCTTTGTCATTTGACTCATTTCTTTCACTTGGCTGTTCCTGAGTTGTATCCTTTATAATAAACTGGGAAAGGTAAGAAAAGTGTTTTACAGAGTTCTATGAATTATTCTAGTAAATTGTTGAACCTGAGAAGGGGTTATTTGGAACTTCTGAATTTGTAGCCAGCCAGTCAGAAGTACAGGTGGCCCCTGGGACTTAAAACAGGCATTTGAAGGTGGGAGGGCGGGCAATCTTGTGGGAGTGAGACCTTTAACTTGTAGAATCTGGTACTAACTCAGGTGGGTAGTGTCAGAAGTGGAGAGTTGGTTGGTGTCAGAAAACCCCTCAGACCCACACAGGCTCCCTTATCCTATATAATAAAAGAGTAATATGCAAATTAACCATCACTCCACGACAAAAATGGCAGCCCCCATAGCCACAAGATGGCGGCGCCCAGTCCTCTAAGCCCCGCCAGAGTCCCGGCAGAGTAAGCGGCCTGGCAGAATGCTGCCCATAGGCCCTCCTGACCCTTTATAAAAAACAAAAACAAATTCACTCCCCATGGAGCGATCCCATCCCAGCCCCAGCCTGGGGTCTCAGCCTGGGAGGGGCATGGGGCCCCACAGAGCAATCCCGTCCCAGCCCCAGCCTGGGGTCTCAGCCACTGAGTCACACCAGCCAGGCAGATATGGAGGAATCTTAAATGTTTCTTTTTTTATATATGTTTGATTGAAGTTTTACAGAGAGGAAGGGAAAGGGATAGAGAGCTAGAAACATCTATGAGAGAGAAATATTAATCAGCTGCCTTCTGCACACTCCCCACTGGGTATGTGCCCCCAACCAAGGTACATGGCCTTGACCGGAATCGATCCTGGGACCCTTGAGTCTGCAGGCCATCACTCCATCCACTGAGCCAAACCAGTTAGGGCTGTCCAATATGTTAAAGAAAAAACCCTATCTAATAAAAAGGGAATATGCAGGGGAGGGCATTTGGGTGTGACTGGGCTGTCAGGGGTGGGCAGCTGGGGACTATCAGGCTGGCAGGGGAGTGGTTAGGGGTGATCATGCTGGCAAGCAGAAGCGAGTAGGGGCAATCAGGCAGGCAGGCAAGCAGTTGGGAGCCAGCAGTCCCGGATTGTGAAAGGGATGTCCGACTGCCTGTTTAGGCCTGGCAATCAGACATCCCCCAAGGGGTCCCAGATTGAGAGGGTGCAGGTTGGGCTGAGGGACACACACCCCCGTGCACGAATTTCATGCACCGGGCCTCTAGTGTATTCATAAAAGGAGTAAAACTCAGGTACATGCTGTGCTATGTGAAGTAGAACAAGACTGGGGAAAGTAAAAGGTCGTTTATAGAGCACTTTATAGCTTACAAAACTTTCTTTACATTCACTTTTCCTTCTCCTCCTCACAACCACATGTGGGATAGCCATTGTCATACTCCTCATCAGCAGAACTGTCTTATGGGTGAAAGAAGAGAAGCAAAGCTCGGGGAGGATCCCTGAGTAAAAGAAGGTGGAGCCTGGGTTCTTTTTAATTTTCAGGAAGAGACAGGTGGGATGGTGGGGGAGAGGACCTCTTCCCCACAGCCACCTCGTCATATACCACCCAAGTCTCCTCTCCTAGTGAGCCTACCTTCTTCCAAAGCACTCACCACTTACTCCACCCATGGATCCTCTCACAGTAGTCTCAGCCCTTTAATTTTCAATAGGTTGTAGGCAAAAGCAACATGAGATCATACCTAGTACAGCACATTCATCTTCCACAGCTGGTCCAGCACCTTCTAAAATTGCTTTTGACACCCCTACAGAAGACATATTAATGATGTAAAGCATCTGTTAAAATTCAATAAGTAGTTATTGCTTTTGTACATTACTCAGCTCACCCTTTGCATAATCCATTGACGTCCCCCTCCTTAGAAAATCACCTTTCTATAGCTGCCTTCATTCAATGGCAGATGAATGAACAATCTGACCCACAGGATGAGGGCACTGCCCAACAGCTGAAAGTGTCCAGTGTCTGCAGCTTTACCGCCTCTATTTGTACTGGGATATTTCTGCAGTTATTTAAGTTTTGTTTTGTGTGGGTTTTTTTTTTGTGTGTGTGTGTGTGTGTGTGTTTTTCATTTTTTGCTTACTATTTTACAAAATTGAATAAAAATACAAAAATTAAAGTTCTGATATGAATGAGAAGCATGAATCTCAAAACTATAATAACCCTGAGCAATTTACTTAACTTCTTTGATTTTGTTATTTAATTTGGTTTGGCTGGGTTTTTCGCAATTAGACAGATAGTTGGCTGGCTTCCGATCAATGAATCTTCCGATCAAGGCTGCAGCCTCACCACCTTGGTCACATCTAAGGACAACTGGGTTCAGTGGTTGAAAACATGGACTTTGCATTTTGACGCTGGGTTGGAGTTGACTCCACCACTTACTAGCTAACATGTGACTGGTCAGTTCCTCACCTGTTACACAAAGGCTGGCATAGTACTTTTCCTACAGGGTTGTTGAACATTGAAAGAGATAATGGATAAAAATTACTTAGCACAGAATCTGGCACACAGAAAGTACTAAATAAATGTTAGTTATTTCATCATCATGAAGATCTATTGATCTATTATCTATCTATCTATCTATCTATCTATCTATCTACCTATGTACCCATATCTCCATGATTATGAATTGTCTCTTTTTAAAAATCTCCTTTTTTTCAGTTCGTTTGTTTTGGTCTCTGACTTTGCAATGGTGGAGGTTTTTCTCAAATACGTGGTATTTGTCACTCCATTCATATGTAAGAGTGATTTTGGAAGCTCCATGTGCAGGAGGCTTGCTGACTGATAGGCTTCAGTGTAAGGTGAGCAGGCAGTAACTACTGGACTTTAGGACGATCAGGTTCACCCCAGAAGAATACTCCCATCTCCCATCTGGGGAGCACAAGCCCATCTGCTGCTCATAGAGCCCCACAGGGATAGGGGCTGGGCACTCACTGTTCACTACAGACACCTCACTGAAACCCTGTTTTCAGTCTAGCTCCCCATCCTCATCTCACCTGTTCCCAGTGTGCTAAGTCCGGAAAGCTCTCTGGTTCAGTGTCTCTAAAAAAAATTATACCTCCCATCTCTGGCTAGGAAAGAGCAAGGGAAGTTACTGCTGCACAGGATGGGGGATAGCATCAAAGGTCTAAGTGCTACTGATTCAGAATTCCATCCAATTCCATTTTCACCTCTTTTTATCCCCTGCCTTCCCAGGTTCCTGCTGCCTCCAGTTCCTGTGTTCCTAGGGGCTGCTGTTCTCTCCTGCAGGTCCTAAGTTTTCTCCATTCTGTCAGCTAACTTCACTGGCTAGCTGCTTCCCATCTTCTGAAAACATGTTGCTATCTCTGTTCACTGTTGTTTTCCCTCCAACTCTCTTTCTCTGTGGGTTTATACCCTTTTAATTCCTTTACAGTTGCTCTGTCAGGGTTTCAAGAGGGAGCAAAAATAAATGCATATATTCAATTTACTATGTTTTAAATAATTGAATGTTCTTTATGTTTTAAAAAAAATTGAATGGAGCCCTAGCCTGTTTGGCTCAGTGGATAGAGTGTCGACCTGTAGACCAAAGGGTCCCAGTCAAGGGATGTATCTTGGTTGCAGGCTCCTCCCCGGCCCAGGCCCTGGTCAGGGCACCCGCAGGAGGCAACCAATTGATGTGTTTCTCTCACATCAATGTTTCTCTCTGTTTTTCCCTCTCTCTTCACTCTCTCTAAAAGATCAATGGAAAAATATCCTCGGGTGAGGATTAATTTTTTAAAAAATTTTTTTTTGCATGGATATTCTACAGATTCACTTCTGCATGGTAAGTTCCATAATATTTTTGTGATTTAGAAAATATTTTTAAAAATGTTAAATCTTTATTGTTGAAAGTATTACATATGTCCCCATTTTTTCTCCATTGACCCCTTGTAGCTTGCCCTGGTCCCCCACCCCAGGCCTTTACCATGCTATTGTCTATATCGATGGGTTATGCATATACATACATACAAGTTCTTTGGTTGATCTCTCCCCACCCAGCCAGCCACCCTATGTTTTATCTTGCCCTTTTAATTTAAAAATTAGTGTTTTATAATATACAAGATATATCAGCATATGAGTAATGTATATAAGTTATAAATGAGTAAACATGTGGAGAGGGCATGCTCAAAAGTGTTATATCAAAAGGGCTGGTCAAATATTTTAGGGAAAATTAAGAAAAAGAGGTTGAATTTCATTTGGGTCAGTATAGTATAGAGAACAGTTATGGGAGGTGAGATGTGAGTATCAACATAAAAAGGGAAATAAAAATAGAAGAACTTAAAGCTGATTAAATTGTAAGTGTGGAATTTTGATAGTTCAGAGCTAAGAAGGGGATGAGAGCTGACACTAGGTATAAGGTGCTTCTTTGGTAGTAGGCATTTGATGGCAGAGAAAGTCAGGCTCAGAGAGGTTGAGTGATTTGCCCAAGGCCACAAGATGGTAAGTGGCATAGCCTGGATTCAAAGCCAGTTCTTTCTGATTCCAGGGCCTGCATATTTACAACACACCTCTCTGTCTATTCAGGGCAACATTAGCCACCATTTCCCTTCCAGAAATTGGTTTTATTAATAGTTACAATCAAGTATATAATTTAAATGAGGTACCTAATTTCAGGTTAAACATCCTTGTTGTTGAGTTTACAATAACATCTGCACTTTCTTTTGCAATATCTCCAATAGCAACCTGGAAAGTAATCGCACCAATTTTCATTTCATACACTGTGGGCCAAGGACAAGTGACAGTCCCAAAGATACCTGAAAAGAAAGAAGATGGATGAAGGAGCAGCTGGCTCCTGCAGGAAAAACATGAAGGGTTTCCGCTCTCTTTCTTTCCCCTCGAAATAAATCCAAACATTACCATGTCTCCTAGTCTATTAAGCTGCTGGGTGTTCTTTTTTAAGGAAATCAGAAAACAATGTTTTGTAGCAGTAGGAATATCTACATTTTCTCAGTTAAATAGGATGAGGCAGAAACATCTGCTTGACCATCTATTTGTCTGCAAAAGTTGCTGTGATGTCAGGAGAGAGAAAGAAGGTGAGAGAGCAAAGTGCACTCTCATTTCATGCTGACATTTCTTGGAGATGCTTTTTTTTTTAACTTTATTGATGTATGGTTGACAAACAAAAATTGTATATATTTAAGGTGTTTTCATTTCAGTTTTCATTGTGAAATGATGCCACAATTGAGCTGATTAACACACCCATTCTCACACAGTTGCCGTGTATGTGGGGTGAGAACCCTTGAGATCCACTCTCTTAGCAAATTTCAAGTATTTGATACATTATTATTAACTGTATTCCCCATGCTATACATTAGGTCTCCAGAATTTATTCATCTTATAACTGAAAGTTTGTACTTTGGGAGATCCTTTTATTACCATTTTACAAAAAGGAAAAATGGTCAGAGTGGCTAGGTCATTTGTCCAATGTTAAACAACAGCTCACTAATCAACATGAAGCTCTTCCTCCCCCTTTATATCCCACTGGAATAGCAATAGCAAGGCTGCTCTGGGAAAATGACAGTGATATGCCATTTAACATGTTGACATATGACTGTCCACTCTACACTCTGAGGCTTTACAACTTAGATGTGCCGTTTCTACTAATGCCATAAACTCTTTAGACCTCCGTTTCCACATTTATACAATGGCAACAGAACCCACCACTTGCCCATGGGGCCATGGTATAAGTTTAAATAATATAATACATATGAAAGCAATCAGTAAAGTTTAGTGTGCCATGCAAATTTCAGTTATCTTTTATCATACTAGAGGCCCGGTGCAGGAAATTCATGCACTTGATGGAGGGGTGTCCCTCAGCCCAGGCTGCGCTCACCAGCCATGAGCCTGGCTTCTTGCTGAGTGGTACTCCTTCTGTGGGAGCGCACTGACCACCAGGGGGCAGCTCCTGTGTTGAGCGTCTGCCCCCTGGTGGTCAGCATACGTCATAGCGACCAGTTTTCAGTCGATTGCATATTAGCCTTTTACTATATAGGATCTTAGGAATTCTGGCCTCATTACCAGTTATTTCATTCACAACAATATGATCTATTCTTTGGAATGCACTGACACTTTCTCCATTACTGATTTGTTCTTCATGGGAATTTGTCTCTTTCTATGGGACTTCAACTAACACCAAAGAGTTACTAAGCAACGGGAAATATTTCCCCAGCAGAACAACTTGACCAGCCAGACCTTGGGTATTTCCAACCATGAGAATCCTCTCCTTGTTGGGATTTCCACTCGACCATCTAGAGAATTTATCTAAAAATGCCTAGATAGAAAGAAACACAGTTACTGACCACAACAATGCTCTGTAGAAATATTAACCCAATTCTTTGGAACATGGAGAATCAAACATCAAACAGGAACAATCGTTCTCAATAGATTTTCTCCTTATTTCAGAGACTTTTTAATCAAAGGGTTATGATTCAATTTAGGAATTTCCTCAATACCAGTGCTGATTTATATTATTTCATGGGAAGACCACACTTCTATATGACAACTCCCATCAGCACTTATGGGCAAGAAAGTAGAAAATGCTGTTATTTATACATCTACAAAAGACATCAGATTGCACTTAGCTTGCCAGAATGACCAGAAGAGATATGTAACCATACCTTATGGCTTTCATCATCATCGAGATGTACCAGAAAGTAAACTTTTTGTAAGGTTTTCAGCCGCACACTGCTACTAAATTTGGACACTTCTGAAAGAATTAGTTCAGCAAATACAGTTTTGGGAAACCCCAGATCTCCTGTTCCAATCATGGGAAATGTAATTGATGAGAAAGATAGCTGTTCTACAGTCATCAAACACTTCTTGATTATATTTGCCATTATCTGAAATGTACAAAATGCATTTATATAAGTTAGGGCTCAAGCTGGTAGAAAACAGAAAAACTATGGTTACAGCAACCCTGACCAGGCCTTCTCTGTTATCCTAGGTTTTGTCAGGGCTTATTGAGTCAGAAGGAGAAACCAAGAAGGAGAGGACTTTTAGAGAGATTCAAACTCATGCCGGAGAGAGGGCCCAACAGTATGGAAATGGTTATGAGCATCTCATTGCAATTAAAATTGATGTTTATGAAGAGTTTTAAATAACATGGGCTAGTGTTTATGTTATGTAAAAAAGGCAGGATTAAAAATGGAAGAATATATCAACTAAAAATGAATATGCATAAAATTGAATTGAAGATAATATAGTAAAATGTTAATCAAAGTTATCTCTACGTGGCTGGATTCTGATTTTTATTTTTGTGCTTTCTGTGTATTTTCTGCAATGTACACGTATTACTTTATATTCTGAAAAAAAAGTTAGGGGGGTTAAATTAGGAACAGAAGTGAAAATTAGGTCATCAAAAGAAGGGCACTGACCCTTCTTCATTCTACACCACAAATATGGCTGCATTTCTTAGTTGTACTGAAGGATTATTATGCTAATCTAATCTTCAGACACCATTCCTAGAGAATCCCAATGATTGCTATTCCTTTTAAAGGTCAGTTTTTCTGAAATAACTGAAAGTTGTGATGGACTCTTCCCGAAAGGTAATAAAGATTTCAATAAATAGACAGGGTTAAATACAAGCTAGGGTTTCTCAAGCTGGGCCAGATAATTATTTGTTCTGGAGACTGGCATATGCCTTGTAAGGGATTTAGCAGCAGTCCTGGCCTCTACCCCTAGCTACCAGTAGCAGTTGTAACAGGCCAAATGTTTCCCTGTGAGATAAATTTGCTTTGGTTGAGAACCACAGATCTATACCATGGCAGCAGATTACCAATGCTATCAAATGATATGGAGAACTAAGGACATTTTCTACCTGCCAAGAAGACCCCGCTCCATTATCCCAGTCTGGAGCCACAACATGGAGCACAGCTTTGCAGTTCAGATTGCATCCACTTGTCATGAATATGCTACCCACTTTCTCCTCTGTTTCCTGTCTGGTGGCATTTAACTCTGTCTGGAGCATGGGACCAGCTTTACACAAAAGAGACTGAGAGAGTGATCCTCTTCCAAGCTGAAGATCCACCGGTACGGTGTTGACAATGACATCGGCCTTAATGAAAACAGCAACAATTTGTTAGGGGTTGAATCAATAAATAACTACTGAGCACCTTTGACCTGCTAAGTATTGTGGGGTACTGCAAAAGCTATGCTTTGCATCTCATACTGGCCTATCAGCCCTACCCTCAGGGAGCTTACAATCTGTTGTTAGTACTTAGACACTATAATGAGGTGAGCCCCAAAATTTAAAAATTAAGGAAATACATACCCACTACCATCAAGTCAAAAAGTTATGAGTCAGAGTAGAGCAATGAAAATGACTGAAACACCCAGAGACAAAAAATGAAAGGCAGAAGCAGAAAGAGAAACACACAGAAAGATTGAGAGAGACTGAGGAAGAAAGAATTGCTTTTAGGCAGGCAGGAACTGAGAATAATTGTTTTGATTTCATTAGTATACATAAAAAAGAATGGGTCCATCTGAAAGGGGGTTTCTGATCAGCCTTAAAGGCCTAGACGAAGGAAGGTCACTGGAGTGAAGGTCGGCTGTGTCCATGCAGCCTGTCCCAAGACACTCAATTCTACAATGTCTGTGCCAATACCATCTCTTCGGTGAGATGGGGTCATGGCCTGATGCCAATAGATATTAGATATTCAATTAATCTAATTTCATTTATTCCAAATTTTTGTTCAAAATTGGAGGGAGAACACTGATCATATGGATTTTGAGGATTCCAGTCCCTTAGGGAGCTCTTCATTGTAAATGAAAAGGTGTTTACGTCTTGGGGCCACATAATAGTTCTATTTCACACTCCAAGTTAACAATCAGCACTCACGGGTCCACCTCAATCTTATATAAAGTTAGTTAACATAAACTAATCTCTGGAACCAAGAAGGTCCTTGCAGGGACAAGAGTGAGTGAGCCTTCCAAAAAACAAAAAACAAAAAACAAACAAACAAACAAAAAATACTAGATTCAGCCCACTTTCGTCTCACTCCCATTTACAGCCTCACTCTCTGCTTACTGATTCAGTATACTAACATGTAAAGGGTAAAATGGCCTTAATGTTCAAATCAGTTCAAGATAACAAAAAAAACCCTCTGTGTTAAATATACAATTATTAATTGCTATAGAATTTCCCAAAAAGGATAGGTATCATTTAGATTAGATTGGTTAGTAAAGTCTTTACAAAGAGGATAAGGGATATAACTAAGACAGGTAGGAAGAAGGCAGGAAAGCATTCTAAGTGGGTTACTATCTAAAAAAATGCATGGAATTGAGGAAGGTCAAAGAGTTGGCTAATTTAGCTAAAAGAGAGTCTCAATGGTGAGAGACAGGGCTGGGAACAGATTTAGAGCCAGATGATGGAGGACTCTGAAAAGCCACCTTTTTTCTGGACTTTATCCTATAGGCAGTATGGAGCACCTGATACAACAATGTTTTTGGAATATGCATCAAACAGCAATGTAGAGGATAGATTGGAGGGTGAGAGACTAAAGGCAAGGTGGCAAGGCCAGTAACAAGGGGATGAAAAGGAAAGGGTGTGTGCAAGCAACCTGTACAAAGAGTCTTGGAAACTTACTTGATATGGAAAGGAATTCAGAGATGAAAGAGTTTAAGAGGATTCCAAAGTTTATACAGCATCATCCATTGGTGAGAATAGGTACCCTGGCATGATTTGACAAGAATTTAACAATCAATAGACCAACCATGTAGTGGAAAGACTGAGATCAGTGCTGGGGTAGTATCTGAACCCTGCCAGTACTGGCTTTACAATCGGTCTGCATACCCACTGCATTATGCCAATTCCTAGAGTGACAAAGAAATTTAGTGTACTTTTGTGTCATTCAGTTTCTTTCTAGTCTGATTATATCCACCAAGCAATCTCATAATAGTCATCTACAGAGCTCACTATTACCAGTATCGATGGCAATTATCTTTCTCGTTGTAAATTAAATAACTACCATTCCATTTTACAAATGAGTCTCTTGAGTTTGATTAATGTCAGGTCAAGTCTGGTTACAATGATAAGATTCAACTTCTCAACATGCAGATATGAGGACAAAGTCCTCAACCCGTGTGACAAAGGAGTCTATGAACTCTATACTCTATTTATTCTAGAGAACATGAAGAAAGTAGCTGTCTGCCTCACCTCTGCCACCTCATTAGCTGCAGCAAAAGCAAAAGAAAAAAGAGAGAGAGAAAAGAAAAATAATTTTCAGTGGCTCATAATCCATAAGAGTCTCTAAATTTCTAAGAAACATTCTCTACTCATTAGTCTTGAACGTGTGCCACCTGAAGGTAAATATCAAGTGTCAAAATGATGGTGGCTATAGAATTCTGAAGACTTCGAATCAATAATAATTCTGAGCCCTAGCTACATATTAGAATCACCCAGAATGCTTTCAAAAACTACTAACACTTAGACCATATACCTGACCAACTAAAATCAGGATCTCTAAGGATGGGGCCTGAGCATTGGTATTTTTTTAAGTTTGCCAGGTGATTCTGAATTGCAGCCAGGATTGTTTCATGGATGTCAACTATAGAGGGGACACAGGGTCTGCTAATTGATGGTTCTAAGGAAAAGGAACCAATAGGTGGACAGGGGCAGGCAAGAGCCAAGCTGAGCATTTAGTACCTGTACTGGTAACCTTTCTCCCTCCTCATTCCTCCTGTGCCTCAGAAAGTGCTCAGGCAGGAGCAACAGGGTGTGTTTGTGAAGGGTGATATTATAATGTAATATACATATGTCTTCCCCATTAATGCTGACAGAATGTGAGAAGAAAACAGAGTTGGGTTGAGAGTAGGTCACGATAAGTTATCTTTGCTGCAACCGGTTTGACTCAGTGGATAGAGCGTCGGCCTGCAGACTGAAGGGTCCCAGGTTCGATTCCGGTCAAGGGCATGTACCTTGGTTGCGGGCACATCCCCAGTAGGGGGTGTGCAGGAGGCAGCTGATCGATGTTTCTCTCTCATCGATGTTTCTAACTCTCTATCCCTCTCCCTTCCTCTCTGTAAAAAATCAATAAAATATATTTAAAAAAAAAGATAAGTTATCTTTAATAATAAAAGCATAATATGCAAATTGACCGAACGGCCGATCAGCAGAATGGGTCCCAGGCCAGCCAAGGCAAGTGTGATGCGATTGGTTGGGGGAGGTGAAAGGGGGGCACCATCACCCCACGATCACCCCACAGAGGGAGGCCCAGGCCACCCTCTGCAGGGCAATCGATGGGGGGAGGGGAAGGCTCCATGATCGATCTCCCCAAAGAGGGTGGCCCAGGTCACTGACTGGCTGGCTGCAGCGGGTGGGCGGGGCCTCCCTCTGCGGGGGCAATCGATCGCAGGTCTCCTGGACTACACTGCAAGAGAACGCAGGCCAGGCTGAGGGACCACCCTCCGCCCTGCCAAGTTCACAAATTTTGTGCACGGGGCCTCTAGTAGAGAAATAAAAGAGGTGGGTTTGAACAACCTGATTTGTGGTTAAACTTGGATCTCCCCACATGAGTAAAGGTGGAAGAATATCAGAAATGGTAAATATAACACTGCATGAACCTCAGGTGGGTTTAACTTCTCAAACTTATACGATCTTAATCGTTAACCTTAAATCACAGAACCAGTTCATTAGACCCCACTGTTCCTTTGGAGATTTACTAAATAGAACCACTTACACAGAAACATGAAACATTTCCACTTATCAACACGAGTTTCAGACCTTCTTTGGTTTGCGTTGAGGCTACCTTCTTGTTTGGATTGAAATGGTATTTTGACTGTGAAGAAAACAGTAAAAAACATTACCAGATAATGCTATCTAAAGACTTTCCTCATAGGTATTCAAATAAAAATAACTAGTAGATTTCACAGACTTCTCTAACTCAAACGCAAGTAATTTATTATCATAGTGTTGGAGTATCAACTGTATTTAATACCCCAACTGCCAATGAGTTCTTTTACATATTACCCCAAGAATCCTAGTCTAGCTGACCCTGTCCATTTCCCCTGACTTACTACTTAAGGGCGCCTCAGTCATATTTGGAACTGTATTTCCTGCCTGAGGACTTCCTGTATGTAGTGCCAATGTCTGCTTTGCTTGCCAGTGTAGCAGAGAGGAAGTAAATTAAGCTGCCCTCCCTCACCCTCAAACCCTCATTCAATGATTGACTTGTCTCCCAGATAGGACTCACTCTGATTTCCCCAGTGGAAATAAGTGGTAACTGATTTGATAACACACCCTATCAGGGTTCTTTACTTTCCTATTTAAATCACTTGCCCAGCCGGCATGACTCAGTGGTTGAGCATCGACCTATGAACCAGGAAGTCATGGTTTGATTCCCAGTCAGGGCACATATCCAAGTTGCAGGCTTGATTCCCAGTGTGGGGTGTGCAGGAGGCAGCCAATCAATGATTCTCTCTCCCTCTTCCTTCCTTTCTGAAACCAATAAAAATATATTTTTTAAATCACTTGCACTTGCATCTGTCTCAGGTTCTCTTCTAGGGGAACCCACAGTAAGACACACCCTACAGTTTCCCATAATAATTCATTAGTTTGACTAGTAATCAGTCATATAATTTTAGGATTTAAAGAGTTAACACAGATCATCCAGTACAGAAAATTCATTCTTCTTAAAGGAAAACAGTGCTCAAAGACATGAAGCCACTTGCTCAAAGTCAAACTACTAATGAAAGAAAAACACAATACTTAAATCTGTTCTTCACAAAAGAGGAGCTCAATGGTAAAAATCTGCCACATGTCACACACACACACACACACACACACACACACACACATACACCTGTGACAGACATTATTCATTGATAACAGCACTCTTTTTCAGTCAACCCAGATACAGTCTCAAAATCTTTCTCAACACAGAGCTCAGGCAACA
This sequence comes from Plecotus auritus, assembly GCF_963455305.1. Classification (NCBI taxonomy): domain Eukaryota; kingdom Metazoa; phylum Chordata; class Mammalia; order Chiroptera; family Vespertilionidae; genus Plecotus; species Plecotus auritus. The sequence continues at coordinate 169,392,785 of NC_137771.1, read as the reverse complement.
ACTATCATTTGATCAGCAATAACGCATGAAATGAAATGTATTTTCCATGTCTGATCTAACTCAAAAAGGATATTAATTTTCTTTGCTTATAATATTCTTAGAGAATTATTCACACTCTACTTTGTGAAACAAACAGAAAACTCCAGAAGGACTGGGAATGGGCTTCTTGAACAATCCTTTCACTTTCTCCAGAATGCCATTCTTCACTTGTATTCTCCTTCATGCAATCTGGTGTGTCTGGTGAAAGCATGAGCAATGATCTCCCACACTCAGAATTCCTTGGGTATGGACTCTTTCACAGGCACTGATATGAAGACTAGAAAACCTTTCAGCAGAACCAGCCACATTCTCTGTCACAATGTTTTGGCTGGTATCTTTAGTTGTGTTACAATTCTTTTCACATCCTCCAAACAACCTATTATTATGACCATTTCCTTGACATATCAATCAAAATCCTATCATCCTCTATGCTGGTTTTTTATGTCATCCCATACCATTGGCTTTTAGACATAATATGAGAAAAATTTTTAGAAACATTTCCATCCCAGGTCTTGATGACATTGATCTTTGTTCTTCCTTGAGTGAATTAGGTGGCCACAGACATGAGTGTTACCTCCAGTCCTGTACAGTTGACTTGGGGCCATGTTACCTCACAGTGGCCCCTTCCCCTTTTATAATTTTCATTCCAATCAGGTGACACTTTCTCTGCAAGATTCATCCTTATGAAAGGATCCAGGGCCACCAGGAATGGTGCTGGCAACTTTCTGAACAGTTCTTCCCTTCCATGTAAGGCTGTGTCCAAAGACACATAACAGGGGAACACAGACATGGGACTTTCATTGAAGAAAAGCTTTTTGATCAAGTAGGTGTCCACCACTAAAAAATAAAAGGCAGATATCATTCAGACAAAATCTTTGGCACAAGAAGAAATCCTGATACTAATGAGACTCTGAAATACAGTATGTCTACTCTCTAAAATAGTACCACTGTCAAGCAGCTCAATGAAAGTTGCAGCATGCAGGAATGAAGTGAAGTTAATCCCCTTCTAATGAAATAAATCTATTCCATTCATGGTTACTTTGCAGTGAAATTTTATAAAATTAATCAGATTTTCCCATTGACATTCAATATAATATTGGAGAGGTGATTTTTTTTTCTGAAAAAAATCTGGCCCTAAAATATTTTTTTAAGTAAAAAAAAAAATTGGCCCTTAGGGATTCAATAGATACAAACAATAATGCATGAACAATCCAAAATAACCTATTAGAAGTTAAGTCAATGCCATTTTAAAGGAATAGTTATAATAGTCAAAAATATTGAAAACAATTGTGTGCTATAATCAAAAGAAGTCATAAAATAAGACCAGATTCTCTAGAAGCAGAGCCTAGGAAGGGAATTCATATGCAAGTGATTTATTAAAGTTGTGTCCTCGGGAGAAACCTGTAAGAAGTGAGAGAAGATAGAAAATGTGGTTTAGGTTAAGCCTGGCTTCTGTATGACCCTTCAAGAGCTCTGGAGAATATAAATTGTATCACAGTTGAGACAAGGGAGCTGGGTTTTTGTACCTCCATACCAGTCAGTTATTGTGGGCCCTCCTGGTTGGGAGATGAATGTAAACTCCCAAACACCTCCAGTTTTCAAAACTTCAGTCTCCCAAAGTCCTTCACAGCAAGACATGCAGCAGTTATAAGTGCACCTAATAAATAAGAGACCCCAGGGCATCTGGGAGAGGCACCAATGGGAAGGAAGAGCACTTAGGGAAGTCTAAAGATTAACTTTAGAAGAAAGAGAATGTGACTTACCCATGAAGTCATGTAAAAACATCTAAGGGATTTTGGTTGACAGCAAACTCAGTATAAACTAAAAGTGATGTAACTGTGTTTGATGAGGGGAATGGTCACCAAATGCTGGCAGGGATGCAAAGCAAAAAGAACTCTCATTCATTGCTGATGGGAATGCAAAATGATGCAGCCACCTTGGAAGACAGTCTGGCAGATTCTTATAAAACTAAATACACTTTTGCCATATGGTCCAGCATTTGCTCTCCTTGATATTTACCCAAATGAGTTGAAAACTTATATCCACACAAAACTTACACATAAATGCTGATAGTAGCAAGAGAGCTTTATTCATGATAGTCATAACTTGGAAGCAACCAAGATGTCTTTCAATAAGTGAATGTCTAATAAATTGTGGTACTTCCGTAAAATAGAATGCTATTCAGAGATAAAAAGAAATGAGCTATCAAGAGACACAAAGACAGGGAGGAACACAAATGCCTATTGCTAAAGTAAAAGCGCCACTCTCAAAGGCTATATTTTGCATGATTCCAACTATATGACATTCTGAAAAAGGCAAAACTATGGAAACAGAACATAGAGAGTACACAGATATCAGTGGCTGCCAGGGGTTTGGAGGAGGGAGAAAGGAATAGGTGGAGCACAGGGGATATTTAAGGCTCTGAAATTATTCTGTATGAAACTGTAATTGTAGACACTCACTAGTAACATGTATTAGTTAAAATCCATAGAACTGTGGATGAAAGGGGCCACATTCTAACCTGACAAGCTCAGGGAAGGCCTGCATGGCAGTCTTGCAAACTCTTAAAGTACCCACAAAGGATGGTGTGAAGTTAAACTTTAACTAAAAGCAGTTATAGTGGGTAGTCACCTCCTAGGCCGGTATCTTCCCTGACAAGGTCAACCTTCACTTAACTGAGCCTATCTGTCTTTTTGCATCTACGATTACATATCCTTGAAATGTCAGGGTAATTTGTAACTTCCCTTTTTTCCAGACCCCCGTGGGACACAACCAAATGCGCCTGGAGCAAGGATTGAGACCATAAATTCCTTATTGTTATCATGATAATCGTTGACTGATAACTATCCTGCACCCACCTAAGTAATGTGTCTATCATTTTACTTTTTATCCAATCCCAGAGGTTTCCCTGCTTTGCTTTCTCCTCCCTTATCTATCACCAATGGATTTCATGTAACCCACTTAGATCTCCTCTTTTGATGTAAAGTATAAAACAAAGTGAAAAACCACCGTTCTCAGGAACATTATCCCAATCCGTTGAGATTCTGCTTCCTGGCACTTGTCGACAGTTTGGCTCAAATAAACTCACAAAAATTCTTTATAAGTTTAAATGTTTTTACATTAACATGGAGTGAACTCTAATGTATTGGACTTTAGTTAACAATAATGTATCAATACTTTTTCATCAATTGTAACAGATATACTACAATAATGCAAGATGTTAATATTAGGGAAAACTGGGGCCAGTGTGGGGCATGCAGGAGGCAGTTGATCAATGATTCTCTCTCATCATTGATGTTTCTACCTCTTTCTCCCTCTCCCTTACTCTCTGAAATAAATAAAAATATATTAAAAAATAAAATAAAATAATTTTAAATGGTATTTATTTGGTCATATTATCCAAAATATAAACTACTTTGTGGCATAAGTACTTCAGGAGATTGTTATTGCCTTTAAAATGGTTCATTCAATTTTCCAAATTCTTAATGTGCTCTTTGAGAAGTGATCAGATTCTGAATACATCATGAAGGTGGAGTGAACAGGATTTTATAACAGACTGGCTATGGGATATGAGAGAAAGAAAGGAGTCAGCTTGACTCCCAGGTTTTGGCCTTAGCAAGTAGGAGAATGAAGTTGCTCTCAACTGAGATGGGAAAGCCTGTGGATAATGAAGGTTGGTGGGGTGGGGTGACAAGGTTGGGAGTTTTGTTTTGGACAGGTAACGGTTACATCATATGCTTTTAGACAACCAAGTGAAGACATTGACTAGGCAATGAATGTGGACATTGGAGTTCATGAGTCTTGATGAGATATAAATTGGGAGTCATGGGTACATAGTATTTACAGCCAGTAGGCCTCAATAAAACTATGTATAGACAAAGGGGAGAAGAGCACTGAATCCTACATTAAGAACTAAGGAAAAGAAGGTGAATGAATGAATAAAGAGAATGAGCAGCTATTGAGGTAAAAATAACAACCACCAAGGTGTGATGTCCTAACAACAAGTAAAGAAAGTGCATCTAGAAGGAGAGGGTAATTAAGTCAAATATTGCTAAGAGATCAAGTAAAATAAGGACTGAAAAATGGCTATTGAGTTTTAGCAACCTGATGGCCATTGGTGAACTCGACAAGAGCAATTTAGGTGGAATGATAGAAGTAAAAGCCTCTCTCAAATTGATTTAAGAAAGAATGAGAAAAGATACTCAAGGTCACTAATAATCAGAGAAATGCAAATTAAAACTACAATGAGGTATCACCCCACACCTGTCAGAATGGCTATCTATACTAATAATGGCTATCTATACTAATATGCTAATTAGACCGGATAAACTGGACATCTTCCAGACGTCCTTCCGGACAAAGCCACAGTGGCGGGGGCTGAGGCAGAGGCAGTTAGGGGTGATCAGGCTGGCAGGGGAGAGCACTTAGGGGTGATTACGCTGGCAGGGGAGAGCAGTTAGTGGCAATCAGGCAGGCAGGCAGGGCAGTTAGGGGCGATCAGGCTGGCAGGGGAGCAGTTAGGGGCAATCAGGCAGGGAGGCAGAGGTGGTTAAGGGCGATCAGGCAGGCAGGCAGAGGTGGTTAGAGGTGATCAGGCGGGCAGGCAGAGGCAGTTAGGGGCAATCAGGCAGGCAGGCAGAAAAAGTTAGGGGCGATCAGGGAGGAAGGGGAGCAGTTAGGGGCATCAGGCTGGCAGGCAGAGGTGGTTAGGGGTGATCAGGCAGGTAGGCAGAGTTGGTTAGGGGCGATCAGGCAGGCAGACAGAGTGGTAAGGGGTGATCAGGCAGGCAGGCAGGTGAGTGATTAGGAGCCAGCGGTTCCAGATTGCAAGAGGGATGTCTGACTGCCAGTTAGGCTCAATGTAGGATCGGGCCTAAACTGGCAGTTGGACATCCCCTAAGGGGTCCCAGATTGGAGAGAGTGTAGGCTGGTCTGAGGGACCCTGCCCCACATGCATGAATTTCGTGCACCAGGCCTCTAGTCAGCCTGTGGGGATTGGGCCAACCAGCTCTGCAACATCCCCCGAGGGGTCCTGGATTGTGAGAGGGTGGTTCTCGGGTGATGCACCCTGGAATTGGGCTCCCTCCTCTCTGGCTCCAGGTATGTCACCCGAGAACCGCAGCTGCCAAGTCACTGCAGCTCGGCCCCCTGGTGATCATTGCACATCATAGCTACCGGTCAGATGGTTGGATGGTCAGATGGTCGCTTAGGCTTTTATATATATAGACTAGAGGCCCAATGCACAAAATTTGTGCAAGGGGCTCAGCCCTTGCAGCCTTGGCTTCATCCAGAAGATCGTCCGGAAGAATGTCCGGAAGGTCGTTCAGCTGTCCGGTCTAATTAGCATATTATGCTTTTATTATTATAAATTATTATAGACTAGAGGCCCGGTGCACGAAATTCATGCACTGGTAGGTGGGGGGTCCCTCAGCCCAGCCTGCCCCCTCTCACAGTGTGGGAGCCTTCAGGGGATGTCCTGCTGATGGCTTAGGCCCGATCCCAATGGGCCTAAGCTGCAGTATGGCCACAGAAGCTCGGAGCAGGCACCATGTGTGTGTGTGTGTGTGTGTGTGTGTGTGTGTGTGTCTGCTGGGGGCCTGCCCCCAGCTGCGCCGCAGAGGCTCGGAGCAGGCGCCCCTCTGTGTTGATCTCTCAGACTCCGGGCTGTGCCCAGCCCCTCCTCCTGAGCTGGTCATGACCATTACAGAGTCCTGACCTCATTTTGCATATTACTTCTTTATATACATAGATAGCCACAATATGGAAGCAACTCAAGTGCCCGTCAATAAATGAATGGATAATAAAGCTGTGGTACATATATAGAATGGAATGTTCCTCAGCCATAAAACATAATAAAAAAATAAATCTTATCATTTGCAACAGCTTGGTTGAACCCAGAGAGTATTATGCTAAGTGAAATAAGTCAATCAGAGAAAGAAAAATACCATATGATTTCACTTATGTGTGAAATCTAAAGAACAAAATAAACAAACAAAATTGAAACAGACTCACAGATACAGAGAACAGACTGATGTTTGCCAGAGGGGAAAGGGTTGGGGAACTGGGTAGTTACAGAATAGTCACGGGAATGTAAAGTATAGTATTGGGAATATAGTCAATAATACTGTAATAACTATGTATGGTGACAGGTGAGTACTGGAAATATTAGGGGGTGGAGAGAGCACTTTGTGAAGTGTATGATTGTCTGACCACTGTGCTGTACACCTGAAACTAATAAAAAATAATATTGAATGTAACCTGTAATAAAAAATAAAGAATAATATACATCAAAACAAAAGGAGAGAGTGACATGAGAGAAAATGGGAGTAATTACAAACTCAATTGAGAAATTTTGCTGCAAAGGGAAGCAAAGAAATGAAGTTATAGGACAAGTAGGGCCAAAGGAAGTTTTTGTTATTTTACTACTGCACACACACACAAAAAAAAACAACACAATTCTTTTGCCTAGATCTCCACAGAGCCTTGAGTTAATTCATAACATATTTCAGTAGGTATGTGGTAGCTTTGATGTATTTCCCAGTCACCTATATGGCACTTATTCTGACTTCATTTGTGCATGAAATGGTTAATAATAACTGTAAATATAAAGAAAGAAGAGAAATTTATTACCTTTGTAGTCAGAAAACTCAACCAAGGCTGAACTCTTCTCTGGGAAATATTGGACATGGGTCACTCTTTCTCCATTTGGAGGATTGGTTATCAAAGAAGCTGTTATGTAATTATTATCAACATGAGGTGGCAGATTTTCAACCCTTAATTGGTCTTGCACATTCCATAAGTCTTGGGAAAATCTGAAGTTGCTGAGCTCTATGATGTCTGTCACAAACATTGACAAATGTCCAGCCATCTACAAATAAAAATCAGTTGGTACTGTAATTTTATTTCATATTAGAAGAAAACAGATTTTTTAAAGTAATTTTATTTAAAAGCCATGACTAAATTTCTATGTAAAGTTAAATTTCACAGTGTCAGCTTCTACTTATCCCACTTTGCCTACCCTGAATGCACAGCCAACATTAACAGTGAACTCCATTTGAGATTATTTTGAAAACATGGATCAGCCACATTGTAAGCTGATAACAGTAATAATGACTGTAATACAATATTGTTTCCTAGACCTAATTTCTCTTGGTCCCCTCTACTAATTTCACCACATCTCCATCTCTATTTGCATGTGTAATTCTCATAAAGATAACATCCTGTAACTATTAAAACTCACTGGAAAGTTGAGGGTACATGCACAGTGGTTAAGACAATACACTCAGATGTCAGAATGACTAATTTGGAATTTTGGTTCAAATACTTACTAGCTGTGTGACTGTGAACAAGTCATTTAATCCCCTCTAACCCCAGATTTCTTCATCTTTACAATGAGGACAATAATAGTAGTATCTATCTCATAGTGCTATATGTTATGAGATAAAGTACATATAAACTTAATATAGTGCTTAGCATAGAGTAAGCACTTGATAAATGTTTGCTATTAGAAGTACCAGAAATAGTAATACATATTCCCTTGCAGTTCTCTCACTGGGAGTTAGAAAGCACACAACTTTTAAAGACCCATTCGGGGATGCCTGTAACCTCAAAATAGGATACAACCACAATTTGCAAAGAAGGGTTAAAAGCCATTGTCTGTCTTACCAGTATTTTTGAGAAAAGTGACGACAGCAACTTTAGTATAAGATATTACTTTCACCCTGAAATCACCATTGGCTTCTGACAGGCCACGAATCAACTCCGAAAGCAAGAGTAGCCCATTCTGTCACGGCATCTTGGATATTATAAAATGCAACCAGCAGGGAGGCTTGCAAAGGGTCTTTTTAAAATTCATCTATTTTATCAACGTCCATTTCATCACTTTACTCTTCTGAAAAGGATTACTTTTGTACTGAGGTCTTCCAACTCGGCAATTTTTAGGGAGACAAAAAACACTTAAAATGTTAGTTTTTATATCTGGTTTGAGATTTGAAAGGCCCTGTTCTTTATATTACTTGCTGATGTTTTAAATACTTTTAAAAAGTAGATTTCACTCATTGCCTTATTTTTAAAAAAATAGTGACTCTTCAGCTAAATGATCATGTGAAGTTAAATATTATTCTTTGTAAAGACAGGTTTATACTGACCCAATCACAGGAAAATGAAAGTAACAAACATGACAGTAAAAGATGTCCTTCCACTGACCAAAAATAATAGAGCTACAACTTGTTACTGAAAAGAAAGAAGTTTCTGTTACTGCATAATAAAAGGGAAATCTACAAAGCTAACCAAAATGCAGAAAACACTGCCTAGATTGGAGAACCAAGATGGCGGCATAGGTAAATACCTGTACTTGCTGCCTCTCACAACCACATCAAAATTACAACTAAAAGACAGAACAACTATCATCCAGAACCACGGGAAAGCTGGCTGAGTAGAAGTACTACAACCAGACAGGTGAAGAAAGCACATTGAGACTGGTAGGAGGTGCGGAGGTGGGGGCGCAGAATGGGCTGGCATCCGGGTGCGCTGCTTTTTTAATCAGGAGGGAGAGACAAGCTCCCACTTGCTCTGAACTCCAGTTCTGGGCAAGACTCTGGGGGACCCAGACACATACGGGGAGGAACTGGACTGTCTGGCATCGGGGCAAGAACACAAGAGCGGCTTTCTTTCAGACAGAGGTGCTTGCAGTGGTCATTGTTCCTGCACTGGGACCTCTCTGGTGCAGGGCTGACAGGCAGCCATTGCTGTTTGCTCTGCCCTGATGAATCCCTGAGACCCCACACCACCCAATTTACAACCCCACCCAAGCTGTGCCCAGCGGCTTTTGCACATGAATGGCCTGTCCTTTCTCAGCCTAAAACCTGTCAAATAGGCAGCAGCTGGGTCAGGGAGCCCCAAAGTTATCAAAAGAAGGCCCAAGGCCAGCAGCAGCAGCCTGCCTTGCTTCACAGCTGGGCCTTGTCTGGGCACTTCCAAACCTGATACTAAGAGGAGGAATTTGCAGATCTCTCTGTAGCTCCTGCTGGGTGGCCCCAAGCAGTGTCTGACTTTGCACCTCCTTGGAGATCCAAGAGCCAGTGTACCCAGTGGTCAGTGTGAGACCATACCAGATTGCAACTCTTCACATCTATAAATGACATACTCAAGGAGCAGACTCAGTGAGTACCAAAGCCCTACTGAAGCAAGTCCTGCCCCATAATGGTGTCTCCTGCACAGCAGCTCTTCCATTGTGGACACAGCTGGTCCTCACAGCCAATTGGCCTGGAGGTCAATTCCTCCCAGTGATAACAACAGCAATTAAGGCTTAACTACAACATGACTGTGCACACAGCCCACAAAGTGGTGCACCAAGAGTGTCCACCTCAGGTGATTGGGAGGCCGAGCCATTGGGCCTTATAGGACACCTACTGTACAAGGCCACTCTATCAACTCAAGGAGACTTAGCAGCTATCCAATACATAGAAACAAACACAGGGAAGCAGCCAAAATGTGGAGACAAAGAAACATGTCACAAATGAAAGAAATGGAAGAAAGCAAACTACTGGATATAGAGTTCAAAACCACAGTTATAAGGTTACTCAAGAATCTTCTAGAAACCTCTGAGGAACTTAGTGAGACCTTCAAGGATCTTAGTGAGAATGCCAAGAAAATGGAAAAGGACCAGTCATAAATTAAGCATACACTGACTGAAATAAAGAATAATATACAGAGATTCAACAGTAGATTAGAGGATCCCATGAATCAAGTCAAAAATTTGAAATACAAGGAAGCAAAAAACACCCAACTGGAAAAGAAAAAAGAATCCAAAAATATGAAGATAGTGCAAGGAGCCTCTAGGACAACTTCAAACATACCAAAATCCGAATTATGGGGATGCCAGAAGAAGAGAGAAAGCAAGATATTGAAAACCTATTTGAAGAAACAATGACAGAAAACTTCTACCTGGTGAAAGAAATAGACTTACAAGTCCAGGAAGCACAGAGAACCCCAAACAAGAGAAATCCAAAGAGGACCACACCAAGACACATCATAATTAAAATTCCAAGGGCAATAGACAAAGAGAGAATCTTAAAAGCAGCAAGAGAGAAACAGTTAGTGGCGTACAAGGGAGCACCCATATGACTATCAGCTGATTTCTCAACAGAAACTATGCAGGCCAGAAGGGAGTGGCAAGAAATATTCAAAGTGATGAATAACAAGAACCTACAACCAGATTACTCTACCCAGCAAAGTTATCATTCAGAATGGAAGGTCAGATAAAGAGCTTCACAGATAAGAAAAAGCTAAAGGAGTTCATCACCACCAAATCAGGATTATATGAAATGCTGAAGGGTATTCTTTAAGAAGAAGGAAAAGAAGAAAAAGGTAAAGATAAAAAAATTATAAACAACAAAGTGACAACAAATACATATCTATCAACAAGTGAATCTAAAAATCAAATGAATAAATAATCTGATGAACAGAATAAACTGGTGAATATAATGGAATCAGGGGCACAGAAAGGGAGTGGACTGACAATTCTCAGGGGGAAGGGGGTGTGGGGGGTGCGGGAAGAGATTGAACAAAGATCTTATACCTATGGAAGAGGACAGTGAGGGGGTGGGGGTGGGGGCGAGGGCCTGGGGAAAACTTCTAAAATGTGACTAAAGTCCAGATGCAGTAAAACAAAAGGTTGGTATATTTTACTACATAAAAATAAAAATTTGCATAGGGAAAAAGGCCACCATAAGCAAGCTCAAAAGACAAAATGACAAACTGGAAAGAAATATTCATAATTTATATCAGAGATAAAGGACCAATATTCCTAATTTATAAGGAGCTTTTTTAAAACTTGAGGGGGAAAAGATGCCCCGCACTCTCTTCCGAAACAGTCAGGGTGGAAAGTCCCCAGAAAAGCGTGTTCTGGGGTCTCTGGGCAGCCCAGTGCTACAAGGTGTCGCGCATGTACCTGTACCAGCGCCTCCTCCCACCCCCCGCCCCCCCCCCCCCGGGGCGCCCCTCACCATTCTCGTGGCAGAAGAGCGACAGGAAGCGGGGCGGTCTGCCTGGCTCCTGGCTGACCTCAGGCTCCCGCCTCCCAATCTCGTCGGGCTCTGGAAGTCCTCCTGCAACTTGGTGTGCAAGTTCTTCGGGGGATGGGGCCCCAGAGCCCCAGGACTCTCACGCGAGCAGCGGGGGACTGAGCGCAGCCATCCTCAGCTCCATCTGCCCCCACTGCCGGCCTGCCCCACCCAACAGGCAAGTGCCTACATGTTTCATTTTCATTTCTGCGAAAACTGCTTCTGCCTTCGGTTGCAATCTTGAGGTAACAAACAACAAGCTGCCCCGGATTTTATGTCACCATTTTGGGACAGATGTTGCTATCAGACAAATTCTGAGTCGAAATGCTGGGCTCTATCGTAACTCAGTGGAGTAACCTCAGTCAGTGGCTTCTGTACAGTGGGCATCGCCATAACTACTTCATGATACTATTGTGAGGATTCAATGAGATAGTCTGTACAGTGTCTAGCATGTTTTAGAAATCAGCATTCTCAGGGCTCTAGGACCCTGCATGAGGCCTTCCCAGGGGATCCTAAACTGAGGAAGTTGGGGCCACAGGAGCAGCAGGAGGTCCTGTCCTCAGGGGACCCGTTGGTTCTGCCCCATGGAGATCAACAGCTCCTGCCCTTCTATGTATGGCAGTACCAGAGCCACCACTCGACACTGGAGGCAGCTGTGGTGGCCCTGATGTCCAGCACCTGGGCCAACCAGCCCCCATGCCTCTTCATGCCCTTTGGCAAGCAGGTGAAGGTGGATGCTCACCGCTTGATGTTCATTGGGAACATCCTGGGCCAGCTGGCAGCCTCCGCTCTTCTTCAAGCATAGGTCAGGGTTGCAGGTACAGTGCTGGGCCAGGCATTGCGGGCTACTGTGCTCACTGTCAAAGGAGCTGCTCTGGGCTACCCATCGAGTTCCGCAGCCCAAGCAGATGGTGCTGTGTGGGACACAGCTGGCAGGGCAGGCCCTGCAGTTCACCACCCTGCTCACCTGTCTGGCCCCCTGAGGGTCATTTGGCCCTGCTGTTCCCTCCCCAGCCTGCGGGAGCCCTCTTCCAGTCCTTGGACAGCTAGAGTTAGACACTAGAGTGGCAATCTTCCCCCATTCCTGCCCTTTTCAGTCATCTCAGTCTCTCACAGAGGCATCTCTTCCGCCCTCTGCAGCTTTTTGTATGAGCCATTTTGTATAAATTATTTTTACTTAATATTATTCCTTGCTTTGTCAGGAGCAGGTGCCAGGCCCTCTGGGACAGGGGGAACTGAACTCTTCCTCCTCTCTCAGCACTGCCACCCACCTCTGGAGGCTTGCCCCCATAGAGAATCAGGTGGGTGAGACTTGGACCACCAGGAGCCCTTTCTTGTCCTGCTTTTGTGTGTGTGTGTGTGTGTGTGTGTGTGTGTGTGTGTGTGTGGTGTTGTTTTTGTGGGTTGGGTTTTTTTGTTTGTTTTGGTTGGTTGGTTGGTTGGTTGGTTTTTTGCTCTAGAACATCAGTGCCTTACTGTTAATTGAGAGTAAGGGCAGGACATTGACTCCCCAGAATATGAAGGTCTGGGAGAAGCCAGAGGGAAGTTGGAGAGAGCTGGGCCTCAGGGACTGGGCGTGCACCTCAAAAAGACCTGCTGACTGGTTAAAAAATAAAAAATCTGTATTAGTTCCCCTTTATCATGGGCATCTCATTCCTAACCCATCCTGCTTTCCCTCCCCACTCATCTTCAGAAAAATATACTGGATCCTTTTCATACACACTAAGACGGGCTGGAATCAGGTCTAGACTAACAAGACATTATTTAACTCAGCCAACATGTATTGAAAGCCCTTTATATGCCTGGCATTGTGTTAAGATTATAAAGATGAATTGGACACAGATCCTTTCTCTCTGTGGTAAGCATGCAAGCAAGGGGAAGGAAGCAAAAGAGCGGACTAATACACATTTACCTGGTGTATCTTGGCAGAATACAGATGGTACACTCAAAATAGGTAATTGAGGAGAGTTCAATGAAGGGATCACTTAGATGGGTGTGGGCAAAAAGGAAACAGAAACCAGTAAGAAATGGTGAAACACCCCCCAACCCGCTTCTCCTTACCATCTAGGCTAAAGGGGCAAGGAGGAGGCATGTACTGAGTGAGACTGGGAAGAGCCGTACCTATAGGAGCGAGACATTGCAAGAGAACCATGGATTTTGGGAGACAGCAAGAGGAGTGAGTCCCCCAACCACTCTCTTCCTTGAACCTCCAATCTCTTGCTGGTACCTCCCTTTGCCGAACCCAGCCAGTATCAGAGGGCATGAGAATGGGGTTGCTGCAGTACTTAGAAGTCAATGCTCAACATCACAAGAAAGCTCGGTAAGTGATTCTTGACATCACATCTGCATTGTCAACTGATGGTTGTTGGAACCAATTCAGTGAGAATCTCCAATTTGGGGTGCAGTAAGAAGGAAACTCTATTTAATGCAAAACAGCTCGTTGTGATACAGCAGGGGTGTGAGGTGGCCCTTGGGTTAGACCCCTCTTGAGCTAAATAGCTCTGCTCTTCTCCTCACTCATCTGCTTTGTTCTGTGCCAGTTTGCTCTGGCCCGTGCTGGTCTATCCCACTCCGCTCCAGTGAGACATCTTCTGAGTTTCAGCTCCAGCCAAGGAAACACAGTTTTTGGTGGAAAGAGAAAGTGTGCTCTCAGGGCCAGAGGAAAGTGGACTTATATAGACTGAAGTCCCTGCCCCTGGTCCCTGATTGGCCTGTCCTCATGCAAATGAGGATTCCAAATCCTCACCGTTTGATTGTTCCAAAAGACATTGTCCTTATTGGTCTGAGCCATTTGGATTGGTTGGTGAAGAAGCAGGTGGGGATATAGCTGCCCAGCTCTGATTAGATGGGAAAAGCCTCAGTCCTATTGGTTGAAATAGGACTTCAGGAATTCCTTTATAAGGGCTGGCTGAGATGGCAGAAACACCACACAGGCAGGCAGTTCAGGGCAGAGGCAGGTAATTCAGTGCAGGTTTTTCCCTGAAGTGCAGTTTACATGAGAGGTTCCTGTGTAAAAATGGCTGCTAGGCTGTTTTTGTTTATTTATTTGTTTGTTTTTAATTTGAGCCCAGTTAGCCACTAGCGGCTCTTTTTAGTGGGTATCTTTTTTCTCAGGATTCACAATGAGAAGGCTAAAAAGGGCTAATTCCAATGTAACCCTAATATTTGGGGGCTAGTGATCTGATTCCATGCCAGCAAGCTCAGTGTACATTCTTGATAACCTATAATTAAGTCACTACCTCCTTCCCAGATACTGGTCTTGCAGAACCTGTTACTGTGAACAGTGCACTGCCCTGGAGGGAGGGTTATTAACGCTGGCACCAGGCCAGACCATCAGATATGGCCTGAGACCCCCAACACCTGGGGGCCTTCTTGCAAGGCCCGCAAAAAGGACCGGAAGCATAATCCACATTTGCAGGACAAAGATCACAGGGAGATATAAAAAGAAGCCCCATGCATGTTTCTTCACTCAGATTTGGAAGGCTGTCCCCTGAGTCCGCCAGTGTATTAAATAGTGTCCCTCCTCTTCTTAGAAGCGTCGCTTGGTTTTCTTTGGTCTTCTGCAACAACAACATTAATAGAGATATATGTATAAACTAGAAGCCCAGTGTACAGATTTGTGTACCGGTGGGGTCCCTTGGCCTGGACTGTGGAGATTGGGCCAAAACTGGCTCTCTGACATCCCGAGGGGTCCTGGATTACGAGAGGATGGTTCTCAGGTGACGCACCCCGGAATCAGGCTCCCTACTCTCTAGTTCCGGGTGTGTCACCCAAGAACCGCAGCTGCCAAGTGACCATAGCTTGGCAGCTCCTGCGTTGAGCGTCTGCCCCTTGGTGGTCATTGCACATCATAGCTACCCGGTTGGCTTGTCGAACGGTCGGCTGGTCAGCCAGTCACTTAGGCTTTTATATATATAAATTATTAGGAACACAGGGAATTATGTGATTCATAATTTGGAGACAAGATTGAATGAAAATTTCTGCAGTAGTGGCATTTGAGACCTTAAATGATGAGTAGGAGAGTCCTAAAAGAAGAATGAGTTGGAGAAGCATTCTAGAGAGAGAACGCATAGAGCCAAGGCCATAATAATAAATGTATGGACTATGATTTGGAAAAGCTGGTGGTCTGGTATAACTACACTGTAGGAGCTTGGTGTGGAGGAAGGGACATGAGCTAAGCAAAGTAGAATGAGAAACCCCTGATGGCCATGCTGGGGAGTTTCTAGGCCAATGGCCCTCAAAAATGTGGACTGAAGACCACCACCAGCAGCAACAGCAGTTGAAACTTGTTAGAAATGCACATTCATGGCCCCAACTTCACACCTACTGGGTCAGAAACTCTGGGGATGGGTCTTAGCAATCTGCATTTTATTGAGCCCTCCAATGATTCTGACACAAGATCAAGTTTCACAAGCACTGCTCTGGGCATTAGAGAATCACTAATGGCATATCATCAGAGAAGTAATGAGATCAGAACTATTTTTCTCAAAAGGTAGTTTGCAGTAGGAGGAGGAAGAGAGATGGGGACAGAGTTTTATGTGGGTAATCTTTCTGGTAAGAGAGCTATGAAAATGCCAATGGGGTAGTAAGATTTGAAGTGAAGGAGAGGCAGGACTAGTGATGGACATGTAGGACAAGAGGGAGAAGCCAAAGGTGCCACTAAGACTATATATCAATGTACTATTACTGTAATATATTTTATATTGTCTGTTTTCCCAGGAACTAAAACTAAGGTTCCTCCTCTATAAAATCACCATTTCTGCAGTCCTTTTTTACTCCTATGCCAAGCAAATAAAGCTGTGGAGTGACCTGCTGTGTCTTTTCAAAGCTCTGTGTGAAGCAGTGGTTGGAATGATAACCCATGGCATTGTACTGTATCACATCTTAGTTGGCCTCACTTCCCTTTTTGTTTGTCCTTCCTTCACTGACCTGGGTTTGCACCTCCCAAACAAGTTGCTAACATCTTGATTTTTGCCTAAGGTTCTGTTTTGGAGGACTCAGAGCCCAACCAATAGAAAAGAAAATGGTACCCAACTCCCATATGGCAATCAAAGCAAAACCAGTACTACACCCCAAGATAAATGTAAGAAGTAGCACAAAGGTTTGATTTTTCTGCTAATGATTGCTTTGATGCCACCTGTGATGTGATTTATAATAGGAAATATGTATTTGGTATTTGTCCCAGTTTGTGGCACAGACTTCCTAAGATCCTTGGAATTTTCCAAAAGCTGAGAGCCCATAAAGATGTATTTTATGTTAATGAGGTGACTTATTATAATGAGGTTGTTATGGAATTGGCATGGAAGAAGACAGTTGGGACACTCGGAGGTTCAGGAAAAGCCTTTATTCAAAGCAGTGCTGCTGGTTCGGGGGACTCAAAGATCCAGATCCTGAACAGCTTAGACAATGAGATTTTCTCCTTATATATTTCTGAGTCTCTTTGTTTCCTAACTACCAAGCTTTTGTAGTGGACTCGCCCAGCCCCCTCGAGTCAGTCAGAATGGTTTATTTAGATTGTTTCTAATGCCCATCCTGGATGGTGCCAGTGACCTCCCTCTAGTTAAGCTGTTAATCTGGTTTATGGCCCCTTGTAAATTGGAAGTATTTAGGTAAATAGGTCTTGCAAGACCAGGTAATTAAGGAAGGGGCAGTGACTTCAGGAATGTGCATTAGGGATACTGATTAACTAGGTAGAGTCCGGCTGCTAGTCTCCTACATTCTTTCACACATGGAGTTAACTATCGGCTAGTAAAAGTGTGTAGTAGAAGGCAGGTTACTGGAACAAATTCAGATTGCTAGCCCCCAAAAATGTCTTATGCTCCCCATCAAGGTGACTAAAAATGGGGTTTGGTTACCAGAAGAGCCAACCACATGATTAGAGGGTTGGAACTTTCAGTCCCACTCCTGACATCTGGGGAGGAAAGAGGAGCTGGAAATGAAGTTAAATCACCAATGGTTGATGATTTAATCAACCATGTCTATGTAATAAAGCTTCCAAAAGGACAGGGTTCAGAGAGCTTCTGGGTTGGTGATCAAGTAAAGGTACTGGTAGAATGGAATGTTCAGAGGGCATGGAAGTCCATGCTCTTTCCTACATACCTTGCCCTGTGTAACTCTTCCATCTGGTCAGTTGTTTCTGAGTTTTACCCTTTTGTAATACACAGATAATCTAGGGCAGTGGTCGGCAAACCGCAGCTCGTGAGCCACATGCGGCTCTTTGGCCCCTTGAGTGTGGCTCTTCCACAAAATACCACATGCGGGTGCACATGTACAGTGCGACTGAAACTTCGTGGCCCACGCACAGAAGTCGGTTTTAGGCTCTCAAAAGAAATTTCAATCATTGTACTGTTGATATTTGGCTCTGTTGACTAATGAGTTTGCCGACCACTGATCTAGGGAGTAAATTGGTTTCCTGAATTCTGGGAGTCATTCTAGCAAATTAGTTGAATCCAAGGGGTAGGGGGTCATGGGAAGAAGGAGAAAATACTAAGAAATGTGATTTTTCACAGCTGAAAATGACAGCAATGAAGTCAAAGTACTTCTGTTGTACACTGTATGTGTTGTAGGAAACCACCAGAATCTCAACCTAAGGAAAAAGAAAAAAGGAGTAGGGAAAGAACACAGACCATCTGTTCCTAATATGTAACTTTATTTGAAGCAGATACAGCTGATAATACCTCACACAGAGCAAAAGCAACCATCTAAAGCTCACCAACCACTCACACCATTAAAATGCCAATGCACACACTACATTGTAATCAAGGATCTAGACCTAAGCAGGAACCAAACTTTTGTTTTTTGAAGCAAATTTAGCTAAAAGTTTAGTAGATACAAAATAACTACTCACAATGGTTAAGACTTTAATGAATAATCAAAAATTAAATGTATCATCTAATATTTTTAAAGGCCTGTCGTTTAGTTTAAGCTTCCTCAACTCTCTAGAACTAGATAAAGGAAAAGATTCTGGGTTTTTAAGTTCTTCAAATAGGACTTCTTTGGAGGAAATGTGCTGTGAGCAATGTGTAGGAATGCATTTTTGAGAGAAGCCCATAATAACAGGAACTCCTCAGTCACTCCATGGAAAAGTCCCCCTATGGGAGGCAGTATAGCTCTGGGGTTTGGAAGCCTTGCAGCCAAACTATCTCCTTCAAATCCCAGCACTTCTACTTATTAACTATGTGACCTTTGTCAAGGTATCCTTTCTTTTCATCAGTTTTCTCAGTTATAAAATAGGGATACTAATAGTATCAATCACACAGATATAAAGATCTTATAAAGGGGACAAAATAAGTCCACAATAAATATTAACTATTACCCTGTGACTAAAAGTGAGTGAGTGTGTGAGTGTGTGAGTGTGTGTGTGTGTGTGTGTGTGTGTGTGTGTGATCTTTAGGAAAAGAAAAAGACATCTTGTTCATCATTTTCAGAGAGAGGCGGGGATATGATAACCAGATAAGAAACTCAGTTTTCCAAATGAGTGGTGAGGACTTCAGAAATGGCTTCTTACTCCTGCCTCTGCTAAAGATTTAGGGAGTATATATCCCTCTGCTGGGGTATTAACATCCTGAGTCAGGCAGCAAAAATATATTATGCACCAACTGTATATACCAGGCTCTGTGTCATGAAAAACAATAGCCTTATGCTATTTATTAACAAAGGTTGCCCAATCTTTGCTCCTGGCCATTTTTCTGGCCATTAGGGAGGGAAATGTGTCTTAATTTTCCTTAATCAAAGCCTCTCCCCTCCCCCATTCACACTAGGATTTTACCTTTGGGGTACTTAAAGGGCTAACCAACCAACAAACAAAAACTAAAGGACCACCCAGAGATGGTAATTTAAAAAGGATCAATTGGCAGCTAATATTTCAACTGAAGAGCATAAAGATGATTTCAGACCCACGGTACTCCATTCCCCCCAACAATGACACAAGAATGAGGCACAATACCACTGCAGCAAAAATCACATACTGATAGATCTTTGGGGCTTTTATCTTCCATAAAAAGTGACAATCCAGAAATGACAGACTATCAGATTCTTACTCTTACATGAATCTCCTTGAGATGAGTATTTTTAAAGGTTGTTTCTACATTATGATTTAGATTGGTATTTACTCTGCCTTTTCAACTGTGTCTTTGGAACGCTTGGCTCAAATATCCTTCCACCAGTCTTCTTACTCAATTCCTTTATCTTTCAGCTCCTGCTTGACGCGTTTCAGATAATAAGGATCAGGATAGCCATACCTGCAAAAGGAAAAGCCCCTTAGTTTCACACATGGTGTTAAAGATTCTGTACAGCAGGTCCCTGGCATTAACATTGTGTTGCAAACATTAACAAGCAATCCTGGAGGGGGATGAATTATAATCATTTGTAAGTGTGCAGATGTGAGTCATTCAGCTAGTGAGTGAGCCTAGCTGTCTGTCTAGGATCTGCCTCCCAACAAGACTTTTCATTTTCAGTTTGTGGTAAGCAGTGACTCTAATAAAGTTATACTATACTATAAATATATAAAAAATAAATATATAAAATGTATTAAAAACATGTTATATATAAAAATATAGTATAGTATATATTTTTATTATATATATATGTGGTATATGCACAGGAGTATTTTCAAATTTGGAGAATTTGCAAAAATCTCAGGACCCTTTTGAATATTAAGGATCAGAGATATTCTATCTGAATTTTACTAAGAACAATTGGTTGCCTACAATACAACTTTCACAACATTAAATAAGAGCTTTTCTAGAGTACTATTAGCCAAGTAAATTAAGGATCTCTATGGACCAATGGGAGGAGAGGGTAGATTCTACCCGGTAGAAGGATGATCTTAAAAGAAGGCAAAGTAAATAACATTCCTAGGATCTACCCTTCAAATAAACAGGAAACCACAAATCAAATCATCCGAGATATCACTGATCTTGGATTCTGAAGACCCTTGCCTTTTGATGCAAAATGTAATAACTGTATAATAACTATCATACAGTTAGAAGGCGATGGGAACTGATCGTTCTGCCTTTAAGTTTAACATCTCTCAAAAGACAGTATCCAGCCCTAACTGGTTTGGCTCAGTGGATAGAGCGTCGGCATGTGGACTGAAAGGTCCCAGGTTCGATTCCGGTCAAGGGCATGTATCTTGGTTGCGGACACATCCCCAGTAGGAGGCGTGCAAGAGGCAGCTGATCGATGTTTCTCTCTCATCGATGTTTCTAGTTCTCTATCCCTCTCCCTTCCTCTCTGTAAAATAGCGATATATATATGACTGTACCCAATCCCACTGCTATAAATAGTCCCTTACAGCCATATCCTCAAATTGCCATAGCTTACAACCTCTAAATTCTGTTGAGCAATCATAGTATTTCAAAACGTTCTCACATTGCTGGTCCCCCACGCCTGGAGGTTTTGTGGTGGATATCATTCCATGTAACGACATTTGACGCTCCTGTAACTCGAGAATCCCCCACTGTGAAAATTAGCTTTTGGTCAAAGGCCCTTTGAAGCAGTTTCAAAACCTCCTTTCCTTCCTTGTTATCAGGCAAGAATGCAGTTCGCTGTGTTCCAGAATATGACATTCCTGGGTGTGGGTGCTCTTTCTGTGTGAAGACAAAACAATGTCACACTCATGAGTCCAAATTTTACTATACAGGATAGATGTGTTCATTTGCAGATAGGGTAAATAAAAATAAAAAAAAGTATAGAAATTTTGCTCATATTCCCAATAATTCATATTTCTCCTCTTTCCCTAAATTCATGCTGGGAATACCATCCACCCTAAGACATAATCACCACCCACCCTTCCTCCCCCTTAACAGACACAAAAGGTAAGTTCTAAGCTAACACTGTTAACTTCATCACTACTTAAAGCCTTAGAAATATGACCACAGAAATAAGTCCCTGGGAAACCCACTAATTGGCAACAGCAGTCTCTTTTGCACTGGTAATCCTAGCACAGTGGAAAGAAACACAGGGATCTCAGAAACACTTACTGTTTGTGTGCCTCCTCTCATATCATAATTAATCACGATGGAGCCACAGGTTTCATAACCTGGAAGTGAATCTCTTTCGTAATGGACAGACATCGTTCCCTCTGGCTGATTCCCTTTTAGGACACCATAAACAGTCTGGCACACGGGACAGACTGGTTTATATGTCATGTATGTGTTGATACAAGGGGTGCAGAATTCGTGCTTGCACTTTGGTAGCACTAGCTTGTTATTAATGGGCTCCAAACAGATGGTACACGTATCCTCTTCCTTGTTCATTCCTGATGCCCCAGAACTGGCAGAGCGCTGGGATGTTGGTAAATATGTTTCTGAATCATTACTATCAACGTCCATGGGTGTTTCATGATCCTCATTAGATTTCTCTCCAGCTAATGGGGACATGCCCCCTGTCTGTAAGACATATTGTTTTGCCTTTGCTACGTGATTTGGCAATCCACAAAGAGTAATTGATTCTTGATTTACCACAAAGTCTACACCTGGATGTCTTTTTCTAAGGTTATCAGCAAACTTGATCCCATAAAAGACCTTTCTATCCTTGCTCAAAGGTTTCAGTGAAACAACTTCTCTCATCAGCTGACAAGAAACATGCTGATAGGCATCAATAAAAATTGCATAAGCATGCGCAGACAGATCTAACTCCTTGTCCTTAGGTTCAAATAGAATGCAGGTTTTATGATCTTTCCCCAAAATCTTACTTTGAGTGTTGTACTTTTTTTCTATCTCTGCTATCTCCTGGAATAATTCAGCTTCTAAAAACTTATAGTGAGCCGTATCAATCTCAATTCCATTCATCATGCACTTCGGAGTCAATATTTTCACAGGTACCTTGACACGACTTTCAGAGATTTGAGGGGCAAGAAAATGTCCAGCAGCTGCAATGTCATCTTGGGTCCCAGGGAGAGGTAATTCTCCTTCATTCTCTTTTATAGGAAGCTTTTTAAGTTGGTGATAAAATCCCTGATTGATTTTATTTGCCTGCTTCTTGTCTGCTAATGCAACACATTCCTGCTCCATATTTTCTATGCTTTTCTGAAATTCACTGGCAAAAGTCTCTTCAGCTGCTCTGAGGTCACCAGATTGACTTGAGGTGAAGTATAAAAAGACCATATTGGAAGAACTCTCCTGGCTTATTTTTACACCAAATCTTTTCTCTATCGAGTTTATTTTTTCAGGGTAGGTATTTTTGAAGTACTCAAATAAGGACAAGGAAACTGTGTAACAACTGCTTTTTCCTTCTGACTTCGTTCTTGGTGCAGAGGGAAAAACACAGCTGTTCTGGTCCTGCTGATGGAGTGGCTCCCTCTCTGTTGTCAAAGGGGCTGGTTCCTGTTTCTGCACACTTTTTAGGAGTTGCTCACTCAAGAAGTCATGTATTTTTTCAATATCTCTGAAGTCACCACACACCTTCTCAATTCCATCGGAGCCCTCCATTTTTTTTACATTGGGGCAGAGAGTGGTTATGTATTCCCTCTGCTCTTTGGAGAACAGGTTACAGTCCAGGACAGCTGTGACAGTAAGGAAGATCTGAAAATTTAAAAGGAACAAACGAAATCTTTCAGACATCCAGGCCTACAGTCTCTTCTAAGGAGAATGTCTAAAGACTAGAGAAATAACTATGTCCTCCCTTAGAAGATTTGTTGTTTCAAATCCTTTTCACAGAGGATGGAGCACACTATAGCCCAGAGAGAGGTTCTCAGCCCTGTCTCCACATTAGAACCACCTGGGAAGTTAAAGGAGAGCGGGGAAGAAGAAGAAAAAAAAAAAAGCCAAGGCCTATGCCCATCTCCAGAGATTCTGATGTAAATGTAGAGCCTGGACATGAGCATATTTTAAAGGCTCTGTGGACAAGCAATCTGGATTTGCCACTATCTGTTTGATGGAGGGAAGGCACTTGGTCTTTTCAAGCAAGCTGCTGTGGTTCTCACAAAAGAGTGTAAGCCAAGAAGGGACCCATAAATCTGAGGAGGATGTTTTTTCCTCTTACTATTTTTTCTAGTCTTCAACCCCCCTCCTTTTTTTTTTTTTTTTTAACTAAACACCTAAGTGCATGCAATGTTGTTGAGTCCTCTAAACCCAAGCCTTTAGTAGCTCAAGTGTAAGGCAAGCACAACAAATTAGGCTAAAAAATATATATAGGCAAATTAAATAGAATAAAAAAAGCAAGATTTCTAATTTTTGTTCCCCCTCAAGGTCTTTGCACATGCTATTTCCTCTGCATGTAACATCCTCTTTCTAGATCTTCCTTCAAAATGTTTACTGAATCCAGCCACTTCTTACACCTTGATCAGAATCACCCGAAGTCCAAGCCATTCTCATCTTGCACTTGGCCTATAGCAACTCCTCCTAATTGGGCTCTGACCTTCCACTCTAGCCCCTTTCTAAAATCAGTTATCCACGCAGCAGCCAAAGTGATCCTTTAGAGTCATAAACCAGATCCACTCCCCTGGCACAAAACCATCTGATGAATCCCCTAACATTTAAGTGAAAATCCAAAGTCCTTACTTTCATCCCCAAAAACCTGACTTCTGGTTACCTATCCAAGTTCCTCTCATATCACTTTCTCCCTTGCTCACTGCCCTCTAGCCCACTGGCCTCCCTCCAGCCCACTGGCCTCCCTCCTTGAAGCTTCGGGGCTCAGGATGTAAGCTCCCATCGTGAGACCTTTGCTCTTGTGCTCCCCTCTACCTAGAACATTCTTCTCCCAATATCCACTTAGCTAGCTCCCTTACTTCATCCATGTCTCTACTCAGACGTTACCTCATTCAAGAGGTTTTTCCAGATATCCCAAAGTAGTGGTCTTGTCACTGTCATTTACCCTGCTTTATTCT
The DNA here is from genome assembly GCF_963455305.1 of Plecotus auritus. Lineage (NCBI taxonomy): Eukaryota > Metazoa > Chordata > Mammalia > Chiroptera > Vespertilionidae > Plecotus > Plecotus auritus. The sequence continues at coordinate 169,368,854 of NC_137771.1, read as the reverse complement.
TCTTCCTTTTATGTAGGGCCTCCACCCCCGCAGGGACTTGTTGTCCTCTGGGTCCCAGTACCTGAAACAGTGCCTGGCTCATAATAAATCCTTAGCCAATGGTTGTGAGACAATAATGAAATATATGGTGACTGGAGAGGAAGTTGCAAATATACACCTACCTCCTTTCAATACTCACCTTTTGGACACCAGAATCCACAGAATTAGGAATATGTTCTTCATTTGGATGCTTCTCACCAGACCTTGCCCCTTCTTGTGATTGTGTTTGCACTTGAGACATTCCATTCTTCTCTACTGAATTTTCAGTGGGTTCCAGGGAAATAGTCACAAGTTTGTCATCAACCAGAATTTGATGCTCTCCTTTTTTCAACACTCCCTCCTTAGCTTCAATGGAGACATTAAACACACACATACACAAAAACAAGGGAGAGATTTCAAATAATCCTCTATTCAGGCATCTGTACCCTGCCCAAGCACCCTCCCAGTGAGGGCTGCTCCCCGCATGCTGGGAGGGTGTTTATGTTAGGGAATGTGAGGGAACTATTCAAAACTCTCACATGGGCAGCTTCAATTTTCTTGCACAAATGAAAGCTCAAGGATAATAAAACATTGACAACTCGTGACAAGTCATGTCTCTGAAACTGTCTCGGTTTCCTTTTTCAATCAGATGGGATAATATTCATATAAAGTGGATTGGAAAAAACAACAACACAGGGAGTCGGCAGTGCAGACTCAGAATTTTGTAAATATTCATGTGTGTACTAAAACTTATAGAAAAAGGCTGGAAGAAATATACCAAAATGTTCACATTGCTTATCTCCAGGTGTTGTTCTTTATTCTTTTTTTCTCTCTTTTCTATGGCGGGCATCTATTATTTTTGTAATCCTCAAAAATAAATCAATGGAATAATTATTTAAAACATAAAAGTGGAATATCTAAATAGCCAGGAATATCTAAATAGACAGGCCTATGGGGGACGGAAAGGTGTTAGAGCTGAGAAAGATGAGTCAGGGCCAGGATACTGGAAGGTGTCAACGGTAAGGTGCAGTCAGACCAGACCAGCGACCGGCACTCTGGCCTCTATCCTCCTGGGGGCTGCGTCTCTCGGCACGAAGAGACCCAGTTCCTGTCTCTCCTCTCCCCTCCCCCAGACTGTGCCATGCTTTCTCCCGCCCTTTCCCTGGTCGGCTCGCTCTGGGTCTGCCTGGAATCCCGTGAGGCTGGGCCCGGGCCCCAGGGACGGCCTTTGCACCCCCGGCCCCAGGCCTGCAGCTCACCTGCCCTTTCCAAGAACTCCACCCGGAAGGCGCCGGAGCCCAGGTTTCGGACGTCGCACTCCCCGCCGCCCGACTGCCGGCTCTGGAAGTAGCTTTCCAGCTTCCGACGTAAGTTCAGGCCGGGCTCGGACACCCGCACCAGCAGCGGGGAGGGCGGGCTGGGGTTCGAGGCCATGGCTGCGGATGGGCGTCGGGCTGCGCGGCGGCTCCAGACGCGGCTGGGTCTGGACTGAGGCGGGGGCGCCCCCGCCCCGCCCTGCCGCCGCCGGCGACAAAGTTTCAGTTTCGCTTTCCCCGAAGCCCCTCCCTGTTCCCCGCACAGCCGCTCCCCTCCTCACCGTGCAGCCTTCTCTTCCGCGGCCCACCAGAGTGAGTAGGTTCCGTCCCGCGTCCCCCGGGAAGGTGGGCGACGGGCGGTGGGGACCGACGGCCCGCGTTCCCTCCTGCGGGCTTGGGCTTGGGCGGCGGCGAGCGGGCGGAGGGGGGAGAGTGGGGGCAGGCCGCCCATGTGAGGGTGAGACTGGTCAGGTGCTGAAGTCAAAGAAAGTTTCTCCTGAGCTTGTGATTCCTCCTAACTCTTACTGTTGTTACCGTTACTATGATATGCAGCTAAAATGTCATTCCCATTCTGAATTCAGATTAATACCTGCATTTTTAAAAAATTTGAAATTGTTCACTTGCGTTATGACATAGCACCAGTTACCTCCCTCCAACTTGGTCCTTTAGACTGACTCTTCTGGTTTTCCATTCCTTGACTTGACCAAACGGTATGAACCGGGTGCAGCCCTGTGCACTTGAGAATAAAGATGAGAATGCTCTCGGGCTAGTAAAGGGAGGTGGACTTGTGAAGCAAATCTCTCGAAGGCCTCGAAGAGGAAATTTGAAGCAAAATCTTAGAGAGAGAGGTGGGGGGTGGGGGAATGGTGGGGTGCATCTGAGGCACAGAGAGTACTGCGGCCTTGGAGGAGATGAGATGGGTGAGGGACATGATGGAGGAAGGGGTTAGATCAGTGCTGTCCGTACAAATATAATGGAACCAAAGATCCAATTTTAATTTTTAAAATGTTATGAGCTATATTTCATAAACAAGTGATACTAATTTTAATAATGTTATTTAACTCAATAAATGTAATCATATATATCCTAAATTAATCACTCAGCATGTGATCAATGTTAAAAACGTTTTTAAAATTTTATTGTTAAAAGTTATACAGATGTACCCATTTTTTTCCTCACTGAACCACTCTAGCCCGTCCCCTCCTCCCCACCAGGCCTTCACCACACCATTGTCAGTTCCATGTTTCTATGTCTCTGGATCTATTTTGTTCATGTTTATTTTGTCCTTTAGATTCTACATATGAGTGAGATTATGTGATACTTGTCTTTGACTGGCTTATTAGATATTTTACATACTTTTTCTCATTCGGAGTCTTTGTGATCCAGTGTTTATCTCACACTTGCATCACATCTCAGTTGGGACTAGCCACACTTCAGGAGTGTAAGGTTTAATCAGAGATGTAAGACTTAACCCGACCGAAACCAGTAAGTTGACCAAAACAAGCAGGTTAAAAGCGAAAAATCTCGTTTATTGAAAGCTCTCGGGTGAGGTCCTGAGGTCCGAGAGCACAGGCCGGGGGAGTCACACTTTATTCACCGGTGGGCTGCACCGGTGGGCTTAGAGAAAATGAATTCAAATTCTAAGCAAGGTTACAAGCAGAACTTCCCTTTTTATTAAAGAGCCAGCCCTATGTGCACTTAGTGGTTATCTCACTGCTGGCCTTGAAAACAACACAGTTCTATCCAATTAAAAATGCACCTGGCATGGCATTGAAATTATGGGCATATCTAGTCTCTGGCCTACAAGGTCAGACAGCTTAAGTTTATTTTTCTCATTATTCAAGCAGGCTGAAGCAGGCTAGAAAGCAAAGTTTGTAAAGTTCCTGCTTTCCCAGCCCCAGACCTTACAAGGAGCTCAAGAGCTGCATGTGGCTAATGGTCCACACTGGACATACAACACGGGTCTAGACAGTGAAAGGCATGAAGATCAGTGGGAAGAACCGGAAGGGTTGTCAGATGTGCATTTTAGAAAGACGGTGTTGACAACCATGTGGAGGACACATTTCCAAGCAGGGATGAATGAAGGCAGAGAAGCCAGAGATAAAGTTTTTGCACATGGCTGGTAAGACTGGAAATGGGTCAGTCTTTATGGAAAGCAATTTGGCAGTACTATCAGAATTACAACTGCATAGACTTTATGATTCTGCAGTTAGGGGTAGGAGGGAGCCTTTCACACTTCTAAATTTGAACCAGGAAACATAATACCTATTCAAACAATAAAATGTAAAATTAAATACATTTAAATTTTTAAAGAGATTGTGTTGACATAGCTCAGGCAAGAGGCCCTGAGGCCCTGAAGTGAAGTGGTCCATGGGTAAGAAGGATAGGAGTGTAAGTGACTTAGGTGTTTAGACCTAATTGATAGGTTGTTTATGGGACAAGTTTGTTTAGACCTAATTGATAGGTTGTTTATGGGACAAAAGAGAAAATTCTAGATTTCTGACTTGAGTGGATAAATGGTATATCATTGATTGAACTGTGGAGTCTAGGAGAGAAAGCATGGACTTTGGAGGGAGTCGGGTGAGGATAGGAAGGTGAATCCAGGCAAAAGGCCCGTAAAGGTAAAGTGAAAGGTAACAAAAGAACCAAGTGAAGATGGTTCACTTCTGCTAAGAAAGCAGAGTTTTGGAACACAATGAAATATAGAAGAGAGTCTATTGAGGTTAACCTCATGGAGGATACTGATGAGCAGAGGAGTACTGGGGGTGAGGCAGGAACCCACTACAGTGGGCTGAGCAGGCAGTTGGATAGAGGAGAGTCCATATATCTTCCATGTTCCCATGCAGAGAAAAGAACTCGGTAGGAACCAGTGATGGAAAGTTGGGTAGGCTTTTGTTGCTATTGGTGTTGTTATTAAAATTGAAGAGACTGTATTATGGGCAGTATGCTCCTTGTTCCTGATTTCTTTGGAGAGATATACGCCCACACACACCCCTCAAGTGTGTCCCTACGCCTTTAAAGCCTGACCTAAAGGAAAAAAGAAACAAGAGCAACACCATCTAAAGCAAAAGGCCCCAGCCAGACTTGCTTCTTTTGTGAAAACAGCAGTGCCCTCTGGAGGCAAAAATGCATCTTGTCCTGGGACTTGAGGATTGGACTGAACTTGCTGTTTTTCCTGACATGGAAGAATAATAGTGCTCTGATGCTGTAGATAGCTGCACAAAATTTTTTCTGTTGCAAATGCATTACAAATCATTTCAGAGGCCTGTTGCCAACTCTGGACAACAAGTGTAGGCTACTGTGTCATTAAACATTTTCATTTCCACCAATTAGATAGAAAATCATTAAAACAGTTTTTCCAGAGTTTCTGATTTTTATCCAGATATTCCCCTTTCTTATCAGATCAAGAATTTATCACAAATTCAGTACACATACCCTTGACAGGCAAAACTACAACCCTTTCTTCAAACACTCTCCAGGGTTCTTCATGTTCACGCAGAAGGCTGGTTTTTCCTCATTGTTTTTTTGAATGCTGTGCTCAGTCTTACCACTTGGTATCATTCTCCTCTTCTAATTGTAAAAACCTGTTCCACCCTTCAAGGTCTTGTTCTAGTCTCACCTTCTCCATAAAGCTCTCCCGGCTGTAGCCCGTATGTCTCTTTCCCTTCTCTGAACTGCCTTTATGGTTTCAGTTGGAACCTCATGGTAAAGGATAGAAGGTAAACAGTAACTATGGCAGCAAAACAATAGTGCTTTTTCACTAGTAAAACTAAAACCTACTCATGATCGGAAATCATCATGTTTAGTTTTCCTATGGTGCATTCTTACCAAATTCCCTAAGACTGGTCAGTGCTTATTGCATCCTTTGTATTCATTCCTAGAAGTGGACCATCATATTTGGGAACAGCAGTCTATGCTTGGAAAAGCAAAACAGGGTACAAACATTTGAAGACCCCAGAGTCCTAGAGGATGGAGTTTTCTAAGGTAAAAGTACTTAGGTATAAACATATATAAGTCATGAACTTTGATCAGCACATGAATAGTTCCTCCCATAATAGCAAGAAATCTGGGTCTTCATTTTGGTATTAATAGCCCAATTAAAGTTTCCCCTTGTACCATGTGAGACAAAGGGAATCCAGAATATGCTAATCTAATCGACAGAGGCAGCCTGGGGATGGATGATTTGTAAAAGTGGGGCCTCAATGTCATTTTGATTCTGTATACTCATTCAGCAATTCTACTTTTGCTGGCTGGGGCGAGGGGGGAGGAGGATTATGGAGGAAGAATAAAAACAAAGAAATGGAGAAAAGACACCTCATTTTATCAACCGTAAAATTCTACGTTTAGGCTTGTGTCATGAAATAAGCAATTGAAAGTGGGCCCTTACTGGTAGATGGGAAGGTGTAGCTGATGAGGTTCAGGTCCCCATGTCTTCTGTTCTGTCTAGAAAAACCCACAAGCCTTTGGAAACTGGAGGCTTATCTGAAAGTTTTGGTAATTTGGGCTGTGACCTTTGGACCTTTTTATGTGTTAATCTCTAACCCTTCATCTTATCCTGAATTAGAAGTGCATTGATTGGCCTCTAGGAAGTGGGGTAGGATCAGTGTTTGCTAGAATATTTAGTATTTCAGGCACACAGATTAAACAAATTAACAAACCTGTAGGTGTTCCCCTTCCCCTCAAACCCAGCGCTTTTAGCAGAGTATCTGTTGCTTTGTGATTATTAGGCTGTATTTGTTATCAGTAACCTGTAGTCATTTGGTTTCAATTTTTTTAAAACCACTCTCATTTTTTCACAGGATGGTGGAGCATCAGCTTACAATGAGAAATCAGGTAGGATCGCCTCACTCTCAGACTTGTTTCAGAAAGTCTTTACTCATATCTGTCCTCAGTGGAAAAAGGGGAATGCAGAAGGAGACTGTCTTCCCTGCAAGTGTTCAGGTGTGTAATTGCAGGACCTGTGGCAACCCGGACCGTGCCTCAGATGGGGGACTGCTTCAGGGGCAGTGTGCATCAGCAGACACGTTCTCTTAGGGCTCCCATTGATCCCTTTCTTTGCACATCTTATCTGCCACATACAGTAAGGTAAGACTCTTCTGACCACAGCCCTAGAAATTGATCAGAAGAGGTGACCAACTGATCGTCCCTTGCTCAATAAGGGCTGTAAGAACAAGTGGAACCTGCCTAATCCTAAGGGTGGTCCACTTGAGATTTTCTATCGAAGCACAGGCCAATTGAATCTGGCTACTGCATGCTACTTCTTTTATTTATTTTCTTATCTTTTTATTTTTTTAAATTGATGACAGTAATATAGGTGTCCCCTATGTCCCCCTTTTTTGCCTCCCTCCACCCAGCCCCCGCCCCACCCCACACTATTGTCTGTGTCCATGGGTTATGCATATATGCATGCTACTGCTCTTAGATAGTTGAAGCCATCAGAGGTTTTTCTAGGTGACTGAAATTAGAAATATAGTTGAAGTAAAATATAATTAATTACCACATTTTGCCTGTTTTAGGACGCAGTTTTTCACATCTGTTAAATAAAACTATCAACCAGTAATGTGCCATGTTTTAATTGGCATTATTTTTCCTTCCTCAGTGACATTTAATAATGACGTCTTAGATTCCATGAAATGCAGTCACAGGTTAGGTTCTCAAAGAAGCAGAAACTGAGATGGAGTGAGGAATGCAAAAGGTTCAGAGAAAGGAAAAGAGATGAAACCAGATTGGGCAGGTGGAGCCATCAGACTGCAGCCTGAGATTTCCCTTTAGGGGAGTCCCACATTGGACATAAGTGGCCTTGATCAGCCATTGATGGGTGGCCACCCTAAGAATAGTGTGACCCTGGCTGGAAAGCTAAGATGGACCCTGAGGGGCTAAAAACTGGAGGCTGTCAGCTAACTGTATTCCCTCCTTCATAACCACATTGAATGGGGATCTGAACAGCACATCCTATCTGCCACATACAGTAAGTAATTTTTAGTCAGTCAGTTTTAATTCCACCAAAATTGTTCCATGAAACTAGAGTATGATGCTCCGCCCATTGCTGGACCATGCCCCCCACAGAGCATCCTTGACCCGTGACTGATACGAGGTTGGATGAATATCCCAGCTCCTTTCCCTTCTGGTGATATTACTCTGAGACACACTGTCCCCCAGTGGAATTATGCTTAATTTGCTTCATAACACATCCTTCGCTCATTTCCTTCCCTTTTCTGTCTTACTTTCCCACTCTGCCCTCCCATCTCACGCCCCTGGTATTTTCTAGGATCAGCTCCCGAGTAAACTTATGTTCAAATCCTTATCTCAGAGTCTGCTTCTACTAGTAAGAGAGCCCAGACTAAGGCACTAAGACTAAGCAAACAAGTTACCAATAAAGCCTCCACTTATTTTTGACTCATAATTAAATCCTTTCCAATATTTGTGCCTTAAGCGTGGTTCTTCCCAAATTCACCATTTTTTTAAAAAATATATTTTATTGATATTTTACAGAGAGGAAGGAAGAGGGATAGAGAGCTAGAAACATCGATGAGAGAGAAACATCGATCAGCTGCCTCCTGCACACCTCCCACTGGGGATGTGCCTGCAACTAATGTACATGCCCTCGACCGGAATAGAACCCGGGACCCCTCAGTCCGCAGGCCGACACTCTATCCACTGAGCCAAACCGGTTTTGGCCCCAAATTCACCATTTTAATGCAGACTTAAAAATTCACGAACTCCCATACACATAGTTTTCTCACCACCACCATTGTATCATGGTAGTGTAACTACAACTTATGGAGTATTTACGGTATGCCAGACACAAGACTAAGTACTTTATGGATGATTTACCATCGAAAACTCTTGGACATTCTTGGTCTAATTACATATCTATGTTAGAAAGATAATCAGGAAGAGGGGTAGAGGAAGTTCATCTCTCTTTTGTATATGGGACACTTAGTTTTCTTATGTGAAGTGGAATTACATTATTTTCAAAGGAACTCTTACCCGTTTCTTGATTTTTTTTTTTTTTTAAAATCTCTCCTTTTCCAGAGACTGACATTCTTGGAGAAAACTATAGTTGGCAAATACCCATTAATCACAATGACTTCAAAATTTTAAAAAATAATGAGAGTCTGCTGTGTGAAGTCCTCCGGAATAAATTTGGCTGTGTCTCTACCCTGGTCTCTCCAGCCCAGGAAAGTAGCAGTGAGTCTCGGCAAGTCTTCAGAAAAAGGCTGACTCCGGGACTAGAGCTTTCTGTCTGGAAGGATGATCTCACCAGACATGCTGTTGATGTTGTGGTGAATGCAGCCAATGAAGAACTTAGACATGGAGGAGGCCTGGCGCAGGCCCTGGTGAAAGCTGGTGGCCAACAAATCCAAGAGGAAAGTAATATGTATATTTTCAGACATGGTAAAATACCAACTGGTGAGATAGCTGTCACCGGACCAGGGAAACTTCCCTGCAAATTCATTATCCATGCCGTTGGGCCTCGGTGGGTGGAGAGGGATGCACAGAGATGTAAAGCTGATCTGCAAAAAGCCATGATAAGTATTCTGAATCGTGTCACCTTTGGCTCTCCATCCCCTGAGACAGTAGCAATTCCAGCCCTGAGCTCTGGGATTTTCCAGTTCCCTCTGGATTTGTGTACAGGGATCATTGTGAAAACTATCGGGCTTTATTTCCAAGGGAAGCAACTGGTCAATAATTTAAAAGAAATTCATCTGGTAAGCAATGAGGACCTCACTGTTGCTGCCTTTAAAACTGCTTCAGAAGTCATTCTAGGGAGTAACGAACTGGGGTCCTCAGTGAGTCAGGGAGCCATCCTTCCTTTCAATACGATGGTTGTGAACAGCGTGACTCTCCAGATTGTCCAAGGCCCCATTGAACTGCAGCAGGTAAGTCTTTGTTCCTATTCTCTTACACTGCCAAAGGGGATCGCTGGACTGTTTATTACCTATCAAGTATGTTTTGAGTATAAACTATTTCAAACACTGTTTAATCTTGTTAAGGTAAAGAGTATGGACTTTAGGGACAGACAATCTGGATTTGAATACGAGGTGTGCCATTTACTAGCAGGGTGACGTGAATCTAGTTACTTTATCTTTTGGTCCTCAGTTTCCTCACCTGGAAAATGATGATAATAATAAGACTTATATCTTAGAGTTGGAATTAATACACATAAAATGCTTAGAATAAATTTTGGCACTTGACAAGTATTTACAACTGTTATTGCTATTATTCTTAGGCACCATGAGGAAATAAAACAATCTTTGATTCCAAGGAACTTAAAATCTGTTGTACTCTTTTTATGTTAAAAAATTCTCTATTTGAAAAATCTCATTGGGAGACAAACCATCTGAGCATTTCTGAAGCAACCTACCAATAGTAAACAATGTATTCATTAATGCAATGAATTCATAATATTTAAGAGTGTGTCCATTTTGTGACAAGAGTGTGGTGTACCAAGAAAGATTATTTCAGAAAATGTGTGTTTTGGATCTGATCTCAAGTTATGATAGATATGAATTGGCAAGAGTGTGTCCTGGTTGTTAGAATGACTTGATTAGAAAGACACAGAGAATAATAGATAAAAAATGATGGGCTGGACCAGGTGGAGCTGTAAGTTGTATTCTGAGTATATGGCTCTGTGCCAGGGGCCATAGATGATACAAAATGTGACTTAGCATTTAGCCAGAATTCCTTGGGCACAAAGGAGAGGGCTCTGGCAGGAAGGGGAGGGAGTCAGGGTAACAATGAACTTAAGTATTTCTGGATTAGTGCAGCTCCCCTGTTAGGCGTAGAGTACCTTGAGGATGGGGATCATGGCTTGTTCATCTCTGTAGCCCCAAAGCCCAGTCTGGGCCTGTTTCTAGGTGTTGAGCAAATTATGGATGAATAAGTGAAGGAGGAAACAGGTAGCAGGAACTGCAACAGAGAATTCTTTTTCTTTTCTGGATCAATAATGTCACACTTAAGACTCCTGTGGCTGCAATCAAATAGACTTAAGCATACATGAAAAAATACCATATACTGCCTGCAAGACAATTAGCAAGAAGATTGAGGAGATCCCCACAAAATGCAATACAGTCAAACCTCAGTTCTTGGAACAATTCAGTTCTAGAACAAGTTGTTCATGAAAAATGTCTTGGTTGTCAAACAGAACTTAGGTTCTAGAACTCTGTCATGCTGATACATGTATGATCAGTCACACATCTGTCAGGTGACAAACAAAGAAGAGATTGCATGAGTGTGAGTCAGTTTACTGCTAAACCTTGAGTTATTAACATCTCAGGAAATTGTACTGTGATTATTTCATGTTTTTTTTGTTTTTGTTGCTGCTTATTATTATTCAACTAGAGGCCCAGTGCACGTAATTCATGCACTCAGTGTTGGGGGGGGGGGGCGTTCCTCATCAGCCGATCTGTGCCCTCTTGCAGTCGGTGAGCCCTCAGAGGTGTCCCTAACATCCTTAGCGGTGCTGCAGAGACAGGAGAGGCTCCCGCCACCGCCACTGCGCTCTCCAGCTGAGAGCCCGGCTTCTGGCTGAGCGGCGCTCCCCCTGTGGGAGCGCACTGACTACCAGGGGACAGCTCCTGTGTTTTTTTTTTTTGTTTTTTTGTTTTTTTTTAAGTCTTGTTTTTTATTTTTTTTTTTTTGTTTTCTTTCAAATTTTTATTAAGGTATTATATGTGTACATATCTTACCATTGCCCCCCCCCACCCCACTCCCATACCTGCCCTCACCCCCCAATGTTTTGCATCCGTTGGTTACTCTTATATGCATGCATACAAGTCCTTCAGTTGATCTCTTATTTCCCCCACCTCTCCCTAACCTTACCGCTGTAATTAGACACTCTGTTTGATGCTTTACTGCCTCTGTAACTATCTTTTGGTTCATCAGTTTATAATGTTTTTTATCCCTAAATGAGTGAGATCATGTGGTATTTTTCTTTCATTGACTGGCTTATTTCACTTAGCATAATGTTCTCTAATTCCATCCAGGTGTCTATAAATGGTAGTAATTCCTTCTTTTTTATGGCAGGATAGTATTCCATTGTGTAGATGTACCATAGTTTTCTGATCCAGTCATCTGCTGACGGGCACCTAGGCTGTTTCCAAATCTTAGCTATTGTAAATTATGCTGCTATGAACATAGGGGTGCATATATCCTTTCTGATTGGTGTTTCTGGTTTCTTAGGATATATTCCTAGGAGTGGGATTACTGGGTCAAATGGGAGTTCCATTTTCAGTTTTTTGAGGAAACTCCATACTGTTCTCCACAGTGGCTGCACCAGTCTGCATTCCCACCAGCAGTGCACGAGGGTTCCTTTTTCTCCGCATCCTCGCCAACACTTGTCGTTTGTTGATTTGTTGATGATAGCCATTCTGACAGGTGTGAGATGGTATCGCATTGTCGTTTTGATTTGCATCTCTCGGATAATAAGTGACTTTGAGCATGTTTTCATGTGTCTCTTGGCCTTCCTTCTGTCTTCTTTCGAAAAGATTCTATTTAGGTCCGTTGCCCATTTTTTTATTGGATCATTTATCTTCCTTTTATTAAGTTGTATAAGCTGCCTGTAGATGTTGGAAATTAAACCTTTATCAGTGATACCATTTGCAAATATGTTCTCCCATACAGTGGGGTTTCTTGTTGTTTTGTTGATGGTTTCTTTTGCTGTGCAAAAGCTTTTTATTTTGATGTAGTCCCATTTGTTTATTTTCTCTTTGGCTTCCATTGCCCTAGGGGCAGTATCACTGAAAAAGTTCTTTTGGCATGTGTCTGAGATTTTGCTGCCTGTGGATTCCTCTAGTATTTTTATGGTTTCCCATCTTATATTTAAGTCCTGTATCCATTTTGAGTTTATTTTTGTGTATGGTGTAAGTTGGTGATCTAGTTTCATTTTTTTGCATGTATCTGTCCAGTTTTCCCAACACCATTTATTGAAGAGACTGTCTTGACTCCATTGTATGCTCATGCCTCCTTTGTCAAATATTAATTGCGCATATTGGTTTGGGTCGATATCTGGATTCTCTATTCTATTCCATTGATCTATATGTCTGTTCTTGTGCCAGTACCAGGCTGTTTTGAGGACAGTGGCTTTGTAATACAGTTTGAAATCTGGTATTGAGATCCCTCCTACTTTATTCTTCTTTCTCAGGATTGCTGTGGCTATTCGGGGTCTTTTTTTATTCCAGATGAATTTTTGGAGAGTTCTTTCTAGGTCTGTGAAATATGCTGTTGGTATTTTAATGGGGAGTGCATTGAATCTATAGATTGCTTTGGGTAGTATGGACATTTTGATGATGTTGATTCTACCAATCCATGAACATGGTATGTTCTTCCATCTGTTTACATCTTCCTCTATCTCTTTTTTCAGTGTCCTGTAGTTTTCCGCATATAGGTCTTTTACCTCCTTGGTTAGGTTTATTCCTAAGTATCTTAATTTTTTTGGTGCGATGGAAAATGGGATTGCTTTTTTAGTCTCTCTTTCTGTAAGTTCACTGTTGGTGTATAGAAATGCCATAGATTTCTTGGCGTTAATTTTGTATCCTGCTACATTGCCAAATTCATTTATTAAGTCTGTTAGTTTTTTGATAGAGTCTTTCGGGTTTTTTATGTACAATATCATGTCATCTGCAAATAAGGACAGCTTTACTTCTTCTTTTCCAATTTGGATGCCTTTTATTTCTTCTTCTTGTCTAATTGCAATGGCTAATACTTCCAGTACTATGTCAAACAGGAGTGGTGAGAGTGGGCATCCTTGTCTTGTTCCTGTTCTTAGGGGAAATGGTTTTAGTTTTTGCCCATTGAGTATGATGTTAGCTGTGGGTTTATCATATATAGCTTTTATTATGTTGAGGTATGATCCTTCTATTCCCACCTTGTTGAGAGTTTTTATCAAGAAAGGGTGTTGGATTTTGTCAAATGCTTTTTCTGCATCAATTGATATGACTATGTGATTTTTATCTTTCAATTTGTTTATGTGATGTATCACATTTATTGATTTTCGGATATTGAACCATCCTTGCATTCCTGGGATAAACCCTACTTGGTCATGGTGTATGATCTTTCTGATGTACTGCTGGATCCGATTTGCTAGAATTTTGTTGAGGATTTTGGCATCTACATTCATGAGGGATATTGGCCTGTAATTCTCTTTCATTGTGTTGTCTTTATCTGGTTTTGGTATTAGGGTGATGCTGGCTTCATAGAAGGAGCTTGGAAGTGTTCCTTCCTCTTGAATTTTTTGGAATAGTCTGAGGAGGATAGGTTTTATTTCTTCCTTGAATGTTTGGTAAAACTCTCCTGTGAAGCCGTCTGGCCCCGGGCTTTTGTTTGCCGGGAGCTCTTTGATGACTGCTTCAATTTCTTCCATAGTTACTGGCATATTGAGCTGTTTAGATTCTTCCTGATTGAGTTTTGGAAGATTATATTTTTCTAGGAATATGTCCATTTCCTCCAGGTTGTCCAGTTTGTTGGAATAGAGTTGTTCGTAGTATTTTTTAACAATCCTTTGTATTTCGGCGGGATCTGTTGTTATTTCACCTCTTTCATTTCTGATTTTGTTTATTTGGGTCCTCTCTCTTTGCTTCTTGGTGAGCCTGGCTAGAGGTTCATCAATCTTGTTTATCCTTTCAAAGAACCAGCTCTTGGTTTTGTTGATCTTTTGTATTGTTTCTTTGGTCTCTATGTCGTTTATCTGTGCTCTGATCTTTATTATTTCCTTCCTTCTGCTTACACTGGGCTTTTCTTGTTGCTCTTTTTCTAACTCTTTGAGTTGTTGGGTTAGGTAATTTATTACCCCTGTTTCTTGTTTTGTGCAGTAGGCTTGTAGAGCTATGAACTTCCCTCTCAAGACTGCTTTCGCTGTGTCCCATAGATTTTGGATTGTAGTGTTTTCATTGTCATTTGTTGCCATGATGTTTTTTATTTCTTCTTTGATCTCTCTGGTAACCCAGTCATGGTTTAATAGCATGCTGTTTAGCCTCCATGTGTTTGACTTCTTTGGGTTGTTTTTATTGTAGTTGATTTCCAGTTTTATGCCACTGTGGTCTGAGAAGATGCTTGATATGATTTCTATCTTCTTGAATTTGAAGAGACTTTGCCTATGTCCCAACATATGGTCTATCTTTGAAAATGACCCATGTGCACTTGAGAAGAATGTATATTCTGTGGCTTTGGGGTGAAATGTTCTGAAGATGTCAATTAATTCCATCTGGTCTAGTGAGTCATTTAGGGTTGATGTTTCTTTGCTGATTTTTTGCTTAGAGGATTTGTCCAATGGTGATAGTGGGGTATTAAAGTCTCCTACTATGATTGTATTGCTGTCAATCTCTCCCTTGATATCCTCCAGGAGTTTTTTTATGTATTTGGGTGCTCCTGTATTGGGTGCATATATGTTTACCAGAGTTATTTCTTCTTGTTGGATTGCTCCCTTTAGTATTATGAAGTGGCCTTCCTTATCTCTTGTTATGTCCTTCACTTTGAGATCTAATTTGTCAGATATAAGTATTGCTACCCCAGCTTTTTTTTCAGTTCCATTTGCCTGGAAAACCTTTTTCCATCCCTTTACCCTCAGTCTGTGTGCGTCTTTTTTTCTGAGGTGGGTTTCTTGTAGACAGCAGATATATGGGTCATGTTTTCTTATCCAATCCATTACCCTATGTCTTTTGATTGGGGCATTTAATCCATTTACATTTAAAGTTATTATTGATAGGTACTTATTTGTCGCCATTCCTATTCTTTACACCTGTGTTCCTTCTTCGCTTCCTATTTCTTTTTCTTTTTACAGCAGACCCTTTAGCATTTCTTGCATTGCTGGTTTGGTGGTAATAAATTCCCTTAGTCCTTTTTTGTCTGTGAAGCTCCTGATTTCACCTTCAATTTTGATTGACAGCCTTGCTGGGTACAGTATTCTTGGATTCAGACCCTTCCTTTGCATGACTTTGTATATTTCATTCCATTCCCTTCTGGCCTGATGAGTTTCTGTTGAGAAATCAGTTGCTAGTCTGATGGGGGTTCCTTTGTATGTAACTTTCTGTCTCTCTCTGGCCGCTTTTAAGATTCTTACTTTGTCGTTAGTGTTTGCCAATTTAATTATGATGTGCCTTGGCGTCGGTCTTTTGGGGTTCATTTTGCTTGGGACTCTGTGAGCTTCTTGGATTTGTGTGGGTTCTTTCTTCTCTATATCAGGGAAATTTTCTGTCATTATTTCTTCAAATAGGTTTTCTATTCCTTGCTCAGCTTCCTTTCCTTCTGGAACCCCTATTATGCGGATGTTGTTTTGTTTCGTGTTGTCCCAAAGTTCCCTTAGGCTCTCCTCCTGCCTTTTAATTTTTTTTTCTAGAAGTTGCTCTACTTGGGTATTTTTTCCCATCTTGTCTTCTAGCTCACTGATGCGGTCCTCTGCTTCTTCTAGTCTACTCTTGATGCTTTCTATTGAGTTCTTTACAGCAGCGATGTCATTTTTGATTTCTTCTTGGTTCTTCTTCATTTCCTCTTGGTTCTTGCTCATATTGTCGAATTTGTCTTCCATTCTTTTCAGCCACCTTATGACCATTTCTCTGAATTCTTTTTCTGGAAGGTTGCTTGCTTCCATTTCGTTTACTTCCTTTTCTGGTGATGCCTGCTTTTCTTTCATATGCGGGCTGCTTCTTTGTCTCCCCATGGTCTCTCTTCTCTGGGTGTCTGGTTATGTAGTTCTCTCTCTCCTGCGTCAATTTAAAGGCACAAAATACAGCACTACCAGGTACAACACACAAGGCACTGAACAGGAATGTATTCACGATATTAATAACCTCCAATAAAGGTGACCACCGGAGAAAGGCAAATTAGGGGATATTAGAGAAAGAAGAAGAGGAAAAAGAAAGAAAGAAGAAGAAGAAAAAAGGGGGGTGTCAAAATGAAATTGGGAAAAGGGAAAAAAAAAAGAAGAAAAAAAAGTAAGAGAGACAAGAAAGAGACTAAGAGAGAAAGGGAAACAGACTATATATATTGGGGATAAAACTCCAATAGAACAATCACTTATCCCAGCAAATGCCAGCAACAAGTACCTGGGGATTAATACAAACTACAACACCAACTAATATTGAGTGAGGCAAGGGAAAGCTGAAGCACTAAACAAACAAAAAAATAAACAAAAGAAGAATAAGCAAAACAATCTCACAAAAAAGCATAAAAATTCGATATAATCTACATTCAAGCGAACAACAACAAAAGGACAGAGAGAAACACAATTTTTTGGATAGTTAAGACAGCGAAGAGAGAGGTGTGTATGGACTTGGAGCAGGGGATTGGAGATTAGATATATAAGTAGGGTGAAATTTTAAAAGGGGGTAAACAGAAAGAATAGGGAAAATCTAAAGCAGGAAAGGGGTAAGATAAACAGGACACTGAAAAGGGAAAAGTGAGGAAGAGAGTGATGGCATAAAGGTAGATTTGAGATAGAGTAAAATGATGCTAAAGGAAAGATAAAAATAGAATGTAGAACATTAATCCCAAAACAAAATGAAGAGAAAATAAAATGACACTTAAAAAAAAAAAAAAAGATAAAATAGCAGTAGTAATAATACGGATTGAAAATAAAAATGTAATAATTAAAAAGGTAAAATCAAGTGAGGAAAAAAATTAGTTTCTTGAGTAAAAGATGCAAAAAATGAAAATAAAAAAGTAAAAAATAAAAATAAAATGTGGAGTAGTGAAGGTCATTCACTTCCTCTGTTGTTCTGTTTGGCACGCCTGTTTCTCAGTCCGGACAGTATTGCAGTTCCCTGCGTTCCACTGCTCTTCAGTGATGTAAGCCAGTCCTGATTTTAAGCAGGCGGTGTGTCTTAATTCGTATTCCTTTATTTTTGATTACACAAGAGTCAATTTGTGATTCAGCCCCTGGGTGGCAGTGTTTCTGGATTGACTTCCGGGTTTATCTATGGCCTCTCTAGGGAGTGTTAGAGCCGGTTTGTGGGAGTGGGCTGCCTCAGAGCTGGCTCTCCGATGGTCACTCCCCGCTCCGATCCCCAGGTTCCAGAAAAACAACTTTCCCCTGCAGTCTCCCAGGGTGTCCCCAACTGGGTGAACCTATGAATTGGGCTTAGTAATCAGAAGCAAGAATTTCAAGAGGAAAAAGCCCAAGTGTGCGCACTCCGTGGCTGCGCGTAAGTCTAGCACACCCCTGGAATTCTTAGGGTGTCCCTGCACTTCAGATCAAAATGGGTTGCTTTTTAGAGAGCCCTTCTGTTAGCAGCTCTGAGGACCCCCTTCCACATTCACAGATCACGCCAGCCCCAGCAGCCACCGATTTTTCTAGGCACAGACTTCCCTGGTCCTCCAGCTCCCGCAAAACGCGCGTTCCTCTCTCGCGCTGGGACCAGAGACCTCACCTTATCCTAGGCGAAATCTGACCTTTCCGTGGTGGAGTGTAGAGCTCCTCTGAACCCGTGTGTTTGCGCCAATTGGGGAGCGTTGTTCTGGGGCTCGCAACTGTTCCGTGGGTGCCGCAGTTGTGGATTCTCAGGCTTCCGATAAGCTCCACTTTCCGGTTCCAGATGGCGGCGACTCCGCGTCCAAGCCCACAGCTCCGGGAGGGGACCCAGCCGCAGTGGGAGCTGCCAGGTCAGGGGAACCCCGTCTAGCAGTCTCCCACCTTCTTCTGGAGTTCAGCTGTCCCCCAACTTGCCAACAAACACTCCTAGTGCGACCCTCAGCTGTTCTTTCTTTCTGCTCCGGGACAAGGCTTGGAACACGTCTGTCTATTCCGCCGCCATTTTTCTCCTCCTCTAAAGTCTTGTCCCAGCTCCTGTGTTGAGCGTCTTCCCCCTGGTGGTCAGTGCGCATTATAGCGATTGGTTGTTCCGCCGTTCGGTTGATTTGCATATTAGCCTTTTATTATATAGGATATGTACAGTAAGTCTCATGGGTTCTAAGAAAGTTAATGATAGCAGCAAAATGAAAAGAAAGTTGTGAGAACAATAGAGTTTCGACATGTACTGTATATAAGAAACAGGAAATCATTTGGGGGTCTGGAACAGATTAATTTAATTTACATTATTTCTATTGGGAAAAATGATTCAGTTTTCAAACAAATTGCTTCTTGAGAAGTCTTCTGGAATGAATTAAGTTCAAGAACTGAAGTTCCACTGTATTTATTTGATGTCATTAATATGTCAATTTAAAATTAAAGTGGAAACATCCTCGTTAAATAACTTTTCATTTAACTAAAATTTTATTGTATTTTTTTATTGCCAAAAACATTAGGTACCTTAAATTTAAAAAGGAAGCAGTACCCCCAAATTGCAAATTCTGATTGTACTTTCAAAGTGAAGCATTCATTAACATCCATGAGAAATACCTAATTACCCCCAAAGGGAGCCAAAACCACAGGATGATTTAGGGCAGCCGTGGGCAAACTACGGCCCGAGGGCCGGATCCGGCTGTTCTATCCGATTCTCTTGCTCTCCCCTCCACTCCTTTACTTTGAATTTATATTATATTCACACAAACACTCCATCCATGCTTTTGTTCCGGCCCTCCGGTCCAATTTAAGAACCCATTGTGGCCCTCGAGTCAAAAAGTTTGCCCACCCCTGATTTAGGGGGATTTGGGCATGAAGGAGAAAATGGATACAACCCTGTTAGCACAGTTCTCAGAACTAACTAGGTGATACTACTTAAAAATACAGCCCAGTTGAATACACAGTCTGTTTCTTTCTTTTTAACAGAGAGAGGGAGAGGGAGATAGAAATTTCAATGATGAGAAAGAACCATTGATTAGCTACCTTCTGTATGCCCCACACTAGGGATGGAGTCCACAACCCGGGCATGTGCCCTGACCAAGAATCAAACTGTGGCCTCCTGGTTCATAGGTTGATGCTCAACCACTGAGCCATGCCAGCCAGTCTATTTCTGAAAGGACAGATGAAAAACTGATAAAGTGATTGCCTGTCAGATAGGTGGGTGAGTGGGGGATATGGGGACCCCACCAAGATAGAGGCCTACTTTTCACTGAAGACTTTTTTGTCTCAATTGTACTTTTTTTAACTATGTACTACTCACCTTTAAACAAAATAGGAGGTGAAGCCGAAACCGGTTTGGCTCAGTGGATAGAGCGTCGGCCTGCGGACTGAAGGGTCCCGGGTTCGATTCCGGTCAGGGGCATGTGACTTGGTTGCGGGCACATCCCCGGTGGGAGGTGTGCAGGAGGCAGCTGATCGATGTTTCTCTCTCATCGATGTTTCTGGCTCTCTATCCCTCTCCCTTCCTCTCTGTAAAATATCAATAAAAAAATATATTAAAAAAAAATAGGAGGTGAAAATTTCCTGAGAAATTTTATTTCCACTCTGTTTAAAACAAAACAGAAAATTCACACACAAATAGCAACAAGAGATGACAGTGGGGCAAGGAATGAAACCATTCATTGATAAAGCTTAAAATAAATCACAGGGAATGCTCAGAATCTGGGAATATGGGAGGGATAAGCCAGCAAGGGGCTGATAGAAATATGAGTTTCTATCCATTATTAAATGATATTTTTGTGGACTTAGGATCTTCAGAAGTGTTTTTCAAAACTCTTCAGGGAAATAAAGACTTAAATTAGCAATTTAACAAAAAGTAATTAAAAAAGGAATCCTGTCCATTTTTTCCTTTTTCAGACGGATGTAATTGTTAATTCTGTAAGTCCAGGTTTTAATTTTCGAGATGGTCCTGTGTCGCTGTCAATTCTACAACAAGCAGGACATGAAATAGAAGAGGAATTTCTCAAAAAAAGGCAGCAGAAATCTCAGGATTCCCAGTTGGTACTGGTCACAAAAGGATTTAAATTGTCCTGTCAGTATGTATTCCATGTGTTGTGGCTTCCAAAATATTCTGACCGAGATCTGGTAAGCTCAAAATAAATTTATCTTTATGTAACTTGAAAGGCTGTGTAGTCTTTGTTGAATTTCCATCATATCATTACATTAATGAAATATTATCAGGTTGTATAATCCCCATTTTCTACTACTGTGAAAATTTGTAATACTGAATAACTTTTGTTGTCTTTTTTGTTGTTGTTAATCCTCACCCGAGGATATTTTTTCCATTGATTTTTTTAGAAAGAGTGGAAGGGAGGGGGAGAGACAGGGAGAGAGAAACATTGATGTGAGAGAGACACATCAATTGGTTGCCTACCACATGCACCCTAACCAGAGCCAGGGATCAAGCCCACAACCTAGGTATGTGCATTGACTGGAATCGAACCTAGGACCCTTCATTCCATAGGCCAACGCTCTATCCACTGAGCCAAATTGGCTAGGGCTGTTGTTGTCTTAATAAGTTATCTAAAGAAGTTTAATCTAAAATATTACCTAACACATGTCTAAATTTTAAGTAGGTTTATTGCAAATAGGCACAGAAACATCCGTCTGCACACCATTCACCTCACCACACTGTACGCTGTAGGCCTTTTCCTAAGTAGGCCTGGGAGTCAGCCCCTCTGTTTCCTTCCAACTGTTAAATTCCAGGAGGACCTGGATTTCCCTTCTAGCCCCATTCTAGTCAGATCTGTTCCCTATGGTGTCTTCCCATCTGCCTTTGTTCTATCTTTGTTTTGTCACCATTTCCGGTTCTTTCTTGGCTAGAGGGCCCTGTAATCCCTATCATCTCTATTTCTCAGTTTTCCTGTATTAGTATTCAGACAACCTTCCTGTATTAGTATTCATTTGGATGTTGAAACATTGATAGAAAGTTTAACTCTGCCAAATATACTAGGAGAACTACATGGCAGACCTTAAAAGACTTTGAATAAATGCTGCTTATTCATTTTAACTTCTACCTCCTTTATTAAACTCTCAAGAGCTCTTTATGTTGACCTGGAAGTGACAGATGAGTGGGAATAAACTGATGATTGGCTCTCTGACATGGGCAGGTCAGCAAGACTACATAAGCTGTGATAAATCATGGTGCCCAAACGTCCTGAATAGCACAAAAAGGACCAGTCCATTACTTTAGTTTCTTCAGCCTTTTCATTTTTCATCATTTAACCTTATAGCTATAATGGATTCCCGATGGAGTGGGACCTTTTCTGCCCTCTGAGGAGGCATGGACATGACCCTGAAGGAGAGTGGAGATTAGCATTGTTAAATATGAGCAGGATCAAGGGATAAGTGGAATCTTATTTTTGACTTGAAGGCTGATCTTAAAATTGTGTTTTTTCTACAGAGATTGAAATGTGTAGTGAAGAAGTGTTTGGAAAAATGCCTTGACTTAAATATAACTTCCATTTCCTTTCCTGCTCTTGGGGCTGGAGGCATTGGTATTAAGAACAATAAAGTAGCACAGATTATGTTTGATGAAGTTTTAATGTTTGCCAAACATCATCCTGAAAAACAACTAACTATAAAGTTTGTGATCTTTCCTACAGACCTGGACATATACAAGGTAAGTTAATATCTTAGAAATGTCCTACAGTTCATTCATTCAACAACATCTGTTTAGTATCCATGTAAGACCCGGGACTAAGCTGTATAGCATGGTGATTTTTCCAATTTAGTGAAACTTCACTTTTATAAATTGTCCACCTCAGACCTTCCTGTATTAGTAGGAGACATTAGAATGCCATTAGAGAAACCATGTTTAACTCAGTACCTCACTTCACTCTTTTCCTTTTTGGCACTTATGCTTCCCTCTGGTCCTTAAAGGTAAGCAAACTCCTAATTTCAGTGTAGGGTCCTATGCTCCTCTTTCTTCTTTCTTCTTCTAAGCACACAACTATTCTTAAATTTCTGCCATAACTTCTGCAGAGTCCTATCTTCTGAGCCAACTTCAGATCCACATCACCAACCCTCTCTCATTTCCACTTAGATATCAAACTGTCATCTTAAATCCAACATATTTAAAACAAATTCTTTGTCTTTTCCTCTCCAATCAATCCACATCATTGGGCAAGTTAAGTTACTTATCTCAGTGTCCTTAGCTTTAATATGGGGGTAATAACCACCATCTTCGGGAGCTGTTGTGAGAATTCAAGGAGTTAATACATGTAAAACACTTAAAACAATATCTCATGTACAGTAAGTCCTCTATGAAAGTTAATTGTTATATTAGCTGTAATAGGCTAAGGTTCACTAAGTTCTGAACTGAATACTAAATTAAGTGAATTGTTTGTTATCTTTTTTCCAATTAGATTAGTTTTTTTTTTTTTAGATATATTTTATTGATTTTTTACAGAAAGGAAGGGCGAGGAATAGAGAGTTAGAAACATTGATGAGAGAGAAACATCGATCAGCCGCCTCCTGCACACCCCCTACTGGGGATGTGCCCTCAACCAAGGTACATGCCCTTGACTGGAATCGAACCTGGGACCTTACAGTCCTCAGGCCGACACTCTATCCACTGAGCCAAACCAGTTAGGGCTAGATTAGTTTTTTAACAGCAAGGGTGTATCTGATTACTTTTGCCATATCCCGAATACTGTCCTCAAATTCATCCTATTCTTTCTTAACTCACCTATAGGTGGCTTCAGAGGGAAATCAGCTGTGGTGTAGGGGACTGTGTCTATGTGTCTGAGTGCCTCTTGATTTCACTTCATCTCAGCTTTTTGTTTTTGAGTGGCCAGATCAGCTGAGTTTCTCACATGTGAATAGGTCACTGACATATTCAGTGTAATTAGTATATATTGCTGTACTATTCTGCCCTTAGAGTACCATCTCTTTGCTTTATTCTCACTTAGCTGGCATTTTCCAGAAGGACTTTAATGATGTTAAGAAAGACTAAAAAAGAAATGAGATAAGGTACAACACCTTACACTAGGTTTTGAAGACATAGGTTTCTGATTCTGTCGACAGCAGCATCGAAGTGCTAGTGTGATTTCCCAGGCATGTGTCTGGGTTCTGGGTATAAAGGGCCTTCTGAGGGCCTGGCTCAGAGTGTGGCTCTGAACATTAGTCCTCTTTCCCACCCTAGCCTATCTTTATGTGGGTGGTTGCCATTTTATCTCCTTGTATAGGACAACAGACATATTGGTTCCAGCTTGCTCTTTCCTGGAACAAGTGTAAAGGTTCTTATTCCTTTTGCTGCCTGACTAGACACAAGGAGGTTTGTAGTGTTTGCTGATTTCCCCTGTTGACTTCAAATGATCAATGTGACACCACTGAAGGTGGAGGTGAGAGGATACGTGAACAATGGGCTCTTGTAAGCCAGTATCAGCTGGCGCTAGCATACCTCTGTGTTTCATCCACAGAACATGGTGGTCAATTACTCCAAGAAGGAGCCTGTCTTCTTGACAAAATGAATCATCCTGTCCTTCAAATGAAATTCACCAGTTCTGCCCTAACCAGTTTGACTCAGTGGATAGAGCATCAGCCTGTGGACTGAAGGGTCCCAGGTTCGAACCTGGTCAAGGGCATGTACCTTGGTTGCGGGCATGGGATGTGTGGGGATCAGTGGGGAGTGTGCAGGAGGCAGCTGATCGATGTTTCTCTCTCATCGATGTTTCTA
Source organism: Plecotus auritus (assembly GCF_963455305.1). Lineage (NCBI taxonomy): Eukaryota > Metazoa > Chordata > Mammalia > Chiroptera > Vespertilionidae > Plecotus > Plecotus auritus. The sequence continues at coordinate 169,345,066 of NC_137771.1, read as the reverse complement.
CCTCTCTATCCCTCTCTCTCTCCTTCTCCCTTCCTCTCTGTAAAAAATCAATAAAATATTTATTTTTTTAAAAAAAGAAATTCACCAGTTCCCCCCAAGCAGAGGACTATAATTGGGCCCTGGGTATATCTTTGAACTATTCATGAAGTCCCATATCCCTACAAGAAGAATTAACCATGAGTAGAAAAGAAAGTTCATTCTTTCCAACCTACAATAAAAGTGTACATGGCAGTTCCAACAAAAGTAGAAAGACTGATCACAGTTTGAGGGCTAAAAATAAAAATAGCTGCCATGGGAGGAAACCAAGATGGTGGCATAGGTAAACACCTGAACTTGCTGCCTCTTACAACAATTTCACAACTACAACTAAAAGACAAAACGGACATCATCCAGAACCACAGGAAGGCTGGCTGAGTGGAAATTCTACAACTAGAAGGAAAGAGAAAAGCACACTGAGACTCAGGAGCTGCGGAAGTAAAGGCAGAGGTACTGAGGTGCTCATGCGGAGAGGGCTGGCAACTAAGTACGCGGCTGGCTTTTTCAATCTGCAGGGAGACAAAAGCTTCCAACTGCTCTGAACTCCAGTTCCGGGCGAGACTCTGGGAACCCAGACTCATAAGGGGAGAAACTGGACTGTCTGGAAGTGGGCAAAACTCAAGGGTGGCTTTCTCTCAGAAGTACTTGCAGCAATTACTGAGGGACACTGAGACCCTGGGGCCTCTTAGGGCAGGGCTGACGGGAAGCCATTGCTGTTTGCTCCGCCCTGAGACTCCGCCCCATCCAAGCTGTGCACAGAGGCTTTTGCATATGAATGGCCTGGTCCTTTGAATTCTAAACTTACCTATCAAACTGCAGCTGAGTCAGAGAGACCCAGAACATCCAAAAGAAGGCCCAAGGCCCACAGCAGCTTGCATTGCTTCACAGCTGGGCCTCATCTGGGCACCTCCAAAACCCAAACAAAGAAGAGGAATCTGCAGATCTCTCTGTAGCTCCTGCTGGGTGGCCTCAGGCAAAAGCTAAATTAGCACATCCTTGAAGATCCAAGAGCCAGTGTACCCAGGGTCCAGAGTGGGACCATCCAGATTACAACTCCTCAGATCCATAAGGGACACACTCAGTGAGCACCAAAGCCCCACTGAAGCAAGTCTTGTCTCATTAGGGTGTCTCCAGCACAGAAGTGCTCCCATCATAGACACAGCTGATCCTCACAGCCAGTTGGCCTGGAGGTCAATTCCTCCCAGTGATACCAACAACAATCAAGGCTTAACTACAACAAGACTGTGCACACAGCCCACAAAGGGGTGCACCAAGAGTGTCCACCTCAGGTAACTGGGGAGGCTGAGCCACTGGACCCTATAGGACATCTAGCACACAAAGCCACTCTATCAACTCAGGGAAGCAGCCAAAATGCGGAGACAAAGAAACAAGTCACAAATGAAAGAAATGGAGGGAAGCAAACGACGATATAGAGTTCAAAACCACGGTTATAAGGTTTTTCAAGAATTTTCTAGAAAAGGCTGATAAATTTAGGGAGACCCTCGAGGATATGAAAAAGAACCAACTAGAAATTAAGCATACACTGACTGAAATAAAAAATATACAGAGATCCAACAGCAGACTGGAAGATCACAAGAATCAAGTCAAAGATTTGAAATACAAAGAAGCAAAAAACACCCAACCAGAAAAGCAAAAAGAAAAAAGAATAAAAAAATATGAAGATAGTGTAAGGAGCCTCTGGGACAACTTTAAGCGTACCAACATCTGAATTATGGGGGTTCAGAAGAAGAGAGAGAGCAAGATACTGAAAACCTATCTGAAGAAATAATGACAGAAAACTTCCCCCACCTGGTGAATGAAATAGACTTACAAGTCCAGGAAGTGCTGAGAACCCCAAACAAAAGGGATCCAAAGAGGACCACACCAAGACACATCATAATTAAAATGCCAAGAGCAAAAGACAAAGAATATTAAAAGCAGCAAGAGAAAAACAGTAGTTACCTACAGGGGAGCACCCATACAACTGTCAGCTGATTTCTCAACAGAAACTATGCAGGCCAGAAGAGAGTGGCAAGAAATATTCAAAGTGATGAATAGCAAGAACCTACAACCAAGATTACTCTACCCAGCAAAGCTATCATTTAGAATTGAAGGTCAGATAAAGAGCTTCACAGATAAGAAAAAGCTAAAGGAGTTCATCACTGCCAAACCAGTGTTATATGAAATTCTGAAAGGTATTCTTTAAGAAGAGGAAGAAGAATAAAAAGGTAAAAATAAAAATTATGAACAACAAATACATATCTATCAACAAGTGAATCTAAAAATCAAGTGAATAAAAAATCTGATGAACAGAATAATCTGCTGAATATAATAGAATCAGGGGCATAGAAAGGGAGTGGACTGGCAATCCTCGGGGGGAGAATGGTGTGGGGGGTGCGGGATGAGACTGGACAAAAATCATACACCTATGGATGAGGACACGGGGTTGTAAGAGCGTGGGGTGGGATGGGAACCGGGTGGAGGGGAGCTATGGGGGGAAAAAAAGAGGAATAATTGTAATAATCTGAACAATAGAGATTTAAAAAAAAATAGCTGCCGTGTATTGCATCAGCCAAGTACTGTGCTAAGAAGCTCTCTCATTCCATTCTCCCTGCTAAACCTGTAGTGAGAACACTGTTGTCATCTCCATTTTACAAATGAAAACTGCACACAGCTACTCAAATGGCCAAACCAAGATTCCAACGTGGTCTGTCTGTCCCAAAAGCCTGTGTTCTGAACCACTAAAGAAAAACAGAAAAAAAATAAATGAAGAGATGACACATCTCTCGGTTCTGTAACTCAAAGGAGAGGATGATCTTACACAGTAACTGACGCTATACCCTAACGTGGACCATCCCTTCAGGTTTATTTCAATATCAACAATACATTACATCCATGTGGAGGCATGATGTGTGTGCACACATATGTATACCCTCTGGCCTTCTGATAAACACATCTTTGCTTTCTAAATAAATCTTTCAGTGAGGGGTGTGTGTTCAGAAAGATCAGAGGACAACTTACACATTTCTCACAGGGGCCTTACCTACAGGGGCAAGTCCGTACATTTCAGAAAATGGATTTGTCAGACATCCATAGCTGACCTGACGCAGGAAGACCAGCCTACACTAAACTCATAATAGGGTGATACTTACATTCAGTGAGTAATAATTCACAGCTGACTGAAATACTTGTGTTCACCAGTATTTCATGGTGATAAAGGGTCCTGGTTGGAGCTGAGTATCTGTAAAAGGTGATGGATAGTCGTTCATTTGTTTATTTAACAAATATTTATTGTGTATCTACCTTGTGCTAGACAGTATGTCTCAGAATAAGGAACACACTAGTAGCACCCTTCACTTTAGGCATTGGTCATTTGTGGACAGAGCTGGAAAGACTTTTAAATTCCATTTTTCCAAACTTCTTGTAGACCATCTGCTTGGTAACCACACATTATTCTAAGTTACTGCTGCTGGTTAAGTTATAGATTTCTTTCCAATTTAATTTGAAAGCCTTGCCTAATTGATTTCTCATCCTGAAACACATACTGACATTTAAAGGGACTTTGGGAGAGAGCTGATTTTTATCCTTTTTGTGTATGGCAGCTATTCTAAATCTATTTATCAGCAGATAATATTATTTCATTTGTTTTATTTCCAAGTTCTTGGACAGGGAGTGCAGGGAAGTTCCCCATAATGACCTCTCCAGGTATAAAATATGGTAAGATGGAAGGCCTTTGGCTCTGGAAATAGAAGCTGCAAATATAATTTATGAAGAAAAATGGCTTACAGATTAAGAAATTTTTCACCTCATTTTTTCCATCTTTTCCATGAAGTAATTACTGCCAATTGTATCAACTTTAAAAAAGGGAAAACACTGGATATGGTAATTCCAAACTATAAGAGAGATGAGTTTCTTTAAAATAGACAAATGTGTTCTATGTGCCAGATACAATATTAAGCATTGTATAGGAATTGATCATTTATTCGATCTACAGAAAAAGCAATGTGTGTGTATCTTTTTTAAAATGAATTTTTTTATTAACTTTAAGAGATTCTGCCTGTTGGTTTTCTTTCCATTTTTCCTATACTTGGTTCTCGTCCATGTTCTAACAGATTGTGGTGCTGCACTTGTTACTCCCCAAGATTTTCCTACAGGCTGCTTTAGATTTGTGGCAGTGGAAATGGGGACTCACAGAGTGGATGAGGTCAAGTGTGGTATGTACAGGTAGAGGAAGGGATTTTGATGACAATGACTAAAAGCCCTGCTCTGCTCTGTTTTGCTTCTTATAGGCTTTCAGCAGTGCAATGGAGAAGGTTAAGTCCAAGCTGCAGATCCCCAACAATTACAGTGGTGAGTAAGAAATTCATGGACCTAGAAGCAGCATCTCCCACCCTAGGCTCATTCTATTCTTTTTTTTTTTTTTTTGTACTTTTTAAAAATACTTTTTATTGTATATCCTTTAAGTGTTTTAAATGAACAAACTTGTGGGTGTAACACATAATCAAACCATTTGATATGGTCTGAATGTTTGTGTCCCCTTAAAAAATGTTTTTTTTAATTTTATTTTATTGTTTAAAGTATTACAAATAGTATTACATATGTCTCCTTTTTTGCCCCATTGACCTTCCCCCAGGATCCCCTACCCCCCGGCACATGCCCTCACCACCCCACCCCCAGTGTCTTGTGTCCATTGGTTATGCTTATATGCTTGCATACAACTCCTCTGTTGATCTCTTACCTCCCCCCCACCAACACTCTCCAGCCTTCCCGCTGTAATTTGACAGTCTGTTTGATACTTCTCTGCCTCTGTATCTATCTTTTTATTCATCAGGTTATAATGTTCTTTATTATCCATAAATGAGTGAGATCATGTGGTATTTTTCTTTCACTGCCTGGCTTATTTCACTTAGCATAATGCTCTCCAGTTCCATCCATGCTGCTGCAAATGGTAAGAATTCCTTCTTTTTTATAGCAGGATAGTATTTCATTGTGTAGATGTACCATAGTTTTCTAATCCACTCATCTGCTGATGGGCATTTAGGCTGTTTCCAAATCGTAGCTATTGTAAATTGTGCTGCTATGAACACAGGCGTGCATATATCCTTTCTGATTGGTGTTTCTGTTTTCTTGGGATATATTCCTAGAAGTGGTATTACTGGGTCAAATGGCAGTTCCATTTTTAAATTTTTGAGGAAACGCCATACTCTTCTCCACAGTGGCTGCACCAGTCTGCATTCCCACCAGCAGTGAAGGAGGGTTCCTTTTTCTCCACATCCTTTCCAGCACTTGTCATTTGTTGATTTGTTGATGATAGCCATTCTGACAGGTGTGAGGTGGTGGTGGTTTTGATTTGCATCTCTCTGATGATTAGTGACTTTGAGCATGTTTTCATGTATCTCTTGGCTTTATGAATGTCCTCTTTTGAAAAGTGTCTATTTAGGTCCTTTGCCCATTTTTTGATTGGATTGTTTATCTTCCTTTTGTTAAGTTGTATGAATTTCCTGTAAAAGTTGGAAATTAAACCCTTATCAGAGATAACATTGGCAAATATGTTCTCCCATGCAGTGGGCTTTCTTGTTATTTTGTTGATGTTTTCTTTTGCTGTGCAGAAGCTTTTTATTTTGATGTAGTCCCATTTGTTTATTTTCTCCTTAGTCTCTCTTGCCCTAGGATCTGTGGCTGTAAAGATATTGCTATGACATATGTCTACAATTTTGTTGCCTATGGAGTCTTGTAGGATTTTTATGGTTTACCATCATACATTCAGGTCCTTTAGCCATTTTGAGTTTGTTTTTGTGTATGGTGTAAGTTGATGATCTAGTTTCATTTTTTTGCATGTATCTGACCAAATTTCCCAGCACCATTTATTAAAGAGGCTGTTTTGGCTCCATTGTATGCTCTTGCCTCCTTTGTCAAATGTTAATTGAGCATAATGACTTGGATCAATTTCTGGGTCCTCTATTCTGTTCCATTGGTCTATATTTCTGTTCTTGTGCCAGTACAAGGCAGCTCATTCTATTCTTGATCATCTAAACTAATGGAGGGGAGGAGAAGAATAAAGAAGCCAAATATATCTCATTGTGCTCCTGCTTAGATACCAACCTGCTCTATACCTGACCATGTTCTTGTTTAGTCCAGTTTTATGATATGAGCAGAGTGAGGCAAAGTTGCATTAGGTAATTCACAATGTGCATAGTTCATTTACAAATGCCATCTATAATTTTTTTCTAAGAAAAAGTTCTGCACTTCACAAACTGATTTAGCCAGCACTCTTTCTGCTCTAAATAAGCAAACCTCTAAATGGAGTTACTCTTTAATAATTATAGAAAACACATCTCAGTAATGACAGATAACAATAAATGGATTAACCCAGTGCTATCCAAACCTAAGTAATCACTAGGATCATGATGGGAACTTTAAAAAACAAACACACTAACAAGCATATGTATACTAGTAAACCCCAACTCTACAGATTCTGATTCAGGAACTCTGGGTCTGGGCCAAGCATGTATATTTTTCAATACCCCCTAATCAATTTTGATAAGGAACCAGGTTTGGGGATCACTGAACTAAACCAATCCTGATTGATAGGGGCTGGAGAATGTTTAACTCTTGTCTTACATTTCTTTGCTTTTTTTAAATATATTTTTATTGATTTCAGAGAAGAAGGGAGAGGGAGAGATAGAACATCAATGATGAGAGAGAATCATTGATCAGTTGCCTGCTGCACATCCCCCACTGGGGATCAAGCCTGAAACCCAGGCATGTGCCCTTGAACAGAATCGAACCAGGGACCCTTTAGTCCGCAGGCCGATGTTCTATCCACTGAGCCAAACCAGGTAGGGCTAACTACATTTCTTTAGTGGCATTTAAGTAGACTGAGGTGGAATTGCCTTATGACATCTAGGTTGTGTACATCTGAAATAGTCTTTTAATCTAACGTATTCTGTAGATGTTAAGAACACTACACATTCACCAGCAATAGAAACTGTTAGGATATTTCCCATTAGGGTCAAAGTGATTTTTTTATACATTTTAATAAAAGAGTTCACTTATGTTTTCTTTTGAGTCAAACAGCTTGATTTTATTTAATCCAGCATTTCTCTTTTATTTTTTTTATTGTTTAAAGTATTACATATAGTAGTACATATATCGCCTCTTTCTTTTTTTTCCATTGACCTTCCCCCAGCCTCCCCTACCCCCTGTCGCATGCCTTCATCCCACCCCCGCAGTGTCTTGTGTCCATTGGTTGTGCTTATGTGCATGCATACAAGTCCCTTGGTTTCTCTCTTCCCCCGCCACCAACACTCCCCAGCCTTCCCACTGTAAGTTGACAGTCTGTTCAGTGCTTTACTGCCTCTGTATCTATCTTTTTGTTCATCAGATTATAATGTTACTAGTGGCCCGGTGCACGAAATTCATGCACATTAAAAGGGAATTAGAGGAAATAATTTAATATTGCTATTTGCCCTTTCTCTATAATAGAAGTGTCAGAGATGAAAGAAAATTAGTAAAATGTATGTGAAAACCTTCCTCCTGTCAGAGTCTGGGGCACACATGGGACCCAGAGTCAAGTAACTGCCCACCCAATGCGCCTCAAAATCATGTGAGACCCAGACCTGGCTGGCCCCTGCCCCCATTGGGCTAGATCCAGACCTGGCCAGTCCTACCCTTGTCAAGCCCAGCTGGGCAGGGGACATAGCCTCAGGTCCCCTAGCCCGGCGCCAGGATGGGGGGCATGGCCTGAGGTCCCCCGTCAAGCCACGCCAGGCAGGGGGAGGGCACAGCCTCAGGTCCTCCAGCCTGGCATCGGGATGGGGGAACAGCCTCAGGTCCCTTGTCAAGCCCCATTAGCAGGGAGGTGCAGCCTCAGGTCCCCCCTGGGCGGGGGATGCCGCCTGAGTTCCCCCAACCCAGCACTGGGGATGTACCTTGAGGTCCCCTGTCAAGCTCCACGGGGGTGGGGGAGGGCGTAGCCTCAGGTCCCTGCTGATTGCTTATTAAGGCTCCTTATGGGAACTTGGCCTCAGCTGTGGATGCAGCCATCTTTGTGATGGAGTGATGGTTAATTAGCATATTCCCTCTTTATTAGATAGGATTTTCCATAAATGAGTGAGATCATGTGGTATTTTTCTTTCATTGCCTGGCTTATTTCACTTAACACAATGCTCTCCAGGTCCATCCATGCTGCTGCAAATGGTAAGAATTCCTTCTTTTTTATAGCAGGATAGTATTCCATTGTGTAGATGTACCGTAGTTTTCTAATCCACTCATCTGCTGATGGGAATTTAGGCTGTTTCCAAATCTTAGCTATGGTGAATTGTGCTGCTATGAACATAGGGGTGCATATATCCTTTCTGATAGGTGTTTCTAGTTTCTTGGGATATATTCCTAGAAATGGGATTATTGGGTCAAATGGGATTTCCATTTTCAGTTTTTTGAGGAAACTCCATACTGTTCTCCACAGTGGCTGCACCAGTCTGCATTCCCACCAGCAGTGCACGAGGGTTCCTTTTTCTCCGCATCCTCACCAGCACTTGTCATTTGTTGATTTGTTGATGATTGCATTTCTGACAGGTGTGAGATGGTACCGCATTGTCATTTTGATTTGCATCTCTCAGATAATTAGTGACTTTGAGCATGCTTTCATATGTCTGTTGGCCTTCCTTCTGTCTTCTTTCGAAAAGATTCTATTTAGGTCTGTTGCCCATTTTTTTATTGTATCATTTATCTTCCTTTTATTAACTTGTATAAGTTCCCTGTAGATGTTGGAGATTAAACCTTTACCAGTGATAACATTTGCAAATATGTTCTCCCATACAGTGGGCTTTCTTGTTGTTTTGTTGATGGTTTCTTTTGCTGTGCAGAAGCTTTTTATTTTGATGTAGTCCCATTTGTTTATTTTCTCTTTAGTTTCCATTGCCCTAGGAGTGGTATCAGTGAAGAAATTGCTTCGGCATATGTCTGAGATTTCTCTGCCTGTGGATTCCTCTAGTATTTTTATGGTTTCCCACCTTATGTTTAAATCCTTTATCCATTTTTTTGTTTATTTTTGTGTATGGTGTAAGTTGGTGGTCTCGTTTCATTTTTTGCATGTATCTGTCCAATTTTTCCAACAGCATTTATTGAAGAGACTGTCTTGACTCAATTGTATGTTCATGACTCCTTTGTCAAATATTAATTGAGCTTAGTGGTTTGGGTCAATATCTGGGTTCTCTATTCTATTCCATTGGTCTATATGCCTGTTCTTGTGCCAGTACCAGGCTGTTTTGAGAACAATGGCTTTTGTAATACAGCTTGAAATCTGGTATTGAGATCCCACCTTTGTTCTTCTTTCTCAGGATTGCTGTGGCTATTTGGGACCTTTTTTTATTCCAGATGAATTTTAGGAGAGTTCTTTCTAGGTCTGTGAAATATGCCATTGGTATTTTAATGGGAGTGCATTGAACCTATAGATTGCTTTGGGTAGTATGGACATTTTAATGATGTTGATTCTCCCAATCCATGAACATGGTATGTTCTTCCATCTGTTTACATCTTCCTCTATCTCTTTTTTCAGTGTCCTGTAGTTTTCCGCGTATAGGTCTTTTACCTCCTTAGTTAAGTTTATTCCTAGGTATCTTAATTTTTTTGGTGCGATGGTAAATGGGATTGCTTTTTTAGACTCTCTTTCTGTAAGTTCACTATTGGTGTATAGACATGCCATAGATTTCTTGGCGTTAATTTTGTATCCTGCTACATTGCCGAATTCATTTATTAAATCTAATAGTTTTTTGATAGAGTCTTTCAGGTTTTTTATGTACAATATCATGTCATCTGCAAATAAGGACAGCTTTACTTCTTCTTTTCCAATTTGGATGCCTTTTATTTCTTCTTCTTGTCTAATTGCAATGGCTAATACTTCCAGTACTATGTCGAACAGGAGTGGTGAGAGTGGGCATCCCTGTCTTGTTCCTGTTCTTAGGGGAAATGGTTTTAGTTTTTGCCCATTGAGTATGATGTTGGCTGTGGGTTTATCATATATGGCTTTTATTATGTTGAGGTATGATCCTTCTATTCCCACCTTGCTGAGAGTTTTTTTCAAAAATGGGTGTTTGATTTTGTCAAATGCTTTTTCTGCATCAATTGATATGACTATGTGATTTTTATCTCTCAATTTGTTTATGTGATGTATCACATTTATTGATTTGAGGATATTGTACCATCCTTGCATCCATGGGATAAATCCTACTTGTTCATGGTGTATGATCTTTCTGATGTACTGCTGGATCCGATTTGGTAGAATTTTGTTGAGGATTTTGGCATCTATGTTCATGAGGGATATTGGCCTGTAATTCTCTTACATTGTCTTGTCTTTATCTGGTTTTGGTATTAAGGTGATGCTGGCTTCATAGAATGAGCTTGGAAATGTTCCTTCCTCTTGAAGTTTTTGGAATAGTCTGAGGAGGATAGGTTTTAGTTCTTCCTTGAATGTTTGGTGAAACTCCCCTGTGAAGCCGTCTGGCCCCGGGCTTTTGTTTGCAGGAAGCTTTTTGATGACTGCTTCAATTTCTTCCATAGTTATTGGCCTATTGAGGTTTTTAGATTCTTCCTGATTGAGTTTTGGAAGGTTGTATTTTTCTAGGAATATGTCCATTTCCTCCAGGTTGTCCAGTTTGTTGGAATAGAGTTGTTCATAGTATTTTTTAACAATCCTTTGTATTTCGGTGGGGTCTGTTGTCATTTCTCCTCTTTCATTTCTGATTTTATTTGGGTCCTCTCACTTTGCTTCTTGGTAAGCCTGGCTAGAGGTTCATCAATCTTGTTTATCCTTTCGAAGAACCAGCTCTTGGTTTTGTTGATCTTTTGTATTGTTTCTTTGGTCTCTAGGTCGTTTATCTCCGCTCCGATCTTTATTATTTCCTTTCTTCTGCTTACACTGGGCTTTTCTTGTTGCTCTTTTTCTAACTCTTTGAGTTGTAGGGTTAGGTAATTTATTACCATTGTTTCTTGTTTTTTGCAGTATGCTTGTAGAGCTATGAACTTCCCTCTCAAGACTGCTTTCGCTGTGTCCCATAGATTTTGGATTGTTGTGTTTTCATTGTCGTTTGTTGTCATGATGTTTTTTATTTCTTCCTTGATCTCTCTGGTAACCCAGTCATTGTTTAATAGCATGCTATTTAATCTCCATGTTTGATTTTTTTGGATTGTTTTTATTGTAGTTGATTTCCAGTTTTATGCCACTTTGTTCTGAGAAGATGCTTGATATGATTTCTATCGTCTTGATTTTTTAAAAATACATTTTATTGATTTTTTTACATAGAGGAAGGGAGAGGGATAGAGAGTTAGAAACATCGATGAGAGAGAAACATCTATCAGCTGCCTCTTGCACACCCCCTACTGGGGATATGCCCACAACCAGGGTACATGCCCTTGACTAGAATCAAACCCGGGACCCTTCAGTCCGCAGGCCAACGCTCTATCCACTGAGCCAAACCAGTTAGGGCTATCGTCTTGAATTTGAAGAGACTTTGCCTGTGACCCAATATATGGTCTATCTTTGAAAATGATCCATGTGCACTTGAAAAGAATGTATATTCTGTGGCTTTGGGGTGAAATCTTCTGAAGATGTCAATTAATTCCATCTGGTCTAGTGAGTCATTTAGGATTGATGTTTCTTTGCTGATTTTTTGTTTAGAGGATTTGTCCATTGGTGATGTTGGGATATTAAAGTATCCTACTATGATTGTATTGCTGTCAATCTCTCCCTTGATATCCTCCAGAAGTTTTTTTATGTATTTGGGTGCGTATATGTTTACCAGAGTTATTTCTTCTTGTTGGATTGCTCCCTTTAGTATTATGAAGTGGCCTTCCTTATCTCTTGTTATGTCCTTCACTTTGAAATCTAACTTGTCAGATATAAGTGTTGCTACCCCAGCTTTTTTTTCATTTCCATTCGCCTGGATGACCTTTTTCCATCCCTTCACCCTCAGTCTGTGTGCATCTTTTTTTCTGAGGTGGGTTTCTTGTAGACAGCAGATACATGGCTCATGTTTTCTAATGCAATCCGTTATCCTATGTCTTTTGATTGGGGCATTTAATCCATTTACATTTAAAGTTATTATTGATAGTCACCATTTTTATTTTTTACAAACCCTGTGTTCCTTCTTTGCTTCCTTTTTTTTTTTTTTTTTTTTACAGCAGACCCTTTAGCATTTCTTGCATTGCTGGTTTGGTGGTAATAAACTCCCTTAGTCCTTTTTTGTCTGTGAAGCTCCTGATTTCACCCTCAATTTTGATTGATAGCCTTGCTGGGTACAGTATTCTTGGATTCAGACCCTTTTTTTGCATGACTTTGTATATTTCATCCCATTCCCTTCTGGCCTGATGTGTTTCCGTTGAGAAATCAGTCCCTAGTCTGATGGGGGATCCTTTGTAGGTAACTTTCTGTCTCTCTCTGGCCGCTTTTAAGATTCTTACTTTGTCGTTGGTGCTTGCCAATTTAATTATAATGTGCCTTGGCGTCGGTCTTTTGGGGTTCATTTTGCTTGGGACTCTTTGAGCTTCTTGGATTTGTGTGGGTTTTTTTCTTCCCTATATCAGGGAAGTTTTCTGTCATTATTTCTTCAAACAGGTTTTCTTTTCTTTGCTCAGTTTCCTTTCCTCTGGACCCCTATTGTGTGGATGTTGTTTTATTTCGTGTTGTCCCAACATTCCCTTAGGCTCTCCTACTGCTTTTTAATTTTTTTTTCTAGATGTTGCTCTACTTGGGTATTTTTTCCTACCTTGTCTTCTAGCTCACTGATGCGGTCCTCTGCTTCTTCTAGTCTACTCTTGATGCTTTCAAATCAGTTCTTTACTGCAGCGATGTCATTTTTCATTTCTTTGGTTCTTCTTCATTTCCTCTTGGTTCTTATACATATTGTCGAATTTGTCTTCCATTCTTTTCATCCACCTTAAGACCATTTCTCTGAATTCTTTCTCTGACAGGTTGCTTGCCTCCATTTCGTTTACTTCCTTTTCTGGTGATGCCTGCTTTTCTTTCATATGTGGGCTGATTCTTTGTCTCCCCATGATCTCTCTTCTCCAGGTGTCTGGTTATGTAGTTCTCTCTCTCCTTTCCATGAGGGAGTGTAGAGCTCCTCTGAATCCGCGTGCTTGCACCACTTCCAGACCGGTGTTCTCGAGTTCGCAGCTGTTCGGTGGGTGCCATAGTTGTAGATTCCCCGGGCTTTTCAGGCTTCTGATAAGATCCACTTTCCCCTTTAAGATGGCACGGTCTCCGGGACCGAGCTGGTCGCTCCTGGAGGGAACCCAGCAGCAGTGGGGGCTGCCTGGTCAGGGGAGCCCCGTCCAGCAGTCCCCCACAGTCTCCTGAAGTATAGCTTTCCCTCAACTCACCAACAAACACTCCGCATGCAACCACACACTCTCTCTTTGTTTTCTCACTCAAACACTATTTTGCAGTCTGCCTTCCTGTCAGCAGCCATCTTATTTTGACCCCGAAGAGTTCATTTATGATGTTCAGTGATTCGAGCAATGCTAGAAATGAAGGAGGAATTTTAAGAGCTCTGGTCTGTGACTATACCAATTATGAAGCTGTTTATATTTATCTATAAAATAACAATGACAGACAATTGTGAGGATAATTAGAGATTATATATGTAAAAATGTCCTGTAAATTCCAAAGCATTAAAGAAATAGCAGGGGATAAATAATGAACGGGCAAACTGCTCAGGTGGCCAATAGGAGGGAGAGAGCCCTTCTGACTGCAAGGGATCAAGAATGGCTTCATGGAGATGAGTCTAAGCTTGGCTTTGAGGATGGCAAGATTTTCAATGGCCAGAGTTGATGGGGGTGGGCACCCATGGTCAATAAAACCCACAGAAGCAAACAAAGGCAGTGCATGTTTGGGGATGCTAGATAGCTGGAGTTTTGGGTGAGGATAATATTGAATAGGAACATGCAAATGTCTGTCATTAATCTAAATAATGGGGCCAGACATTACCATTTTCTTCAATTATTTTTGAGAACGTCTGTAGAGGAATTATAGCACAGGACAATAATTAACAATAATAATAATTAATGATAATTATCTCAGCCCTAGCCAGTTTGACTCAGTGGATAGAGAGTTGGCCTGCAGACTGAATGGTCCCAGGTTCGATTCTGGTCAACTGCACGTACCTCGGTTACAGGCTCAATCCCCAGCCCTGGTCGGGGCATGTATGGGAGGCAACCAATCTGTCTCTCTCACATTGATGTTTCTCTCTCTCCCCCTCCCTTCCACTCTCTCTAAAAATCAATTGAAAAATATCCTTGGGTGAGGATTTAAAAACAAAAAACAAATAAACAAAAAAAGATAATGATCTCAGGTTACCAAGGAAAAGTTAAACTATTTAACTTCAGTGATCTGAACAATGTAATTATCTAGAACAATTCTTCTTTCTTGATGATGATGAATTAAAGAAGTATCAACACATGTTTTTATTTTCTCCTAAAAAGTAATGTAAGCCCCCAGGCAGAACAAGGGTTAAAAAAAAAGTATGCCTCCAATTTAAGAAACACTCACCACTCCCCTCCCGTACACACACACACTTCTTAGTGTTGTATAAAACATTGACTTTGATTTTTACTCAGAGGAGGCCATCTTCTCCCCCCCACCCCCACCCCCAACTTGGAAGTCTGTCCTGATACTTTTCCATAGTTCCTGATACCACCCAACTGCTACATTAGGCAAAATATGTTAATTACCACTATTGTCCTGGGATCACTTACTGGGAGGCAGAATTGTGTGAGCACTGGAATTAGACTGCCCACACTTACTAGCTCCCTGGCCACCACATACTAGTCCTAAAACCATTGGCAAGTTTCTTTTTTTTTTTTAATTTTATTTTTTTAATATATTTGTATTGATTTCAGAGAGGAAGGAAGAGGGAGAGAAAGATAGAAACATCAATGATGAGAGAGAATCATTGAATGGCTACCTCCTGCACACTACCCCTACCCCCCTGCCCCCACCACTGGGGATCGAGCCCGCAACTCAGGCATGTTTGACTGGAATCGAACCTGGGACCCTTCAGTCCAAAAGCCGACGCTCTATCCACCGAGCCAAACCGGCTAGGATGGCAAGTTTCTTAATAACTCTGAGTTAGTGTCTTCATTTGTAAGATGGGGCTACTAATAGTACTGTTAGTATCTAATTGGGTTGTGAGGATTGAATAAAATATATAAAGCTCTTAGAATAATGCCTAGAATATAGCAAGTGCTCAACTTAGTTTTTCCCCTCAAAATGTTATTGAGATTCGTCCATGTAGCTAAATTCACTACTTTTCACTACTATAATAATATTCCGTTGTTGAAGGGAATGGCTTATTTCCAGTTCTTGGCTGTTAAAAACAAGAATGTGAACTTTCTGGTACACATCCCCTGATGCACATGTGCCAAAGTTTTTCTAAATAATATACTTATAGGAGTGGTTGCTCCAATTTTACATCTATCATGAATACATAGGAGTCCCAGTTGCTCTGTGTCCTTCCCAATACTTGAGATTGTCAGACTTGTGAATTTTTGCCAATATGGTCGGTAATTTTTCATGTCCCTGGTTACCAATGAAGAGAAACATCTTTTCACACATATATGGGCCATTTGTGTTTCCTTTTCTGTGAATTCTTTTGCCCAGCTGGCTATGGGTTGTTTCTTTTAATTAATAATTTGAGGGAATTCTTTATATATTTTAGGTGCTGTTTCACCTATGAATTCTCTCTCAACTGGTCCACCCTCGCCCCCCCCCCCCCCCCCCCCCGCTTTCTTCTGGAATTTGGGTTCAGAGCCACCCTAATCCATCAGAGATTCTTCTTCTTGATATATATCTTTACTCCTTGTGGAGGGGGTTGCAGAGAGAGGTATACCTGAGTGGGTTGGAATCAAATTCTGTTTCTTTTTCTGCTGGGATATACTGTGTCCAGCAGCAGGAGCTGCTAAGCTCCCAGTGCTTGTGGAGGTGCGAAATGTCCTGTCACTCACAGATAAGATATAAATAAGAATCCCAGGTAGTGGAATTATGGGTATTTCCTTATTTCATTATACTTTGATAATTTCCAACTTTTCATTAATAAACATCTATTCTTTTATAATCAGAAATACATTTTTTTAAAAGAATTTTACTCTTTAAGCTCTGTTGCTTCTGAGATGTTTGATTTTTAAACCTGGGATTAGTAAGAAGTTGAGGAAAATCCCATTCAGCAGGAAATAATAGTTGGTCAACATCCAGAATGAGATCACAAGGTGAACTCATCTGTGATTGGCAAATGCAACACAGAAGGGGCAGGGCATGATAAACCCAACTCAGGGAAACTGTAAACTATACATTTAGATTTCCTTTATACCCAACACAGCTCTCAGAGATAGTATTTAATTGAAGCTGCTACAGCCAACAACAGTGACAATATCCTGGGGCAAATACTGGCCATGGTGTATTGTTCTGCTCTGGTTTAAAACTCACCTGTCTTCTGTGGTTGTTTATGATAGTCTTTTCAGTCCCCCAGGAGATCAGAGGGAACCGAGAAAAGGAGCTAAAAGCTAAATCTCCTGCCATCAATCTGATGGGATCTAAGGTGGAAAAAATGAGTGAGGCCCAAGACTGGATCCAAAGGATGCTGACCCTCCAGGATAAGCACATCATTGAGAATAATCATATCCTCTTCCTCGGAAAAAAGGAACATGACATTTTGTCTCAGCTTCAGGAAACCTCAAGTATCTCTATCTCAGAGATTATCAGTCTGGGAAAGGCAACTTTAGAGATTAAAGGAGCCCAGGCTGACCTCATTGAGGTGGTTATGAACATTGAACGAATGCTGTGTGAAGTTCAAGAGGAAATAGCAAAAAAAAAGGAGCAAGCCCTTTGGAGCTTGTCAGGTGAGTAACTTTCTATTTAGTTGGAAAGTCACCTCTCCCAGCTGTCCTTTTGGGTGTGATTATGTATGTGGATAAGAGATAGAATAGAAGAGAGAGAGAGCAAACTGTGCAGGTTCTGTGCTAGGCCATAAACTTTTATAACCATTTTGGGGCTCTGTTGCTACCAGCAGGGTTAATTATTAGTAAATGAACACACACACACTCACAATTGGATTTACTTATGATGACTTGATTACCTAAGAGGAAGTTACATGGAAAGCCTAGGGTAACCCACTCCTAGGCAGTGGGGGAAAAAAGCACATCTCTAATTCTGCAGATGGAGCATTCAAATGTAGACACATTCCACATTCATTTTAAAATTGAGTTTTATTGCATTTATCTGTTGCTGGCAACCTTAGGAACCCTAAAATTACTTACTTTGAGCCTTCTCACCAAAATAAATTATTAATTGGTACTATTAAGTACATGCAAACAGCACCCATTTCGTGGAGCAAAAATCCATCAGGATGATGGGGAATTGGGGTCTGTAGAGATCCTTTTAACATAGTCCTAGAGCTAACTAGGAAATTATACCATTGGAAACACCACCTAAGGGACAAAAGCTTATTTCATTCACTTATTCAGCTGATGAATATTGCATCTATGATATGTACCAAGCATTGTTCTAGGTGCTGAGGATACAGTGATAAAATGGACATTGTTTTCACTAAGAATCTAATTGGGGATTCTGAGAAGCAAGCAAGGTTAGTTAGGAAAGAGGGTGAAAGTGCTCTGGGAGCACCTAGGAGACGCACCCTAACTAGATTTGTATTTTAGAAAGATCACTGGTTGTAATGTGGAGAATGGACTTAGTACAGCAATTCAGATGCAGGAATTTAAAGGACACCTTATTTTCACCATGTGTTTATAAAAATTATTTAGGCAGAAATGGTCAAAATGAGTGGGAGTTTGCAGTAAATGTTGTAGCCACATTCCACAGAAAACTCAGTGTCCAAAAACATGGGCAAAAATCATATGCAAGCCCTGACCGGTTTGGCTCAGTGGATAGAGTGTTGGCCTGCGGACTGAAAGATCCCAGGTTCGATTCCGGTCAAGGGCATGTACCTCGGTTGCTGGCACATCCCCAGTAGGGGGTATGCAGGAGGCAGCTGATCGATGTTTCTCTCTCATCGATGTTTCTAACTCTCTATCCCTCTCCCTTCCTCTCCGTAAAAAATCAATAAAATATATATTTTTTAAAAAAATCATATGCAAGAATGAGACCCAAGATTATGATTTCTACTTAGCTTTTAAAGTGTAATGCCTGTGAATGTGTAAACTGACACTGATACCTCTCAAGAGAACAAGAGACAAAGAAATATTGATCTCCTGTAAAGCTTGTAGCATCACTTTAACTGCATTTGTAAGGTTGAGCCCTCCTCCAGCTACTGGCAATTTAGCCATATAAGTCCCTTGTTCTGCTGCAAGGTGACATTTTTAGTAGCTGATGACTACATTTCAGAGGCTCATACAGACTCATCCTCTCTTAATCAGATTAAGATCATCATTAACAAAATGGATAAATTTGAAATGAGCTCTTACTACAGAGAATATCAACTATCCATCAGAATAAAATTTAAATGATACAAGTTAGGCATCACCTCTCTATTGTGTTGCTCTTTAATCCTTCCTGGTGAGCTTTTCTGATAGCAAGAGTTTGTAGATTTTGAATCACCAGTGCCCAGTCAGTGCCTGGCATGTAATAGTAATTCAATAAATGTTTGCTGAACTCAAGTCAGCTGGACTTAATACTATACTGCATCATGTGAGCTATTGCTCTCCAGATTTAATTTAGAGTCTCCTTCTTTGAAATTTCCTGGCTTTGGAGTTCCTTTGCTAGGGTGTTTTGTCCTTCCTGCCTTCCAGATTTACAACTTGACCCTCTAGCAAGTTTCTCTGAATGTATCATCTGCTTTTTTAGTTAAATTCAGCCCACTCCATTAGAAATGTGCTGGGCATTAGGTCATTTTAGTATACTTGGTCTACTAGTAAAGTCAAACTCTCAAATGGGAAGAAAGTAAGCCTGTTGGGGAATTTCTATTTTGTCCACCTGTGTATTTAGTCCAATAAGGAGCTTCTTTGGACAGTAACAGGTAGTCCCTTGAACATAAAAAAAAGGAAATAAGTAAGTTAAGGGAGAAAGGGAGGAAATACATTACACAATTTAATCTTAATCTCCAAATTTTGCTCTTCTTGCTTGGAAGTGGCATATGAGTGATGTATATGCCAAATATTCTGCCTTGCCCCTTACAGAAGGCACTGGGGAAAGCCATATTTATAACTTGGATCTCTTTACTTATTAGCTGTGTGATATTGGGCAAGTCACATAAGTCTCTGGGTTTTAATTTCCTTATTTGTAAAATTGTGTTGATTATTTCAGTGGTGGAGGTGTAATGATCATATGAGTTAGAGATATGAAATCTCTTTGAAAACCTTGCTGTGTCATATAAACAGCATATCATTTTTTTATTATCTTTTAACTAGTGACCCGGTGCACAAAATTCGTGCACATTAAAAGGGGATTAATTAGTGGAAATAATTTAATATTGCTATTTGCCCTTTCTCTGTAATAGAAGTGTCAGAGATGAAAGAAAATTAGTAAAATGTATATGAAAACCTTCCTCCTGTCAGAGGGGCTCACCACAGGACCCAGAGTCAAGTCCCCACCCACCCACATGCACCTCAAAATCACATGAGACCCAGACCCAGCCGCCCCCCCCCCCAATTGGGCTAGATCCAGACCCAGCCAGTCCCACCCTTGTCAAGCCCTGCCGGGCAGGGGGCGTAGCCTCAGGTCCCCTGGCCCGGCGCCAGGACAGGGTGGCGTAGCCTGAGGTCCCCCAGACCAGACCAGGACGGGGGGTGTGCCTTGAGGTCCTCCATCAAGCCCCACTGGGTGAGGAGTATGGCCTGAGGTTCCCCGTCAAGCCCCGCCAGGTCCCCCCTCAAGCCCCACTGGGCGGGGGTGCGGCCTGAGTTCCCCCAACCCAGCACTGGGGGTGTATCTTGAAGTCCCCTGTCAAGCCCTTCTGGGTGGGGGACATGGCCTGAGGGCCCCTGTCAAGCCCCACGGGGGCGGGGGAGGGCGTAGCCCCAGTTCCCTGCTGATTGCTCGTTAAGACTCCTTATGGGAACTTCACCTCAGCTGTGGGTGCAGCCATCTTTGTGACGGAGTGATGGTCAATTTGCATATTCCCTCTTTATTAGATAGGATGTTTTCTTATGCCTCTTTTTTTGTTGATGGGCATCTTGACTGGAAGTGCGAACATTTTCTATGAACAACACAGTTATATATCATCACTACAGCATTGATGAGGGAGTATGTATTAATGCTTTTTTCCTCATCTCCTCAAACTCATAATCCAAATCATCTGAGGACAAATTTATTAATCCTCTCTATTATTTTATGACATCTCACAGTGTTGTAGCTCTCCTTGCATTTCTTAAAAATATGTGGCATACAACTTAAACTGACTAATCTATTCCTTCAAATTTATTTAATTTGTTTCATAATATTTCTTTATAAACCTATTGCCTCTCACAGAGCATTGAAAAAGAATTTCCTGTTACTCATTTTTAGGGCAATGGACTTATCAGCAACCAATACACCAAGATGAAATGAAAGAAAATAAGTTTCTGAAATGTCTAATGCTTTCAACTCCAGAAATTCAGGATCAAAAGAAAAAGTTTGAAAACTGTGGTTTGCGGGTTATAAAGGTATACGTAATTAAAGGAAAGATTTGACTTGCCTTGTTATTAATCCATTTGTTCTATAGACACCACCCCCCCCCAAAAAAAAAAAAAAACAACACCTGTTAATGGCTATTGACCAGGAATCTCAGAAATAAGATGGAGAGGAGGCTAGAGATGGGGAGATACCAAGGTATAAGGCAGAAATTATGTCAGGATATACAGAAGCATAGATCAAGACCCAATTAAAAGCTGCCTATGTTGATGCAAAATAAAAGGACTGGAATAGAACTTACCACACTGCATTATTATAATTGTGTACCTATTTTTATCTCTCACTAAACTATGAGCTTTAAGAGGGCAAAGACCGTAAATACATTGTTGACCATTTCATTAAAGTGATTGTTCAGTGCATTTTTATTAAATGAATTTATCAAAGAAGGGACAGGGAATTTTGAAGAGATAGAAATCAAGCTAGGAGAGGGTTGGGGCCAAGAGAGACCCCTGTGTAACTTGAAATGAAAATCAAATTGCATGCAAAGCTATATGCACATAAGTGCCTTTATTTTTGAAGCAGTGCATCAGGCCATTTAAGTAGCAGTTCTCCAGTCTCTTTTCAGATTTTCATTCCCTTGGATTCCAGGTAGAGAAGATAGACAACATGCTTCTCATGGCTGTCTTCCAAAGAAAGAAGAAAATGATGGAAGAGAGAATGCCTGGGGAACCTGTGAGCCACCGGTTGTTTCAGCAAGTCCCACAGCAATTCCGTGAAGTGGTATGCCGAGTTGGCTTTCAAAGAATGTACTCAGTGCCCTGCGGTAGGTGTCAGCCCCTCATTATTGGAGCTACTGTGTGTGGGAATTGGTGAGCAGACATCAGCAGAGGACTCTCCACAAATAGCATTTGTTGCTGTGATGAGGGGATCATTTGCAACTAGGATTTAGTGGTTAAGTCATTTGGAAAGGGTCCTTATTTTTATTTTCCTTCATATATTTTGTTGCTGATGGGTTTAATGTTGATGAAAGTATTAGCAGTAAGATGTACAGTTCAGGTTCTCTCCTTTCTGTGTTTGTGTCTTATATACAGAGTACCCTGGAGCTATTCTTTCTCTTTCTCCCCCCCGCCCCACTCCCTCCCGCCCCACTTATCTCAAGCAAATTATTATCACTACCTAGCCATTCTAATCCCTTAATTAAAAGGGCATTTTCCTGAACTTAATAAAGTTGGTCTTTTCTCTTCCATCCTCTTCATTTCCTATAGCCTTATATCAGGTGAATGAATTTGATTTCATCTGGTGGGTGAAGTGACTAACATCTTAAGATCCCTCTCAGCTATAAGAGTTCTGTGTGTGGCTTCCATGTCTCTTTTCAGTTGTACAAAAATATTGCATACAGCCCTGGCTGGTGTGGCTCAGCAGTTAAGAGTGTCAGCCCATGCACCAAAGGGTCTTGGGTTCGATTCCAGGTCAAGTGTACATACCTGGTACGATCCCCGGCCCCAGTTGGGGCACGTGTGGGAAGCAGCCAATTGATATGTCTCTCTCACATTGATGTTTCTCTGTTTCTCTCCCCCTCCTTCCCTCCTTTCCACTCTCTCTGAAAAGCAATGGAAAAAATACCCTTGGGTGAAGATTAACAAAACAACAACATACTTCATTGCTATAGTGTCCCCTTTAGATCTATTCAAAGGAGGCCAAGAAGTTTTTTAATTATTGTGGGAGGTACCTAGCAATGCAGCTTGATTTTGCCTCGTCCGTGAAATCTCTTCATCTTTACCCTTCAAAATATGTAGCATGAGCCTTGATTTCTGGAAAGCAAAGAGTTTTTAAAACTCTTTGCCCCAGAGAGAATATAAGCAGTACCTAGGGGAAAAATAGAGCATACTCAACTCCTGGAGGTAAAAATTAATCAATGAATCCCCTCCAAGAAATTTTCCAGTGCAATCAGGAAAGTGATGATCGGTATGGTCCTTTCATTAGCAGTCTTAAAAACTCACAACTTCTTTTGCTCCTAAACCATTGTAACTGGCTTCTCTGCACCCCACTCTTCCTACCCCTCCACACACAATCACCACCTTCTACTCAAATTACTCTAAGATCATCACTATCTTTCTATTTTCCAAATCCAGCGAGTGCCCTCTTTTCAGTCCTGTGGCAGATATGGCTAATTACCTCTCCATCTATAACCTATCTCTCTCCTGACCTGCAGGTCCATATTTCAAACTATCTTTTGGACATTTCTACCTATGGTCCCATAGCCAACTCCAGCTGAACTCTTCTTGGCCATATTTTTCCCTAAGACATAGGCTATTTTTTTTTTCTTTCTTTCTGATACTCCCTAACCTGGCTGACACCATCATCATCTATGAGGTCTTCTAAGGTAGAAACTATCATCCTCCATTCCTTCCTTTCTCTCTTATATCCAGGCAGTCACAGAGTTCTGGTGATTCTAAATAAAATTCTCAGCACAGCCTCACTTCTCTATTCCTGCTGCCTTAGTTTACCTTCCCATAAGCCTAGATGATTACCAGGTCCTTCCTTTGCCTCAAAACACCTCTGTCTAACCTGTCCTTTTCTCTTCCAGAATTATCGTGCTAAAAAATTACATGCCTGCCATGCCCTAACCGGTTTTTGCTCAGCGGATAGAGCGTCGGCCTGTGGACTGAAAGGTCCCAGGTTCGATTCTGGTCAAAGGCATGTACCTTGGTTGCGGGCACATCCCCAGTAGGAGGTGTGCAGGAGGCAGCTGATCGATGTTTCTAACTCTCTATCCCTCTCCCTTCCTCTCTGTAAAAAATTAATAAAATATATTTTTTTAAAAAAATTACATGCCTGTTTAGCACCTGCATTCCTAGTTACCTAGAAGGTAAAAACTCAGACTCCTTAGCAGAGTATAGAAGGCCGTAGCCCCACGTTATTTCACCAGCCTCATAACTCATTGTTCCCCAACACTCTAGCCATGAATTTCTTAGAGTTTCCTGAATATGCTGTATGCTCTCATGCCTTTGTGCCTTTGCATGTGGAATGTCTTCCCTCTTCACCCTTCTTAGCCCTGCAAATTCCTATTCCTTCTTTAAGACATAGCTCAATGGCATAGCTCAAATGGGTTGACACTTTCCCGAAGTCCTGCAGACCCAGTGAATTGCTTCCTTCTCTGTGTTCCTGCACTCCCTCCATTCCTTTGAACTTCACCTGCCTTTTATGCTCCCAAGTCCACAAATGTGGAAAACTCCATCTTGACAGATGAACTCAGTCATTTTCAGAGTATCCTTAGTCCCTTTGGAGTTTAGACTCAGTTCCTGCAAGGTTTTGCCTGTACTTCTCCTCTTCTGAGAGTGTTCTCCATGATGGGACAAGCATTGAGGGGAGGGTGGTCTGGTTCATGGCCCCATCTGTCCTCTGCCTCTCAGTGTCCTCTGCTAGATAAAACACCTTTGGTCATTAGCACCTTCCTTTACTTAAATTTCCAGTCCCTTTGCTCTTAGGTAGTGTCTACACAGTGTCTACTCTGTTTTTCATGTCAAGGGAATTCCTTTCCAGGCCATGTTTGTGTTCCTCCTACAGCATGCAAAGTGTTTGAGTGTGCACATCCTCCAAGATGAAATATGTGGTCTTCCTTCTGGAAATCTTCCCCGGCTATTGCTACTTTCCACTCAGGTGCCAGGCTGGATGAGGGGGCTGAAAACAGCGGAGTCAGGCAATGGTCCCTTCTATTCTGGATGTCCCCCTAGTTTTTCTGAGGTTTCTGTTGGTTCTTCAGCATCTTGACTCTCAGGGCACTCTTGAAAGAGTGCGACAGAGAAGTGAGTTCTAGTTATGTCCTCCCTGATTCTTCTCTTCCCATAAGGTGGAAGAAAGAACTTACATTTATCTTGAAATGAAAAAACTGCTCTTAGAATATCTTGTATTGTTCTCTTTTCTGTTATAAGTGGTATAAAATCCATGCTCTGAATCCTTCATGCTTTCATCCTTTTGGTTCAAAAAACTCTTTTCCTCACTCAGAAAATCTAACTGTCAAGGCCATATTTTCAAGACCATATTTTCTGCTTTGATTAAAAATAATTATATATTATATATTATATATGATGTGTATCATATATATTCAAATGACTTTGTTCTAAGCGTTATATATTTTGCCCCTGTATAAGTAGCAAGAATTCAATGGGTGGAGGAACAAAGAGCAAGAAGAAACTCCCAGGAAAGAAATCTGATATTTATCTCAAAATACTTGTTTGCCACATGAAATTGTACTATATTTTATGTGGGGAGTTCCCATTGTGAACTTTTGAGAATAGGGATCATGTCTTAGTCATTTTTGAAGCTCTAAAGCTGTACGGTCCAATATGGTAGCCATGAGCCAGTCACATGTGGCTGTTGAACATTTGAAATGTGTTTAATCTGAATTGAGGTACACAGTAAGTATAAAATATGCACTGTATTTAAAGACCACTACCAAATTTTAAAAAATGTAAAATGTCTCCTTAATAATTTTGCATATTGATTACATGTTGGAATGATAACACTTGTATATAATAGGTTAAATAAATTTATTATTAATTTCATCTGTTTCTTTTTACCTTTTTTAATGTGGCTACTAGAGAATTTAAAATTATTTGTGTGGCTTACATTGCATTTCTATTGTTCAGTGCTGCTTTAGAACCTGACACAGTGTTTGGTTAAGTCCCAAGTAAATGTAAAGAAAGAAGAGGAAGGTGAGGGAGGAAGGTGGGGAGGGAAAGAAGGAAGGAAGGAAGCTATATTTAAATGTAAGCTATTATTATATTGATGATATCAGTGATAATTTGTCTTAAGGGAACAACTTTGGGTATCTTTGCTACAGACACAGGGACTTGGGACCAAAAAGTAGTGATTATTTGGTTTGGAGGATTAGACAGTGAATATATATTAGCACCCAAATAGGCAATATGTTTCTGCAGGTCATAATAACCATTTCCTTTTTTTTTTTCTTTTTTCAGACCCAAAGTATGGAGCTGGCATATACTTCACCAAGAACCTCAGAAACCTACCATACCAGGTCAAGAAAACATCTGCTACAGATAAGCTGATCTACGTGTTTGAGGCTGAAGTACTCACAGGCTCCTTCTGCCTGGGTCATCAGCAAAATATTGTTCCACCACCATTGAGTCCTGGAGCCACAGATAGACATGACAGTGTGGTTGACAATGTCTCCAGCCCAGAAACCTTTGTTATTTTTAGTAGTGTGCAGGCTATGCCCCAATATTTGTGGACTTGCACCCAAGAGCCTGAATGGTCACAGGATTACTTATCAAAACCAATGATGTCATATCCACAGTTGACTTGGAGGGAACACTCAAGTGGTAGCCCTGTTGATTAATCTCCATAGAATTTTAACAACTCGCATGGCCTTGCCTTGAGAAACTAACCAATAATGACCATCCATGACTCAAAGCATGGTTTGAATGTGTTAAGTGGGTTGTCTGTATGCACTAATTGGGTTATTGAAGGGGCCAGTTATATACTGCTAGCATCTTAGTCTTTATCTCCTGGGGCTGGGATAGATATATACCATGATCTATCATCCCTCTCCATCAAGTTGTTCTTTCACTTCCTTTCCTATATAATAGCAAAAATGTTTTGCATGCAATGAAGAGACTTTTCTAATATATAATCCATTTTATTTTCTAAAGTGGTGATAGTGTAACATATTAGGAAAGCAGGATGATTTTATATTTTCCAGATAATCTTATACAGTGCTTTAGATAACAAAATAAATCACCTTTACTTTGAAAAATCACATGTTAAATGAAATTATTTGAAGTGGAAGGACATCGAAAGGCTGATATTCTGCCGATAACCTGTGTGGATTCAGCCACATCAAGCAAAGCAACTCAAGTACCACTAGGCCAAATTATTAATTTACCAAATATTTTTTGACCACCAGATGTGTTTCAGTCACTTTATGAGTCCTGGGGATATGATGCTGAACAAGACAAATGTCTTCATACAGCTTTCAGCCTGACTAATTAGAAAGGCAGCTATGGACAACTTAATAAGTATGATTGGAATGAGGAATTACAATTCTTTGGGAAAATATAAGAGGGAGAGGGACCATGGGTTGGAAACTAAAGGAGAGATCTGAAAAATTTGTAAGAGTCAGGTAAGGGATGCAGCAGATAGGGAGCAGAGTCGAAGAGTATTTATTCAGAGAGAATCCTATATAATAAAAGGCTAATATGCAAATCGACCAAACAGCAGAACGACCAGTCGCTATGATGCGCACTGACCACCAGGGGCAGATGCTCAATGCAGGAGCTTCCCCCTGGTGGTCAGTGCACTTCCACAGGGGGAGTGCCGCTCAGCCAGAAGCCTTGAGCCGGGCTCACAGCTGGCGAGTGTAGTGGCGATGGCGGGAACCTCTCCCGCCTCTGTGGCAGCACTAAGGATGTCCGACTGATGGCTTAGGCCCACTCCCCATGCCTAAGTTGTCAGTTGGACATCCCTGAGGGGTCCCAGATTGCGAGAGGGTACAGGTGGGGCTGAGGGACCTCACCCCCACCCCAAGTACATGAATTTCATGCACCAGGCCTCTAGTAGTTCTTATAAAGGCTGAATCCACTGTGACTGCCCAAATTTGGCTTCAGTTCTTGAATGTAGAGGCCAGCTAATCTCGCCATGCAACTCTTGCCTATTCTGAAATCCATATTTCTCTATACTTCCAAACTTTTCTGATTCTCACATCCTCAACCTCTTGCATGAACATATTTCCTTCTCATCTTATTGTAATCAGCATTCTTCCTCTTAAAAGAAGATGCTTATTGTCTCACATGGTACTGCCCTTTGATATGGGCAAGAGGCCCCTACTATGGCCTTCCTTCAACTGTGCCCACCTCCACAAAGCGAGGGATCCACAGGGTCATTGCATAGCTCACTCCTAAACCACCTAATAGGTACCTGGAACCCCCAAATTTCCTACCTAAACAGCTCCACCTCTACTTACAGGGCCTGATTGAACATCTTTCTCAGATCTCTCCTCCAAAGGATAGACAATGTCACAGTCTGCATCAAGAATGGCCTCAGAGCCCTAGCTGACTTGGCTCAGTGGATAGAGCGTCAGCCTATGGACTGAAAGGTCCCAGGTTCAATTCTGGTCAAGGGCACATGCCCGGGTTGCAGGTTTGATCCCCAGGGGGAGGTGTGCAAGAGGCAACCGATGAATGATTCTCTATCATCATTGATGTTTCTATCTCTCTCTCCCTCTCCCTTCCTCTCTGAAATCAATAAAAAGAAAAAAAGAATGGCCTCAGAATAACTGTTTGCAGAGATAGGGCTTGGACATGAGGCTGAGGTATTTGTATGCCTGTGGATTCGGCCTATGGCACAGAGCTGAGGGTAACAGGACAGCTTTGAAATAACTAGTATGTGTTTAATATGGGTTTCAGAAGAGAATGTAGGAGAGGCAATATTCACAAGAATAAGAACAAAAGAAAATCCATACCAAGAAACATAGTGAAACTGTACACCACCAAAGAAGTGATCTTAAAAGCCGCAGAGAGAACAGCCAAATCATCTACAAAGAAATGACAATTAGATTGACAGCACACGTCTATAGTAGGCAGAATAATGTCCTCCCCCTGCCCACTGCAAAGATATCCACACTGTTATTGGAATCTGAATGTGTTATCGTACATGGCAGAAGGAATTTCAGACAGGAAGATTAGCCAGATTATTCAGATGGGCCCAATTTAATAACATATATTTTCAACAACAGAGAACCTTTCCTAGCTGTGTCAAAGAGATAGCAGCAGGAGAAGGATTTGATGCCCTGTGCTGGTTCTGAGATGCAGGGAGTTATGTGCAAGGACCAGAAAGAAGCTTCTAGCAGGGAAGGGTAGCCCCAGCTGACAGGCCATATGGAAACCGGTATCTGTCGTTTAACTGCATGGAATTGAATTCTGCCTATACCTGAGTGAGCAAGGAAGGCGACTCAAAGGCTTCCGGAAATGAATGAAGCCTGCCAACACTTTGATTTTAGTCCAGTGAGGCCCATAACTGACTTCTGACCGACAGAACTGTGAGGCAATAAATATGTGCTCTTTTAAGTCACTAAGTTGTGGTTATTTGTTATGGTAGTAATAGAAAACTAATACACTTTTTTTTTTTAAACAGCAATAATGGAAACTTGAAGACATTAGTATAACAATTAACTGTTAACCTAGAATTCTATATTTAGCTAAACTTTTATATTGCCTTTATTTTTGAATAGACACTCAGACCATCAAAAAAGCTGAATTTACCAAAAATAGACTCTCATTTAAGAAACTTAAAATTTAAAGGATATTCTTCAGAAAGAAGAGGGCAAAAAACAAAAATCTAAGCTGCAAGAAGGCATGATGAGCAAAGAAATTGTAAATATGAATACATATAAACAGTCATTGTCTTCATAAAACAGCAGTAATAGGAATGTCTAGTTTGCGGAATAAAATAAGATTGAAATAAAATATTGAAAAATGAAGCATGTAAAAATGGTGGAGGGATGACTACAGTTAAAGGGGTTTAAAGTCATTGTGTTGTTCAAGAGATTAAAGTTTCTTATACAGATTAAAATTTAAGGACAGATACTATAAGAAGAGAAATAAAGTATCTAACTTCTAAATAGTAGACCCAAAAAAAGGAATCTAGTTTTGGGTTCAATTCTCAGGGCACATGCCCAGGTTGCGGGTCCCATCCCTGGTCCTGGCGAGTACTGGAAATAACCAATAGATGTTTCTCTCTCACTTTGATCTTTCTCTTACTCCGTTCCTTTCTCTAAAATCAATGAAAACATACCCTCGAGGAAGGATTTTTTAAAAAGGAATCCTATATAATGAAAGCCTAATATGCAAATTGTTCCCTCAGGCGGGAGTTCGACCAGGACCAGGAGTTAGACTGCTCACTATGACGTGCGCTGACCACCAGGGGGCAGTGCGGAACATGGCAGGCATCTGCGATACAATGTGACCTCTCACTTGCTACCTGGGGGTGGGGGTGATGGGGACGGAGGTGCAGTGAGAATACGGGATGTCTGCCAAGCTCACTCTCCCCCTGCTCCCCTCCCCTTGGATGCCAGGGCTCATGTGCCAGGGAAGCCCCTGCACTCAGGTTCCCGGCGCCCACAAGGAGCCCATCCCACAGCCACTGGGACCACAGGGGCCGGTTGGGCTCCTCATGGGTTCATCCAGGAGCTGGTCTGTGAGGCCAGCAGGGAGAGAGCACACTACCCGCCTGGCATCCGTGCAGCGCCACTGGGTAGCCCAGAGGCTCACGCTGCACCCCGGTGCATGCCATCCAGCCAGGCTCACCACATCTCCGCCTGGGGACTCAGGCACCGTGATTCAGGCAGAGGGGAGCACCCAGGGGCCCAGGGTCCAGAGGTCAGCTGGGACTTGCCCTTCCACACCATACGCTCACAATTCAATCGCGGGCCAGGCCTAGAGACCGCACCCGTGCACGAATTTCATGCACTAGGCCTCTAGTTTTTAAAATCCTATATAATAAAAGGCCAATATACAAATTGACCCCACGGTGGGAGTTTGCCCAATTGGGAGTTAGATGTATGCTGACCACCAGGGGGCGGCATGGAACATGGTGGGCATCGGCAACACAGCACTGGCAAAGGGCGGCAGTGAAGGGACTGCTGGCCTTGATGGGCCCCAACAAGAGCGGGACTGTGGTGGGATGGTGGAGCAGGTGAGCGGGCAGCACCAGACCAAGGTGGGTATGAGCGGGGGCCCCCGATCACCCCACCGGTTACCCCATAGATCAGCCATGATCTCTGGCCAGGCCTAGGGACCCTACCTGTGCACCAATTTTGTGCACCGGGCCGCTAGTAAACATAAAAACAGCTAGAAAAGCAAGGAAGGCAGATAATAGAATCAAGAAAATAAGTGAGATAAACAGCACAAAAGGTTAGAAGTAATTCCAAATATATGTGACCATAATATGTGTAATTTGGACTAAAATTTCTAGTTAAATCACAGACTGATAGATTGGATTTTGGAATCCAACTACAACCATGCTGTTTAGAGGAGATATGAAAAGCATTAAAATACATAAATATTTAAAATAAAAAGATAGAGAAATGTAATTACCAAATACCAAAAGAAAGCTGGTGTGCCTTTATTAATAACAACAAAATAGACTTTAAGTTAAAAAGTGTTACCGTGTTTCCCCGAAAATATGACAGTGTCTTATATTATTTTTGCCCCCAAAGATGCGCTAGGTCTTATTTTCAGGGGATGTCTTATTTTTACATGAAGAAGAATACGGTACACATTTATTGTTAAATGAAAATAAAGGAAATTTATTACCTGTATACGGTACGGTAGTTGTCAACACAAACCAGACAAACTGAATCCTACAGTATCAAGAATTTACTCATTTATTCAATGACAATCATGTCATCATCTTCTGGAACATCATCATAACAATCCAATTCCTGAATTTCCTGGTGAATTTCTTGTGACTCCATTTCTTTCAGAATCAGTGGACCAAATCTCTCATGTTTAGCAATAGCACTGTCTTTAAATGAGTACTTCTTGTCAAGGTAGCCTGCTCGCAGTGCATTTGCAATGCAACTGTCAGTGATTTTCTCCCATGAATTCTTCACCCAAGTCACAACTTCTTGCAGCTTAGGTTTCACAAAGTTTCCACGCTGATTTCTCTCCATTCTATTTTCAATGTAGTCATTAATTTCCATGCGCAAATTGTCTTTGAATGGCTTGTTTATTGCAATATCAAGAGTCTGGAGATAGGCCGTCATTCCTGCGGGAATCATTATCTGATCTATTTTTCTTTCATGAAGAAATGTCTTCATGTCTTTAGCGCGGTGAGTGCTGGCTGCATCCCAGACTAGCAGACCTCTTTGGCTCCCTCGTATGACAAGCGGCAGCATTAAATAGACCCACTTCCTTATAACTGCTTGTGTGGCCCAGGCTTTTTCAGTTTCAAGAATAAAAACGCCCAAAACACGTTCAATCTTTTCCTTCTTGCCCTTAGAAATGATTAAAGGTGGGATTTTAGTGCCATCCAGACGAATTGCCAAAATACAGGAAACACGTGCACTTTCTTAAGCAGTGGAGGGAATGTACGCCAAGGAGGCACCCCGCTGTTCAATTGTTGTTTGAGATGATTGGCCCATAAACACTGCAGTTTCATCCATAGCAATCATGTTGGAAAGATTGTATTTAGAAAAGTCAGCATCATCAATAAAGGACTTGAATGCAAGTGCTCGCTTAATAACTTGAGTATCTTCCAACCTAAACAATGTTGTAGATCTTCTTAAAGACAGTTCACTTCGCTGAAGGAAATTATCCAGCCAGTGTTGTGATGCTTTGAAGTCTTCGGGGGCTATGTCAAACTGTGGTGCCATTGCAAGGGCAAATTCTTGAATCTGAGCCCTATTCACAACCAAAGCCTTTGCTCTCCTGTCAACAACCCATTCACAGATCAGGTCTTCCAGCTCGGAAAATAATGGTTGCCGACTTGATCCACACTTGCGCTTTTTAGCATTTCCCTTGTCCACTTGTTCAATGAGGTTACCATACTCTGCTCGCCATTTTTGGACCAATCGGATACTCAACATCTTCTCTTTGCAGAAAGCAGTAAGATTTTGGCCCCAAGAGTCTTCCACGATTCCTTTCTTGTACTCCACAGAGTAGCTTTTTCTTTTTGCACTCATTTCTAGGGGTAAAAAAAAAAAAAAAAAAAAAAAAGGAATTGGGGTATCAAGGTGGGGGGAGAGGGATCACTCAAAATGACACAGGGGGGATCAGAGGGGAGAATCAAAATGGCACAGGAGAATCAGAGGGGGGATTACCATTTTAGTAACCCCTTTTGATCCTCCTGTGTCATTTTGATTGTCCCCTCTGATCCTCCTGTGTCATTTTGATTGCCCCTCTGATCCTCCTGTGTCATTTTAAGTGATCCCCCTCCCCCCACCCCTGTGCCACTGAACACCTTCACCAGACATCCCCCCTACCCCTTTACCAGACATTTACCCCCTGGGGCCTGCCTGGGGACTGTCACTGGGCTTGCTGGGGCCTGGATCTGGGCTGGAGCAGGGTCTGCCACTGACTGAGAACCTTCAGTCATCATGAAGGCGGCCGCGAGAATCAGGTAGTGTCACCAGAGACAGACTAGCACTCACCACCTTCGCTGCGTCCCGTCCGCTCTAATCCTCCTGTTCTTCTACACGCATCTGGGAAAGTCTCCTCCTCTCTCCCGCCCCCGCGCTCACCGCTCACTCCGACCTCCGCTCCGCCTCCACACAGCAGTGACGTCAGGACTCCGCATAACGTCACTGGTTGCTAGACACCAGTCGGGGCGGCCCTAGCGACCAGTTTACGGTAAATTAATTTTCATTCTGAGACAGAGCCTGGGGGCCTTATTTTCGGGGGATGCCTTATATTTCACTCAGAAGGAAACCTGTAAGTAGGTCTTATTTTCTGAGGATGTCTTATTTTCGTGGAAACACGGTATTAGGAGCCTGGCCCACATGGCTCAGTGGTTGAGTGTTGAACTATGAACCAGGAGGTCATGGTTCAATTCCTGGTCAGGGAATATGCCCTGGTTGCGGCTTGGTCCCCAGTGTGGGGCGTGCAAGAGGCAGACAATCAATGATTCTCTCTCATCATTGATGTTTCTATCTCCCTCTCACTTCCTCTCTGAAATCAATAAAAATATATATATTTTTTAAAGTGTTATTAGGAATACAAATGACTTCTGATAATAACAAGACTTCTGTATGCTATTAATAACATAGCCCCAAACTATATAAAGCAAAAACTGACGGAATTGTAGGCAAAACTAACAACTCCACTATCAGAAGTTTAACATAGCTCTCTGAATAACTATATCAGTGGTTTAAAAAATAATAATACTATAGAAGATTTGGATAACACAATTTTTAGCTAACTTATTAGAACTCTCCACCCAATAATTAGAGAATATAGATTCTTCTCAATTAAACTAAATATGGTTAGTTATATATACTAACCATATTCTAAGTCCAACAATTTGAAAGACATTTTTCAACTGGACTGTGTTCTCTGACCATCATCCATGGTGCTATTAACTTAGAAATCAATAAAAAAAATAGCTTAAAAATAAATGTTTGGGGATTAGCTATACACTTCAAAATAACACTTCATGGGTCATGAAAATGTAACAAATTAGAAAACAGAAACATTATAATGAAGACATATGGTTTGAGACATTAAAACTAAAATAGTGCTTAAATTATTCATAACCTTAAAGCTTATATTAAAAAATAAAGGTAGCAATTAACCAGTAAACATCCAATTTAAGCTAAGAAAAGAAAATCAGAATAAACTTGAAAAATAAACACAAAAAATAAGGAAATAGAAAAAAATACAACATAGAATAAAACCAATAGCTATTTCTTTGTAAAGATTTGAAAAATAGACAAATCTTTGGTAAAACTGATCAAGAAAAAATAAGGTACAAATAAAGAATTAGAGCAATAAAAAGAGGATATAACTAAAATATATTAGAGATCTAAAGGTAATACTAGAAATAATGTTATGCTAATAAGTTGAAAATTAGACAAAAATTTTGATTTTCTTAGCAAACTATAATCTACCAAAATTGAAAAAATAGAAAATCTGAATTTTTAACTATGTATAAGTTGAATTAGTAATTGAAAATTTACCTACCAAATAAACAAGTAAATTCAACAGGTTAAATTGATTTTACTAGTGACATTTATGTAAATCAATGCACAAATCCTAATCAAAATTAACAAATATAACTCAGCTTTGTATAAATAAATAAATTATGGTCAATTTGGGTTTATATCAGATATGCAAAGATAATTTAACCTTAGAAAATCTATTAAAGTAACTCACCATATAAACATAGTTGACCCTTGAACAACTCTGGGGTTAGGGATACCAGCTTCCCGGCACAGTTGAAAATCTATATATACTTTAACATGACTCCCAATGGACACCCAAATCCGTGTGTGCTCAATTCCCCTATATACAATGGTGTAGATCAATGCATATAGTTGGCCCTCCACATCTGCAAAATCCCAACTGCAGATGGAATACATTATAGGTATTTACTTAAAAAATGTGCACATAAGTGGACCCATGCAATTCAAACTCATGTTGTTCAGGGTCAACTGTATATTAAAGGGTATGCTCATTTCAGTACATAGAGAAAAACCATTTGATAAACAATTCATAAAATGATGTCTACCAAAAACCTAGAACAAGCATCATATTTTCTGGTAAAATAATTCCCTAAAAAATTAGGAGTGAGACAGTGGATGCTTCCTATACCACTTATATTTAGCAATGAATTAGAGCTCCTGTCGAACACCATAAAGAAAAAACAAACAAAAAGACTGAAAATGGAGAAATAAAAATGTCATTAATCACAGGAAATATAATTGCCTAAGGAAAATCCAAGAAAATCTGGAGACAAATGATTAAAATTACTAAAAACATTCTCCAAAGTTCTAAATAGAAGTTACACATAAATCAATTTCACTCTTATGCATGAGAAACAGTAGATGTAATGACTTCTTTTTACCATTACCATAGCAACAGCAAAAAAGTAAGGTAACTAGAAATAAATTTAACAAAAGATCTGTAAAAATTCATGAAAAAAAATTTACAAAATGTCACAGTAAGACATTAAAGAAGACCTAAATAAATGGAGATATATACTATATTCCCACCCAGAGGAAGACTCAATATAATAGAGATAATTATTCTCCAAAAATTGATCTTATCAATTCAATACCATTTAAAAATCATTCCAGAATTTCTTCATAAAAATTGATGGAGTAATTATAAAATTTATAAAATGAAAAGGCCCAAAAAGAGCCAAACCAGTTTTATTGTTTTATTTTTTTTAAATATATTTTATTGATATTTCACAGAGAGGAAGGGAGAGGGATAGAGAGCTAGAAACATCGATGACAGAGAAACATCGATCAGCTGCCTCCTGCACACCTCCCACTGGGGATGTGCCCGCAACCAAGGCAACATGCCCTTGACCGGAATCGAACCCGGGACCTTTCAGTCCACAGGCCGACGCTCTATCCACTGAGCCAAACCGGTTTCGGCGAGCCAAACCAGTTTTAAAGAAGAAAAACAAAGTGGAGGTGACTTGACCTACAATATAGCATGATTTATTATACAACCACAGTATTTAAATGTGTTATTAGTACATAGGTAGATAAACAGACCAACTAAATGGAACAGAAAGCTCCCAAACAGACCTGTGTTAATAAGGAAACTTGGGAATATATGTAGCTTAAATATATATCTCAAAATATACAGGGTGGGGCAAAAGTAGATTTACAGTTGTGAGAACAGAGTTTAGTCTAATATTATTATTTATTAATCAGTGGCCTGGTACACGAAATTTGTGCATGGATGGGGGGTTCCCTCAGCCCAGCCTGCACCCTCTCCAATCGGGGACTCCTCGAGGGATGTCCAATTAAGCGGGCAGTCGGACATCCCTCTCACAATTCAGGACTGCTGGCTCCCAACTGCTCGCCTGCCTGCCTTCCTGATTGCCCCTAACCCAGGGTGGGCAAACTTTTTGACTCAAGGGCCACAATGGGTTCTTAAACTGGACCGGAGGGCCAGAACAAAAGCATGGATGGAGTGTTTGTGTGAACTAATATAAATTCAAAGTAAAGGAGCGGAGGGGAGAGCAAGAGAACCCTCCACTCTTTTGGCTCCGTGGGCCAGACAGAACAGCCGAATGGGCCGGATCCGGCCCACGGGCCATAGTTTGCCCACGGCTGCCCTAACCGCTTCTGCCTGCCAGCCTGATCGCCCCCTAATCACTCCCCTGCCAGCCTGATTGATGCCTAACTGCTCCCCTGCCAGCCTGTTTGCCCCTAACTGCCCTCCCCTGCAGGCCTGGTCCCCCCCAACTGCCCTTCCCTGCAAGCCCGGTTGCCCCCAACTTCCCTCCTCTGCCGGCCTGGTCACCCATAACTGCCCTCTCCTGCAGGCTTGATCGCCCCCAACTGCCCTCCCTTGCAGGCCTGGTCCCTCCCAACTGCCCTCCCCTGCTGGCCTGATCGGCCACAACTGC
Source organism: Plecotus auritus (assembly GCF_963455305.1). Lineage (NCBI taxonomy): Eukaryota > Metazoa > Chordata > Mammalia > Chiroptera > Vespertilionidae > Plecotus > Plecotus auritus. Next base: position 169,308,309 of record NC_137771.1, on the reverse strand, counting down.
CCTCCCTTGGAGACCTGGTCCCTCCCAACTGCCCTCCCCTGCTGGCCATTTTGTGGTGGCCATCTTGTGTCCACATGGGGGCAGCCATCTTTAACCATATGGGGGCAGCCATCTTGTGTGTTGGCATGATGGTCAATTTGCATATTACTCTTTTATTAGATAGGATAGAGGCCTGGTGCACAGGTGGTGGCCAGCTGGTTTGCCCTGAAGGGTGTCCTGGATCAGGGTGGGGGTTCCCTTGGGGTGTGGGTCGGCCTGGGCGAGGGGCCTGTGGTGGTTTGCATGCCGGCCATGCCCCCGGCGATGCAAGCGGAAGCCCTGGTATCTGGGATTTATTTATCTTCTATAATTGAAACTTTGTAGCCTTGAGTGGAGGCCTGGGCCTGCCAGGGTGTGCAGAAAGCTTGGCTTCCTCCATTGCAGGGGAAACCCAAGCCTCCTGCTTGCTCCATGGCCGCAGCCATCTTAGTTGGGTTAATTTGCATACTCGCTCCTGATTGGCTAGTGGGCGTGGCTTGTGGGTGTGACAGAGTGATGGTTAATTTGCATATTACTCTTTTATTAGATAGGATATACTATATAAGTTATATAAATATATATTCTACAATATTTATAATTCACCTTTTCATATTGCAGGCTTTATGGTGTCAACATTTTTATGGTACATTTAAAAATTTCCAACCCTGGCTGATGTGCTTTAGTTAGATGGGCATCGTCCCATGCATGGAAAGGTTTCTGGTTCAATTCCCTGTCAGGGCACTTGCCCAGGTTGAGGCTTGATCCCTGGGGGCGTACAGGAGGCAGCCAATCAATGTTCCACTCTCACATCAATGTTTTTCTCTCCTCTCTCTAAAAATCAATTTTAAAATCTTTTTTTTAAATGTCCAGCAAGTGTTTTTAATTAGAAGCTAAATACAAGAATGTTCATAGCAGCATTGTTTGTAATAGCAAAACTATTGTTTTGTAGTTCTTAAATTTCTCAAAATACAAAAAGATATTGTCAGAAAGACATTAGGTAATAAAACATTACCTATGGTATAACATTTTTATAAAAGCAACATAAATAGTGTGTCCCCCAAAATTTATACACAGTTTGAATAATTATAAAGGCAGTGTTTATTAAAATACATTTAATTTTCAAAATTGAGCTATCAGCTGTTAAAGTGTATATACAGCACTAACCCGTTTAGCTCAGTGGATAGAGCATCGACCTGCGGACTGAAGGGTCCCAGGTTTAATTTCAGTCAAGGGCATGTACCTTGGTTGTGGGCACATCCCTAGTAGGGGGTGTGCAGGAGGCAGCTGATTGATGTTTCTCTCTCATCGATGTTTCTAACTCTCTATCCCTCGCCCTTCCTCTCTGTAAAAAAATCAATAAAAATATATTTTAAAAAAATAAAGTGTGTATACATTTTTGGCACACCCTGTATATCAGAATTCTCTTTCAGTAATGGCCTGCTGCTGTTGTCTTGAACAAATCCACCCACCATTGAGAACTGGACAAAATAAAAAAACATTAAGGCACTGAACTGTTACCATGGCAGTGAGAATTTGTGGGTCCAAGATCTGAAAGAAAAGGGAGCCATGAGAGATGATCTAGATATTTGCCATCACTTTTTCCTCCTGAGGTGATTGCTAATTCTGAAAGCAGTGGCTGAATAAAGCTTTTGGCTGTCTCGTCAAGCTTAAGAGGCCTGGCTGAGGAAGAGAAGCCCTTGTAAACACACCAGATTTTTGGTTGTGTTAACTTAAAAATAAAAGGCCTTTCAAAGTGAGAGGCAACAAAGAATAGCTATTCAGAAAACACTGATTCAGAAAGAAACCCAAATAGTGTTCCAAGTAGAGACAAAGGCAAGGGATATTTATGAGAAAGGAAGGGGAACAATTACATTAATAGAAGGAAGTGATTTCTATTGGTATAGATAACAAAATAGTGATGCTAATTCCAAACAGTTTTTAAAAATTTTAGTCTGTTTTTCATGAGGCTGGTAGAAATACTACCTGCTTTCTTGTTATCTTTGCAACCAGTTCTTTGGGACACAATGTTGCGTTAGGCCCAATCCAAAGGTTATTTTGCTCTGCTTTAACATTTGAGGCATAAGATAGATGTGCAAGGCAGTTCCTCTGGGATGACAGCTCTGGCTCCATTTTAAAGTGACTCTGATATTATTCTTATAGTTGGGATCCTCAAAATATACCCCAACTAGGATTAATGATGACCTGGAAATGAACTAGTTTTCACAAAGACTAAAGTCCACCTCTGAAGAATCTTAGCTCCTGATTGGAATAAAGTGGTCAGTCCTCAGCTTCCCTGTGGTCAGGCATACTTACCCCTAATTCTTTCAGAATACTTTCCCTTTCCATAGCCCTCTAACTTAAACTCAGCTCTGGTCCTAGAAAACACATCATCACTGGGGAATACTGATGCTGCAGAGGAAGATCCAGGACAAATGAATATTGTATAGCCTAAGATTCTGGTAGTGTGATCCTCTTTCCTACACTTATAAATGTATTAAGCTACCCCATCTCTTTCACCTTGCTTCTTAGTAGGTGTTTTAAATTGAGAGAGAGAGAGAGAGAGAGAGAGAGAGAGAGAGAGAGAGAGAGAGAGATATCATCGACGTGGACAATAGTGTGATGATTGTGGGGGTCACAGGGGATGCGTGAAGATGATAGAGGGAATAGAGGGAATAAAAGGTGATGGGAAAAATCAAAAGAATTTTTAAAGTAAAATGAATAAGTTGGTATGATAAATCATGCCCCACGTGAGACTTTCTATTCTTTGACCTCTGCTTGTCTGGTTTCAGTCTTTCTTTTTTTGAAGCCACTGCTCAAAAAGAATTCACACACACACACACACACACACACACACACACACACACACACACAAATTCGCCAGGCAGATGTGGGCTCAGTGATTGAGCTTCTACCTAGGAACCAAGAGGTCACAGTTTGATTTAGGGCACATGCCTGGGCTGTGGGCTTCATCCCCAGTAGGGGGCGTGCAGGAGGCAGCTGATGGTTGATGTCTCTCTCTCTTATAGATGTTCCTATCTATCCCTCTCCCTTCCTCTCTCTCTTTCTAAAATCAATAAAAACATTTTAAAAAATCCCACCAAATTTAATAGTAACAGTTATTTGCCCCAAATTTTCTTTTGTGGGCACTGATTGAGAGTAAAGCAAGTATTTGTGTTTCATCGAGTTATTATTTTTTACTAGAGGCCCAGTGCACAAAATTCGTGCATGGGGGGGGCGGTCCCTCAGCCCGGCCTGCATCCTCTCCAATCCGGGACCCCCTCGGGGGCTGTCCGACTGCCAGTTTAGGCCCAATCCCGCTGGCTTCTAACTGCTAACCTGCCTGCCTGCCCTCCCCTAACTGCCTCTGTCTCGGCCCCTGCCACCGTGGCTTTGTCCAGAAGGATGTCCGGAAGATGTCCAGTCTAATTAGCCCTTTTATTAGTATAGATACTCCTCATACCTAATCAGGCAAAGGGGATGGGGGAGAATTTTAAAAAAGGAATAACCAAAATCTTTCTCAAAGGTGCTGCATGTGAATGCCTTAGACATGAGGCACTGACTTAACACTTTTGTTCTACTCCTTCAGCCTTCATTCACCCCACCCTTCACTCAATAAACGTGTATTTGGTACCAAAGGTGTTGGAGATTAGAAACCGACAGAGGTGAGCGAGGATCGATCCACCTGGAAAAGTTTGGAAGACGGGGTTGTAAACTTAACCTTTCAGTTCAACCTAAGAGTATCCTTTCATCGTCACTCCACCATGACTCTTTGACTTTTGCCATTGATGCGAACTTTCTCAGCGAGACTTCCCAACCTAGGGATTCTTCCACTGGTTGGGATTAACAGCAAGGGCTTCCAGCAAAAGGTCGTTGGAAGACTACAACTCCCGGCAGCCTTTGTAGCAGGGAAGCGGAGGGGCGTGCGCAGGCGCGAGGGCCGGCCCCCACGCGCAGACGCACTGTGAACGCCGGCTGAGCTGGGTCTCGCTGCTGGTGCGCGGCGGCGGAGAGCGAGGCCTGGTGAGCACCGCGGAGGTGCGAGTCGACTCTTTGAAGCTGTGTGCGCACTAGGTACGGCGGGCCGGCGAGGGAGCAAGCGGCTCACCCCAACAGTGGCACCGGGATTGGTTGCCGTTAGCCTGGTGAGTGCGGGGGTGCCCCCGTGGTCCCGGCCCCTCCCCCTCCCGCCGGCGGATCCGGCTGTTCTGCGGGACCCTGGAGAGGTCCCGGGGCGAGGGCGAGGGCGAGGGCGGGCGCCGGCCGTGCTCGAGCTCGGTTTCCTGGGCCCAGGCGCTCGCTCCGCGTGTGTGCGTCACGGGCCCGGCTGTCCTAACGGCCGCGCGACCGGTGGAGGGGAGGGTGGGGGTGGGGAGCATGCTGTGATCGCCATAGGGGACGCCGGTTGAGGCGGGGCGGGGCCGCGGCGGGGCTCGAAGCGGCGCCGTGGACTGCGGGGCGCCGAGGCAGCCGGGCGGAGAGGAGACGAGCGCAGGCTTCGCCGCGGCCCGGCGCGAACGGGCGGGGGTGGACTGCGCGGAGCGTTGTGACAGTGGCTGGGAGGAGCGACGAGGATGGGGGCCTGCCACAGCCGAAGCTAGGCGGGAAGGCACGGTCCGGGATTCCGAAGTTACTGCCCGAGCGGGAGCCGGTGGTTTGGAGGGAGGTGCCGGGGGGTGGAGTACTTGGGTGGAGACGGACGACCGCAGTTTACCGATGTCATAACAGCATGGGCCTGAAGCGGCTGACAGGGGTGTGGTAATTATAGGAATGACAGAACTTCGTCTGCACACAGTGTGTATGTAAGTGGTGATTCGAGGGAAACAGCGAAGTATTACGCCCAAAATGGGAGGAGGAAACTGAAGGATGACTGGAGTCAGGGGAGTCGTCCTGAAGGAATGTTTTAGGTTTGAATGGAAGTATTTAATGTTCCACTTTTCAGTGGAAGATTTCACAATAATCGATTATTAAGGTTTAAATTCAGAATAAACAATTTTGAAGCATTTTTCTAAAACATACTATTATATAATATTACTAACTTTTTCAATCCTTTATTCCTTCAGTAAAACAGTTTCTTCAAAATCCCTATTTCTTAGCAGTAGATGAGTGATTTTTTTCCCTCTTGTTGCTTCAAGTATCATTCTCTACATTGTTTTTTCTTTAACTTGTTCTTGCATTTATGGTATTTTGAAAATAATTCACAAGTTGTCCCCCCTCCATTTTAAAAATTGAAGAGATGAAATTTTAACTTTTCAAAGGGAAGTGAAAGTGGTGGTGTTTTTACTGTAATAAGTATTCTTAGAAGGGACTGTGTTATGTGTAATTAGAGGGGGTACCTTAGCCTATCCTGTGCCCTCCTGCAGTCCAGGAGCCCTCAGGGGATGTCTGACTGACAGCTTAGGCCCGCTTCCTGTGGGGAGCGGACCTAAGCTGGCAGTCAGACATCCTTAGTGCTGCCATGGAGACTGCTGCTGTGCTCACCAGGGGCCCACTGACCACCAGGGGGCAGCTCCTGCCTTGAACATCTGCCCCCCTGGTGGGCAGTAGGCTTCATAGCGACATGGGTCCACCGGTTGGTCAATTTGCATATTAGCCTTTTATTACATAGGAAGATTACCTATTTAAGATTGAGGACATGAGCGAAAGTAAAGGAATTAATGGTTATTGAAGTCCTTTTAAGATATTGTGCTAAATACTTTATGTATATTAAAACACTTAATGCTTACAGTAACTGAAGTATATAGTAATTTTTCCTATTCTACAGATGACAGTTTTGAAGGTCAGGGAAGTTAAGTAACTTAGGTAAGGTCATCCAGCTCCTGTTGGACCCAGCTTTAGAACCCAAAGTTACTGCTATTTTATGAATTATTATTTTTTCATACTTACTGGTTGGGTTTTCTTCGATCCATTCATTCAATGAATACTTATGGAGTGCTCATGTGCCCCAAGGCTGGGGATATAGACATGATTAGGACACTGTTTCTGTCCTCATGGAATTCATAGTGTATTGGGGAAGACTAACAAATATTGAACATAAATACTACATGACATTTTATCTGTCGTAATTGAGCAGAAACTGTAAAGTATTCTACAAATAGCAAAGAAAGTTCAAATAGAATCAAACAATATAATCCTTGAGTTTACAGTCTAGTAGGGAAACAAAACACATGTTTATAAAAACTTAGAATAAGCTAAATGATAGAAATAAATGCCTCACCTGAAGTCAATATACTTGCATTATGTTAGTTTAGGTCTGTAGATAAGTTTCTTCACAGAACTATGGTTTAATATTATGCACCTAGACGTTTATCCAGAATTGGTACATAAGAAAAAGCAACATGAAAGAAATCTTCATTGCTATCCAAGACATTATTTCTAATTTATTTATCAATTTTTATAAAGTAGCGACCTTAGAGAAAATTAAAAAAACACACAGTGATAGGCCTTTTTCTTCTCTATTTTTGCCCTCCTCCGCGCCCCCCCCCCCTTTTTTTAAAGAACTGCTTTTATTAGATCATTTGTGTTTTGTAAGCCATCCTGTTTCACTTTGCACTTTGGCTGTCAGGAGGCTTAGAATAGGACTAATTTTCCTTCGTTTCAACTATGTTATAAATTATACAAGATAGTCTGGAATTGCTCTCAATTGACTCCTGGACTATTTTCTTTCTTCCTTGTTGCTCTCGATTTTGTTTTGTGTCTTCCCCTTTCATTTGAAAGTAGAGATTATATCTTTTAATTTACAGTGTTTTAGCATAGTGTTTGTTGAGTTGATGATAAAGTCTTGATACTTTCTGATGTTTGTGTTTTTATAAATGTCAGATTTATTTTAGAAGTATGTATGAATATTTTGTAGAACATAAAATTAAGACTTTGGCCATGCAAATAAAGATGATTGAACCTACTGATAAAGATAATTCTCTATTACTCTCTTTGTTTTAAGATCTCTGTACCTTACCAGTTACTATGAATTCAGCCATAATGGAGAAAACATTGGAAATGGTAAACAATTTAATTAGCTGATTGGGGTTGATTTCACTCTATTCTTGCTTGCTGTAAGCAGGAGGTAGCCCCAGGCCAAAAAGGGGTCAGATAGGGCCTACACTAGGAAATTTTGAGGCCCTGCAGGGAAAGAGCAGGGATGAAGACAGATGAAACAGTACAGTATTTTGTTTTGTTTTGTTTAAAGATTTTCCAACTCAACAAAAACAGATCTAAGTGATAAAATGGTTCTGACCTAGTGTAGTAGAATTGGGACAGTTCTTGAAAGCAGGCAATAATCCAGAATGTGGATAATGGGGATAATCTCCCCAACATAACAAGAAGAATACTGCCCTTCATATACAAAGATAAGTCTGCTTACTCATCATCATTGATTTTTCCAGTGTGAGGAGGGATATGTGCTGAGTTGTCCATGAGTCTCTATACTCTGTGACCTGCAAAGCAGTTTGGGGTCAAAATGTGGGTTTGTAGCTAGGGAACAGAGAGACAAGCAGAAAGTTTTAGCATCTATTGATGGGTCAAGCACTACATCAGGTGCTCTGACTTAATTATCCTTGCAAAACCACTTTGAAGAGGTGGTTATCTGTATAGGGTATTTAGGTAACTTGTCCTACTTCACAGAGTAAGTGGTGGAGCGTGGATTCAAACGCAGGGTTATTTGGACTATGTTCACACCAATCATTAAAGCTTGATTTTGTTTTGGTTTGCAGTTCAGTGTCTCCATCAGAACAAACTAGACATAGTTTGTTTAGCATCTTGAAGTAATGTTGTGAAGATTTAATTTACTAAAAGGTGAAAGCTGTTCCTGTTCCCTGCTTTATTGTTATTAACTTAGAGTAATATCTGAAAACAACTGTCCCTTTCCCCAGCTTCTGCACATTAAAGGCTAACATTTTCTTTCTTTTAGCTGTTTCCTCTTTCATATTTATAAATAACTTGGTTCTATTGCTATTTCTCGATATAGCAGTTTTGGACATTATTTATTAACTTTTTTCCATATCTCCACACTGCCTCTCCCATCTTCCCAATATAATTACCACAGATATTAAGTAAATGTTCAGTGTGTTTACAGTATTACAATTTTCAATATTCAGAGCTGAATCATGTAGTGTATTATGTCATTTATTCATTTAATCAATTTTTGTTTTTTCTAGGAGTTATTATCCACCCCTTCATTTCCTGAGACAGTTGTCCTGTAATCCTCTGCAGTGGTCGGCAAACTCATTAGTCAACAGAGCCAAATATCAACAGTACAACGGTTGAAATTTCTTTTGAGAGCCAAATTTTTTAAACTTAAACTTATTCTAATGCCACTTCTTCAAAATAGACTCGCCCAGGCCATGGTATTTTGTGGAAGAGCCACACTCAAGGGGCCAAAGAGCCGCATGTGGCTCGTGAGCTGCAGTTTGCCGACCACGGTTCTATCCTTTCAATGCAGCCTGGATGGCTACTTTCTAGCCTACTTCCTAGTTGTTATCCTGGAATTTATCTTTATGTCATCCTTAAAATTCTCTTTGACCCTCTTCTTTATTTCTATATTTTCTTAGCTTCCTGAGAAAGAATACCTGGGAAGTAAAGTAAAAACTTTCTGAGAGCTTGCATGATTGAAAAAAATCATTATCCTATCAAAGCATTTTATCAGTAATTTGGGTATAAAATTTTAGGCTTAGAAATTTTGTAAGAGCTCTATTGTTTTATACATTCTAGTGTTGCAGTTGAAGTCCAAAGCTATTCTGATTCTTCTTTTTTATATGACATTCCTCCAGTCTCTAGAAGCTTTTAGGATATTATTATTATTTTTTAAATATATTTTATTGGTTTTTTATAGAGAGGAAGGGAGAGGGATAGAGAGTCAGAAACATTGATGAGAGAGAAACATCCATCAGCTGCCTCCTGCACACCTCCCACTGGGGATGTGCCCGCAACCCAGGTACATGCCCTTGACCGGACTCGAACCTGCGACCTTTCAAGCCGATGCTCTATCCACTGAGCCAAACTGGTTAGGGCTAGGATATTATTTTTAACCCCTGAATTCCATAATGATATGTCTAGATGTGGGCCTTTTTTCATTTAAGGGCATTCTAGGGAGCCTTACAAGCTGGGAATTCATGTCTGTTCTGAGAAATTTTCTGTTATAGTTGACTTTTGGCAAAATAAGTTTTACAATTAATCTCAGTTCTTTTTTTTTTTTAATATATTTTATTGATATTTTACAGAGAGGAAGGGAGAGGGATAGAGAGCTAGAAACATTGATGAGAGAGAAGCATCGATCAGCTGTCTCCTACACACCTCCCACTGGGGATGTGCCCGCAACCAAGGTACATGCCCCTGACCAGAATCGAACCCGGGACCCTTCAGTCCGCAGGCCGACGCTCTATCCACTGAGCCAAACCGGTTTCGGCATCTCAGTTCTTGATATCTATCAACAGGCCATACAAGCTTCTTTAAATTTTTATTTTACATTTTTGAGCCCTATTTTCTTTTTTTTTTTTTTAATATATTTTATTGATTTTCCACAGAGAGGAAGGGAGAGGGATAGAGAGTCAGAAACATCGATGAAAGAGAAACATCGATCAGCTGCCTCCTGCACATCCAGTAGGGATGTGCCTGCAAACAAGGCACATGCCCCCGACCAGAATCGAACCTGGGACCCCTGAGTCCGCAGGCCGACGCTCCATCCACTGAGCCAAACCGGTCAGGGCTTGAGCCCTATTTTCATTACCCTTTTCAGCAAGCACCCACTCCACTGTGGTTGATAATTCCTGGACTATATATGAATTATTGTATATTATTTAGAGGGTGTGTGTGTGTATTTAGTTTATGTACACTAATATGCCACTTAATGACATTTCAGTTAACGACAGATCACATATACTACAGTGGTCCCATAAAATAATGGAACTGAAAAATTCCTGTCCTCTAGTGACACCATGACATCTTAGCCCAGTTTGTGGTAATGCTGGTGTAAACCTACTGCACTGCTAGTCATAAAGAAGTATAGCATATGCAGTAGGCTATACCTTGTGGGTTTGTCTAAGTGCACTCCATGATGTTTGCACAAGATGAATCGCTAAACATCACATTCTCAGAATGTGTCCCCGTTGTTAGGTGGTACATGACTGTACAGTTGACCCTTGTGCAGCTTGGGTTGGAGTACCTACGCCATGCAGTACAAAATCCAAGTGTAACTTTGCCTCCCCAAGACTTAGTTATCCCTTGGTATCCTTGGGGGATTGATTCTAGGACCTCCCCCTTTCCCTGTGGATAGTAGAATCCACAGATGCTCAAGTCCCCTGTATAAAGTGTCATAGATCAGTGCATACAGTTGTCCCTCTGCATCTGCAAACTCCCAACCACAGATCAAAAACAGTACTGGTATTTTTTGGGGAAAAATATTGGTTCAGGGGTCCTCAAACTTTTTAAATAGGGGGCCAGGTCACTGTCCCTCAGACCGTTGGAGGGCCGGACTATAGTTTAAAAAAAAACTATGAACAAATTCCTGTGCGCACTGCGGGCCCGGGACGAGTTGGCTGCTAAGCAGGACAGGCAGCAGCGGCCGGCGGGCTGCATGTGGCCCGCGGGCTGTAGTTTGAGGACGCCTGGTAAGTGGACCCATGCATTTCATACCTGTGTTGTTCAAAGGTTAATTGTATTGTGTTATATAACTTTTCCTGTTTGTTACTTTTTTTAACAGCATTGTTTTGCAGACTTTTCTGTTTTGTTGTATGTACATATAGTTGTGTATAATGTAGAATTTCATAGTATACATCTACCACATTTTACTTTTTTTTTTTTTTTAATATATATTCTATTGATTTTTTACAGAGAGGAAGGAAGAAGGATAGATAGTCAGAAACATCGATGAGAGAGAAACATCGATCAGCTGCCTCTTGCACACCTCCCACTGGGGATGTGCCCGCAACCAAGTTACATGCCCTTGACCGGAATCGAACCTGGGACCTTTCAGTCCGCAGGCTGACGCTCTATCCACTGAGCCAAACCGGTTTTGGCCACATTTTACTTTTTTATTCCTTAATGATTGATTGAAATCTGAGGTGCCTTTCTGGCATCAGAAATTCTCTGGTAAATACATGCTTACTTGTCATTCTTAGGGACCTGTGTGAGAAGTTCTTTGGGATTATACTATACCCAAGAGTAGGATTCCTAGATCGTAGAATAGAGCTAGTTTATGTGTCTACTAGCAGTGCAGGAGGGTTCTTGTTTGCTCACAACTTTGCCAGTACTTGGTTTCATCCAACTTTGTAATTTTTGACAATGCAAAACAAGTAAACAAAGTGGTATCTCATTGTTTCAATTTACATTATCTGACTTCTAATGAATTTGAGCATCTTTTGGATCCATTCAAGTTTTCCCTTTTGACAAGTGTCTATTTTGTCCTTTATCTTTTCTTTGGGTTTCCTGTCTTTGTTTTTTATTGGTAGAAAGAAGTTCCTTGTGAGGTTAGATTGGAATGGACTGTTGATTTGAGGCTTGGAAAATATTTTCTCTAAGCCTGTCATCTTTCTGTTAATTTGTTCCCTGTTGTCTTTTATTGAATGGCTATTCTAAATTTGATGGATTGCTTCTTTGATAACCTCTTCCTCGTCGATATTTTGTTTTCTCCATTAGAATTTGTATATTTGGGTGTTGGGATTCTTAGGTTGTTTCTAATTTTCTTTTTCTTCTTATTTTCTACCTCTTAGTTTTTTTTGTTTTGTTCTGTTTCCTGAGGGATTTCCTCACTATTATCGTCCCTTCTATTGAAAATTTAATTTCTACCTATATATTAAATTTCCTGGAGTTCATTCTTATATTTTATTTTATGTTTTTAAATATACTTTATTGATTTTTTACAGAGAGGAAGGGAGAGGGATAGAAACATCGACGAGAAAGAAACATCATTCAGCTGCCTCCTGCACACCCCCTACTGGGGATGTGCCCGCAGCCAAGATACATGCCCTTGACCGGAATTGAACCTGGGACCCTTCCGTCCACAGGCCAATGCTCTATCCACTGAGCCAAACCGGTTAGGGCTCATTATTATATTTTAAATACAGATTTTATTTTTCAGAAGAGTTTTAGGTTCACAGTAAAATTGAATGTAATGTTCAGAGTTCTCATCTATTCCGTACCCCCAGCACAATTTCTCCCACCACCATCATTTGTATCAGAGTGGTACATTTGTTGTAATTGAATCAACAATGACACAGTATTCTTACCCAAAGTTCATAGTTTATATTAGGGTTTATTCTTGGTGTTGTATATTCTAAGGGTTGTGACAAATGTATAGTGACATATATCAGTCATTATAATATACAGAGTAGTTTGACTGCCATAAAAATCCTCTGTGCTTTGCTATTTATTCTTCCACCCCTCAAATCTATGGCAAAGAATTGATCTTTTAACTGTCTCCATAGTTTTGCCTCTTCCATAGTGTCATATAATTGGAATCATACACACATTTTTTTGAAAAGCTCTCAATGTGTCAAATATAATATGTGTCCCCCCAAAGAGGAGGGGAGAGAAGGGAATTTTAAAAATAATCAGTCAATCTCATTTATGGATACTGGTGTAGAAATGTTTTAAGAAAACATTAACAGACATCTCAGAAGCATGATACCATGACAGAGTGTGTTAAGTACAAGAATCAAGAGTCATTCAATATTAAGAAATCTATTACTAGCTCATGATATTTATAGGTCAAAGGAAATAAATGATCATTTTAATAACTGGCAAAAAGGCATTTGATATAATTCTGCACACATTTCAGGTTTTAAAAATTTATGGATAAGTGGTACTTAAATGTAAATTTTTATTTTTATTGAAAAAGAGGTATCTCAAAACAATACTGTGACATAATTGGAGATCTCATAAATTGCTGGTACTAATGAAATCCAATCCGACAAAATACTTAAAGTGTTAGTCGGCTTGGGATGCCATTTAAAAGTACCACAGTCTGTGTGGCTTAAACAACAAAAAATTCATTTTCTCTCAGTTCTGGATGCCAGAAGTCCAAAATCAAGGTGCCAACAGGGTTGGTTTTTGGTAAGGCCTCTTTCCCTGACTTGTGGGTGACCATCTTCTCCCTGTGCCCTCACATGGTCTTTTCTCTCTGCACATGCTAAGAGAAAAAGTCCAATGTCTCTTCCTCTTTATAAAGACACCAGTCCTGTTGGATTAGGGCCTTACCCTCATGACCTCATTTAACTTTAATTACCTCCTTAAAGGCCCTATAGCTAATATAGTCACATTGGGAGTTAAGGTTTCAATATGTGAATTGGAGGGGAGGACACAATTAAGTTCATTACAGTAGAGCCACCCGGTTTCTAATTAGGGGACCTAAAATCATATCCTTGCTTTACCTTCTATTAAGTCTGTAACCCTGGCCTAGTCACAACCTTTGTAAGCCTCCTGAAACCTTAACTATAAAGGATAAGAATAGTAATTCTTGCCTTATAGGTTTATTAAGAGATTCAGGTAAATTAGATGATGTAACACAGCACATTGTAAGTCAGTTATTCTCAACCCAGGCTTGCATGAAAATCATCTTAATAACTCTTCTTGTGACTTCTAACCTGACAGCGTAAGGAGTGCTGCAGATCACCTCCATAGTAAAACTGGGGGAAATAACTAAAACACAATAATTTAAAGCCTCTGGAAATGATCCTAGGGCATACAGTAAATGAAGAGCTTCCAGTTGGAAGGAAGGTTTTCTTCCTGGGGAGAGCAGGACATAAGGATTTCTCATCCTGCCCCAGCTGCCTGCTGCTGAGGGTAAGTCCTGGGCGAATGAGGCAGAGAGATAGGAGACTATCTTCTGTCTAGATCCCATTTGTGGAAGAGAGGTTTTACCTTGGGCACAGAGCCACTGGGAGTATTAGGAAATAGATTACCTTTTTCCTGTTGTAAAAGGTGGTGGTTCCATGTCAGGAGAGAGAAGGTATCTCCCACTAAATATGCAGGTCCTAAAAGGGGTGTCACTCAGTGAAGTATACTGTTGTCCACACCCACAGCTTGAGAGCCCTGATCAGAGATTTTACTTGGGGGTCTGGGGATGGAAAGAAGCAGGTCCTCAAACAGATAGCTCTAATCTCCTCAAGGAACTGACTTCATTTTCAATAGAGCTGGAGACATTCAAACTTAAGGGTACTTTCAAAAACAGCGGGGGTTGTGGTAAAAGGCAGGGGCAGTTAGATTTGTAGACTCAAGAAGATACAGGCTAAATTGCAGGCTAGCTAGTTTGCTGGAGAGAACTAGGGTAAGAGATAGCTGGAGGTAGTCTTCCAGGGGTCAAAGCAAACTTCAAAAACTGACCCCTGAAACTATTCCCTTAAAGGAGCATGAATTTTATCAGATTTCTTTGTAGAGCAATTTATGCCTGAGACCATTGTTGAAAATAACAGAGCAATCAGCTGGCAATGATTAGTGGTGGTTAACAGATGGGAGTTATCAGGAAAAGAGAGCTCTACCAAACTACTGTCTTGGCAAGGTGATTATGGGCATATTTAGGCTGTCCTTCCTAAGGATCAACATCAGAGGCTTAATACTGCAGGGACGGGTGTGGGGGTGAGAAAATAGACTTCTTTAAAATAATACAGCAAATTTCTAAACAAATAAGCAAAGAAACCTGTGTCTGTGGCACCAGTAACCAGAGTTGCCACAAAACATTATATAACATACTGAGTTTCCAATAAAAAGTTATGACAGTGCAAATCAAACAAGTAAACAGACCAAAATAACCAGGAAAGTATAGTTAATACACTGGAAAAAACAGACAACAGAAACTGCCTGTGAGAGTGACCAGATGTTGGATTGAACAAAAATAGACTTTTGAAGTAGCCATTATAAATATGTTCAAAGGATCAAAGAAAACCTTGATTAAATAAATAAAGGTATGATGACAACAAACATAAAATAAATTATTAGTAAAGATACAGAAATTCCAAAGAAGAATCAAATGGAAATTCTGCAGTTGAAAAGTAACATAACCAATGAAAAGTTAAAGGGACTGAATAGTAGATTTGAACTGGTAGAAGAAAGATTCATGAACTTGCCAATACATTGATAGAGATTCATGAAAGGGAGATGGGGGGGAAATGAAGAAAATTGAAAAGAGCCTCAGAGAAATGAGTGTCACCATTAAGTACACTACAATACACATAATGAAAGTACCAGAAGAAGAGGGAAGAGAAAAGAGCAGAAAAGTCTACAAATACATAATGACAAAAACTCAAATTTATTGAAAAAACACTGACCTGGACTTTCAGGGAACCCAGTGAATTTCAGATAGGATTAATGCAAGAAAGTCCACAGATGGTCAGACACATCAGTGTAAAAATGTTGAAAGTCAAAAAAAAGGGGAAAAATCTTCAAAGCAACAAGAGAAAAAAAACTATAGGCAGTCCTCCGGTTACCTCGGATTTGATGTACATTGTTTCGTGGTTACGTCACCATATCCCATTTATTTTTTTTAAAAAAAAAAGTTTCATCATTTCGACGTGTGTACATATGTGCTTTATGTTTTGTTTTTTTTTAAAATATATTTTATTGATTTTTTACAGAGAGGAAGGGAGAGGGATAGAGAGTTAGAAACATCAATGAGAGAGAAACATTGATCAGCTGCCTCCTGCACACTCCCTACTGGGAATGTGCCCGCAACCAAGGTACATGCCCTTGACTGGAATCGAACCTGGGACCCTTCAGTCCGCAGGCCGACGCTCTATCCACCGAGCCAAACCGGTCAGGGCTGTGCTTTATGTTTTTTATTATTTACTGTATTTACCACAAATAAAGGTCAGGAATTGTTATTTTTCTTTAAAATTTTTTTTTACCGTTTCACTTCATTACTGCTGTGTATGTGCTCCATGTGAGTGATGTAAGTGCTTCTGTAGGTGGGTTCTGACTTATGGCGAAAATCACATTACATTGCACTGTAGGAACAGATCTCCGATGGAACCCGAGGACCAACTGTAGTTACTTACAAGGAAACCCTGATAAGAATAACAGCTGATTTCTTAGCGGAAACAATGGAAGCCAGGGAAGACAGTGGAATAATACAGCCATGTGCTGCTCAATGGATAAGTTCTGAGAAATGCATCATTCGGAGATTTTGTTGTCTGAAACATAGAGTGTACTTACACAAACCTAGATGGGACAGCTTACAACACACTTAGGCTGTATGTTATAGCCTATTGCTAAAAGGCTATAAGCCTGTATAGCATATATAAACAATACAAAATTAGATTACTAGAGAAAGTGATGCAACTCAGATGTGCTAAGTACGAGATGTATGAAGCCACTGCCAATGTAATAGATACTGTTTTAGAGCAAACTTTTTTTTTATATGTAGAAAGTGTATACTAACATAAAAAGTATAGTATGGCAAATGCATAAACCAGTAATAGTCATTTTTTATTATCAAGCATTATGTATTATACTTAATTGTATGTGCTTTTATATAATTGTAAGACCAGTAGGTTTGTTTAGACCAGCATTGCCACAAACACGTGAATAATGTGTTCCTCTATGATGTCATGACAGCTATGATGTTACTAGGTGATAGGAATTTTTCAGCTCCATTATAATTTTATGGGACAACTTGTTATATATGTAGTCTTTTGTTGACTGAAATGTCATTATGTTGTACAAACTGTATTTGAAGTACTCAAAGACAAATGCTGTCAACCAAAAATTTTATATATCATCAAAACTATCTTTTGAAAATGAAGGTGAAGTAAAGACTTTCCCAGATTAAAAAAACAATGTTACCAGCAGACCGGCCTTGCAAGAATGATTAAGGAAGCTCTTTAGGCAGAAAGCAAATGACCCTAGATGGTAATTCGAATTCACATGAACAAGAAGCATTAGTAAAGGTAATTACTGTATGCAATTTTAAAAGAGAGGGTAACCACATATTTTTACTCCTTTTAAAAAATATTTAAAAAGAAATTTTGTGAAGTAATAATGTATCCTTGGGCCTATAATATATAGTAATGTATTTGTAATGTATCTGCAAATAATAGCACAGAGGAGGTGAATGAGAGTAGAGCTATGTTAAGCTAAGGACATGACTATAGATGATAATAATTAAAATTGTTATTGGGTTTGTAACAAGTGTAATATGTATCATAGCAATACCAAAAGGGGATACAGTTATATATCATAATATTTCTATATTTCACTGGCATTAAGGTAATATACAGCTGAAGCTGATTCTAATAAGTTAAAGTGTATATGGTAAGCCCTAGAGCAGTGATTTTCAACCTTTTTTTTTTTTAAAATATATTTTATTGATATTTTACAGAGAGGAAGGGAGAGGGATAGAGAGTTAGAAACATCAATGAGAGAGAAACATTGATCAGCTGCCTCCTGCACACCCCCCACTGGGGATGTGCCCGCAACCAAGGTACATGCCCTTGACCGGAATCGAACCTGGGACCCTTCAGTCCGCAGGCCGACGCTCTATCCACTGAGCCAAACCGGTTTCGGCGATTTTCAACCTTTTTATCTCATGGCATACATAAAACCAATTACTAAAATTCTGTGGCACACCAAAAAATATATTTTTTACCAACCTACAAAAAATAGGTATAATTTTGATTCATTCACACTGAACAGCTATTGTTGTATTGGCTGTTGTAATTTTTTGACAATCTAAGGGAAAAGAGGTCAGTGTCAAGAGAGAAACCAAGATGGCGGCATAGGTAAACACCTAAACTGCTGCCTCGCACAACAATTTCAAAACTACAACTAAAAGACAAAACAGACATAATCCAGAACCACAGGAAGGCTGGCTGAGTGGAAATTCTACAACTAGAAGGAAAGAGAAAAGCACACTGAGACTCACAGGAGCTGTGGAAGGCAGAGGTACGGAGGCGCGCGCAGAGAGGGCTGGCAACTAAGTTCTCAGCTGGCTTTCTCAATCGGGAGGGAGATAAAAGCTCCCGACTGCTCTGAACTCCAGTTCCGGGCCAGACTCTGGGGACCCAGACTCATACAGGGAGAAACTGTCTGGCAGCGGGCAAAAACTCAAGGGCACTCATACGATTGTCAGCTGATTTGTCAACAGAAACTATGCAGGTCAGACGGGAGTGGCAAGAAATATTCAAAGTGATGAATAGCAAGAACCTATAACCAAGATTACTGTACCCAGCAAAGCTATCAATTAGGATCGAAGGTCAGATAAAGAGCTTCACAGCAAACCAGTATTATATGAAATGCTGAAAGGTATTCTTTAAGAAGAGGAAGAAGAAGAAAAAGGTAAAGATAAAAATTATGAACGACAAATACATATCTATCAACAAGTGAATCTAAAAATCAAGTGAATAAAAAATCTGATGAACAGAATAAACTGGTGAATATAATGGAATCAGGGGCATAGAAAGAGAGTGGACTGACAATTCTTGGGGGGAAAGGGGTGTGGGGGTGCGGGAAGAGACTGGACAAAAATCGTACACCTATGGATGAGGACAGTGTGTGGGGGGTAAAGTGCAGAGGGTGGGGTGGGAACCGGGTGAAGGGGAGCTATGGGGGGAAAAAGAGGAACAATTGTAATAATCTGAACAATAAAGATTTATTTTAAAAAAAAATAGGTCAGTGTCCTTGACTAAACAGGGTATTGCATGTTTTAAAAATTCTTGTGGCACACTGGTTGAAAATCACTGCCCTAGAGAAACCACTAGGGGAAAAAACAAAAAATATAGTGGAAAAGTCACTAAAGAAATTTAAGTGCTTCATTTGAAAATATTCACTAAATTAAAAAGAAAGCAGTGAAAGGGCACTAAAGGAATGAAAACAAAGAAACACATGAAAACAAAAAATGAAAAAGCTGTTAAACCCAACTGTCAATAATAAAAAATATGAGTTGATTAGACAGTCTAATAAAAAAGGCAGATGTTAGATTGGGTACAGCAAATGCTGTCTATAAGAAAGATTTTAAGTTTAAAGATAAAAATAGATTTAAAGTGTAAGGATCGAACACTATCATGCAAACAACAAACACAAGAAAGCTTGAATGGCTATGCTAATATCGGAAAAAATAACTTAAAATGTTACTAGAGATAAAGAGGGACATTTTATAAAAATGAATGGGTCAACCCACTAGAAGGATAAAACTGTTATATAGTATATGTACTTAATAACAGCACAAAATACATGAAGCAAAAACTGGCAACTGAAGGGAGAAATAGATAATTCAACAATAATCGTTGTAGAAAAAAAAACAATAATAATGGTTGGGAGACTTCAGTGCTCCACTTTCAAAAATGGACAAACAACTAAGAAAAAACAGTATAAACCAACTAGATTCAGCAGATATCTATAGATTATCCAGCAACAGCAAACTATACAGTGGTGGGCAAAAGTAGGTTTACAGTTGTAATACAAATAAAGAATACAATCATTAATAAATAATACAAGAATAAACTCAGTTTCATGTACTCACAACTGTAAACCTAGTTTTGCCCACCCTGTATATTGTTAAGTGCACATGGGACATTTTCCACAATAGACCATATGCTAGGCTGCAAAACAAACCCTAATACATTTTAAAAGATTAAAATAATACAAAGGATGTCCTCTGATTACAATGTAAAGAAATTAGAAATCAAGAAGAGATTTGGGGAAATCACAAGTATGTGAGAATTAAAGAAAATACTTCTGAATAAACAGTGGATCAGAGATATAAAAAGGTAAAATCAGAAAATACTTTGAGATAAATGAAAATGAAGTTACCATGTTAGAAAATTATGGGATACAGCTAAAGCAGTGCTTAGAGAGAGACTTCTAGCAATAAATGCCTGTATTAAGAAAGAAGAAACTCCCTGGCTATTGTGGCATAATCGGAGCATCATCCATACATCAAGAGGTCATGGGTTGGATTTCTGGTCAGGGCATATACCTAGGTTGTGGTTCAATCCCTGGTCAGGGGGGCGTGTACGGGAGGCAACTGATCACATCAATGTTTCTTTTTCTCCTTCTCTCCCTTTCTCTGTCTCTATTTCTAAAATCAATAAAAATTAAAATAAAGATCTTGAATTAATAACCTAACCTTCCACCTTAAGTCATTAGAAAAGGTAGAGCAAAGTAAATCTAAAGCAGAAGGAAGGATATAATTAAGAGTGGTGTAGAAATTAATGAGCTAGAGAAAATTAAAAGCAATAGAGAAAATTAAGGAAACCAAAAACTGGTACTTTGAAAAGAAAATTTTAAAGCTAAATTGACAGAAAAAAAGAAAGATGACTCATTACTAGAATCAGAAATGAAAGAAAACATTAATACTGACCTTACAAAAGTTTAAAGGATTACAAAGGAATATTTTGAACAAATGTATACCAATGAATTACATAATTTAGATAAAAAAGACAATTTTTTATAAAGATAAAAAGTACAGAAATTGACTTGGGAAATAGACAATCTGAATGGACCTATAACAGATAAAGAGATTGAATTAATCATAAAATTACCTGCAAAGAGATGCCCAGGTCCATGTGATTTTGCTGCTGAATTCTACCAAACATTTAAGAAGAATACTATTTCTTTACAAACTCTTGCCAAAAAATTGAGAGAGAACACTTCCCAACTTATGAAGCTAGTATTACCCTAATAGCAAAGATGTCACACAAAAAAACCTGCAAACCAATAGGAACATAAAATGCAAACTGAATTAAACAGCATATGAAAAGATTTATACATCATGAAGAAGTGATATTTATCCCAGAAGATGCAAGGTTGGTGTAAAGTTTACAAATCACTTAATGTAATATATCAGTAAAATAAAAAACAAAAGCCACATTATCATTGCAATAGATGCAGAAATGACAAAATCTCAAAAACTAGGAATAGAAGGGAGCTTTCTCATCATAATAAAGGACATCTATGAAAAATCCAAAGGTAACATCATACTTAATGGTGAAAGACGTTGATACTCCTAAGATTAGGCTTAAGACAAGATTGTCGCTGTCTCCACTTCTATTTGACATTGTGTTGGAAATTCTAAACCTGGTAATTAAGCAAGAAAAAGAAAGAAAAGGTATAAAAATTGGGAAGAAGCAAAATGATCTCTGGTAAATGACATGAGCTTGTATGTGGAAAATCCTAAGGAATCTATTAAAAATTATTAGAACTAATTAGCAAGTTGCACAAGGTTGCAGGACACAAAATCAATATACAAAAATCAATTGTATTTCTTGTTATGAACAATTCAAAAGTGAAAATTAAGAGAACAGTTCCATTTACAATAGCATCAAAATGATTAAAATTCCTAGGAATAAATTTTAATGAGAAGTGTGAAACACTCTGAAAACTACAACACATTGTTGAAAGAAGTTAAAGATGATCTAAGTAAATAGAAAACATCCCATATTCGTGGATTGGTAGATTTAACATTGTTGAAGTGACAATACTCGCCAAATTGATTTACAGATTCAATGCAGGCCATGTCAGAATCCTAGCTGATTTCTTTGTAGAAATTGACAAATGGTTTCGAAAATTCATGTGGAATTGTAAGTTATCCAGAAAAGCCAACACAATCTTGAAAAGAACAAAATAAGAGGACTTACACTTTATGATTTAAAAATTTATTACAAAAATGTTAAGACTGATATTGGCACAAGAATACACATACAGGTAAATAGAATAGAATTAAGAGTTGAGAAATAAAACCATGTATCTGTGGTCAACTGATTTTCAACAAGTGTGCCAAGACTATTCAATAGAGAATAGTCTTTTCAGCAAATGATGCTAGAACATCTGGGTAGCCATACGCAAAAGAATGAGTTTGGGTCCTTACCTTATACCATACACAAAAATTAACTCAAAATGGATGACAGACCTAAATGTAAGCTAAAACTTTAAAACTCTTAGAAGGAAACTTAGGGTTAAGAATCCCTAATTATGATACTAAAAGTATGACCAACAAAAGAAAAAATAGATTAATTTACACTTTATCAAAATTAAGAACTTTTGTGCTTCAAAGGACACCATCAAGAAAGTGAAAAGACAACTGATAGAATGGAAGAAAATATTTTAAAATAATATCTAATAAAGGACTTCTATTTAGAATATATATATAACTTTTACAACTCTGATAAAAAGACAACCCAATTTTAAAATGGGCAAAGAATTTTAAAATGGAGGATATACAATTGGTAAATAAACATGTGAAATGACATCTAGCCCACTGGGAGTTAAGAGAAAAAAGTTGATAGCAGGTGATAGCCAGGATGTGGAGAAATGGTCAACCCTTATATACTGCTGGTGGGAATGTAAAATGGTACAGCCACTTTGGAAAACTAGTTAGGCAGTTCCTCAAATGATTAAACAGAGTTACCATATGACCCAGCAATTCCATTTTTAGGTATATACCTAAGAGGGATGAAAACATGTCTATGCCAAAACTTGTCCACAAATAAATATAGAAATATTATTCATAATAGTCAAAAAGTAGAACAAGATAAATATAATGGGGTATATCCATACAGTGTGATATAACTTAGCCACAAAAAGAAATAAAGTACTGATATATGCTGCAATATGGATGAACCTTGAAAATATGCTCAGTGAAATAAGCCAGCCATAAAAGATTACACATATGATTCATATGAGATGTCTAGAATAGAAATGATAACTAATGGTACCAGGTTTCTTTTGAGGTGATGAAAATTAAAGATTAACTGTGGCAGTGGTTGCATATAGCTGTGAATATGCTAAAAACCATTGAATTGTATCTATCTACACTAATAAAAGAGAAACATGCAAATTAACCATCACTCCGCTACACCCACCAGCCAATCAGAGTGAGTATGCAAATTAACCCAACAAAGATGGCGGTTAATTTGCATATGCAGACGGGGTGAAGACTGAAGACAGCATAGAAGGAAGAGGGAGGGAAAGTGGAAAGTGAGGCAGAGCTGGCTGCGGGAGGGAAAGCACTGGGGGGCGGTGGCTGTGGGAGGGAAAGTGCTGGGGCTGGGGGGGCGGCAGCGGGGGGAGGAAAAGTGCAGGGTGGCAGTGGGAGGGGAAAGCACGGGGCAGCAGCAACGATGGGAGGGAAACCAGGGAAACCGCGGAGTGGGGGGCAGAGGTGGCGGGAGGGTAAGGGAAAGCACGGGGGGCGGGAGGGATGGTGGTGGCGGGAGGGAAGCCCGCCGGAAGCCCTGTTCTTGCAGTAATCTTCCTGCAACGGGCCTCTAGTATATCTATAAAAGCCTAAGCGACCATTACGACCGGAATGACCAGACACTATGACACACACTGACCACCAGGGGGCAGATGCTCAATGCAGAAGCTGCCCCCTGATGGTCAGTGTACTCCTATAGCCAGCCTCCCCCTGCCGACCAACCTCCTGTGCTCCTTCCCCCCGGCCGGCTGGGACGGGGAACCGGGTGTGGGTGGCGGTAGATGCAGCCCCTTTCCCAGGGGAGCTGAGGGCTGGTGGCCAACCTTTTGTGCCCTGTCCCTCCTCCCAGCTGGCAGGCCCCAATCGGCCTGCCACCCTCCCGCCATGGTGGTGGCGTGACAGCGAGGGAAGGAGGAGCGGGGGGAGGCGGGGTATCGCGTGGCATCTGATGTCTGTTCCTTCCATGCCTGACCCAGTGACTGTCACCTTCTCTCCCGACTTCGCTGGGGCCTTTGGGCCCCAATTGGCCTGGCCCCGATCAGCCCTGATTGCCAGCCAGGCCTAGGGACCCCACAAATTTCTTGCACTGGGCCTCTAGTCCTATATAATAAAAGGCTAATATGCAAATCAACTGAACGGCGGAACTACTCGTCACTATGATATGCACTGACCACCAGGGGAAGATGCTCAATGCAGGAGCTGCCCCGTGGTGGTCAGTGCACTCCCACAGGGGGCGCACCACTCAGCAGGAAGCCGGGCTTACAGCTGGTGAGTGCAGCGGCAGTGGCAGGGAGTGGGCCTAAGTTGGCAGACATCCCCTGAGGGCTCCCGGGCTGCGAGAGGGTACAGGCCGGGCGGAGGGACCCTCCTTCCCCTTGAATGCACGAATTTCATGCACTGGGTCTCTAGTACTTTAATAAAGGTGTTATATTTCTGGTATCCTTATGGGGTGAACCTGGGCAGAGGTCTTTACAGTAAGCTAAGCTCATCTGTTCCTTTCCTCTCATTTTTGTAGAAATCATGACTACCCCAGGAAAAGAGAACTTTCGCCTGAAAAGTTACAAAAATAAGTCCCTGAATCCTGATGAGATGCGCAGGAGGAGGGAAGAAGAAGGACTGCAGCTTCGTAAGCAGAAAAGAGAAGAGCAGGTAAGTCCTTTATTATTTATTCCTTTTAAAGAACTTAATGTTCAATTTTAAGATTGAAACCACTTTTCTTTAATTTTAATCATGATTTTATATATCTATATGTACATATATATTGTGTGTGTGTGTGTGTGTGTGTGTGTGTGTGTGTATCCCACACACACACTATAAAATCAACATGTTTTGTGGTTGGGGAGAAAAAGTGAAATACAAGAATGAAGAAAACTCTCCTGTTCCCATTTCCCCACGATAACCACTGTTTAATACTTTGACCTATTTGTTTTTAGTGTATTTTATTTTTCTAAAGTTGCAACTTCAGATTTTATGTACATTTGTTAATAAATTCTCAAGTGGCCAAGAAAACATTGCTTTTCATTATAAACTTTATTTGAAACTTTGTAAATATGTACAGAAATAAAGAACAAATAATTAACTTCATAAACCCATTTTCTGGGTTCAGTATTTGTCAACAATTTGCCTTTAGTATCTTACCTGCCTCTACATTTCTTTATTATGTAATATTTTAAAGCAAAACCTCAGGGAATATGTTTTTTTTCACCCCTGGATTGATTCTCCATTATTCAGAAGCACATAGGTAATTATTATTTATTTATTTTTAAGTTTTGAGTTAATTTTATTTTTGAAAATATAGGATATCCTCAAAACATGTATACACACTTTAGTAGCTGGGAGCTCAATTGATGATTCTTTTCAGCCAGATTAAGCTTGGAACAAAGGAAATTCATCCTAAAATGCTACTGGAAGTTTGAAAATGCAGTTGAAGTATAAACACTGCCCTTATAATTATATACACCTTAACAGCTGATAAATCACTTAATTTTCACTCCTTTTCAGGTTTAATTGATTTGAAATAATGGGTGAAGCCAGACTAAACTTTGAACAAAGAAAATTTATCCACTAGACTTTTTTTACGGGGATACATAAAAGATAAAGTTTACAGTACAAAACCAGCAACAGTTGATGAATTGAGGGCATACAAATACCAAAGGAAGTGATTCTTGATGTTTGCGATTCCATTGCTTCCCTCTATAAGCAGTACCTGGATCAGAACTGTCATCAGTTTGAAAACAGGCACTGACAAAAAAAATGATTCATTTCTGTAGATTCTTTTAATTTTTGAAAATGAATTGTATGTTAATAAACACTGACTTTGCAATCATTCAAAGTGTGTATATGTTTTTTTGGGACACCCTATATTTCCAAAAAGGGGTAAAGAGTGTACTAGTAAGTTCGGGTCAGCCAAATCCTCTGTTCTTGATGACTACTTGAAGTGTTTCTTCCACTCTTAACTGTTCAATGTGATTTATA
The DNA here is from genome assembly GCF_963455305.1 of Plecotus auritus. NCBI lineage: Eukaryota > Metazoa > Chordata > Mammalia > Chiroptera > Vespertilionidae > Plecotus > Plecotus auritus. Next base: position 169,282,703 of record NC_137771.1, on the reverse strand, counting down.
CTGCTACATTTCTAGATAATATGTGTTTGTTACTATATATGTTTGTTTATCAATATAAAATATTTATTGATGTTCTGTTGTGAGAGGTAAAGATTTAAGATCTTATACCACTCTTTCCTTTCTATCAATTCTCCTATTATAATTATATCACAATATCTAAGTATTTCTGTCCTTTTGCTCCAGTCAGTATTATTTATCCTGTAGAATGGCTGTATAGCTGTAGTATTATGACTTCACTTTGTTGAGAATTACTCATCTCTTTTCTTGTGATGTAAATGGTATTGTGTTTTTAAATTCCTTTTGCCCTGGCTAGGTGGCTCAGTTGGTTGGATTGTCATCCCAGAGTATACCAGTTCTTGGTCAATCCACATACTTAAGCTTCGATCCCCAGTCTGGGCATGTATCAGAGGCAACCGATCAATGTTTCTCTCACATCGGTGTTTCTCTCTCTCTTCCTCTCTCAAATCAATAAACATATCCTCAGGTGAGGATAGAAAAAAAAATTCCACTTGTTATCAGCAATTGCATGCTTCATGACCTATAGTAATTAAAGATCACTAACAACATCCTGCCATACCATATTAAAGACACTGCCTGTGGATATAAATTATGCAGTTCCAATAGATGTACTTTTCGTGATTTTGAAATCATGTAAATGTTTTTAAATTATTATAAAATTAAATCAAAAGGAGGAAAGAAATCTTTAAAAATAAGCAAAAGTAATTAAATGTCCCTGTGGGTCATGCTTGTTGCTAAAGCATACAGAGAAAAATTATTTTAATACATTTAAAATATGGCATTGTGATTAATTGTCTCTATACTAATAAAAGGGTAATATGCTAATTAGAGCAGATGTCTTCCAGACAAAGCCACAGTGGCTGTCTGAGGCTCAGGTAAGCCACGGGTGGTGGCTGCTGCTGCCAGGGCCGACCCAAGGTTCAGGCAAGCCACGGATGGTGGCTGCCACTGCTGTTGCCGGGGCTGGACCGAGGCTCAGGCAAGTCGCAGTGGCTGCGAGGGCTGAGGCTCAGGCAGTCGCTGCGGCTGGCAGTGGCTGTAGCAGAGGCGTGATGGGGGCGTTGCCTTCCCCTGATCGGCCTGGTCGCCTCCCGCAGAGGGAGGCCAGAGTCAGCAGCAGCGAGGGGGTGATGGGGGCGGTGCCTTCCCCTGATCAGTCAGTCGCCTCCCGCAGAGGGAGGCCAGACTGCAGCTTAAGCCCGCTGCCCACGGGCAGCGAGCCTAAGCCGTCAGTAGGATATCCCCTGAGGGCTCCTGGACTGTGAGAGGGGGCAGGCCGGTCTGAGGGACCACCCCCCACCCGTGCACAGATTTTCATGCACTGGGCCTCTAGTTGGGATATAAAAGACCAAAAAAAGTATAAACAAATCTTCAACGCTTTTAGTAATTATAGTATTCATAGTTATCAATTGTAGGATTGATAGTTATGGATACAGCAATTAAGTATTTGTTAATTTAGGAACCTGGATTTTTTAGATTAAGAGAATGTGGAAATAGAAAAATCAAAGAAGTTACACAAATTTGAATTGGTAGTATCACTAGGTATTAATGATATATTTTTTAAACACACATCTCTAGAAATAGTGAAATACCTTGAAGTAGTGAGCACCCTCAGCACCCTAAGATTGTGGTCATTAGAATTTTCTCTCATAGGAGCAAGGCTCCTTAGAAAAATAGCTGATTCTTGATTATAGGTAGGGAATGTTCAAGGTGAACCTTTAACATTTTTTTCATAACATAAAGCAAAGAAGTAATCTAAGACCACTGAAATTGTGTTGTGTTGAAAAGACTCAGGAGGTGGCTTCAACAGGCTCCCATTAGCCAAAAGTAGGATATTTTGAGTATCAGGAAGAGTACTATGAGGACTTCTGTTTCTCGCCAAAGTGGAGTAGCAGAGCCCAGATTTATCCTCCTCCCTGAAAAAAAAACAATAATCGTATATAATAAAAGAGTAATATGCAAATTGACCCTAACTGTGGAATGACCGGGGACAACCGGTCGCTATGACGCGCACTGACCTCCAGGGGGCAGATGCTCAACGTAGGAGCTGCCTCTTGGTGGTCAGTGCACTCCCACAGGGGGGGGAGCTGCACTCAAGTTGCAAGCGGGGCTGATGGCTGCAAGCGCAGTGTTGGTGGTGAGAGCCTCTCCCGACTCCTCTGCAGTGCTAAGGATGTCCAACTGTGGCTTAGGCCCGCTCCCCGCCAGGAGTGGGCCAAAGCCGTCAGTCGGATATCCCCCAAGGGCTCCTGGGCTGCCAGAGGGATGTCTGACTGCCAGCTTAGGCCCGTACCCCCGGGGAGCAGGCCTAAGCTGGCAGGTGGACATCCCCCGAGGGGGCGCAGTCCAGGCTGAGGAACCCCCCCCACCGAGTGCACGAATTTTCCTGCACCAGGCCTCTAGTAAATAGATAAAATACATTTTAAGCAGTAGTTCAAGATTCCAGACATCAAGCAATGAAGGAAGTGATCTCAAGAGATGGAAAACAAATGCGGTGAGCCCTGTGATAGCCTCAGCTTACTACTGGAGTTTTCAAGTTGCATCACAGGGAGAGAAAACTATGGTATAAGGCAGGGGTCCTCAAACTACAGCCCGCGGGCCACATGCGGCCCGCCGAGGACATTTATCCGGCCCGCCGGGTGCCGCTGCCTGTCCTGCTTAGCAGCCGCCTTGTCCCGGGCCCGCAGTGCGCATAGGAATTTGTTCATAGTTTTTTTTTAAAACTATAGTCCGGCCCTCCAACGGTCCGAGGGACAGTGAACTGGCCCCCTGTTTAAAAAGTTTGAGGACCCCTGGTATAAGGTAAGCTTCCCTGAGTTGAGAAGACAGAGCTGAGTCCAGGGAGACCAAGGCTAATAGAGTTCATAGGATGGAATACCAGAAAAGAGAGACCTGTACAGATAGAGAGAAGCCTGGAGCTCTTCAAAAGGTTTCCTTGAATGTTCAGCAGAGTCTGGTCAGTACATGTGTTTGAGGAAACTACCTAACACTAGAGAAACTATCATCCAAAATTACAGGGAATAGTGTCTGGCACTTACACAGGGCTCAGAATAGCGTCTATTCTCCTAGTCAGACTGGAAAAACTCAGAATTCATGGGGCATTATGTAGGGATTCAGGAGAGTCTTGCCTCAGTAGTAGAGATTAATTAGCCATATACTTAGTAGTTCTGTTCCAGACCTACCTAACACATCATAAAAGCAAGATCCGAGAGGATCAAACCATTTCCATATAACTTAGCTGCATATCAGAATAATGGCCAAGGATTATAGGAATACAAAAATATCCAGTATTCAACATAGTCAAATTAACCATGTCTGGCATACAAAGATTACCAGGTATACAAAGAAGCAGAAGAGTACGACCATTAATGAAGAGAACAATTGATTGAAACTGACACTGATTTAGGATTAGCAGATAATGACATTAAAGCATTATTGTAATTGTATTCCATATTTTCAGAAGTTCAGTAGAGATGGAAGGTATACAAAAGACTCAAATGGGATGAAAATTACAATGTCTGAAAAGAAAAATACACAGGATCAATGTTAAATTAGAAGTTACAGGAGAAAATATTAGTTAACTTCAAGATATATGAATAGGAACTATACAAAATTAAGAAGAAGTGAAAGAATACACATGTGTGTACACATGCATGGAAGAGAAGACATCAGTGAGCTATAAAAAACTTTTTAAGAAGCTTGTGGACAATTGGAGGTACTTGAAGGAGAGGAGAGAGGGTGGAAGAGGAAAATAATAATTGAAAGAAATAGTAGCTAAAAACTCCATAATTATTGAAAACTATAAATCCACTGATCAAGAAACTCACTAAGTCCTGGTAGCAAAAACATAATGAAAAGTACACCATGATACATTATAACTAAGCTACTCAAAACCAGTTGTGAAAAGTCTTAAAAACACCAGAGAAAACAGATATGTTATACACAGAGGAACAAAGAAAGGTGATGTCAAATTTCTCAATGGCAACATCTACGGTAGTACAAGCCAGAAAGAGGACATTGGAAAAACATCTCTATAGTATTCAAAGAAAGAAACTGTTAACTTTGAATTCTGTACCTGACAAAAATATTTTTCAAAACAATGGTGAAGTAAAGAAGTGTTCAGGCATATAAGAACTGAGAGAATTCATCGCCACCAGACCTGCACTACAAACAATGTTAAAGGATGTCCTTTAGACAGAAGTAAAATAATACCGTGGATTACTTGGATACAAATCCCAGTTAGCAAATAATTCTATATAATAAAAAGGTAATATGCAAATTGACCATCTCTCCAGCACACAAGATGGCCGCCCCCATGTGGACACAAGATGGCTGCCACAAGATGGCCAGCAGGGAAGGGCAGTTGTGGGAGCTCAGGCCAGCAGGGGAGGACAGTTGAGAGGGACCAGGACTGCAGGGAGGGCAGTTGGGGGCGACCAGGCCTGCAGGGAGGGCAGTTGGGAGCAACCAGGCCTGCAGGGGAGGGCAGTTGGAGGTGACCAGGCCAGCAGGGGAGGGCAGTTAGGGGCAACCAGGCTGGCAATGGAGGGAAGTTAGGGGTGACCGGGCCAGCAGAGGAGGGCAGTTGGGGGCAACAAGGCCTGCAGGGGAGGACAGTTAGGGATGACCAGGCCAGCAGGGGAGGGCAGTTAGGGGGGACCAGGCCTGCAGGGGAGTGCAGTTGGGGGGGACCAGGCCTGCAGGGGAGTGCAGTTAGTGGTGACCAGACCAGCAGGGCAGGGCTGTTAGGAGTGACCAGACCAGCAGGGGAGGGCAGTTGGGGGCAACCAGGCCTGCAGGGGAGGACAGTTAGGGGCAACTGGGCCTGCAGGGGAGGGCATTTGGGGGTGACCAGGCCAGCAGGGGAGGGCAGTTAGGGGTGACCAGGTCGGCAGGGCAGGGCAGTTAGGGGCAATTGGGCCGGCAGGGGAGCAGTTAGGCATCGATCAGGCTGGCAGGGGAGTGGTTAGGGGGTGATCAGCCTGGCAGGCAGAAGTGGTTAGGGGCAATCAGGCAGGCAGGCAGGCGAGCGGTTGGGAGCCAGCAGCCCTGGATTGTGAGAGGGATCCCAGACTGGAGAGGGTGCAGGCTGGGATGAGGGACATACACCCCCACTCCCATGCACGAATTTCATGCACCAGGCTTCTAGTTTCATTTATATATTTCAGAATATCTCTAAAAGATAAAGAATTTTAAACTTAAAATGGAGTAATGTTATTGTACATTAAAAAGTTAAGTTCTTTAATATTAAAGCATCTAATCAATATCAGTGAGTTTTTCACTTCAGGCTTTAGCAACCTTTGATGGTCATTGCCTAGAGCCATTACTTGATCATTAAATGACCATTCTATCATTCCTTCTGCTTTTATTAGCTGGTAGATCACTCTAAAGAACAGTTTTTCCTCAATTATTTTTTTTTCTGAATTACTAATCATATAGGAAAGAAAAACACTTGATTCTCTCCCTTGTTTTCAAAATGGAGACTTGGTTCCTTAGCATTTTCCAAAGGGACCAGTAGAACGAGTGTTTTTAATGTTATTAGGAACTTAAGATGTTTAACATAATATTTCAACTTAGCTATAACTCTATGCTGTCTTAAAAAAAACACTTTTTGTCTATATAGTTGACATATAATAAAGTGTATAGTTTGGTGTTTTGATATATTCTCCAAAACTACTACTGTAATTAAGATAGTAAACCTATTGCCTGGCTGTTGTGGCTCAGTACTTGAGCATCAACCCATGAACCAAGAGGTTGCTGGTTCTATTCCAGGTCAGGGAACATGTCCAGTTTGTGGGCTTGATCACCAGTAGGGGGAATGCAGGAGGCAACCATTGATGTTTTTTTTCTCTCTATCCTTTTCCCTTTCTCTTTCTAAAAATTAATAAAAACCTATTTAAAAAAGAAAATATAATGAAACTATCTCTTTCAAAACTTTCTGCTATGCCTTTGTAGTACCCTTTCCCACCCCTTTCCTGCCTCCAAGCAATTTATAATGTCTGTCACCACTGATTAGTTTACATAAATGGAATCATACAACATGTATTTATTTTTGTCTGCCTTCTTTCAGTCAGCTTAATAATTTTGAGGTTTACTTAATGCTGTGTATGTATCAGTAGTTCATTTTGTTATATTGTTGAGTAGTATTCTGTTGCATGGATAAACCACAGTTGGTTTATCCATTCACTTGTTGATGGTAATTTGGAGCATTTCTGGGTTTTGGTGATTGCAAATAAAGCTGCTGTGAGCATTTATAGCTAGCTCTTATAGATACATATTTTCCTTTCTCTGGGATAAATATCTAGGAGCAGAATGGCTGGATTGTTTAGTAGTTGTATAGTTAAGAAGCTATCAACTGATGGCCAAAATGGGTTGTACCATTTGAGCTACCCATCAGTAATGTATGGAGTTTCATTTCCTTGTCAACATTTGGTATGATCAGTAATTTTCATTTTAACTATTCTAAGGTGTGTGCAATAGTATGTCATTATGATTTTAATTTGCATTTTTCTAATGACTACAGTTGAATGTATTTTTTCACAGGCGTATATGCCATCTGTATATCTACTTTAATGTAGTCTGTTTAAATATATTCCTTGTCCCACAGGAATATTTGTGTTTTGTACATTATTTCCTCAGTCTTTTATTGTGGATTGCTTCTATTGCAATGTCCATAAATCCACTAATCTTTTTTTCTATAACTAATCTGCTGTAAATCCACCCAGCATACTTTTCATCTGAAAAATTTTTCATCTCTAGGTATTTGATTTGCTTTTGTGTGTGTGTGTTTTCCAGTCTCTCCTTCTCATGTTTATATTTTACTCTACTTTTTGAATATTGTGGATATATTTATAAAAACTATTTTAATGTCCTCGTCCAGTTTGCCATCTTTATCATTTCTAGGTGATTTTGATTGATTTTTCTCTTCCTCATTGGTAGTCTTCTTCTACTTCTTTTGCATGCTTGGTAGTTATTAATTGAATGCCAAGCATTGTGACTTTGATCTCATTTGATGTTGGAGTTTTTTATATACTTTTTAATAAGTATAATTTTATCTCCTCATAATGTATATAATTCTGACATTGTCATTGGATGTAGTTAATTTACTTGGAAGCCGTTTACAAAAAAGTTTCATCAGTCTGGACCAGAACAGCTTTTAATTCAGGGCTAATTTAGCATCACAACTAAATCAATACTGTGTCTTCTACTCAATGCCCCATATATTAGGAGTTTTTTTTCTATTCCAGCCTGTCAAAACATAAACTATCCCTTGATCTCTGTGACCTCTGAAATTGTTCTGCCTGCTCCTTGAAAGTGGTTCATTTTCCAACTTTGGATCTTTTCCTCACACACCTGCAATGATCAATATTAAGCTAAAGTTTCAAGGAATACTTTCTGCAGGTTTTTGGAGTTCTGTGTTGATCTCTCAGGAAATGGCCAACCATGCCCAGCTCCATTTTCCAACCTTACCTTTTTTATACATCATGCAAGTGTGAGACCTCTCAGTAAGTTTTACTCATCAAGTGGGAGTTAATTGCAGTATATTATAAGACTGGAGAATTCTGAAATAGTTTCATCAGGAAAGGTTGAAGGTGGCACATACTTTGGAATTTTTAAAATAATTTTCAAAATCTCCATCCTTATTACCTTTTAAGTGGGGTGACTAGTGTTTGGCTTTCGAACTCCCTTGTGTTAAAATTACTTTAGTTACAGTCTTTTATTTTTCAGTTATTCAAGCGAAGAAATGTTGCTACAGCAGAAGAAGAAACAGAAGAGGAAGTTATGTCAGATGGAGGCTTCCATGAGGCTCAGATTAATAATATGGAAATGGCACCAGTAAGTAAGATAATAAAATAAACTCTTTTTAGTGTTTCTCTGATGAAAATGTGAGGTTTAAGATATTTTTGTTTTTAAAAAAGGTTACATGTCTACAAAAAGTACTTGAAATTTGATTTTTAAAAAGAAGCCATATACTTAATCTCATGATTTACTAAATGTTTATTATATTTTAACTAACATGCAGATAAACAGGTTTAGCTAAATTATGAAGATTAATCCAGCTATTAAAATTTACCAAGATAATTATAATAAAATTATTCCTTAAAAGTTGAATAACAAAGGATATGTTAATGGAAATCCCAATTTGTTATTCATTTCAGTTACAAAATTGGGTATGTTTATATGATTTTAAAAATTGGTTCCATATCACAATTATTGGAATTTTTATTATAACCTGTTTTATAACTGTCTTGAGGTTACCAAAACAGATAAAAATTATGCTTTATATGGATCACACCTATCTACATTTCCAGTTTATTATGATAAATTCCATACTGTTTTATTAGAACATATATATCTGGTTTTCAAAAAGAAGAAAAATCTCTTTTTTTTATGGTGGCATACTATACACAGTATTATAGATTTTTCCTTTTTTCCACTTCATATATCTCTAGTTTTTATGGACCGATTTTCTTTTGAATTAGGAGAGCAGTTTAAAATCTTTTTGGAATTGATAATAGACATTGTAGACAATACTGTCATTTTCTGGTGAATTCTTCTAGGCCCTTCAGAAAGTCAAGCTGTTCTCTGTTTTTTAAGTGGATGTTAAATGAATGTGAAGTATTTTGTGGACTGTATTAGAGTTCTACAGACGAAACAGAACCAATAGGAGAGAGAGAGAGGGGGGGGGTAATGATTTATTGATTGATTAATTGATTTTAAGGAATTGGTTCATGCTGTTGTTAGAGCTGGTAAGTCCAAAATCCATAGGGCAAGTCAGTAGGCTAGAAATTCGGTTAAGAGTTGTAGTTTTAAGGCTGAATTCCTTCTTTAGGACACCTCAGTCTTTGCTCAACTGATTGAATGAGGCCTACTCACATTTTGGAGGGTAATCTTTCTTCAAGTGTACAGATTTAAAATGTTAAATCACATTAAAAAATATTTTTACAGCAACATCTAGATTGGTGTTTGTCCAAATAGCTGGCTACCATAACCTAACTAGTTGACACATAAAAATAACCCTCCTAGTTCACTCTTTGTTAGTTTGACATCTATATACAACTCCTTAAACCATACTGAGTTTCAGATAAAGACAAGAACAAAGTCAGACCTCCATATAACATGACATAACTAACCTGCATGTAACTTAAAATGCACTAACCTTTTCCCCAGAATAGGATGCAGAGTTCTTGAGTGTTATTCATGTCTCATCCTAATATTCTGCAACTTAAATACTATGATGTAAAATTAATAATACTTAAATACTATGAATGTAAAGTCAGTACATTTTGTTATTTGATAAGGGGTTACGAGAGGGAAGAAAACAAAGATATATAGATACAGATATATAAATTCATAATAGAATTATATGTAAGTACCCTTTGTTTATTCAGGAATTAGTCTTGTAAGTTTCAAAGTACAGTTACTTTTCTGACTCTTAAAACTCTTTTTTAAATAGATTTTTATTGATTTCAGAGAAGGGAGAGGGAGAGAGAGATAGAAACATCAGTGACGAGAGAGAATCATTGATCAGCTGCCTGTTGCATGCTCCCTACTGGGGATTGAACCCGAAACCCAGGCATGTGCTCTTACTGAGAATCAAACCATGACCTCCTGATTCATATGTCAATGCTCAACCATTGAGCCACACCTGCCGGGCACTTTCCTGAGTCTTAAAAGCAGAATGCTTCATTTGCCTAATGGGGATTTTTAAGTGTTAGATATTGCTTACCAACCGTCTTGTGTTTTAACTCAGTGCAGTTTTCTTCAGAGTTCATCTTGTTGACTCTAACCCTTCATGAAATTATAAGAACTTTTACTTCATTGACAAATGATTCTGAGACGAGAGTTAACTAATAATACTGGGGATCAGTTATAGTGGAATGTGGAAAAGTTCTAATAAAGCAAGAAAATAGAAGCTGAAAAGTTTTAATAAAGCAAGAAAATAAGAAATTTAAATAAATTTAAGTCAGCTGTTGAATTTAGCAGTGGCTAGAATCTGTGTTTGTGTTTTATATTGGACGATTCTACTCATTCAATAAATATTTGTTGAGCATCTACTGTATGCCAGCTATCAGTGATAGAGTGGTAAGATAGGCAGGGTCTTTGGCTTTCAAGGAGCTTACAGTGTACTGAGGAAACCTGGGCAGTAAACAAATAACTAAGAAAAATATATATCTGATAGTGAAAAGGGATGTACCCAGGATTAAAATAGAGGGATAGGATAGAGATGGAGTGGATCCTTTAGATTTGGAGGTCATGAAAAGCCTTCTTTTAGAATTTAACATTTAATCTGAGTTACAAGGAATAGCTAACTCTTTGATGAGCAATGAGAGGAAGAATAAAAAACATCTTGTCTTAGTATTTACTACTAAGATGACTACTTTCTCACTGTTGTGAGCTTTTTAATGATAGAGATTGACTTCATCACATTATTAATCATCTCATTTCTACATGTAAAGATTGCCCTCGTGTAGTGTAACTTCTAGATAAATATGATTAACTTAATAAGATGACCACAATGTATACTATCTTTGTTTATCTTTGAATTAAAGTTAAAATTTCCATATATTTGTTTTTTGTTTGTGATCCCAGGGTGGTGTTATTACTTCTGACATGATTGAAATGATATTTTCCAATAGCCCAGAGCAGCAACTTTCAGCAACACAGAAATTCAGAAAACTGCTTTCAAAAGGTGAGTTCTGAATATCCTATATAATAAAAGTCCAGCAACCTAATGGCGGAACAACCAGAACAACCAACCGCTCTACCACTTGCTATGACGTGCACTGACCACCAGGGGACAGACAACACAGGAGCTGCCCCCTGGTGGTCAATGTGCTCCCACAGGGCAGGTCCACAGCCGCTCGCCTAACCAGGTTGAGCTGCGCTCCCACAGTAGGCCGATCCCCGCAGGCCATGCCCCCCGACCAGTGCACAAATCCTGTGCACCGAACTGCTGGTGTTACATATAATATTTATTTACAAAATATTACTTTCCCATAACCTATTGTTCACACCACAGATAACTTGCTTTGGAGTTTGTCTATCAACAGAATAAAAGGATGCATACAAAAATATGTATAACTATGAACCGTAGCTAACTTTTGGATTTCTTTGTTTATTTGTGTGATCTTATTAGGATCAGAAAGCAGAATTATTTTTATTTCTGAGCTATCTTATAAAAGACCTTGAAGTGGTAAGAACAGTAGTCAATATTTTATATTAATTCATATTAAGAAACTCCACTCTTTTTTAAGAAAAACTTCAAAAATATCACTGAAAGAGCAATGATTTTTGGTTTTAATGTTAGCAGTTTATCACTGATATTAAGTATGGATTTATTGGTGGACAGGTTAACTACCTTTTGAATAATTAGGGTAGAATGGAATATAATACTTTTTGTCATCTGGACAAGTAAAAAGAACTCTGGAACTCAGAACCATGTTTGGCTTCCAGTAGTAAGTTATGGTGGTTTAGAATTATAAATGAGAAGTTGACATACTCGTTGAGGTTAACTGGAATAAAAATATATTACCATAACAAAAAAAATTGTTTTTTGCATGACAACTTACTAAATATTTGAAGGCCATTATCATGTACATCTTCCCCACCCCTCTAAAAATGTCTTGTCTCTTTTCAGCAAGCTGAGCCTAATGGGTTTCTCACATAATAGGCTTTTTAAGGCCTTTTACCACTCTACTACTTTCCTGCATGTATTGTAGTTTGCCAGCCTCCTCTCTTAGAATGTGATAACTGAAATACAGTACTGCTGATGTGTTATTATTCTCAATGGTGAGAGATTGACTTCCTGAGACTATATTTCAGTAATCAAATTAGCAGCATTCTAAACTCCCTAGTACTTTTCTTCATGAACTGTTTTAAAGTGTTGTCTGTGAAGTCATGTGGATTGTTATTGTTGTTTTAATTTTTTAAAAAACTCAGTTGCAGCCGAAACCGGTTTGGCTCAGTGGATAGAGCGTCGGCCTGCGGACTGAAGGGTCCCGGGTTCGATTCCGGTCAAGGGCATGTACCTTGGTTGCGGGCACATCCCCAGTGGGGGGTGTGCAGGAGGCAGCTGATCGATGTTTCTCTCTCATCGATGTTTCTGACTCTCTGTCCCTCTCCCTTCCTCTCTGTAAAAAAATCAATAAAATATATTTAAAAAAAACAAACAAACAAAAAATAAACTCAGTTGCTGAGTTTTGCTTTATCCCTGTTGCTGTATTGCCAACTTTGGCTTAATGTTCTTTCTATATGTTGTTTTTGTAATCTAGCATGTTAACTACTTAGTCTTTATTATAATATCAGATTTATTTGTTGTGTTTATCTGAATGCTTGGTAAAAATGTTGAACCAGGCAAAAAACATGCCATTACTCTGCAAATTATCATTGAACCATTAATCACCTCTTTCAGTAAAGCCATTGACTTAGCTAAGAATTCGTAGTAGTACTGTAGTCCAGCTGCCATTTTTCTTGCATTGCTATATAAATCTCATAAAAAATTTTGTCAAATCTCTTGCTGAAATTATTATGCTGGTTGTTTAGGACATTTCCTATTTATTCATCCAACAAGTTTCTACTGACTTCATTTATAAGCTACTCTGTTGTTATAAATGAAAATGAGGTTAATTTGGCAGTCATCCTTGGTGCATTCTTGCTCTGATTTCTGCTTAACAACTTAACAGCTGCAAAATTAAGTCCTGCAAGCACGCTCAGAATGTCCTAATCCCATTTCTTTCCATTTTCAAACTGATGACATGTGCCAGGAAGCAAGATCTCAAATGCTCCCCTGATCCAGTTTCTTAAGATAGCTTATCTATCTATCTATCTATCTATCTATCTATCTATCTATCTATCTATCTACCTGTCTATCAAAGGCTAATATGCAAAGTGTCCCCCCGGGAGTTCAATCGCTTGCTATGAGGTGCACTGACCACCAGGGGATGGTGTGGGTGTGGAGTGAAGGAATGCCTTGGCTAGCTGCCGGCAGCTGGGGAAGGGAGGCCCCAGCTGGCAGCCGGAAGGAAGGCCCCAATCGGCCCTGATTGCCGGCCAGGCCTAGGGACCCTACCCATGTACGAATTTCGTGCACCAGGCCTCTAGTGTTAAATGAAAAAGACGAATAATAAACCCATACACAGAAAAAGGACTAGAAGGAAGTATACCAAAATAATAACAGTGGTTATCTTTGAATGGTTGTTTCCTCTATTTTCTAAAATACTAGAAGTAGTAATTTTAATTTTTAAGAATTCTGCCTATCATTTTCATGTTAAGGCTTACTTTATTGTGAAATCTTTCAAGCTGCTGCAGTCTCAAAGTGACCAAACTCAATTTTACATTGTTTTTCTTTTTGAGATTTCCAACATGTAAGAGATGCTAAAATGGAGGGAGGGATATTGTGAAGCAATTTTGACCTATAAAGTCTTTGCATTGAAATCAAAGGATTATTTTTCTTCTTTCCTTTTATTTTATGGTGAGACAGAACCTAATCCTCCTATTGATGAAGTCATCAGCACACCAGGAGTAGTGGCCAGGTTTGTGGAGTTCCTCAAACGAAAAGAGAATTGTACACTGCAGGTACGAGCCTTTACATTTCTTGCCTCATATCTTCTCTTTGCAAATTTACATTTTGTTACTTATTTTAATCTATATAAAGGGTTAGTTTTTTATAATGATGTTTCCAACAACCACATTGTAAGTTTCTTTGATGTTTTTTAACATCCAGGTCCTTGATTTAACTCTTTAGAATTTTTGTCATATTTTTGTCACGTAAAAGATTATTTTATGATGATTGTGGATAATACTTATTTTATAAGGAATTGTTTGCCATAGAGGAGCCATTATAGATAGGACGTAAGTGTGGACTATGTAAAATTTGGTTTTGAAGGATTTTTAGATTATACTTGTTAGCTTTCTCACTAATCCCCAAATCTGGTCCTAATTAGTCCTTCCCCACTACTTCCAAAGAACTGACAAGCTGATAGCCTTGTCAGGCATCTACGTGCTTTCTGCTATGTTAATTTAGTCTATCAATACTGTGTTATCTTAGAATTCTAAGAGGAAATTCCACAAATTCTGGATTGGATAATTTTCACAGTAAAAAGAACTACTGTCAACTGACTCATCCTGGGAGTTATTTAGAAATTTTAAAATACTATTTTGTGAGTGACATCAGAGCAGTGGGGGCATGAGAGAGCCCCTTGTCCTCTTCCCTTGAAATTTCAACAAGTTGACCAACTATAATTCAACAAAGAAATCCCTGCTCAACATAGACACATGCTGGAGAGACCTGCACATTTAAACATCTAAACGTTAACAACCGGGAATAAATGGGAGATGAGAAGGGAGGAAAGTGCAGACGGCCTTTAGACAGCCTTGCACTGGGGAGCTCATTGTTTGGCTGGCCAGGAGAAGGGAGAAAGCCTGTGGTAGCAGACTCTTCCTTCAGCTGGAGGAACAGAGAGCTTCGGGGGGTGGGGAGTCAGCCCAGCAGGCCTAGCAGGAAGGGAATGAATAGTGTCTGAATCAGCAGATGCCTGGCAGGGTTCTGCCATGCAGCTCTCCACTTTCAGACTGATGGTGTTTCATACAAAGAAATGGAACCACACAGCCCTCTCGTACTTGGACTCCCAAAGCTTAACTCCTATTGCCTTTGGAGTTGGGTCCAGGAGCATATTATCTATAAACCAAGAGCTATTGCAGTGAAACCACTGTCTCCTTCTGTGACTGATCTCCAGAAGGGGTACTTGGGGCAGGACCCATGGAGGTCAGGAATCGCCTTTACGGTGAAGGTAAAACAAACCTCACCCCCCAAGAAGCTCGGCTGTACTCTCTTACGGAAGCCATGAAGGTTCAAGACTGTGAGATCACAAAGATAAACAATCTTGCAATTCAGTGCCATCTACTGGAAAATAGTAGAAAGACCTCTTTAGAGATAAATACTACACACTAATAGGCAAAGGAGTATATCAAATACCATGAATAACCACAGTAATGAGGATAACCAGAAAGAAAACAAAAACTCTACAGAAAGCAAGGTGGAGCACATGGAAAGCTATACTAATAAAAGGGTAATATGCTAATTAGACCAGATTTCTTCCAGACGAGCTTCTGGATGTCCTTCCTGACAAAGCAGGGCCCAGGTGAAGCTGCCCAGAGTCCCGGGTGCCTGTGGCTGAAGCCGGCCTGGGCGAAGCCGCCCGTGGTCCCAGGCACTTGCGGCCGGCCTGGGCGAAGCCAGCCAGGTGTGGGGGCCGAGGCAGAGGCGATTAGGGGCGATCAGGCTGGCAGGGGAGCAGTTAGGGGCGATCAGGCCGGCAGGCAGAAGGGTTAGGGGCAATCAGGTAGCCAGGCAGGCAAGGGGTTAGGAGCCAGTGGTCCCGGATTGTGAGAGGGATCAGGCCTAAACCAGCAGTTGGACACCCCCCAAGGGGTCCCTGATTGGAGGGGGTGCAGGCCGGACTGAGGGACCCCCCCCAACCCCGGTGCACGAATTTTGTGCATCAGGCCTCTAGTATATGATATAAATGACATGAGATTTCAAGATTGCAGTTCTGAAAATACTTAAAAGAGCTGCAAGAGAATACAGACAGGTAATTCAGTGCACTCAGAAAACGAATGAATAAAACAAGTACTTTACCTAAGAGATTGGAACTTTAAAAAAGAACCAATCAGAAATCCTGGAAATGAAGCATGCTGTCCAGGAGATTATGAGTGAACTACTGCCCCATCTGGTTTGGCTCAGTGGCTAGAGCATCAGCCCGCTGACTGAAGAGTCCCAGGTTTGATTCCTGTAAAGGGTAGATAGCTTGGTTGCAGGCGTGATCCCCGGCCTCAGTTGGGGCACATGCAGGAGGCAACCAGTGTCTCCCTCACATAGATGTTTCTCTCTTTCTGTCTCTCCCTCTCCTTCCACTTTCTCTGAAAATCAATGGAAAAATATCCTTGGATGAATATTAAAAAAAAAAAAAAGAAAAAGAGTGAACTACTGAGCTTAGAAAACAGAGCCAACCAGATGGAGTAAAGAATTAGTGATATCGAAGATAGGAATCTAGAAACCACTAAGAGGGGAGAAGAGAGAGATCTGAGCATAAAGAAAAATGAAAGCTCTACGAGAACTATCTGACTCCCATCAGAAAAAGCAATATTAGAATTACTAGAGGCCCAGTGCATGAAATCTGTGCATGGGTAGGGTCCCTAGGTCTGGCTGGCGATCAGGGTCGATCAGATTCCCTGCCTTCCCACCTCCTCCTTCCCTTGCTCCCTCAGCATCCTGCTGCCACCGCTAGTCACCCACCATGTTCCGCGCCACCCTGTTGGTCAGCACATGTCATAGCGAGCGGTTGAACTCTCAGTCGAACTCCCGAGGGGACAATTTACATATTAGCCTTTTATTATATAGGATAGGCATTCCAGAGAAGGAGGAGAGGGAGCATGGAACAGAAAGCCTATTTAAACAAATAGTGGATGAGAACTTCCCAAACCTCTGGGAAGAATTAGATCTTGAATCCAAGAAGCAAACAGAACACTTAATTACCTCAGTCCAAAGAGGCCCTCTCCAAAGCACTTGGTATTCAAGTTATCAAAAATTAATGACACATCATTAAAATGTCCATACTACCCAAGGCAATCTATAGACTCAATGCAATCCCCTATTAAAATACCAATGAAATATTTCACAGAGCTAGAACAAATACTACAAATATTTATATGGAATCAAAAAAGACCCTGAATAGCTGCAGCAATTTTGAGAAAGAAAAAGTTGGAGGAATCACAATATTAGATTTCAAGTTATACTACAAAGCCACCATAATCAAAACAGCCTGTTACTGGCACAAGAACAGGCGTATAGATCAATGGAACAGATCAGAGAACCCAGAAATCGACCCAAGCCATTACACTCAATTAATATTTGACAAAGGAGGCAAGAGCATACAATGGAGTCAAGAGAGTCTCTTCAAGAAATGGTGTTGGGAAAATTGGACAGATATATACAAAAAAATGAAACTAGACCACCAACTTACACCATACACAAGAATAAACTCAAATGGATAAAAGAACTTAAATTTTAAGTTGTGAAACCATAAAAATCCTAGAAGAAACAATAGGTAGCAAAATCTCAGACATTTCTTGTAGCAATATGTTTACAGATACATCTCCTGAGGCAAAGGAAACTAAGGAGAAAATAAACAAATGGGACTACATCAAAATAAAAAGCTTCACAGAAAAAGAAATCAACAAAATGAAAAGAGAGCCCACTCTATGGGAAAAGATATTTGGCAATGATTTATCTCATAAAGGGTTAATATCCAAACTATATAAGGAGCTCATACAACTTAACAAAAGGAAGACAATCCAATAAAAAAATGGGCAAAGGACCTAAATAGACACTTTTCCAAAGAGGATATGCAGATGGCTAAGAGACATATGAAAAATGCTAGAAGTTACTAATCATCCGAGAGATGCAAATCAAAACGACAATAAGGTATCATCTCACACCTGTCAGAAATGGCTACCATCAAGAAATCAACAAATGACAGGTGCTGGCGTGGGCGTGGAGAAAAGGGAACCCTAGTACATTGCTGGTGGGAATGCAGACTGGTGCAACCATTATGAAAAACAGTATGGAGTTTCTTCAAAAAATTAAATATGCATCTGCCATTTGACCCAGTGATCCTACTTCTAGGAATATATCCTAAGAAACCCGAAGCACCAATCAGGAAGAATGTATGCACCCCTGTGTTCATAGCAGCACAATTTATTATAGCTAAGATCTGGAAACAGCCCAAATGCCCATCAGTAGATGAGTGGATAAAAAAGCCGTGGCACATTTATACCATGGAATACTATGCAGCAGTAAAAAAGAATCTCTTACCCTTTGAGACAGCATGGAGAGACCTGGAGAGTATCATGCTAAGTGAAATAAGTTAGTCAGAGAAGGACAGGTATCACATGATTGCACTCATAGGTGGAATCTAAGTAACAAAATAAACTGATGAACAGAATGAACCCAGAGACATGGAAGCATGGAACAGAGTGCAAATCTTAGAGGGAAGGCGGGGGTGGGTGGGAGTTGTTAACCAAAGAGCTCGAATGCATAATCCATGGACACAGGTAATAGGGTGCTGAAGGCCTGGGGTGGGGAGGGGGGTATGGAGGTGGGCTGGAGGGGGCCAAAGAGGGGGAGGGGGACATATGTAATACTTGCAACAACAAAGAATTATTTAAAAATAAATAAACCAAAAAAAAAAAGAAATCATGATGACAAAGAAAAAATTCTCAAAACAACCAGGGAAAAGAAGGAAGTGAACTAACTACAAAGGAAAACCCATCAGAATTTCATTTGATTTCTCAGCAGAAACTACAAGCCAGAAGAGAGTGAAACCAAATATTCAAACCTTTGTAAGAGAGAAATTACCAGCCACGAGTAATATATCCAGCAAGATTATCCTTTAAATGTGAAGGTGGAAAACAAGAAATAAAGATGTTCCCAGATATACAGAAGCTGAGGGATTTTATCACATCAATGTTTTTTTCTCAGGAAATATTCAAGGGAGTTATTCTACCTGAAACAAAGAACATGAGGTCACAGCACTACGGGTAAGATCACCAAAACACTTACAGCATAAACAGGAATTATCTGTGATAACAAAAACATAAAAGAAGAGGGGAGTAAAGGTCTGAACTGGCAAAGGAGGATGAAGATCAGTTGCACTCAAAAGAAAATATGCTACGGTATATGTACAGGTTTATTTTTTATAAACCTAATGGTAACCACACACAAAAGTAACCAAACCAGAACACATAGCTTAACACAAGAGGAAAGAAGTATGGAGTACCACCAAACAAAAAGAACAGACCGAAACAGAGAGGAAAAGAACTAATAGAGGCACAGAGCTACCAAAAAACAAAAAATAAAATGACTATAAGAAATCTCATACATCAATAATTACCCTAAATATAAATGGTCTGAATTCACCAATAAAGTTGCAGAGAGTAGCAGACTTGATTAAAAACAGAACTTAACTATATGCTGCCTTCAGGAGGCACATCTATGCTTCAAAGACAAAGGTAGATTCAAAGTGAAGTGTGGAAAATGATTCTCCAAGCAAGTAACATCCACAGAAAAGCAGGTGTAGCCATACTTATATCTGACAAAATAGATTTCAAGATAACAAAGGTAATAAGAGACAAAGATGGACATTTTATAATGATAAGGAGGGTACTATATCAGGAAAACATTTTTGTTGTTAGTCCTCACCTGAGGATATTTTTCCATTGATCTTTAGAGAGAGTGGAGGGGAAGAGACAGAGAAAAAGAAACATCAATGTGAGAGAGAGAGACATGGATTGGTTGCCTCCCATGCACACCTCAACTGGGGCCAGGGATCGAGCCTGCAACCGAGGTAAGTGCCCTTGACCGGGAATCAAATCGGGGACCCTTCAGTCCGCAGGCCGAAACACTACCCACTGAGAAAAACTTGCCAGGGCAACACTTCTTAATATATATGCACCCAACCAAGGAGCACTGGAATATATAAAACAGCTACTCACGGAATTAAAGGAACAAACAGATCAAAACACATTTATACTTGGGGACCTTAACACTCCATTGATAGCTCTAGACAAATCAACCAAACAAAATCAAGAAATATTTGTTTTACATGAAACACTAGATCAAATGGACATAATTGACATTTATAGAACTTTTCATCCCAGAACATCAGATTATACATTCTTCTCTGGTGCACGTGGAACATTTTCAAGGATAGACCATATGTTGGGTCACAAAACTAGCATCAACAAATTCAAGAAGATTGAAATTATTCCAAGCATATTTTCTAACCACAATGCCTTGAAATTAGAAATCAACTACAAAAAGGAAGTAAAGAAACCCACAAATAGCCCTAGCCAGTTTGGGTCAGTGGATAGAGCGTCAGCCTTCAGACTGAAGGATCCCTGGTTCAATTCCAGTCAAGGGCACGTACCTCGGTTGCAGGCTCATGCTGGCCCTGGTTGAGGCGTGTGCAAAGACAACCAATAGTTGTGTTTCTCTCACATCCATGTTTCTCTCTTGTCTCTCCCTCTCCCTTCCACTCTCTCAAAATCATGGAGCCCTAGCCAGTTTGGCTCAGTGGATAGAGCGTCAGCCTGCGGACCAAAGGATCCTGAGTTCGATTCTGGTCAAGGGCACGTGCCTTAGTTGCTGGCTTCTCCCTGGCCCAGGACCTAGTCAGAGGGCTCTTGCAGAAGGCAACCAATCAATGTGTTTCTTTCACATCGATGTTTCTCTCTGTCTCTCCCTAAAAATGAATGGAAAAATATCCTTGAGTAAGGATTAACAAAAAATAATAAAAATCAATGGAGAAATATCCTCTGATGAGGATTAACAAAAAAAGAAAAACCCACAAATACATGGATATTAAACAACATACTACTAAAAAATGAATGGGTCAAAGAAGAAATAAAAGATGAGATCAAAAGATGTGTAGAGACAAATGAGAATGACAGTACAACATACCAAAACTTGTGGGATGCAGTGAAAGCAGTAAAAAGAAAGTTTATATCATTACAGGCTTACCTCAAGAGATGAGAAATCCAAAGTAAACAACCTAGCATCACATCTTTTTTTTTTTTAATCCTCACCCGAGGATATTTTTCCATGATTTTTAGAGAGAGGGAAGGACGAGAGAAATATCAATGTGAGAGAAACACATCCATTGGTTCCCTCCTGTACAAGCTCTGATCAGGGCTCGGGCTGGGGAGGAGTCTGCAACCGAGGTACTTGCCCTAAACTGGGATCGAACCTGGGACCCTTTGGTCTGTAGGCCAATGCTCTATCCACTGAGAAAAACTGGCTAGGGTATAACATCTCATCTTCTCCCCACCCCCCCCCCCCAAGATTATTATTCAGATTTATTGTCTTATTTTTTCCAAAGTATTTTCAAAGTTGCCCATGTGATTTCTCACCCACATGATTTCTCACAAACATAAGCAAACTTAAAGCACATGTGATGAGGTTAGTGATGAAAGAGCTGCAGACTCATGGGAGTGAGGACTATTCCCAGTTCATTGAGGGCCTCAATCACAACTTTGTCAGCAGCAGAACCGGATAGAGCAGCAGTATATGTCACACCACTCCTTTTAGGTCTGTCCACATTATCCCTGAAAGGAAAGAAGGCATCCTAGCTAATGGACACTTCACTAAGCTTGTCCACCCATTCTTTCTTTTTGGCTGTGGTCAGTAATTCAGGGACTTCTTCAAACAGCACCTTCCACTTTACCAAATCTTCATCCTTGCCGATGGTCCCATTAACATACTGATCAATGGCTTTGGAGATTTCTGCTCTCTTCACTCTAGTTTTGAACTTCATTGAGACCACTTGTGGGTGATGCCGAAGCCACCAGAAGTTCGCCTTATCTCCTGCCAGGAGTGTGCACTGGATCCGAGACCGCTGTCCTGCTCCAATGCCAATCACCTGCCCGTTCTTGGCATAGCACACGGAGTTGAACTGAGTGTACTTCCCAGCAATGGTGGCCATGATGAGGTCTTGGAGCACAGATTCCGGCAAATCTTTTTTCTTGGTAACAACATTGCTAAATAATGACCTGTTGATGACACCATTATTTCTCTTCTGACTTAAACAGACCGAAGAGAGTCCGAACTTCATTTTCATCTGGATTGTAAGATTGGTCCATCTGAAGAACAGTGTAGTTCCCATTTTTCTTTTTAGAAAGTATTTTCAAAGCTGCTTCATATCCTTGGGGCAGTAATACCATAATATACCTCTCTGGAGATTTTGGCAGTAGGGACATCACATATAGGGCACCAGATAGGGCAACAAAGTCACCAAATGAAGACATCCTATCAGCCGCTCTTGCTCATGCATGTGAAGTCGCTATGGGTGTGAGGGTTTTATAAATGTCATAGACCATGCACACTTTGGCCTTATCTTCACTAAGGGGAACTCCAACAGCATTGTTTGCTGGGTTGACATGCTTGAAAGAGGCAGCAGCTGGAAGGCCTAAGGCTTCTTTGAGTTCCTTCACCAGCTGCCAGGCATTCAAAGCATCACACAAGTTTATAAATCCAGGGCTCCATTTAGAATTGTGACGGGAAGCTTGGGCTGGAGTTTGATGAGAGTTCATTCCGAAACGCAAGGGCATCTGAGATATTCCTTTGCTGTTTTCTGAAGTAATCTGAAATTTCTTCATCATATTGTGCCAGGTGAGTGAAAGCCTTCAAGGCCAACTGGCGTCTGGTCTCCAAGGAGGTGTCTTCACTCCAGCGTGGTTTTTAGCTGCTGCTCAGCAGGGTTACTCCACCAATATCAATTTACTCAATAAAATAGGGATAGAAGGAGAGTACCTCAACATAATAAAGGCCATATATGATAAACCTTCAGCTAATATCATACTTAGAGGTGAAAAGCTGAAAGCTTTTTTTTTTTTTTAATAATGTTTATTGATTTCAGAGAGGAAGGAAGAGGGAGCGAGAGATAGAAACACCCATGATGAGAGAGAATCATGGATCGGCCTCCTCCTGCAAGTCTCCCACTGGGGATCGAGCCCACAACTTGGGCCTGTGCCCTTGACCGGAATTGAACCTGGGACTTTTCAGTTTGCAGGCCGACACTCTATCCACTGAGCCAAACCGGCTAGGGCTGAAAGCTTTTCTTAAGATGAGGAACAAGACAGGGATGTTCACTTTTCATGATTCTTACTCAACATAGTGCTGTAAGTCCTAGCCAGAGCAATAAGGCAAGAGAAAGAAATAAAAAGCATCAAAATAGGGAAGGAAGAAGTAAAACTATAACTTTTTGTGGATGACATGATTCTGTATATAGAACACCCTAAAGACCACCAAAAAACTATTAGAAACAATAAACAAATAAAATAATTGAAGGATACTAAGTCAGTGTGCAAAAATCCATTGCCTTCCTATCTACTAACAACAAAACTTCAGAAAAAGAAATGCAAAAAATAAATCCTTTTGCAATTGCAACCAAAATAATAAAATACCTAGGAATAAACTTAATAAAGAACGTGAAAGACCTATATATGGAAATTACAAAGCATTAGTAAAAAAAGATTGAAAAAGACAACAAAATGAAAAAATAACCTGTGTTCATGGATTAGGAAGGATCAACAAAGTTAAAATGGCCATATTGCCCAAAGCAATAATATACAGATTTAATGCAATACCCATCAAAATCTCAATGTCATTCTTTGAAGAAACAGAACGAGAAACTATCAGATTTTAATGGAACCATAAAAGAACCCCAAATAGACAAGGCAATCCTGAGAAAAAAGAATGAAGCTGGAGGTATAATGCTACCTGACTTCATATTATACTACAAAGCTATAGTAATCAAAACAGCATCGTATTCGCAGAGAAACAGATACACCGATCAATGGAACAGAATAGAAAGCCCAACTATAAAATTACATGTAAATGAACAGATAATTTTTAACAAAGGAG
This sequence comes from Plecotus auritus, assembly GCF_963455305.1. Classification (NCBI taxonomy): domain Eukaryota; kingdom Metazoa; phylum Chordata; class Mammalia; order Chiroptera; family Vespertilionidae; genus Plecotus; species Plecotus auritus. The sequence goes on along the minus strand of NC_137771.1, from coordinate 169,259,203 downwards.
CCAGAAACACAGAATGGAGCAAACATAGTCTCTTCAACAAATGGTGCTGGGAAAACTAGAAAGCCACATGCAAACGAATGAAACTGGATTACAGTTTGTCCCTGTGTACAAAAATTAATTCAAAATGGACCAAAGACCTAAATATAAGACCTGAAATAATAAGCTCCGTAGAAGAAAATATAGGTACCAACTTTATGGACCTTAGTCATAGAGAACATTTTATGAACTTGACCCCAAAGGCAAGGGAAGTAAAGGCAAAAATAAATGAATGGGACTATATATATCAAACTAAAAAGCTTCTACACAGCAAAAGAAACAAACAACAAAAAGAGGCAGCCAACCAGATGGGAGATGATATTTGCACACAGTGGCTCCGACAAAGGTTTAATTTCCAAAATACATAAAGAACTCATAAAACTCGATACCAAACAATCAAAAAGTGGGCAGAGGACCTGAAAATACACCTCTCCCAAAAAGACAAACAACCAATAGATGTAAGAAAAGTTGTTCTACCTCCTTGGCAATTAGGGAAATACAAATCAAGACTACAATGAAATACCACCTCACACCTGTTAGTGTGACCATTATCAACAAGACAAGCAATGACAAGTGTTGGAGATGTCACGGGGGAAAAAAGAACCCTCATCCACTGCTGGTGGGAATGTAGACTGGTACAAACACTATGGAAAGCAGTCTGGCGATTCCTCAAAAAAAAGAAAAAAGAAAAAAAGAAGAATAGAGCTACTATAGGACCCAGCAATTTCTTTCCTGGGTATATACCCAGAAAAGTTGAAATCATGTATTTTCAAAGATATATGCACCTCTATGCTCATGCAGCATTATTCACAGTGGACAAGACATGGAAACAACCCAAGTGTCCTGCAGTAGAGGACTAGATAAAGATGATGTGGTTCATATACACAATGGAATACTACTCAGCCATAAGAAAGGATGAAATAGTGCCATTTGCAATAAAATGGATGGACCTTGAGAACATTATCTTGAGTAAAATAAATCGGTCAGAAAAAGCTAAGAACCACATGATTTCACTCATATGTGGGATATAAAACTGAAACTCGTGAACACAGCAGTACGTTGGTTGCCAGAGGGAAGGAAAGGGGGTCCTAATATATGGTGACAGGAGATTTGACTTTGGATGTTGAGCACATGGTGCAATATGCAGATCTTATAACATAGAAACACATACCAGAAACCTATATGATGTTGACTGTCACCCCAATAAATTTTTAAAAAATACAATTTTGTTCCTGAATAAAGTTGGACTTTTAGTAAGTTGGTCATTTTTCAGTAGCTAGACTTCCTTGGAGTAACCAGCTGAATTAATTTCTCTATTCTTTAACAAATACCTGTGACACCTAAATTATCAAGTATTTGTGGGATCTAATATGAAGGGTTCAGGCAACTATAATAATTGGTTAGGTACCAAGTAGATTACAAAAATGGGGTTATTTTTCCAAGTAAATGTTTGCCAATAACAAGTTAATCATAAAGATAACTTTTGCCCCCTTGTTTGCTTTTGCCTTACCATAAGGCTGTAGGGATTGGGACATTTTTGTAAATGACAACTCTGTCCCCAGGTTCCTTGCTGTCCAGAGTCTTGTAGATAGTTCATAAGACTTGATGCTTTGTCTTGATATTTTCTCTCCTTTCCTCCCACTCCATCTTTCTCCCTCTTTTACTCTTTGTTGCGGTGATGCGTTTCTTCCAGAGGAAAAACAAGAAATCCAGAAAAGGTAGAGTACTTCAGTGCCCCTTCAGTTTTTCTTCTCCAGTTTGACATTTACTAATCCCCAAATTCATTTGAATTAAGATTCTGTTTTGCTAGCTGCCTCCTGGATTATAATTCTGGTCCCCATCTAAGGCCAGGATCACCATCACCTGAAAAGTTATCAGGTTCAACTAGAAAGCAAGAAAAGAAAGACTTCTCAGGAAAAAAAGGAAATCCAGACAACCAACACTGCAGAGAACAGAGCCTGAGCCCCTAAGCTATCTGCCAAGAGTACCAGAGGAACCCAATGAAGAGCCTTACTGCAGTTTATCATTTGAAAAGCTTGGTAGGAGGAGGGAGGTAGGGAAAATTATTTTGTTCATGTGAAAATACGTTTATCCTGTCTCTGACAATGAGAGTAGTTTCGAGTACTGAATTTACTCCTCCATCTAGCAGTTATTAATAGGGGATTGCAGAGGTCCAGTTTCTTAATGCACTAAAGATAAATGATATAAATGAAAAGTCAGAGAAATGGGTACTTCCTCATCTCTACATTCTCCAGTATTCTCTCAGACAGTGCCCTCTCCTGACTAGCCTGTATAAATTTTACATCATTTTTTTTATTCCATAATCCTAGAATTTGTATCCTTAAAACATCTGTAGATGAATGCCTTCAGAAATCTCTAATTTGCTCCTATCTAAATTCTCAGATTCCACTCTTTTGTAAACTAATAATTAGGCTGAAAGATTGAGAAATTATTTCTCTGGAAGTGACCATCTCATGATTTTAACCTTAGATGTCCAAACACTCTGAGAAATAATCAACCTATCTTTTATCTGAAAGTCATCCCCAGCTTTTCTTCTGTGTACATTTAAGCACAACATGGTGTTCTTTCTCCAGTGTGACTAATGGGTAATCTTGACCCCTCTCCCCCAAAAGCAGGAGGAGCAAGTATATTGAGGGAGATTTTAGGGCCAGGAGGCTTTGTGCTTAAATAATTAGATGTGCTCTGGTAAACTTGGAGAGCACTCCTTCCTCTGTCTTCTTGGATACTCCTACCTGCTTGTTAGAAAGTTGGATAGTGTGTCTTTGGAATGGGGCTTTTGCCATTTCACTTCCCGGAAGAGAATAATAACATGGTCATAATAGCTAAACTCACTAATAAATCCTGTGGACAAACTTAATTTGTTCATTCCATAGATAAAGGACTGAATCCTAGTAAAGGGTCTCTTCACTTCCTTTCTGGCTTTCCTTATCTGGAAATCAGTGAGGTGACTCATACTAGGGAGATAAAAACTCCTGCTTTGGGCAGTGCTATCCAGATACTCTCTTACAAACATGATGAACATGGTGGAATCTAGGATTTAGAAAGCAGATAATACCATTTGGCTAAGGGCATCCTGAGTCCAGGCCCAGCATCTGTGTATTGTCGTTTGCAGTGCTAAGAGGTTACATTCTCAAACTTTATAGAAGTTTATAAAAAATTTTAGAAATAAGTAAATTGTCTCCTAGCTCCCATCATTAGACACATACTTGCCTTAGGGTCATAAATTTGAAAAAAAAAACACACAAAAAAACAAAACGGTTTAGTTTCCCCATTTCCTGCCTCTCATCCCTTCTAAAAGCTTAATGTGAATAAACTGCAGTAAGCCTTCATCCTCCTACTTTTTTCCCCATCTTCATTGGTCCCTCTTCCTTTCTTGAAAGGTTACTCAGATGACTCAGGCACTGTTCTCCACAGAGTTTTATATCTGGGTTTATTTTTCTGATGTGAGCCTTTCTTTTCACTTGCTCTCCAGGTGAGCCTGGCATTTGCTAGGAACCAGAGTGGACCCAGCAAAGTGGCCAGCAACAGAGTCCTGATCCAAATGGAGAAAGGGAACCAGGCGTACCTCAACCTGGAGTGGGAAACTTGATAGGAGGTCAGAAGTATTTCAGCTTTGGATTTTCATTTTCCTTATTTAAGGAACTGAGCACCAGAAGGTAGAGACTCAGGGAAGAGAGAAAATATCAAACCTTCAGTGTACCCTTCAGATTTCAGTTGTATCCTTATTTAGCAAGTTCTGGATAGTGAAAAATAATGGAATTACAATTTATAAGCAGTTACAGCTGCATGACAGGTTGTTTCCTTATATGGTGCCATTCTTGCAACACTAAGAATATAGTAGTTTACAATGACAAACAGGAAGTAAAGATGATAGTAGCTATTTTGGCAACCATTTATTACTTTAGGTAGTACTATTAGATTTTTTTTTTTTATTCATGTTACTGATTTGTTTTTGAATCACATGGTTACTTAAATTAATTTTCCTTGCCATTTCTATTGTAACTTTATGCCATTGTTTGTGCTGTCAACTCTGGGCTATCCCATTTTGCAACTATCTTTCATGTTAAATTCTAATCAGGGACCCAGTGCCAAAACATTAACCTAAAAAGTGACTGCAGAATCCAGTGAAAAAGAAGTTTATCACACATAATACATGGGTATAGCAAATTGCACAAATAGCTTGATGAGTTTTCATGAGGTAATCATTAATCAGCACCCCGTGTGGTGTGTACGTTTGTATGTTTTAATGCTTTATTAATGCATGAGTATGATTTAGTTTTTAGTGGCTTTCTGGTTATTAGTTATTTGTCTTTTTTTGGCCTAGTAATGGCAGAACTGATTTCTGATTTTCATTCTTACCAAGAGAGACCTTGAATCTTTGTGCTCAGAGGTTGTCATCATCATGTTCTTCTTAGTAATAAACATGACTCTGGTACATTCTTCTTTTGCTGAGATGTCCTAATTTCTAATTTCCACCCATTCATGTTTAGGCTATTTTTCACTTACTCCATATTTTCCTAATCATTGTCACTCTTTTATTTTGCTTCTCTAGTTTATTCACTTAAGTAGCATCTGGAATTCTCTTTCATTTTCTGTGAGACCTTTGGTCATAGACAAATAACAGTTTGGACTCTGGCAGCAATTATTATTCTAATTTCTTCTCATTGATACCTCTTTAATATATTCTTTATATACTCATTATTGTTACCACTTCTTTTGCAATAAAATCAACACCACAGTCTTTTCACTTAGATATTAATTGTTTTGTATGCTGATCTTACTCATTATTTACAGATTGCTTTGCCTCACAGTTTTCATTTCTTTGACTTGATCTCTACATAAATGACAATTCTTTGTTGAGTTTTGAGCCTGCCTTTTAGTAGGAAAGTTTGCTTTTATATTCACATTATACATGTCTGTTTTAGTAATTAATTTCCCTAGTAAGCAAAAGAAACTAAATTTTAGGTGAACTGTGTTTTCAGTTTAGTATCCACTAAATAATTTGACATTTCTGGCCCTAGATACCAAAACCACAGTTGAAATATTCTTGTCGGTGTTACAGGTGTACTTCAGAGAGAAAACATAAAGAGGAAGCCAGAGAGGCTGGCTACAAGTGTATTAGAATAGGATACTAAAGTCTAGTTCTCTTTGGCTGCGTAACATTACTCAAATCATTAGTTAAATTGTTGGATCTTTTTCTAATAGCTTCCTTATTTATAAACTAGAGAAGTGCAACTTCTCTGGGTTGCTGTGAGAAACATCTGAGAGTATGTGACTAATATAAAGTGCTCTATAAATGTAAAGTTTCAATTCAGACAGATTGAAATGGGCTTGAGCATTGGTTTCAGTAGTGATTTAATTATAGGGGGTTATTTGATGTGTTTGGTTTTTTTAATCCTCACCCGAGGATTTAAAAATATATATATATTGTTACTGGTTTCAGAGATGAAGGAAAAGGGAGAGAGAGAGAGAAACATCAATGATGAGAGCGAGTCATTGATGGGCTGCCTCCTGCAAACCCCACACTGGGGATCAAGCCTGCAACCTGGGCATGTGCCCTGACTGGGAATTGAACCGAGAACTCCTGGTTCATAGGTCGATGCTCAACCAATGAGCCATGCCTGCTGGGCCCAAGGATGTTTTTATTTATTTTTTAGAGATTATTTTTTAGAGAAGAGAAACATTGATGTGTGAGAGAAACATCAATCTGTTGCCTCCCATATGTGCCCGGACCGGGGATTGAACTGCAATCTATTTGGTGTATAAGATGATGTTCAGCCAACTGAGCCACCTGACTGGCTGGGCTGATGGGTTTTGTGATGATTCTGTGTTTAAAAGTCTCTTGAACTTCTCTCAAAACAAAAAGCTAACAGACAGAAAGGGTGCTCCTATTCCGGTACTCATTGCTGTTGTAACATCAGTGTCCACTGTAGCTACCAAGCCACTTTATCTCAGTTGTGGATGTCACATTTATAGGTTTCTTTGAACATCCTCTTCTTTAAATATCTTCTGCTATGAATTTGCTATCATTCAAATGTGGCTTTGAACTGTGCTAACCAGATTTCTTCCATCTTCTCTCACCCCTTATGATTGATGTGTTGTTGTTTTTTTAATGACAACTGCCTTTCAGTCTACCCCAAAGCTTAGAAGAGTCATAGCTCCTTTTTTAAAATATATTTTTATTGATTTCAGAGAGGAAGGGAGAGGGAGAGAGAGATAGAAATGTCAGTGATGAGAGAGAATCATTGATCCGCTGCCTCCTGCATGCCCCACACTGAGGATCAAGCCCACAAATCTGGGCATGTGCCCTTGATGGGAATCAAACCAAGGATCCTATAGTCCACGGGTCAACGCTCTATCCACTGAGTCAAACCGGCTAAGGCTTTAATTGATCTTTTATTCAAGGGGCATACCACTGAATTTTTTTCTGCATATGAGCTTTGTTAAAGGATGATTAAAAGACAAAACAGGAGAAGGAATAAAAAACTTAAGAACTCAACTATAATAGAACTGTAAGAGTTCATTTTTGGATTTTAATAGTTAATTCCTAGATTTATAATAGGCTCGAGTCAAGTTACTGTAGAAGGGGTAAGATTAGTAATATGCAGTAATTTTCATTGACCACAATTTTCTTCAGAATCTGTTTACCAGTTTATTAACCTTTAAGAATGTTCTTTTTTTAAAAATATATATTTTTATTGATTTCAGCGAGGAAGGGAGGAGAGAGAAAGAGAAATGTCAGTGATGAGAGAAAATCATTGATTGGCTGCCTCCTGCATGCCTCCTCTAGGGATCGAGCCCACAACCTGGGCATATGCCCTTTACCGGAACTGAACCCGGGACCCTTTGGTCCATAGGCTGGCGCTCTATCCCCTGAGCCAAACCGGCTAGGGCTAAGAATGTTCTTTTTAATCTTACCTCTGTGCCTTGGTGTGGAGCCTTCTCATTTATTGGAAGCTCTTATGCTCTGAAGTTCCCATTTCTATTAACTATATGCCTGTTAACTTATTTGGCCAACTTATCATTTAAAGCAGCGGTTGCCAACCGGTGGTCCGTAGACCACTGGTGGTCCGTGAGGTCCAAAAGGTTGGTGACCGCTGGTTTAAGGAAACCTTTGGAGCAGCAGTCACCAACCGGTGGCCTGTGGACCACTGGTGGTCAATGAGGTCTAAAAGGTTGGTGACAGCTGATTTAAAACATCTTTTGCCTTTTTCACTCTACCTGTTTTTTCTTCCCATCTTTGTTCCCTAATCATCCTGACCTCTCTGTGTAGGTAACAAGTATTTACAGTTACTGGTGACTCCTTTCAGAGATACTCTGTACAATAAGTAAATTAATGCATACATTCCCTCTTAACCCTTTTAGAAAATACATTATGGTATCAATGTATGCTGTTTTTCATTTTTTAAAAAATTCATAATTTGGGAGATCATTCCATGTTAGCATATGAAGCACTCCCTAATTTTTTTTATGGTCTCTTGTCAGCTCTGCCTTGATCTGAAATTTTAGACACCCGAATAGTCCTCTGGGCGCTGAGGTATTTCTTCTGGGAATTCCTTTTAAAATTAATATAGTATTTACCTGATAGGTTATATATACAAATAATCTCAGATTTTTTTCTTCATGTACAGAAAACCTAATTGTTATAATTAAACATGCTATTAAAATCTTAATATAATGAAATTATTTTTATTTTTATAGTTTGAATCAGCTTGGGTATTGACAAATATTGCTTCAGGAAATTCTCATCAGACCCGGATTGTAATTCAGGCAGGAGCTGTGCCTATCTTCATAGAGTTGCTCAGCTCAGAGTTTGAAGATGTCCAGGAGCAGGTAAAAAAATGAAATAGATAAAGAGAAGCAGGTGAAAGAATACCATTTTCTTACATTTAGGGCCTCAGTTTTACCACTTGGCCATGATAGTCTATGGTTCATTACAGGGAACATTCTAGAAATTTAAATTTACCAAAATAAAAAATTTATAGTGAATATAGGTAGAATTTCTCCTAGAAACAAAATCATTTTTCCTTCCAATCCTGACATACTTTTTAGATCATAATTGAACTTTTTTTTTTTTTATATGAATCTAGTGTTTATTGAAATAACAGATCTTTGCCATTTTTGTGCACAAAAGACTTAGGAAACATGAATTTTTTTATTACTGCCAACTTTATCAAATTCCTAAATATAAAAAACTAAATGGGAATAATTTTCTTCTGCAGCTTTATTGAGGTATAATTGACTTATAATAAACTGCATATATTTAAATTTATATGTTTTGACATATATATACCCATGAAACCATTATGATAATCAAGAAAGTTGATATATCCATCACCTGTCCAAAAGTTTTGTGTTTTTTGATTGTTCTTAAATTTTGGTTTACTGTTTTTTTGCATGCAAGCTTAAGATATATTTTTAACCAGCTGAGTAAGCCATAGGCATCACTGCTCTATACCAAGAGCTGTGTGGAATGTTACTTAGGGGTGGGTTCCCAAAAGGTAAAAGAATACACTTAAGAATTGTTTCCTTTCTTTATGAAGTTTACTACCTTGCATGTAAACCTTATAATATTATTCATCTTTTTTCCCCAATCCCACAACTATTTCATCTGACTCCTTGATGAGTGAACTTAGGGGTGTTAGTAATGTCCATGTATAATATATTGATTAACTACAGTATAATTTTGTAGAGTTATTGTGATTTGTTGACTTCTTAAAAAAGAATTATAAGAGAATAAAAATATACAACCTGTCATTAATGAATGATTTTTCACAGGCAGTCTGGGCTCTTGGCAACATTGCTGGAGATAGTACCATGTGCAGGGACTATGTCTTAGACTGCAACATTCTTCCCCCTCTTTTACAGTAAGTTTCTTTTTCTTTTTTAAGTAATAAAAATATGGGGTGTTCTTCAGAAAGCTAATACATCTTTGGAAATCATTTTGGATTTTTCTGTTATTTTTGTTGTTGTTTTAGACATTTTCTTACTGACTTATTCAGATAATTTCTTCAGGCATCTGAAGAAATTCCAGTCCCAAAATTCTGAATTATTTGGTTAGAATTAAGCTATTGTTCTGGAGAAAATGGTTTAGTATTTTTTTTTTTTTCTGGTTTAGTATTTATATTATGCCATCACTGAATTAATGTTTATTATATTGTTTACTATTGTATCATCATACTTGTAGGTTATTTTCAAAGCAAAACCGCTTGACTATGACCCGGAATGCTGTGTGGGCTTTGTCTAATCTCTGTAGAGGGAAAAGTCCACCTCCAGAATTTGCAAAGGTAAGGATTATACTTGTGGGAAATTGGCAGAAAAATTACAATTAAAAGAGTGAGCAACCAATATTAATATGAAAGGAAAGAAATAATAAAATTCTAATATAAATTTTATCAAAAAAGTATCTGTTTCTAGAGAAATGGGGTTATGTTATCTCTTTGATCTGCAATGAGTGTGTTTTGACAAGGAATCTCTCAGAATTGGTCTATATTAAACTTTGCTCTCTGAAGTTATTTTCCTTGGGCTCTGACTGCCTCATTAAGTAAACTACAAGGCCACTGACAGCTTTCCCAAAGATGAACTTGACCACCTGCTACTCCATCTCTAGAAGTACTACTAATCACTCCAGAAGTCAACAAGTGTGTGTCTGGTTCCTTTTTGGAGTTTCTCACCTCACTTCTCGCTTTTATTCTATGAATTTCATAATCATACCATCTTCCCTTTACAGGTTTCCCCCTGTCTGAATGTGCTTTCCTGGTTGCTATTTGTCAGTGACACTGATGTACTGGCTGATGCCTGCTGGGCCCTCTCATATCTATCTGATGGACCTAATGATAAAATTCAAGCAGTCATTGATGCAGGGGTGTGTAGAAGACTTGTGGAGTTGCTGATGTAAGTTATCTTGAAGAAAGTGTGTCTGCTTTTTTTTGTCCCAATAACAATTGCTGAACTCAAATTTTAATTCACTAGAGGCCCAGTGCACGAAATTTGTGTATACCTCAGCCCAGCCTGCACCCTCTCCAATCTGGGACCCCTCAAGGGATGTCCGACTGCCCGTTTAGGCCCGATCCAGGTAGGATCGGGCCTAAACGGGCAGTCCGACATCCCTCTCACAATCCAGGACTGCTGGCTCCCAACTGCTTGCCTGCTTGCCTTCCTGATTGCCCCTAACCACTTCTGCCTGCCAGCCTGATCACCCCTTAACCACTCGCCTGCCAGCCTGATTGATGTCTAACTGCTCCCCTGCCAGCCTGATTGCCCCTAACTGCCCTCCCCTGCAGGCCTGATCACCCCTAACTGCCCTCCCCTGAAGGCCTGGTCATCCTAACTGCCCTCCCCTGCAGGCCTGGTCCCCCCCAACTGCCCTTCCCTGCAGGCCCGGTCGCCCCCAACTTCCCTCCTCTGTCTGCCTAATCACCCCTAACTGCCCTCCCCTGGAGGCCTGGTCCCTCCCAACTGCCCTCCCCTGCTGGCCTGATTGCCCACAACTGCCCTCCCTTGCAGACCTGGTCCCTCCCAACTGCCCTCCCCTGCTGGCCATCTTGTGGTGGCCATCTTGTGTCCACATGGGAGCAGCCATCTGTGTGTTGGAGTGATGGTCAATTTGCATATTACTCCTTTATTAGATAGGACTAGGGGCCTGGTGCATGAAATTCATGCACTGGGGAGGGGTCCCTCAGCCCAGCCTGCCCCCTCTCACATACTGGGAGCCCTCAGGGGATGTCCTACTGATGGCTTAGGCCCGCTCCCTGTTGGAGCAGTCTGGCCTCCCTTTGTGGGAGGCAACCGGGCTGATCAGGGGAAGGCACCAGGCCCATCATCCCGCTACTGCAGCCATTGCCAGTCACTGCAGCCACCAAGGTATTTTCATCAACATGGACTCCAGTCCCTTCACCATGAAAAAATGACAACTTTCTTTAGGCATTTTCAAGATGTGCCTTTCATAAGATATGACATTTCTTTATTTTTCTTTTTATCCTCACCTGAGGATATGTTTCCATTGATTTTTTCCCCTTCCCTCTGATTCCAGGCTCGGCCACTTCCCAAGCCTATAGCCTCTGCAACAGGCTGTAGGCTTGGGAAGCGGGCACACCCGCCCCCCCCCCCCTCACCCCTCTGATGGCAGGCTTGGCCCCTTCCCAAGCCTACAGCCTCCGCCCCAGGCTGTAGGCTTGGGAAGCGGGTACCCCCGTCCCTCAAGCCTAAAGCCTCCGTGGAATGGCCGGCTGGGAGTGACCTGGGTGCCGAGGAGGTTTCTGGGACCCAGGTATGTATACAAATTAACCGCCATCTTTATTGGGTTAATTTGCATACTCACTCTGATTGGCTGTGGGCGTAGCGGAGGTACGGTCAGTTTACATGTTTCTCTATTATTAGGAAAGATTATATTGGTTTATTGTGCTTTGGGCTTCTGTCTTTTGTAATTGTTTATATTGATGTCAAGTTTGTTTGTTTGTTTGTTTGTTTTGAAACATAAAGAACCTCTCACTTTTCTTCTGTTGGCATTCCTTCAGGAACATTCGGTGAACTGATGTATGTAATTTCAGCTCATATTCACTGGACAGTGAAAGGCATATTGCCACTAAAAATAGTCATTCCTTATCTTTCTGTCTGCTTTAGAGCTTATTCTAGGCTGGTGTCATCCTTTGAATTTTAATTTGCTATATCTCTTTGTGATGCCTTTGATTTATGGAGTGGAAGATTTACTGACAACATAAATAAAGACTATTACTCAAATCTATAATAATCTATAATAATAAAAGCATAATATGCTAATTAGACCGGACATCCTTCTGGGAGGAAGCCGGAGCTGCAGCCGTGGGATCAAGGCATCTGCTGAGGCTGCAAGGGAGGGTTCCAGGCATTCCCCCCTCCCCCTGCTCCCATCCCCCAGCTGCGAGGGAGGATGAAGGCAACTGCGGCTGTGAAGGCCTGCTATTGCACGAATTCTGTGCATTGGGCCTCTAGTTTTTAGATAATACTAAAGAAAAAGTTAGAGTGATAAGATAATGGGGAAATGATATACAATTATAAGCTGCTTGAAATTTAATTCAAGTAAGTACAAAGTCGATGCAAGGAGACACTGCTCCAAACATGACATGTGAAATGAATTAGATCAGTGTAATGTACACAATGCCAAACTCTGGGATTATAGCTGGTTGCAGAGTGGGTGCAGATCAGCAGCATAATGCTGTTGTGAATTAAAAGCAATTTGATGCTCCAGGGGTCAGAAGTACAGCATTTAAAATCTGGGAAGCCATCTATGGTACTCTTTAGTCACTAGATTACATATGTATCTTAACCATTTCTTTTTAATCATCCAATCTTAAATGTGAAGGAACTGTCACAGTTTTGAGAAGAGTGATCAATCTTATTAAAGGGAGAAAAAATAGGATTTTGAAGGAAAATTAAAAGATATTAACTTACTTAGCCTGAAATAAAGATTTAATATTTGTCTTCAAATATATAAAGCGTTGTGTGGAAGGGTATGTCAGGAGTGGTTTAGAGACCAAATAAAGAAGAAATAAAGACTATGACAAACAATGAGAGGGAAAACTTCGAATCCCAGTGATGGAATACCTGAGAAATTATTAGGAAAGATTTGTAGTTTTTTATCCAAAAATACTAAACAGAGAGTCAGCTCTTCTAGGGAACAGCAAACATTCTGTCATCATGATAGGGTTCCCTTAATAACCACCATCAGTACCTTTCTATCACATGTTATTTAGTTTGTATTTTAGCCCTACGGAAAATAAACTAAGGATAGAATTGTTAGAAATAATATTTCTTTTTATGGTTGCAGGCATAATGATTACAAAGTGGTTTCTCCTGCTTTGAGGGCCGTGGGAAACATTGTCACAGGGGATGATATTCAGACACAGGTATGAATATGTGACAACTGTTTTTTTCCTTCAAAAATAGTACATTGAACCCCATGATTAAGTTTCTATTATACTATTAAATTCCATATTATTGGAGAAAATTAATACTTGGTTTCATTAATATTTGTTAAAAATTAGGCAAGTAAAACAAACAAAAAAAATTGGGCAACTACTTTCACTACCTTCGTTATCTCTGTTTTGATGTGGTACTTGTAGAAAGTTTGTGTTCCCCTATGATTTAACTTAACCTTTGGTTGGGCAGGTTTCTTTCCTACTACTCTTATTTGAAATGGTTCTTGTGAGCATATGAAGCCTTCATTAGCATCTTTTCTCTATCTCCGTCATCTTTATCTCATCATCTCTGATAATTTTCTCCTTTTTGTATATGGTCAGTAAAATCTCCTGTGTGAGGAGGATTCTTCCCTTCTAGCTCCTAATGTCACTCCATTCAACTTCTGTATCCAGATACATTACTCACAGTGGATTGGCCTAGCCCAGCCGTGGGCAAACTACGGCCCGTGGGCCGGATCCGGCCCGTTCAGCTGTTCTATCCGGCCCGCGGAGCCGAAAGAGCGGAGGGTTCTCTTGCTCTCCCCTCCGCTCCTTTACTTTGAATTTATATTCGTTCACACAAACACTCCATCCATGCTTTTGTTTCGGCCCTCCGGTCCAGTTTAAGAACCCATTGTGGCCCTTGAGTCAAAAAGTTTGCCCACGCCTGGCCTAGCCATTTTCCTTCTTGATCTTTTAGGTACATTGGCACATTGCTGTCATCTTTAAATTATCTTTTTAGGCTGTTGTGGTGTTGAAGTATTTTGGGTCTCCTGACTTATTATTTCCCTTTAGTGCAGTGGTTCTCAACCTTTCTAATGCCACGACCCTTTAATACAGTTGCTCATGTTGTGGTGACCCCCAACCATAAAATTATTTTCGTTGCTACTTCATAACTGTAATTTTGCTACTGTTATGAATCATAATGTAAATAGCTGTGTTTTCCGATGGTCTTAGGCTCTACAGCAGCGGTTCTCAACCTGTGGTAGAGAACCGCTAGCAGGGTTGCCTATGTATGTAAGGGTCGTGGCATTAGAAAGGTTGAGAACCACTGCTTTAGTGAGTTCCTTTTTTTTTTTTTTTTTTTTTTTTTTTTTTTTTTTTTTTTTTAGTGAGTTCCTTTTTCTGTTTCTTCCTTTTTGTGGGAATTCTCCATGAGATAATCCTTCAGCCTCATTCACTGATCTTTTTATAAATTCAGCCATCACTTTGAGAATTAGGTTTTAGCCTTACCTTGCTTTTTCTTAACCACCATTTACTTTTTTTTTTTTTTAATATATTTTATTGATTTTTTTACAGAGAGGAAGGGAGAGGGACAGAGAGTCAGAAACATCGATGAGAGAGTAACATCGATTAGCTGCCTCCTGCACACCCCCCACTGGGGATGTGCCCGCAACCAAGGTACATGCCCTTGACCGGAATCGAACCTGGGACCCTTCAGTCCGCAGGCCGACGCTCTATCCACTGAGCCAAACCAGCCAGGGCAACCACCATTTACTTTTAACAGACATTTAATGTCTTTACTTTTCTAATCTCTAAAATTAAGGAAGATTAAATTTGTACTGTCTTCAAACTCTCATATGTTCATTAAATTTATTCTATCCACTAGGGTACTCATTGTTTTCCCTATATATTTGGGCCTCTGCCTATTTATGTTCCCGTTTTCAGTGAATGACACTGACAGTTTCCTGAGGCAAAAACCTGGGCATCAGTTTGATTCTTCTTCCCTACTCTCATCAGTCTCTAACTCTGTTATTACATCTCTACTTATCTATTGAAATGCTTAGTTGAGACATTTCTTGTACCATTCCCATGTTACCAGAAGGATGCTTGTAAAACACAAATTTGATCACATATCTTTTACTTATAATCTTTTTATGGCCCTCTATTGTCCTTGGATGATGTTTAAGATCATTTAAAATCTGGCAGCTGTATCACAGGGCTGGAGTGGCTCAGTGGTTGAACGTCGACTGATGAACCAGGAGATCTCCAATTCAATTCCTATTAAGGGCACATGCCCGGGTTGCTGGCTAGATTCCTGGTGGGAGGCATGTAGGAGGCAGTCAATTGATGTTTCTTCTCTCATCGATGTTTCTATCTCTATCCCTTACTCTCTCTCTAAAATCAATAATAAAAACATTTAAAATAAATAAAAATAAAATCTGGTAACTATAATGGAATGCTATGCAACAGAAGGAAGAGGTTCTTAATCATTGATATAGAAAGCTCTCCAAGTTATCTATAATAATAAAAGCATAATATGCTAATTAGACCAGATGACCTGGATGAAGCTGCAGCACCGGGGGCTGAGGCAGAGGCAGCCTGGGGCAGGGGCCAGGTCCCTTGCACAAATTTTGTGCATAGGGCCTCTAGTATTATTTATAAAGAAAAACAAGGGGGCTGTGGAGCAATGGCAGTGCCTCAGGGCCGAGGAAGTGGCTTGTTAGCCAAGCTGCTGGCTCAGGATACAGCTCCAGCCTCCTGTCCTGGCCCCCGATCCAGGGGCCCTGAGGAGCAGGGGAAGCAAATTCTCAAGGAAATAGATCAGTATTATTAGAAGTTTAAGTGGGAGACAAACAATTCAGAAGAGGAAAATGCACTGCATTCAGAGAGCCCTGATTCAGGAAGATGTAGATTATGAGTCGGATGATAGATTGGTGGAGAACTGACTAGGCAGGTGGACAGTCACGTGGAACTCTTTGAGGCATACCAAAAGGTCAGTGACTCCACTGGCCACAGTGGCAAAGCCAGCCAGGATAAATACAAGAATGAGACAATCACATAGGCAGAAAACTTCAATAATAAGAGGTCCTGGCAGCAGGATAACAATATGAATCGGGAGAATGCAGCTAATAATCATGACCATGATGACATCACCTCAAGAACGCCCAAGGAGGCCGAAACCGGTTTGGCTCAGTGGATAGAGCGTCGGCCTGCGGACTGAAGGGTCCCGGGTTCGATTCCGGTCAAGGGCATGTACCTTGGTTGCGGGCACATCCCCAGTGGGAGGTGTGCACAAGGCAGCTGATCGATGTTTCTCTCTCATCGATGTTTCTAGCTCTCTATCCCTCTCCCTTCCTCTCTGTAAAATATCAATAAAATATATTTAAAAAAAAAAAAAAAAAAAAAAAAAAAAAAAAAAAAGAACGCCCAAGGAGAAGAAAGCAAAGGCCTCCAAGAGAAGAAATGCTTCAAGGTCAAAGCAGAGAGGGAATCATACCCCGTAGACATTCCCATTCAACCAGACCAGCCCACTTTCTGTCTGTGCAAAAAGTTCTCCTATGGAGAAATGATTGATGAGTACCCCAATGAACAGTTCCACTTCCCCTGTGTAGGACTGAGTCATAAACCACAGAGCAAGTGTATTGTCCCAAATGTCAAGGGGAGAATGAAAACCATGGACAAAGCTCTGGAGAAACCCAGAAAGGAAAGAGTTTATAACAGGTAGGTAGTGGACCTTGCTAAACAGTGAGGAGAACTAAGCTAGTATCTTTTACATCGCCACCTTTGGTGAGGTGCAAAGACTGTAAAATGTACATTTTTAAAGAATGTTTTAAAAGGAGGCTTTTTTTTTTTTTTGTCTGTAGAGATGTCATTGATTCTCTACCTTTTGTTTTCATTGATACACATGTGTAACAAGAAAGTTGTCTGTGGGTCAACATTTCAGAAACTACAAATACAGGTTTGAATTAAACACTCAAAAAAAAAACCCAAAACCTGAAAAAGCAACCAAACAAACCAAGGGGCAGAATAGTATGTAAAAAGGGGCAGAGGGAGGAAAGGGAAAAAAAACCCCAGTATACTCAGTATACTATACGTTTCATTATGTTTGCATAAAATTTCTCTGGAAGGATACATAGGAAACTAATAATATTGGTTGTCTCTGTAGAGAACTGAATGTCTGGGATACTGGAATGGAAAGGAGGATTTCAATATATCGTCCTTTGTACTTTCTGTCTTTGTAACCCTTTCAGTGTATTTGCTAAGTTTCTGTGTTCCCATTCCCACACCAAATTCTATATGCTCTGGCTGTTTTTTTCCCTGAATTAGCTATGACCACACTTAGCTCTGAGCCTTACCACATGCTTTCTTTCCTCTGCATGGAACATATCTCTACCTCTCATTCCTGCTTTGACCACTACCTCACATGTATCCACACTCCGCCCCTGTCTTCTCATCTTTAGGTCTTGATATGACAAAACTATTTTCTCTGAGAAACCTTGTTTGCTGTCATACTCTTAAGTTATGTGCTCCTTTTATTTCATCCATCATGGCACTTACCACACTGTATTGTAACTAATTACCACTGTATTATAGCTGTCTAATCACTGATTGTAAGCTTCTAGAGGGGAGTCTGTGTCAATCTTGTTCATTTTTATGCCTCTGTAATCTAATAGTTTCTGGCACAATATATAGGAACTAAAATATTTATTGAATGAAGTTCTGAATCTATACATCAATTCTGACTTTCTCTTAAGTTTCAATCCCATGTATCCAGTAGCCTGTTAGATATTTCTGCTTGCATGTCTCACATTTGTCTCTTACAATTTATGTTCTTCCCCCACAAAGCATGTTCCAACTCTTGATTTTTTCCATTGCAATTAAAAATACAACAATTAGATACAACTCTTCATCCACACTTGAAACTTTGCAGTCATATTTGATGTCTTCATATCTCTCACACTTTATATAGTAAGTCACCAGGTCTTATTGATTCATTCTTACTGTTATCTGATCCATGTCTTACCTTAGTGTTGCCAGATCCACGTCCTATCATCTTATTTTGGTTCCTGTTTTTTTCACACAAAGGTTGTTGCTGTACCCACCTGATTTATCTTCCTACTCTCCCAAGCATTTATCTCCCTCAATTTAGTCTAATAACAGCTGAACCTTTCTTAAAATAACCTTATTCACATTATTTATTTTCCTCTTAGAAATAAGCTTCATCCTCTGGTTTGGCTTAGTGGATAGAGCGTCAGCCTGTGGACTGAAGTGTCCCAGGTTCGATTCTGGTCAAGGGCACATGCCCGGGTTGTGGGCTCTATCCCTAGTAGGGGACATGCAGGAGGCAGCCAATCAGTGATTTTCTCTCATCATTGATGTTTCTATCTCTCTTCCTTTCTCTCTGAAATCAATAAAGATATATTTTTTAAAAATAAAATAAAATAAACTACAGGGAAACTTTAAAAAAAAAAAAAAAAAAAAGAGCCTGGCCGGCGTGGCTCAGTGGTTGAGCATCGACCTATGAAACAATTCCCGGACAGGGCACATGCCCAAGTCAGTTGCGGGCTCGATCCCCAATGTGGGGCATGCAGGGGGCAGCCGATCAGTGATTCTCTCTCATCGATGTTTCATTCTCTCTCCCTTCTCTGAAATAAATAAATATATATTAAAAAAAAAAACAACAAAACAAGCTTCTTTATGCCTATGAGATAAAGAACTTTGAAAGACTTTAGGCAATTTGTACTTCAAGATTTTAGTCTCATTTTTCTTTTTGGCCTACTGTTAATTTTGGTCTATTTTCTTATTTTGGTACTTGTGGTAACTGATCTCAGCATTTTCTAATTTTCTTAAATATTTTTTTTACATGTTTTTATTGATTTCAGAGAGAGGAAGGGAGAGGGAGATAGAAACATCAATGATGAGACTCATCAATTGGCTACCTCCTGCATACCCCTTACTGGGGATCAAGCCTTTAACCCAGCCATGTGCCCTGACTGGGAATCGAAACTGACCTGGTTCCTGGGTCAACATGCATTTTCTCATTTTCTTTTTTATTTTTTTAATATATTTTATTGATTTTTTACAGAGAGAGGAAGGGAGAGGGATAGAGAGCCAGAAACATCGATGAGAGAGGAACATCGATCAGCTGCCTCCTGCACACCCCCTACTGGGGATGTGCCCTCAACCAAGGTACATGCCCTTGACCAGAATCGAACCCGGGACCCTTCAGTCTGCAGGCCGACGCTCTATCCACTGAGCCAAACCGGTTTCGGCACATTTTCTTTTTTTTAAAAGGTCTCACAAATTTATTATTGAACCAACCTACTACTGCAGAAAAAAAAAAAAAGTCAACAGAGCAAAATCATGAGTCCATTAATTTTCCAATTAAAATGCCCCAACTGTCCAGACAGTAGCAATCTTTTCAATCATTTAAAGGCGTAGGCAACCTGGATACAGCATAAATATGTGAGTCATCTCTCATGTGTGATTCCTTATAGACCCAGTTTGGCTCTTCTCCAATGTCTCCTCTTCGAGTTGTACCTGATTTTATTACCAGTTTTCATCCAAATCCATGGGGGAATGGGCCGCTTCTGCTTTTGTTTCTTGGCCAGGAGCTTCTTGAACCTGAAAGTCTTGTCAGAAAACATGGTGAAGGAGAAGCTAACGCATGCACCTTGATAGTGGAGAAATAGCTCATTTTCTCATTTTCAACCTACCTTCGGTGTCCTTTCTTTTTTAAAAATTTCTTTATTGATTAAGGTATTACATATGTGTCTTTATCCCCACATTATTCTCCCAACCCGCCTCCCCGCCCCCACTCATGCCTTCACCCCAGTGTTGTCTGTGTCCATTGGTTAGGCTTATATGCATGCATACAAGTCCTTTGGTTGATCTCTCCCCCTTACCCTCACCCTCCCCTACCTTCCCTCTGAGCTTTGACATTCTGATTGATATTTCTCTGTCTCTGGATCTGTTTTTGTTCATCAGTTTATGTTTTTCATTATATTCCATAAATGAGTGAGATCATGTGATATTTATCTTTCTCTGACTGGCTTATTTCACTTAGCATAATGCTCTCTAGTTCCATCCATGCTGTTGCTAATGGTAAGAACTCTTCCTTTTTTACTGCAGCGTAGTATTCGAATACATTGTGTAGATGTACCACAGTTTTTTAATCCATTCATCTCTTGATGGGCACTTAGGCTGTTTCTAAATCTTAGCTATTATAAATTGTGCTGCTGTGAACATAGGGGTGCATATATCCTTTCTGATTGGTGTTCCTAGTTTCTTGGGATATATTCCTAGAAGTGGGATCATTGGGTCAAATGGGAGTTCCATTTTTAGTTTTTTGAGGAAACGCCATACTCTTCTCCACAGTGGCTGCACCAGTCTGTATTCCCACCAGCAGTGCACGAGAGTTCCTTTTTCTCCGCATCCTTGCCAGCACTTGTCCTTTGTTGATTTGTTGATGATAGCCATTCTGACAGGTGTGAGATGGTACCACATTGTCCTTTTGATTTGCATCTCTCGGATGATTAGTGACTTTGAGCAGGTTTTCATATGTCTCTTGGCCTTCCTTCTGTCTTCTTTCGAAAAGTACCTATTTAGGTCCGTTGTCCATTTTTTTATTGGGTTGTTTATCTTCCTTTAGTTAAGTTGTATGAGTTCCCTGTAAATGTTGGAGATTCCTTTCTCTTCTTTGCTTTTGAAATCTTACCCACACTCCCTATGAAGTCTTTTCCTGACAACTCTTCCCCAAGTATTATGTTTAACTTCTGATGTGTTTATTTTCCAGACCACATGTTTTAATATTTTAAAAGTTACTTGTGACATCTTTTATACTGTTATTTAGAAAGGTTGTATTTGTTTAAAGTTTCATTTTTTTTGAGCTACATTAATTTAATTGGCAAAAAAAAGACTTCCTTTTAATTTGCATTTCTTTCATTACTTGTGAGATAATTTTCTATTAAAATTTTAGTTTCTCACCATTACATATTAAAGATAGCAACCCTCTTATCTGTTGATTTTCCCATTTTTTTCACTGTTTTTATGCTTGAAAAGTCCTTCACTATCCCCAAACCAGCTAGTTACTGAGATTTTCTTCTGTTTTATGATTTCTCTTTTATATTTACTCATTTTTTAAAAATGTTTCAACTCCTTTATTCTAGTACCAACTATTAAATAAGACCACTGGTTATTGTAGAAGGAAAGGATTAACTTTATTATATACTTAATTCTTTATAAATATCTGCATTTGCTTTTGGACTTGTTATCTATTCTGTTGTTGGTTGATTCTTGAGCCAGCCACCTATTATTTTAATCATGACAACTTTATGATTTTAATTTTGGTAGAGTAGCTCTCCTTTATATCTTATCTCCCTCACCTTTGTAAGCTGTTTGGTAGCTGGGGAGATAATTCTTTTTATCTTTGTATCTTATAATGCTTCATTAAGTATGTATTGATTCATTGACTACCAGTTAGAGGGTTATCAGAGGACTTAAAGTTCTGAGACCACTTCTTAATTTTTGGCCACTTGATAGAGTACCCATTCAAAGGCATTTTAATATGCTGTAGGGATAGGAAAGTAAATAACTAAGACATTATTATGTCTTACTAAGTATGGTTTTAGTAGTTGCGAATGTGTACAAATGAAACCGCTTTGATGATTGTAGAAACTAATTCTTACTAGCAGTGAATACTTTTTTACATATATAAAGTTACTTGTTTCTAAAATTTCAAGAGGAGACATTAAGTTATTTCTTTGCCTTTTTCCTAAAATAAAGTTTTTGTAAAGATTACTTATATTTGTTTGCATCAATAAGTAAAATTTTCGAACTTCTCATTTTAGGTAATTTTGAATTGCTCCGCTCTGCAGAGTTTATTGCATTTGCTGAGTAGCCCAAAGGAATCTATCAAAAAGGAAGCATGTTGGACAATATCTAATATCACAGCAGGAAATAGGGCCCAGATTCAGGTAATTTCATAGCATCTGTATTTTTTTGCATATTTTATGGATATTTTGCATATTTTATGGATTTTTTTTCTGTCAATCTTCAAAGTATATATTTTCATTATTGTCTTGGAGGCCACTTACTGCCAACATTGTTCTCTTATTTGGTCAGTCTGCATCTTACTTTTTAAAAAATCCCTACTTTAAAGAAGGTAAGTCTTTTGAACTTATACTTGGGCCTTGGTATTTCCCTTTGCCTTTAATATTTGATGATTTTCCAAGATAGTGTAATAGTGTCTTGTATTCTTGCAGTTTGTTGGACTTTATGCTAAACAGGTTAGCTTTACTCTTGCCAAGTAAAATACTTATTTTCTATTGGACTCATGTATTAGATTGCTTTAATTTTTCATGAACCCTTGGAGACCCATCTTTCTCTAGCTGGTTATCTGTGCTTTCCTTTTATTCTTATACTAGGGGCCCCGTGCACCTTGAAAGGAACCGTGGGCCATGATGCTGTGGTGGGCACAGGGTTGGGTCTTGGCCCTCCCACCGTGGCCCCCAGTCCCCCGTTGGCTGGCAGCCCTGCTCCCGCTGCCGCCACTTGCACCCGCTGACAGCGCAGAGCAATTGGGGCCGGCACCAGCAGCGGGTGCGAGCAGTGGCTGCTGCCCTGATTGCCCCTCAGGAGCAGGGGAAGGTGGAGAAGCCCTGAGGGGCAGTTGGGGCCAGCAGCTGCCGCTGGTGCCGAGCAATCGGGGGTGGTGCTGAGCAGCAGCTCCAGCACTGGTAGCGGGTGCGAGTGGGGCTGGCACCAGCAGCAAGTGCGAGTGCCGGGTGGGACCGCGGCGCGTGGAAACAGAATTTTCAGTAACTGCCAGAGGCTCGCCCCGATGTCAGTGACTGGTGCCCCGCCTTGGTCTGGTTCACCGTCTTGCCGCGGCCGACGCCTGCCATGTTCCACACGCACGCCCTGGTGGTCAGCGCACATCATAGCAACTGGTTGTTTGGTTGTTCCGCCGTTTGGTCTATTTACATATTAGGGTTTTATATATATAGATCAGTGGGAGAATAACCCAAGTGGAAGATTAGCAGTGGTCCAAATGGTCCAACGTAGGCCATGAGAAAGGCTAGAACAACAGGTTAAAAAGCAATTTATGAGATTTTGAGCTGAGTGGAATCATAGAGGTCATCTAATCCAGCATTCTTGTTTATAGATGAAACTGAGACTCAGAGAAATAAAATGATTTGCTCCAGGGCATTTCGAGTAAATGACAGAACCAAGGTTAAGTGTCTTTCTGCTAAACTTTGCTTACTTCTCTCATTGGTGTAACAGAAAAAGTTCTCGTCCAGAAAAGCATGGGTTAATTATCCACTAACAGAATGCTATCAGGGACTGACATTGGTAGCTATTGCAATTCATAGCTTACGTACAAGGTGATTTCAGCTGCAGTTGATTGCTTGCTATGCACCAGACTGTTATGTAGCACTCAAGTTTTTTTTATGTAGGAAATGATATGAACCAATTTTAGTACTTGAGCTAAGGAGAAACATGAAGAAAATAATTTGAGGAACACTACTTTAGTATTAGTAGATGAGAGGGACTGAGTAAAAGTACTCTGTTCAACTAAAGGCTATTCTGGTAATCTGGATTGAGGTGGTGGCTTGGAACAGGATGGTGGCTGTGCTAAAGGAAAGGAAAGGAAAAGAAAGGATGGACCCAGAGCATTTTAAATTGAAAATGTAAAAGATGTGGTGACTGGTTGAATTTAGAATAAATACAAAGAGAGCCTTTATGAATTTGACAGATTTGAAAGGAAACCTGGTATAGAGGCCAGATTATGTGTTTGAGGTGATTAGCAGATCTAAAGTAAGCTGTTGGCTATCCTGGGCTGGGGCTCCTGTGAGAAGGGAGTTACAACCAGAGAGTTACAACATACATGTCAGGGTGGATGCTATGAGAGAAATGAGAATAGCAGAGGAACAAAGAATTGAACTTTTATTGTGGGTGGACCAAGACAGGATAATAAAAGGGAAAACTCAGAGGTAAAACTAGATTACAAGGTCACAGACACCAGAGAGGGTGCTATTGATATCAAGTATGGCCAAAAGATTAAGGATAATGAAGAGTTAACTCCTTCCTATTTATTTTTAACAGGGGGAGGGATGTCATTAGTGAATCCACCTGAAAAGTTATAATTAGTGTCATGAACACTTTTAAAAAATGTTTTTATTGGTTTTAGAGAGGGAGGAAGGGAGAGAGAGAGAGAAATATCAATCGGCTGCCTCAGGCATGCCTCCTACTGCAGTTTGAGCCCAAAAACCCAGGCATGTGCCCTTACTGGGAATCAAACTCGTGACTTTTTGGTGCACGGGATGATGCTCAACCAACTGAGCTAAGCAGCCAGCAATATCATGAACACTTCTATAAATTTTTGTTTATTATTTGTTAATTGCAGTTGACATTTAATATTTTATATTAGTTTCACATGTACACCATAGTGGTTAGACATTACAAATCTTATACTTTTTCTTCCCATTTAATTTTTTCTTTAATTTCAGACTGTGATAGATGGCAACATTTTCCCAGCCCTCATTAGTATATTACAAACTGCTGAGTTTCGGACAAGGAAAGAAGCTGCTTGGGCAATCACAAATGCAACTTCTGGAGGATCAGCTGAACAGATCAAGTAAGTACTAGCCAGGTAGCATCTTATAAATTAAAGGAAAAATTATTTTCTCTACCATTTAAGAATACTCAATTCTAGCCTCCTGGAAGATTATTCTCAGTTTCATAATTAGACACAAATAGATGTTTTATTCCTTATACCTTTCCCATGCCTTCTTGCAGAAACAAATCCTGGGAAGTGAGAAGTAAGACAAAGTTGAGGTTTGAAGCAGAAATAATTACAGGGGTGGCTTCAGCACACTCTGGAGCTGCTTGGTGAGACATATCTTGAGTAGTCTAGAAGGTTACATGTAGAATCCTCAGAGTCCAGCATTAACAGTTAACTCTTGCTCTCTCTAGTTTAAATGGCTTAATTGGACCAGACTTGAAAGAGAGGTATGTCTTAGGGTAAAGTACCAAATTCAGTGGAGTTAAGTGTCTCCTAAAGTACTATAGTATTCAGTAAAGAGAGAGAGAGATTTGTATTAGCTTGAGACTTAAATGGCCCCTTGGGTAGTAGCAGCTTATAATCTTAACTAGAGGCCCAGTGCACGAAATTTGTGCATGGGTAGGGTCCCTAGGCCTGGCCGGCGATCAGGGCTGATCAGGTTCCCTGCCTTCCCGCCTCCTCCTTCCCTCACTCCCTCAGCGCCCTGCCGCAGCCGCTGGTCGCCTGCCATGTTCCGCACCGCCCTCTGATGGTCAGTGTGTGTCATAGCAAGCGGTTGAACTCCTGGTCGAACTCCTGAGGGGACAATTTGCATATTAGCCTTTTGTTATGTAGTACTAGAGGCCCGGTGCACAACATTTGTGCACTGGGGGTGGGGGACATCCCTCAGCTTGGCCTGCACCCTCTCACAATCCGGGAGCCCTCGGGGGATGTCCAACGGCTGTGGAGGGGGGAGAGGCTCCAGCCACCACCATGCACTGAGTTCGCCAGCTGTGAGCTTGGCTCAGGGCTTCTGGCTGAGTGGCGCTCCCACTGTGGGTGTGCACTGACCACCAGGGGGCAGCTCCTGCGTTTAGCGTCTGCCCCCTGGTGATCAGTATGCGTCATTGCAACCGGTTGTTCTGCCATTTGGTCGATTTGCATATTAGCCTTTTATTACATAGGATGGCTAGAAAAGGCATTTGTATGGGTAGGAATCGTGAAAAATAATGAAATCTTACCATTTGTGACAGTATGGATGGACCTAGAGGGTATTATACTAAGTGAAATAACTCAGACAGGGAAAGACAAATACATTTTATGATTTCACTTATATGTGGAATCTAAAGAACAAACAAAACAGAAATAGAGTTATAGATACAGAGAAAAGACTGAGGGTTGCCAGAGGGGAGGGAATTGGGGACTGGGTGAAAAAGGTGAAGGGATTGAGAAATATAAACAGGTAGTTACAAAATTGTCATGGGCCCTAATCAGTATGGCTCAGTGGATAGAGCGTAGGCCTGCGGACTGAAAGGTCCCAGGTTCGATTCCGGTCAAGGGCATTCGTTGTGGGCACATCCCCAGTAGGAGGTGTGCAGGAGGCAGCTGATAGATGTTTCTCTCTCATCGATGTTTCTAACTCTCTATTCCTCTCTCTTCCTCTCTGTAAAAAATCAATAAAATATATTTTTAAAAAAACAAACAAAATTGTCATGGGATGAGATGTAAAATACAGGACAGAGAATATAGTCAGTAATATTGTAATAACTATGTATGGTGCCAGATGGGTACTGGAAATACCGGGGAAACACTTTGTCAAGTATATCATTGTGCTGTACACTTGAAACTAATACAAAAAAATATTGAATGTAAACTTGTAAACTGTAATTGGAAAACAATGTGGACAGGAATTAATTCCTCAAAAGAATATTATATAATTAAATGATAAATTATGGACATTCAGTGCCTCAAATAGAATAAATGAGTAGTGATGAAGAAAAAAATGAATCCTCAACTCTTAGCTTGACTTAACTTTTTTTAAAAAAATATATTAATTTCAGAGAGGAAGGGAGAGGGAAGGGAGAGAGAGAAACATCAATGATGACAGAGGATCATTGATTGGCTGCCTCCTGCACGCTCCCTACCGGGGATCAAGCCCACAATCTGAGCATGTGCCCTTGACTGGAATCGAGCCTGAGACCCTTCAGTCCACAGGCCAATGCTCTATCCACTGAGCCAAACCAGCTAGGGCTGCCTTAACTTTCTTAATGAAAAATTCAGATTAGGGGAAGATGGTTTCTGATGAGTTAAAGCAGTGGTTGGCAAACTCATTAGTCAACAGAGCCAAATATCAAGAGTACAACGATTGAAATTTCTTTTGAGAGCCAAATTTTTTAAACTTAAACTTCTTCTAACGCCACTTCTTCAAAATAGACTCACCCAGGCCGTGGTATTTTGTGGAACAGCCACACTCAAGGGGCCAAAGAGCCGCATGTGGCTCGCGAGCCGCAGTTTGCCGACCACGAAGTTAAAGCATCAGCCCCTTCCTCATGTGTAGTATCAGGGAAACAGCTACCTCTCATATTGCTGCTTTGGTGGTTTAAATGTAGGCACTGAATCAATGCTAATTTTTATTGCTCTGTTGAAAATTTAAAAATGAAAAGGTAAAGTAATCCTAATATTTCAGAAATTGATCAGGAATGGAAGATAAGAAATATTCACCTGAAATAGTAAAATTATAAATAGGTTAACACATGCAATAGCTATTTTGGTGAAGTTCATCATGGATAGGTTATTCATGGAAGACTTTCGAGTGGTCTTATATGAGGTTACGTCTTGTTTTCAACTTTCAAGATTCTGATTCTGTGGTATAGCAAGTTCTTGAATACCATTTTGTTATAGCATATAAACTTAACTCTTGTTTATATAAATGAGCCTATGGTAATATTGGTTTTGTTATGTGTCATTTTGCTTAAAGTTGTAGAACCACCTATGGACAATGTTGAGGCCTTAATGTATGTACCATGATTGCAAGTAAGCCACCACCAGATGGCAGTCATGTGCAATACTATAGAAGTTTGGAACAGTTGATAGTCAAGTTTTATGTTCAAATTCAGATTTGTAATTATTAATGGTCTCTTTATTGTATACCAAATCTGTTTTCCTAATTAAAATGGTTAAACTGTACACATACATATTTTTAAGACATTTCTAAAATACTGTGGTAGCTTTCATCAGAAAGTATTCGGGATAGCCCTAGCCGGTTTGGCTCAGTGGATAGAGCGTCGGCCTGCAGACTGAAGGGTTCCAGGTTCGATTCTGGTCAAGGGCATGTACCTTGGTTGCGGGCACATCCCCAGTAGGGGGTGTGCAGGAGGCAGCTGATCGATGTTTCCAACTCTCTATCCCTCTCCCTTCCTCTTTGTAAAAAATCAATAAAATATATTTAAAAAAAAAAAGTATTCAGGATATTTTGCTCAGAGAAGAGAATGGCTACTACCCTTTTTAAAATTTTGCAAAGCTATTTATAATAAGTTAGTTATCAATATTCTAGCAGTTTCTTATTAATTAGATGAAGCGTTTTCTTAAAAAGATTCTTATAAAAATATGATAGTCCAAATTATAGAAAATAGACTGGCTTTCTGATAAAGATATCTATGTGGCTTCTGCTCTTTCTTGTTGGGAAGACAAGATTTAGATGGATTTCAATTATAGAAAATATCCATAATTCTATGCTAAATTAACCAAATATAAACATACCACTATAGTGGTCTTTATTTACTAGTGGCCCGGTGCACGAAATTCATGCATATTAAAAGGGAATTAATTAGAGTAAATATTTTAATATTGCTATTTGCCCTTTCTCTATAATAGAAGTGTCAGAGATGAAAGAAAATTAGTAAAATGTATATGAAAATCTCCCTCCTGTCAGAATCTGGGGCATGCCGCGGGACCCAGAGTCAAGTCCCCGCCCACTCGCGTGTGTGCATTGAAATCGCGCCAGACCGAGACCCGGCCCGCCCCACCCCTATTGGGTGAAACCCAGACCTGGCCAGTCCCACCCCCATCAAGCCCTGCCAGGCGGGGTGCGCGGCCTCAAGTCCCCCGTCAAACCCCGCCGGGCAGGGGGCGTGGCCTCAGGTCCCCCAGCCCGGCCTGGCACCACTAGCCTCAGGTCCCTGCTGATCAATTGTTACAGCGTCACGGCATCACAGCGTGATGACCATTTGCATATTAGCCTTTTATTATTATGATTTTAATGTATTTTTATTGATTTCAAAGAGGAAGGGAGAGGAAGAGAGAGATAGAAACATCATTGATGAGAGAGAATCATTGATCGGCTACCTCCTGCACACCCCAAACTGGGGATTGAGCCCACAACCCAGGCATGTGCCCCAACCAGGAATCAAACAATGACCTCCTGGTTTATAGTTTGATGCTCAACCACTGAGCCATATTGGTGTATAGGTTTTTGTGTGAACATAAGTTTCTACCTCATTGGGTAAATACCTAGGAGTAAGATTGCCAGATTGTATAGAAAGCTTTGTAAAAAACTGACAAGCTGTCTTTCAAAGTGGTTTATCCTAATCAGGATTTGGTATTGTCAGTGTTTTGGGTTTGAGCCATTTCAGTAGGTCTGTAGTATCATTATTTTAATTTATAGCCCCCTAATGATATATATAGGGTGTCCCAAAAATATTTATACACACTTTAACAGCTGATACTATTACATTTTGAAAATGACATGTATCTTAATAAGCACTGTCTTTATAATTACTCATTGTGTGTATACATTTTTTTGCGGATACCCTGTATATGAGTTGAGCATCTTTTTATATGCTTATTTGCCATTGTATATCTTTGGGGGTGTATGTTCAGATCATTTGCCCATTTTTACATTGAGTTGATTTCTTATCTTTAATATTTAAGAGTTCTTTGTACAAAATAGAGTGGCCTGTTGGGCCTGTTGTGCTGGCTTTTGCAGCAAGTGTGTCATATTTCAGAGGTGCAGATACTTACAGAAACAAAACTATTCTATTGTATGAGTTGTGCATGTTCAGAGAAAGAGAGTATTCCAGTTTCTTGGAGTCTAGTAATTGTGGAAGGAAAAAAGAATGGAACTGGCTGCTGGAGAACTGTTTCATTTATTTGTGCTTTTTGTGTGTGATAAGGTGTAGCGTATGGTTGAATGGGTGACCTTTTTTTATTTCTGTAGTCAGGTTGAGGATGATCCTTCCACCAACCTAATAAGTTGTATTGAATTAAAAGCTTTGACTAAAGTATTCTTTTTATTACTTTAGGTACCTCGTAGAACTGGGTTGTATCAAGCCACTCTGTGATCTCCTCACAGTCATGGACTCTAAGATTGTACAGGTTGCCCTAAATGGCTTGGAAAATATTCTGAGGCTTGGAGAACAAGAAGCCAAAAGAAACGGCTCTGGCATTAATCCTTACTGTGCTTTGATTGAAGAAGCTTACGGTAAGATAGAGTATTAAACAGATGTCCTAAAATTATTTTCTTTTTTTCTTTGCTTTTCTGGCCTGTCCACATCTGTCATTAGCAAACACATACAAAAAATTGTTTTCTTATGAATTATAATGTTTAGTATGTAGAATTGGAAAAGAATATGTATTGTAAATACGAAGAGAAGCAAGTACCCTTCAATTTAGCCAGTTTTACACTAGGCTCTTAGGATCTTCCCAGTTCCCTGACTGCTTTTCCTTGTGGGTACTCTTGCATTCTTAACTAGTCCATCTGAGGCTCAAGAACATCCATATCTACTGTCTATGATGCCTGACTCCTTTGCTCTTGTAAGATTGAGAGTTCTGGTTTTGCATTGCACCCTCAGTTCCTGTGTTCCTAAAGCATTCCTGACTGAGAGTTTCATCTTAGAGTCACTTGATTTCCTCCTTCTTCTGTCTGTCTTTATTGTATTCTTAATCATCAGTTTACTAATGTACTTTAACCTTTTAAGATGCCTAAGTGATTTTAATGCATGTCCTGGGTTAAAAACCACTGTTCTGGGGTTTGTTTATTTCTGAGATTGGATTAGGGATCTTGGGGGAACATTTATTTTTCAGATTTATAAGCTAATGCAGAATTGTTTTCCAAAATGATTTTAACAACTTATTTTTTAAAAAACATGATTACAAAAGCTATACCTACTTAGTGTAAGGCATTTTGAAATGTATAAAAAACAAAAATGTTCTTTATCTAGAGATCTTTCTCCACAGAGGTAACTATTGTTACTTTTATTTATTTATATATTTTAATATGAATATGTATTTTTTTCCATTGAGTAATATTTTTTCCCTTGAGTGATGTTACTATTTTATTAAGATCAGATGGGCTTGACCTTAATAAAGGGAATGTGTTGGCTAATTGCTCTGGTCGGACTTCTAAGTTTAAGCAATAAAAAACAGATTCTGACTGATTTAAGGATATTACACCTTTGCTGTAATGATATTGGATAACTCAGTGTCTAGGTATTTAGAACTAGAGCCAAGAATTAATTAGGCCATAGGTACAGTCCAGCAGGCACTCCTCTGCTACTTGCCCTTGGCACTGGATGATGCGGTGACTGTTAGGAAATTGCTGTTTTGGGGGTCTGTTTGTTGTTTGTACATGCATTTAAGATGTCAGTTTGTAATGTGCTGGTATTCAGATGTAATCCCCAGCAATACTGTCTATGCTATTACAAAATACATATCCTATCCTATATAATAAAAGGCTAATATGCCAATTGTCCCCTTGACCGGGAATTCAAACAGGAGTTCAACCAGGGGGCGGGGCCAGCCCGCCAATCATTGGAATTTCCTATAGATAAACAACAGATTTTCCTTTATTCTTTATTCTAGGTCTGGATAAAATTGAGTTCTTACAGAGTCATGAAAACCAGGATATCTACCAGAAGGCCTTTGATCTTATTGAGCATTACTTCGGTACCGAGGATGAGGACAGCAGCATTGCACCCCAGGTTGACCTTAGCCAGCAGCAGTACATCTTCCAGCAGTGTGAGGCTCCTATGGAAGGTTTCCAGCTTTGAGGCAGTACACTGCTTTCATGTTCCTGTGTCAGACCAGGCTACCTAGTCACGTCCTCTTGTGGAGCCCACAGTCCTCATGGAGCTGACTTCTCAAATGTTTTCCATAATACTGTTTGCGCTCATTTGCTTGCCTTGCGCACCTGCTCTCTCACACACATCTGGAAAACCTCTGGCTCTCTGTGGTGGAATATCCTTCTAAGGAAAGAGTAACCAGAATGGCCCACTCTTAAGGAAAATCCCTAGGCTTTGGAGATCTGCACTTCTATATTATAAGAATCATGGAAATATACACATACTCATGTGGCTTTCTTATTTTGTGGCAGAAAAAAGAGGACTCCTCCTTATTCCCTTTTAAGTGGGAAAAAATACTGACATTAAAAAGATAAGACTAAAACTTTATCTTGAATTTCACACAACTACTTGCAACAAGGGAGATGTTTAGACCTGTTGTGTACTTCAGAGTACTTTTCATGCGTTCTTCCACAGTGAACCCTGGTGGCTTTTTCTAGCCAAATTTGCATTAATTCTTACTGAGATTGGATGGTTTTCTTTCCTCTATTGGTACCATTCTTCACAGATATTAAAGTTAAACCATCTGCTCTCTCACCTTCAGCCTTCAGTGAATGTGCTTTCTAGTTGTCAGGAATGCTGAAGAATTAACACTGATTTTCTCATGTGACACCGGTTTGAAGATTTCCTTAGAGCAGAAAGCAGAGTGGCACATATTAATTTGTATGGCTATTGCTTCTCTTTGGTCTTCTGTGTCAGGATTTGAAAGTGGTTCAGTTCTAATGCTGGTTGAAGATTGATTTAGAATCCTTAGTAATCTCAACTATATTCTGTAATTCAATAACAAAATAAAAAGCAAAACAAAAAAAACCCTCCAATTTTCCCAACTTCACCAGTGTGATTAGAGGCTGTGTTTCTGCATTTAAACAGATGTTTCAGGCTTTGTGGTCCTGATAAGGTCCTCATTAAATTGTAAAGTTCACCCCAGGTGCTTTTCCCCTCTGTGACTGGCAGAGAACACGTACTTTTAAAGGTTACTTAGGGACTTTTTTTTTCTTAATTGGGTGCAGCTTGATTCTAATGTATTCATGCTGCATATCTGAATATATGTTCCTTTAATGTAGCATCCTTATCTTGAACAAATAACTATCTTCTCAACATGACCTGTTTAACCCAAATAAGGGCAGTGATCTTTTTCTTATAACCTCATTATTCCCTACCTAATCATTTCATTTCATCTCCTACTAGTTAATATAGCCCAGTCAAGTTGCCCTCCCCCTTGTCATAAAATAAAAAGTTTCTACCTTCTGGCTCATTTAATGATGACTGCAATCTGTACCTGCAAAAGGCGATTCCAGTACTGTCTTCAGTGATCTACATTTGAGCTTGGACTGGAACGAAAAAATAAGTTTAATTGCCAAGAGAACTGCAACTGAACATACGACTTCTTGGTGCTAGTTGGCCATCTTGACTCAATGTTGGGACACACTATCAGAGAAGATTTATATTTGTTAATGTGCTATTCAAAATGAATTCTGAAGGAAAAGTTGCTCATTTCTGTTTTAGAGAATATCCTTTTAATCCTCTTTAATCTTGTCCTCTTCTAGAATTCATTTTAACCCCATAGTGTAAGTATTTGGAAGTTCCCCTGACAAGCTATTTATACATCTCTGGTAAATCCTGCTGAATGTTAGGGATATTCAGAGCTTTCGTACCTCATCATGTTGTCATTTAAGCAGTCAACTTATGTGACCTGATTTAGATTTTTAAAAATCCACTTCATTTAAAGTAGAAAGGTAACAAAAACAATGGACATTGCAGCCAAGCCTGTGACACTGTCTTCACATCTAGCTTGTAGTCGTGTCTGTGCTCTGGATGGATACCATCTGATGTTTGTCATTGATGGAGCAGCCACTGCAAAACTAGTCAACTCTCATTTATAACTGTTAATTTTTCTAGTGCTGCTTTGTGCTGAAAGGACATTTTAGTTACTGCACTTGACCTGTAAAAGACTTTGATTCTTTGTAATTTTAGGGACAAGTTAGGTGGTTAAAGGAAAACTTTCAGTGTTGCCTTGACATCACATTAAAATATAACTTCTTTCAGAAGGGTAATAGAAGCACTGATTCATAGTAAAAATCTTGGTTTTAGCTTTGACTTTTTTTGTGTGTGGCTGAGTTTTTAAAAATTGTAAATTACTGGTAACATCATTTCTGTAGGATGTTTAAATTATGTACCTTCTATTGGATAATTTTAAGTTTTCAGTTCATGTTGATAAACCAATTTGAATAGAAAGTATATATAAAGCACACAGAGTTGTTTCTCCAATTTAGAATAGCATACGTTGGAAATTTTTGGTAGCAATTGCAGGTGTCTCAGTGAATGAATTAAAACAAAGTCCACTCAACTAATGTGGTTTATTTTCTATTTAAACAGAGGAATGTGTCTTGCTCCTGTCCTAGAAGTTCATGAGCCGTGATATATGAGCTAAATTTTTTTTGGAATAAAATAATATTTTTCAATATAAAAATTGGAATTGACTAAAAGTTAAATCTGAGCATAACTATGGGAACTGAGAAAGCAGGCCCCCCCCCTTTTTTTTTGGTAATAGAAACGACATTTCAGGAGGTAACTAAGTTCTATTTTTAGTTCTCCGCCTGGCAGATTCTGTTAATTCACTTTTCATATATTGAATATACCCTATCACTAAGATGTTACTCATTACAAAAGCATGTTAATTTCAACACAGGAAAACTCTTCTGTGGTTTTATATACTGATAAGGGAGAAAGTGGCTTGATCATCTCTCCCCCTTTTCCTTTTCTCCTCCAAACTTTCAAAGTGTAGTCTTCGTAATGAGAACTTCAGTAGGGGGAAAAAAAGCATTGAGAAGATCTGGGAGTTAAAGGGACCTTATAGCTGAAGGACCAGCAAGTAGATATGATTAGATTGGGAAATACTGGGAAAGTTAAAGATGATTGATAAGAAGAGTGGTGAGATTTAGGAGATGGAGTTTTCCATGGAACACATTAATTCATATTCTTGTCACTATATAGTTACCTTTGTCAGTTGTACTGATTTTTAAAACTATATTACCCTAAGATTGTTTCTTCCATCTGCCATATAAAACTGGGTTGCTTTCATCATCACAGATATAAACATGGACAATTATCCCACAATAAATCTGAATTATTCCAGATTGTTGCTGATTTTGTGTAGGAAAAGAGCATATTTTATAAATCAAACTTGCCCATCTAAATCTTACATTGTATATGGCTACCCCACCACAGGCAACTTTGAATTTACTTATCTAGTATTGAATAAACATTTTAGTTATTTCATCCCCCAATTTGGGGTTGCATTATGAAGGTATACCTCGGGTTGAAGGATTTTTCTTTCTTGCTGATTAGTTCTGTGAACATTTTTATATTAGTAAGTCATACCTGGGGCTTTGGTCTTGGGGCTTTCCATAGTGGGTGGAGCAAAAACAGATTTACAGTTGTGAGTACACGAAAGTTTATTGTATTATTTATTAGTTATTGTATTTTCCATATGAACAACTATAAACCTACTTTTGCACCACCCTGTAAAGGATTAGAGAATTGTGATGCCTGAGGATGATGTTCAGTAAAGAAAAGAGTTCCACTTTTAGGAAGGGGCATTGTTTGTTTTCCATATTTATAAGATATTAGAGGCCCAATGCGTAGCCCGGGAAGGACGTCCAGACTGTTGTTCTGCTGTTTGGTCTAATTAGCATATTAGCTCTTTATTATATAGGATATGCTACCTCCTACATTCTAAACTTTGCTCATTTGTAGTGATAGGTATAAACCTACACGTGGAAGACTCAAATAAAGGCATTTTATTGTAGGTGAGCAGAGTATATATGTGTATATATATGTAAGGAAATATTTGGGCTATGTTTTCTTATCAAAAGTTATATATAGCCTAGCTGGCTTGGCTGGGCTCAGTGGTTGAGCGTCAACCTATGAACCAGGAGGTCATAGTTCAGTTCCTGGTTAGTGCATATGCCTGGGTTGCAAGCTCGATCCCCGGTGTGGGATGTGCAGGAGGCAGCCAATCGGTGATGCTCTCTCATTGATGTTTCTCTCTTCCCTCTCTCTCTCTGAAATCAATTTTTAAAATATTTAGAAAAGTTATATATAAAAGTAATTGAATGGCAGATGTGGCACTAACTAGTACAGTAAGTCTAGTCCAACATAGGGAATATTCTGTGTTTTAATGCCAGAAAAGGATGGGCAATAATTGAGTACCAGGGCATCAGAATAATGTGTGATAAAATGCAACAAATATTAAATGCTAATTTTAACATCAAATTGCTACTGGGCAAAAATGTATCTGGAAATTTGGGGTAAGAAAACATTACAGGTAGCTGAAGTTCCATCCTTTCTCAACTAAGAGATGAGTCCCAATGTGTTTTCCATGGGTCAAATAAAGATTACTATTTCAGCCTTTGTTATTTCCCAAGTGCTTGGCTAAGGGTTTTCACTTGTTCTCTTTTAATTCCAACTGCTCTTTGATGTGGGTAATTGTCACTATGTTATAGATGACAAAATCATGACTTAGGAGTATTTACTTTGCCCAAGGTCACAACCATTAGATACTGTTTGTCCAAATATGGTGAAGAGTCTTGCAGGCTTTATGTCAAAGAAAGCAGTCATGGAGGTGTTCTGTGCCAGGAACTCTCAGAACTAGACATGTCAGCCACAGCTGGGCCAGATTTTTTTTGTTGGACCATTTTTTCTCAGTAGCAGCATCCTTAAAGTGACTACATCAGGTAGAAGTTATTTTAAGGTTACATATTCTGGTGTGTAGATCCTCAACTTTCCCCTTCTGTGGTGCTAAAATTGTGTATAACCCGACCAATAAAACAACAGAAATTTAAAAGTAATATGCAGCCCTAACCAGTTTGGCTCAGTGGGTAGAGCGTCAGCCTGCGGACTCAAGGGTCCCAGGTTTGATTCCGGTCAAGGGCATGTACCTTGGTTGCGGGCACATACCCAGTAGGGAGTGTGCAAGAGGCAGCTGATTGATGTTTCTAACTCTCTATCCCCTCTCCCTTCCTCTCTGTAAAAAATCAATAAAAAATATATTAAAAAAATAAATAAAAATAATATGCAAATGATTTTGAGTTGAGTAGCATAGTGGCTAAACTCAGAAGCATGTTTCCATTCAACAACTCAAATGTAGAAGGTATTAACACAGAACGTAAGGTTTTGGAATGAGGAATCCTGCCTTAGAAAGTAGCACCATCCATGGATGTAAATATAACACAGCTAACTTCCTAAGGGATTATCGTTCCCCAGGAATGTCAAAAAGATCACTTTTTAATGTATGCTGTTATGTTCTGCTTACCTCATCATTTTGACCACTCTATGTCCTTTTTCAAAGTGTTCTTACACTTTGGAATGGTTCTAAATTATTCTTTGTACTTGAATATTGTATGTCAGGCCATGGGTGAGCGCCTTGCACCTAGTAGACCTTTAATAAACACTAAATGACTGAAGGAATATGCATCTATATGGTATTAGTAAAGGGCATTTGGTTACCAAAAAGTTCAAAGGAATTCCTTTATGCTGCTGTTTGAAATCAAGATTAACAACTCGTAAAGCTATTGTCTTAAAATGTATTTTATATGTAGTAACCTTTCAGGAGACAGTTTGATCTGAAGTTTACAAAAGTATATGTAGCACAGGTTTGTTATATAAAAACAACCTATGCCTTCTGAGAGAAGTTAATGGGTATATTTTACAGGATAGTTAATTATAAAATCAACCCCATGTGGTTATGTATACTAAAAATGGCTCACCAGTCTCTTCTGGCATAAAAACTTTTGACCAGTTATATCCAATTGATGTGGAAATTGATGGTTGACCTACACCAGTGGTCGGCAAACTCATTATTCAACAGAGCCAAATATCAACAGTACAACGATTGAAATTTCTTTTGAGAGCCAAATTTTTTAAACTTAAACTTCTTCTAACGCCACTTCTTCAAAATAGACTCGCCCAGGCCGTGGTATTTTGTGGAAGAGCCACACTCAAGGGGCCAAAGAGCCGCATGTGGCTCGCGAGCCGCAGTTTGCCGACCACTGCCCTACACTATTAGAGATTTTTTTATTGTTACATATTATATTTACTGCTGCATGAGAACATTATCCATTCCTCCAATTTAGTGACAGATTAGTAGAAACAGAAAGATGGTATATTTCTTCGTCCCATGATTGCTTCTCTACTATTTTTGAGAGATTCCACTGACCAGGTGTTTTTTCTTTTTCTGAAAACAAATTCTTAAAGCAAAATGTAGCCTTAACTCCTGCAGACTACACTGTCATCTATAGTACGAAATTGTTGGGTTTACAAGTTTATTGTAATCAGCTTAGATCAGTGGTCGGCAAACTGCGGCTCGCGAGCCACATGCGGCTCGCGAGCCGCGGTTTGCCACTCTGTTGACTAATGAGTTTGCCGACCACTGGCTTAGATGATTGTTTCCCCTATTTGCCATTTTGAAAGAGCCTTGTTTTAGAAAAAAATAAGTGGTCACTTCTGTGATATTGAATGTTTTTGCAAAGAATAAAATTAATCTTTAAATTCCATTTTCTTTCCCACTTACCCTGAGGAAGCCAGAGGAGTCCACCGGATGGGTGTACACATGTGGTTCACTTCTTACCAAAACCACGTGGGCCCAGCATTATTTAGAGTGATGGGGAGGGAGAAAAATAGAAACTCTGAAGACCATAGTGGTGGGAACAGAACAGTACGAGAGAGATCTCGGCAGGATGGGGTATAAAATACCATGTGAAGAGTGCAGAACTTTCCAAGATTAAATTGTGATTATGAGGAGAGCACTCTTTTATATATATATATATATATATATATTTTTGATATTTTACAGAGGGGAGGGGAGAGGGATAGAGAGCTAGAAACATCGATGAGAGAGAAACATCGATCAGCTGCCTCTTGCACACCTCCCACTGGGGATGTGCCCGCAACCAAGGTACATGCCCTTGACCGGAATCGAACCCGGGACCCTTCAGTCCGCAGGCCGACGCTCTATCCACTGAGCCAAACCGGTTTCGGCATGAGGAGAACACTCTTGAGAAGTCAGCAGTGGCTGGTTTTCTGGGGGCAGTCCCAGTTTTTAGATCAATTAACACCTGTTAATTATTTTAGTGTCTCCTTTCACTTAAAAAAAGTCTCAGTTTAGATAAGTTATATGGCCAGCCCATATTTAAACCCAAGTAGATTTTCATATGTTTAAATTGCTGGTGATCTAAAGCAATGATAGGTACACAGTCCTATTCAGCTTGATTTTTGAGTATTGAATTTGGTAATCAGAGTTTCTACAAAGCAAGTCAGTCAAGACGACCCTTAATGTAGGAAATCACTCCCAGGCCATGTTTAGGTCTGACACACATAAAAAAAAAAACTTGTTTTTAATTAAAAAACAACAACAACAACAAAACACCCAGAAACCTGTCTGTCCGGTGTTGCTCAGCAGTTGAGCATCAACCCAGTAACCAAGAAGTCACTGGTTTGATTCCTGGTCAGAGCACATGCCAGGGTTACAGGCTTGATCCCCAGTAAGGAGCATGCAGGAGGCAGTCCATCTATATTTCTATCTCTATTTCTCTCCTTTCCTCTCTCTAAAAAAGCAATAGAAACATATTTAAAAAAACAAAACAGCCCTAGCCGGTTTTGCTCAGTGGATAGAGCGTCGACCTGCATACTGAAGGGTCCTGGGTTCAATTCTGGTCAAGGGCACATGCCTGGGTTGTTGTTGCTCGATCCCCATTAGGGGGCGTGCAGGCAGCAGGGAACAATGATTCTCTCTCATCATGGATGTTTCCATCTCTCCCTCTCCCTTCCTCTCTGAAATCAATAAAAATATATTTATCCTATATAATAATGAGGTAATATGCAAATTGACCATCATGCCCTTGCACAAAGATGGCCACCCACATGTGGTCACAAGATGGCTGGCAGGGGAGGGCAGTTGGGGGCGACTGGACCGGCAGGGGAGGGCAGTTGGGGGTGATCGGGCCAGCAGGGGAGGGCAGTTGGAGGCAATTGGGCTGGCAGGGGAGTGGTTATGGGGTGATCGGGCT